>NC_081313.1:24595863-25207600 GCF_026419965.1 Kogia breviceps | reverse complement strand
TATCTTTTGATCATTTCAAGGTAATTTTTATATTTATAGTTCACACAACTCTTCTTCTATTTACTGCCCTGTTTATTTGAAATCAGATTATAAACACTTATTTTCCTTGACTCACAAATAATTTCCCTAGCAGTGGGGAAAAAAGTTAGTTAAATTCCACAACTGCTTAAAGTCATATTCAGAGCAAGTGGTGGTGTTTTGATCAGTGGAGTCAGGCTGTGTCAGTATGAATCTTAGTTATCCATTTGGTAAGATCTGAAAAAAATGTAAGTAAATAAGATCACTATCTTACTGGACCTCGGCCTACAAGATGCTGACTGAGACCCTGCTGGATTAAAGACCCTTCTAGAAGTACCTAAAATTTCTATACTTGATTTTTATGAAATGGGGAAATATATCTCATCATAAGGAGAAAAGAGTGGGATGGGGAAAAAATTGGCAGAGGACCTGAGTAGTCATGTTTTTAAAGGTGACATACAGATGACCTAAAGACAAATGAAAAGATGCTCAACATCACTAATCATCAGGGAAATGCAAATCAAAACCACAATGAGATATCACCTTACACCTATCAGAGTGGCTCTTATCAAAATGATGGCAAATAACAAGTGATGGCAAGGATGTGGAGAAAAGGGAACCCTTGCACATTGTTAGCAGGAAGGCAAATTGGCACAGACACTATGGAAAACAGTATGGTGGTTCCTCAGAAATTAAAAATAGAACTACTGTATGATCCATCAATCCTACTCATGGGTATTTATTTAAAGAAAACAAAGAATACTAATTAGAAAAGATATATGCACACCATGTTTGTTGCAGCATTATTTCCAATAGCCAAGATATGGAAGCACCCTAAGTGCCTGTCAATAGATGAATGGATAAAGAAGATGTTTTATATATATATACAATGGACTATTACTCAGCCATAAAGAAGAATGAAATCTTGAATTTGTGGTAATATGGTTGGACCTGGAGGGTATTAATGCTAAGTGAAATAGGTCAGATATAGAAAGACAAATATTTTATGATTTTACTCATATGTGGAATCTAAAAAACAAAACAAATGAACAAACATAACCAAACACAAAGAGTCTTAGATACAGAGGAAAAAACAGGTGGTTGCTAAAAGGGAGGGAGGTCAGGGGAGGAGAGAAATAGGTGAGGGAGATTAAGAGGTACAAACTTTCAATTACAAAATAAATGAGTAATGGGTATGAAATGTGCAGTGTGGGGAATATAGTCAATAATAATTTAATATCTTGTATGGTGACAGATGGCAACTAGACTTATCATGGTGATCATTTTGAAATGTATAGAAATATCGAATCATTATATTGTGTACCAGAAATTAACATAGTGTTGTAGGTCAGTTATGTTTCAAGAACAAACAAGCTCATAGAAAAAGAGATCAGATTTGTGGTTACCAAAGGTGGAGGTGGGGTGAGGGGGAATTGGGTGAAGATAGTCAAAGGGTACAAACTTCCAGTTAAAAGGTAAATAAGTACTAGGGATGTAATGTACAACATGAGAAATATAATTAACACTTCTGTATGTTATATGTGAAGGTTGTTAAGAGAGTAAATCCTAAGAGTTCTCATTACAAGGAAAAATACATATACTTTTTCTATTTAATTTTGTATCTATATGAGATGACGGCTGTTCACTAAACTTACTGTGGTAATCATTGCATGGTGTATGTTAGTCAAATCATTGTGCTGTGAACCTTAAACTTACACAGTGCAGTATGTCAATTAAATGTCAATAAAACTGGAAGAAAAAAACAGAATGGGATAGGAAAGGATAAATATTCTTTGTATATGTTGAAATTTTTCTCATCCCAATTTTGTCATTGTTATTATCAGCAGTATTTCATATAAATATCTAGGTGTAATTGAAGTTGAAGTTTAATTTAGTATCATGAAGAGGCATAACAGATATTGCTGGTCTATAACAGTAAAGATTCATTGTATACGGAATGTTTGTGATGATTTGACTCCCTTTGTAATTTAGGTTTTTCAAGGCAATGGATGTTGACAAGGAATACAAATGACATGTGTGGCAGAGACACCTAGCTGAACAGCCTATGAGATGATGTTGGGCAGTGGCTGCCCAGCCAGAGACTGCATCTCTCAGTGTCTTTCCTATTGTAGGCAGGGCTATGTGACTAGTTCTCACCAATGGAATATAAAGAGAAGTGACTTCCAGACCAGTGTGATTAAGAAACAGGTGGGCTTGGGCCATAGTCTCTTTCCTGTCCATCAGCTGAATGAGGAGGACTCCCAGGACCTAGAAGAGGGAAGAGCCCTAAGGATGATAGAAGAAGCATGGGGCCCTGAGTGACCATCTGGAAGACTGCCCAACCTAGAACACCTTGATTGAATCTGCTGTGAAAAGTAAACTTCTATTGTGTTAAACCACAGAGAACTTGGGACTTATCTATTATAGCAGCTAGCATTTATTGTACCTTGATAAATATAATATAAAAAATATCATATTCTAGTTGTGGGACACTCAGCACAAACCATGTGCAGAATTTCAACAGAAGCAGGAATCAAGTTGAATACACGCTTACTGTGTATCTGTTTTTAATTTCAACACTTGGAAAATTTTCTAAAATGATTCCCTTCTTTCTAATTTCATTGATAATCTTTCTAACTGATAGTATTATCTGAAAAGTTTTAATGAACCTGCTGAAAGGCTAAGAGTTTCAAAGGACAGTTTACTTTAAAAGATGATAGTACAATGGGTTATCCAAGTGTGTATATTTATGTAATATGTCTAGCACATGGTTCAAATGCACAGCATGTAAATGTTTGCCTGTGGCCATATATTAGCATTAATGACCTGGATATAGTAGCACAATATATTACTATATTCTTATCATGAGATAATTAAGATTGTTCAGATGTCATAAGAACTAGGCACTACAATGCACTGGGCATTGATACTGGGTAAAGAAAAGGATTTAACATGCTCCAACATTCTAAAGTTCACCATCCTCTACCAAGGACATTTCTCTTTCTCTCCTGTCTCTTTACTTCTCTCAGATAATTCCATGGAGACTTGACAAGACTTCAAATTCCAAAATGTTCCAACTGAAATATGACATGATAGTGAAAATTAAGAATCATAATTCTTATTTTACTTAACTTCTCAGTTCTGCAACAGTCCTGAAGGCTTTTGGGGGTTTGAGATATATTTATTTTAAATACTACATCAGGAAAATTTTAATGTTGATCACAGATGGGACTATCATATTTATAACTCAATTGTAATTCAGTCATTTCTTTGGGGACAGAAAGTCCTCCAGGGAGAGTCACACATTTACATGATGTATCCCAGTGTTCAGCACTGTATTTGTAACTCTGTTTCAACCAAGAGATGCATAAAATCACAAATGACTGGTCAACTCCCTACTGGATGCAACTGAGAAAACTTATGAATTCCATTTTCCACTTATTAAAATTTAATGCTCTAATATTAATAGAGGCTATGAACTAGGTTTTTGTTAAGATTTTCAGATGAGAATCTGAAACTGAGCCAGACTTAGCTAGTACCCAGCAATATTTTGACATTGGTTCATCTTTCCTCTTTCTATTTCTATTCTGTATGCTTTTCCCTCTCAAACTTTACCATTCTTTTTTTTTTCCATATTCCTCTTACATCCTCTCTTGGTGGCCAGTCTTTACTTCATCGGGGGGTCTGTTTTCTGTGGTCTCAGAAGAAGACAATTTATACTCAAGGCCATGGCCTCCTACTCCACTTTCATGCCTCTGTCATAACTTCTTGGCTGGATTACTGCAATAGCTCTCTTACATGGTCTCCCTAAATGCATTCTTCTTTCTCCAGAATGATGTTCCAGAAATGTAGTTCTGTTCAAATTTCTCCCTACCTATAACCTTTCAATGTCTTCCCATCGCTCTCAGGATAAAGTCCAAAGTTTTTAACAATGTTGATAAGATTTGTATTTGAGGCTGGCCTGCTACTTACGGTTGTATGACTTGATCTAGTTACATGTTAGTTTTATTACACAGCCAGTCCTCATTATTTGTGGTAGTTACGTTCTATAAAGTTCCTGTGAACATTAAATTAGGGAATAGTGAACCATTGCTCCTAGGGGCATTACAGGGTGAGGTTCCTGTGAGCCTCTGATCATGGTATTTTTATTAACAGATCAATATAACCTTGTTTTATGTATATTTCTGTTTAAAGACATCTTACTGAATATATGTTATTTATTCATTTACATTGAACTCATGGCCAAAGGCACTATATACCTCATGCCTGAATGAAGCTTATCTAACATACATATATTCTCTGTAAGGCACATTGCAGCCTTCTTGCACTAGACACTAGACAGCATTTCAGCTCTATTCTTGGGGGTCATTTAAAATAGTGAAATTGCCAACAAAGGGAACAAAATTTGAAAAACATGGCACTAAACAGACTGAGAAAGGAACACTAACTTATAGTATGAGACCTGAAATGAGAAGGCAGAGTGTCGCCTTCTTTGACCTCAGTTGGGAATGAGCTTACACCCGGTGATTTAGAATTTTCCCTGCTCCATACATGCCTGTGAATGACGACCAAAGTACTGAGTGTTGATTTTGGGGTTACAAATAAATTTTAGTGGGTAGGAAAATTTGCAAATAAGGACTCTGTGAATAATAGGATTGCCTGTGCATGGAAAGGAAATAAGTTTATAGCAGATACTCATTGATTTCCTACTCCATGTTCACCTTGGGCTTTGTTGGCCAATTTCAAATTTTGAAGGAGTTGTGTTTCCTGTTTCCTGTGTGGCCATGTGCTCAGAGAGGAGGCCCTGGACTGCTGCTGATTCATAACCATCTAAACCAATCACTTTGCCAGTGAAAGGTTTAGGAATGGGCATGTGACCCACGGTAGCTAATGATGTGTGGGGGGAGGGGCAGTGAGCTGCAAGGCTTCTGGGAGAGATTTTCCTGCTCACAAGAAAACACACAGGAAGAGAGTACCTTCCTCCTTTTCTGTTGAAAGATTTTGTGCCTGCTTGTTGCAGAAGACAACATGAAGACAACTCTGAAACCATGAAGACAGAGTGGATATGCTGAGTATAGCTCAAAGAAAATTTGAATAGTATCTAGGTTTTTGAGGACATTGGTGAACAATTGTATTAATCAGCAAAGCCTCCTTGATATGAAAATGATAATAACCCTTTATGCCAGTTTGAGTAGGCTTAGCTTGTTAGTTATTTGCAACCTAAAACATCCTGGTGATATGCTTTATTTTCCATAAGGCTGGTGTTAGGAGTAAGTGGGAGAAAAAATATGTAAATATACATGTATATGTATATATGCATGCCATCTGTTATAGGATTGAGCCTTGATAAATGTTACTTTCCCGATTGTATTTTTAGGGATAGGAAGAGTGTACAAGTTAAAGACTAAAATTCCAAATATTTGTCATCACTGTTTCAAATTAACAATAAAATCAAAATCTTATTGAATATTTTATTTCAATGTTCTTGCTTAAAATTATGATCCCAGTTAATTCCTTTTTCCTCTTGGCCATTTGTAACTCAATTGTTCACTCTTCTCTTATGTAAGGCATTGGTTAATGCTTTAAATTGTAGTATTATGATAATGATAAAGTTGCACAATATTTCTGTAACAAATTCATCATGCTGTGGGGTAGAGAGAACCTATATTTCAGGGGGCTTTGTGAGTATTTCAAAGGAAGAATGGCAAGTTTTCAGAAATTGAAGTTTATGTATCAAAAATAAATACAGGGGATTTATCCTCAGCTATTGTTTATTCATTCAACTAAGTATGTTTAAGACTTTATATAATAATAATCAAAGCATGGGCTGGGTTGCAAAGTGCTCTAGAGGATATGTATCATGTCACTAAGACTTAGAATCCTTGGCATGGCATAGGTTGTAAAGTTTTGGAGACCACGGGCTGTTTTTCAAACATCTTTGTATTGTCCATGCTGCCAAGTCTAGATATTTTTTACACAGTAAGCCCTCAATAAATACTTGTCAAATGCAGTAGAACACGCAGCACTCAAACACACACACTCACACAAACACATTTCTATAGGATTAATATTTGCCAAAAGAATATGTGATTCTTTTGCCTCTGTTGAATTTTTAACTGGTATTGGATGTCCTGGTATTTCTCACACATTTCTCTGTTAGATTGCCCAAAACCATCTGAGAAGTGTCATTTGTCCAGCTTTGTAGAATGCTCAGTCACTTCATGACACAGTCGTATCTCATGGTTCACAGGTGATAGTATTTGGTGACTTTCTTAGTGATTTTACTTTCCTGAGAGGCCTGATGAAGCCACACCATTCAGCAGGGATTTGCAGCTCTGTCATTTCTTGTGAGTGTCCACTGAGACCTTGAACTAATGCTCTTTAACTTCCAAATGATTTCTCTGAGACATTTCTAGGTTTCTGACAAGTAATCTAACACTCAGCTATTTTTTTCTCTTATAGATAATGTATTTGAGCATCTAGAATAAAACCGTTTTCTCTCTTTCATAGAGAGAGTATTTAATTTCCTTTTAAACATTTAAGTCTAGTATTTTCACTTACTCCGCTATTATTTTCCAAAGTGCATTTCAATCAGTGTTGACATATGAATTGCCATATTATTCCCTATACGACATGCACAATAAAACTGAGAAATTTGAAATCAGCCCTCCCTCAATCATAATGAAATTAACATAAAACATGAATTTGAACTTTTAGGGTGCTATGTAAATGTTATTATTATTACTGTTGACTACTATTTTAAATCCCTATGACTACTGAAACCCTCACTATAATAAAATATAGCTGTGGATTTTTTTAATGGAAAGCAATGCATCTTTTAAAATACACAAGACTTGGATTTTAAAATGAAAGAACAAATGGCCTTTTATAGATTTGTAAACTTGATTTATGTTATTTTGAATAAAACTGTTATGGGGTTGTCTGACTTTGCTGCCTCCTGTTGGGTGTTCTTGTTTCTCTATGAGATTAGGATACATTAAGTTAGGTTATAGAAAAAAAAGTCCTAAAATCTCAGTAGATTAACACCACACAAATTTATTCTTGCTCAGGCTACGTGTTCATTGTAGATTGACAGAGGGGAGGTACTGTTCATCGTTGTCACTCAGGAGTCAAAGCCAATGAAGGCTCCATATGGACAAGAACTTCCCAAGGAAAAGAGAATGTGGATCTTAAAACTTTTCCTGAGAATTGACACATTTCCTTTGTGCTCATCTTTCATTGGCCAAAGCAAGGCATATGACAGGACGAACTTCAGCCAGGTGAGCAGGAAGTACAACCCTCCCACAGGGCTGGAAGGAGAATTAGAGTCTCTGTGAATAGCCCTAAACAGGAAATGCAGTTAGAAAGGCGAGTTTGCAGCCATTTCCTGAAGGTGTCTTTGCAAAACACACAAATAACTTTTATTTTATGTTTCTGTGGGTTGGTTTTTTTCAGTTGGAGGGCTTGATGGGGGATATTAAGAAAGAAGTTTTACCTGTTACTAGCTACCCCTTTGTTCTACCTGTATGTTTCTTCAGGAAGTCTAAATAATGCTGAACTCGGTTTGCAGGGCAATACATAAATTATTGCATACAGAACAGTGAGTTGTCTGTGCACATTAGGTGAACGGCTTGCTTTAATTACATGTGTGAAATTTAAGATAGTCAAATGGTAATTTTTTTGGATATCAGCATCTATTTCTTTATTGTCTGTGATAGAATGATACAGTATAATCCTAACGCAGTTATAATAAATGAGATACAGCCCCCCTCCCATATGTGCTCTCTTGATGTCTTTTGAAAATATATATGCTCATTCACTTTTGAACTGAGTGCACACTTAAAAAATCATAACAACAAAACAAAAAATCACATTGTCTTAAGTGTGTTTAAT
This sequence comes from Kogia breviceps, assembly GCF_026419965.1. Lineage (NCBI taxonomy): Eukaryota > Metazoa > Chordata > Mammalia > Artiodactyla > Physeteridae > Kogia > Kogia breviceps. The sequence continues at coordinate 25,199,689 of NC_081313.1, read as the reverse complement.
AATCACTTGATATGTTAATATTTTTCCATTGGTGTCAGACAATTCACTGACAGATTTCAAAAATTTTTTAAAAAATAAAAAAGAAAAGAAAAATGGAAGCCATAATAGTGTCATGGCTGCTATTAAGAGAGTGTTTTGGGGAAGGGATTAGAATGACCCTGGGTGGTAGGTAGGTTTTGTTGCACTGAGTATACATCAAAAAGCCTATTTTCAAAGTCAGTTTAGGGAAATTAAGACAAAATAAAATAATTTTCATTTAGTGTGAATTAAAAAAGTGGGTGTACACTTTTTTGAGCAGAAGTTTAGCCTGAAAGTGACTAAAATGCCAAGTGGAAAGTAATGCCCTTAATGGAAGTATAATGAGTAGTGAGGTCAAGAAATGGATGTACTGTAAATTATTTTCTTAATAAAGACCAGACCTTTATTCTCCAATTTCTTTTAATTTCAACAGTAAAGATTTTTAAACAATAGACAAAGGGCAGTGGGATAAACTTCTGCTTTATAAAATGGCATCAAAAATCTTCAAAAACAGTTTCTAATAGAATGGTCTCATAAATGTTACCTTTGTTTTTCAAAGACTTTGAAGCTTGGGAGGTGTTCTCTTTTGTTATTGAGTTACCTCCTCTGTTTGTTTATTACCACTCTGTTAAGGCTTGCTCTTGGCAGGAGCAGACATCCTTCTGGCTGCCCAGAGTTGGACCCGCACGTGCTCCATCCAAGGAGATGATCACTGGGCCCAACCAGCTCCTACAGAGATACGTCTCTGCTCACAGCAAGAGAGGAAATAGGAAATGACTCAGGGCAAGTTGTGCTAAGCTGGAAGAATGAATTAGACACACTCCGAAATAGAATCGGAAAGTATTATAGTCAGAGATAAAGGAGAAAGGGTAAGAGAAAGGTTGCTTACTGTTCCCACCTGGGGACTGAAAAAACGTTTATGTGTAGTACCTCTTGACAACTCCAGGTTCTTTTCAGTCGTGTTAACCAGAAAGGGGCATCACCACTGAATAAATACTTTCATTATTTCTGCCTTCTTAAGTTTTTATATGTCTAATTATGAAAGAACAGTATCCTGGAAACCAAAATTAGTGAGCTTAACTGAAACAAGCATTTCCCACTTAAAAATTTGGAAAATAAAACTGTAACAATAGCTCTGACCTCAGAGGCACTGTCCTTTATAATATGCAGTGCAAACTTGGGCAGCTCCATCTAACCTCAGGTCTATGAAAACAGAAATTTATACAATGGACTTGTAAGCTTTATGTTCTTAAACCATATCATTATTTTGTCAAGACGTTGGAAGAGAAGCTAGAAAAGCAAATTTTATCTCCCAGAAAAAAATAAATCTCTGAACAATAGCTTCTGTTGGTCTTCATGTTACCCTACTACATCTGGTCATTTTACACCTTTTTTATAAAAATGAATTAAGAGTGTGAAAGTCTAAAACTTAATGCCAACTACTCATCGTCTCATTTGATGAGCTCTTGGTTTTCTTTTTTTTTTTTTTAACCTTATTTGGTAAGGATATTTAGGAAATTACTTCCTAAGCCTCTTTGGGTATTTGTTTTTTATTGATTCTGAGTGCCAGAAATTCAAAAAACAGGATGAAATACTTATTCTTAGGAAAGTATAGAGTCTATAATAAAATAAAAATGTAGACTAAACAACAACACGACCAAGAAAAACAGAACGTGAGATGAAGGAAACAGACAAACAAAAACCCCAGCATCTCAGGATAAAGCAGTCAGTAGTGTTTACATCGGTTGATTAGGGTATGTAATGGGAGAATTTTATGGGCTCTCTTTCTTCATCTTGATCTCTTCTTCTCGTCTATCCTCTTCCCCTCCTTTTTCTCTATATAATGATAATTGCTAGAAATTCATGCAGAAAAAAATTGAGAAACAAAACCTAAATGATTATCAATTACCTTATAATAATATTTTTGCACACAGTAGAGATACAGGCATCAAGAGAATATTCTCATGGGAAACACACTCTGACCTTGTTTTTCTAGGAATATAATTAGTCCCTGTGTCGTAGCCCTCTATTAAGCTTATATTGGGTGGGCCAAAAAGTTCGTTCGGGTTTTTCTGTGGCTGTTATGGGAAAACCCCGAATGAACTTTTTGGCCAACCCAATATTTTATTTTTTTTTAAACATATTTATTGGAGTACAACTGCTTTACAATGGTGTGTTAGTTTCTGCTTTATAACGAAGTAAATAAGCTATAAATATACATATATCCCCATATCTCTTCCCTCTTGTGTCTCCCTCCCTCCCACCCTCCCTATCCCACCCCTCTAGGTGGTCACAGAGCACCAAGCTGATCTCCCTGTGCTATGCAGCTGCTTCCCACTAGCTATCCACCCTATGTTTGGTAGTGTATATATGTCCATGCCACTCTCTCACTTCGTCCCAGCTTGCCCTTCCCCCTCCACATGTCCTCAAGTCCCTTCTCTAGTAGGTCTGTGTCTTTATTCCTGTCTTGCCCCTAGGTTCTTCATGACTGTTTTTTTTTTTTTTTCAGATTCCATATATATGTGTTAGCATACAGTATTTGTTTTTCTCTTTCTGACTTACTTCACTCTGTATGACAGACTCTAGGTCCATCCACCTCACTACAAATAACTCAATTTCGTTTCTTTTCATGGCTGAGTAATATTCCATTGTATATATGTGTCACAGCTTCTTTATCCATTCATCTGTCAATGGACACTTAGATTGCTTCCATGTTCTTGCTATTGTAAATAGAGCTGCAATGAACATTTTGGTACATGACTCTTTTTGAATTATGGTTTTCTTGGGGTATATGCCCAGTAGTGGGATTGCTGGGTCATATGGTAGTTCTATTTGTAGTTTTTTAAGGAACCTCCATACTGTTCTCCATAGTGGCTGTATCAATTTACATTCCCACCAACAGTGCAAGAGGGTTCCCTTTTCTCCACAACTTCTCCAGCATTTATTGTTTGTAAATTTTTTTGATGATGGCCATTCTGACTGGTGTGAGATGATATCACATTGTAGTTTTGATTTGCATTTCTCTAATGATGAATGATATTGAGCATTCTTTCATGTGTTTGTTGGCAATCTGTATATCTTCTTTGGAGAAATGTCTATTTAGGTCTTCTGGCCACTTTTGGATTGGGTTGTTTGTTTTTTTGATATTGAGCTGCATGAGCTGCTTGTAAATTTTAGAGATTAATCCTTTGTCCGTTGCTTCATTTGCAAATATTTTCTCCCATTCTGAGGGTTGTCTTTTGGTCTTGTTTATGGTTTCCTTTGCTGTGCAAAAGCTTTTAAGTTTCATTAGGTCCCATTTGTTTATTTTTGTTTTTATTTCCATTTCTCTAGGAGGTGGGTCAAAAAGGATCTTGCTGTGATTTATGTCATGGAGTGTTCTGCCTATGTTTTCCTCTAAGAGTTTGATAGTGTCTGGCCTTACATTTAGGTCTTTAACCCATTTTGAGTTTATTTTTGTGTATGGTGTTAGGGAGTGTTCTAATTTCATTCTTTTTATTTTACTCTTTTTACTTTTAATATTTTAGAAGGCAGGCTGACCACAGTACATTTGATGCTTTGGCATGAATTCTAATACAATTTAGAAATTTTAATAATTTCTAAGCAAAATTACCACCTTTTTATTATTGAATATTTTTTAAACCTGTTTCAACCATAGTCAAGTGCCAAAGTGAATAAAATAGCACAGAGTTGCAACATGTACATTTTCAGCTCCTTTAATAGGCTATTTGTCCTTAAGAGGTTTTAAAAGATTTTTGTTTCCACATTTCAGGTTGGAAAATAATATCCAATATTTGTGCATGTCTATATTTACTCTCCTTAATTGTGAGTCAGTTTTAACACATAAGATATCAGACATTTGCATGGTCATGATTCTCAGAGAGTAGAATGCATTATTTTCCTTAGGTGATAATCCAGAGAGTGATGCAGAACTCCAAATACAATGGTTGACCGCACAGCAAGTTTCAGCATGATCGCTCTTGAAAACCTTTCTGGTCAAGTGAAGAACTTTTTAAAGATTAAAGCAGATTTGTGGTATCAAAAGGTATTCTGATCTTCAGCCAAAATTCCAGGAGGATAGGGTTATGCACCATAAACTTTATCCTCCTTTCCAATGATTTTAAGGTATGTTTTTAGAGATAGATTAAGTATAGATTCCCCTTGTATTTGTAATCCATATTCCAAATCACTGCAATAGATTTACTGTGCAGTTTTACTTGAACTTCAGGGACCTGAACTTGGTCAAATGACTTTCAGAAGAGTTCTAGTTATTACCATGCTTAATGTTGTAAGCCAGATGAAATAGGGAAGCTAGAAGAGAAGCTCAGTTTTCTTTGGAGAGAGTGTACTATAACTTGCTTTAATTTGTTCCTTGGAGTCTTTGCATGCTATTGGTGATATAGGTAAGACAAGGTTACAAAAAAGGTCTTTCTATTATTTCTCCAAAGCAGCGTTTCTGCTTTATGCTGAATTCCATAAATTCAGATTCTAAGTGGTTTTAAATTCATAAAAGTACTATATTTTCGTTTATACGAAAAGTTAACAATCTCCCATCCAAAACTCTTGGGGCCGAAAATGCTTAAGAATTCAGATTCCCACCCACCCCTCAGTTTTAGAAAGGTAATATTGTGTACATACTATATATTATGTAATATTTTCAGCAAGGTCTGGGGCAAACCCCCATGGTCAAATAGATTCATATTTTCCCAGCAAACGTATGAATGTTCATGGTCAGTAAGATAAATAGAGACGATCAATAGCTTGCTTTCAGTTCAGGTCAGATCTTTTTAACCAAAAGATATAGAAACCCTGAAGTTTTTCAGAGCATTTTGGATTTTGGAATTTCAAATAAGGGATTACAGGTCTGTACCCATTTTGTTTTTCTGGTATAACTTGGTAGACTTTGTGAACCTTTTAGATATTTATCAATAAAGGGAAGCATCATAGAATTGTTTTAAAACATTAAGTTAAATGTTTATAATATCTTAAAAATATTTGGAAACTTTTGTTATCCTAGTGTTATTGGTATAAAGACAGTAAAGTATTACTGATAACTGGTCATACAGACACAAGCATTAGTATTTGCTTCATAGTTATAAAAATGAGATTAAATTGCATTTTAAATTTTGAAAAAATTTTCATTGGAAACACTGATTATGTTATGCTTGAGCTATACACCATCACATCCCTCCTCTGGCTCTCTTGATCCTATCCTCTCCTACTACAGGAATTTTCCTTCTGTAAAATTTCTTTCTCTTTCTTTCTTGGATTGTTTTGGATCATTTTCTCTCCTGGGCATTCTAATTACCAAACTGAGATCATGTTTAGTGACTTAAGATAGGATTTTGGAATCACTAAGAGTTATTAGAAAAGTTGTCGGATTATCTAAGTTTTCATCCAGAGAGAAGAGAAGAAAGTAATCCCTAAATAGAGTTTAAAAGAAGACTGGGAGGTAAAAATAATTTGATCTTGGTTACCTCCCTTGAGTCTTTTTTGGGTCAATTTAGTGGTTTCAAATTTTATTCCTTGCTTCTCTATTTCCTTCCAGTAGGTGCCCAATTTTTTCTACTTCCTTGTTGAACAAGGCTTTTCCTTCTACACCCCTCATTCATAATCCAATCTACTCAAAACTGTGGTCATGCCTGCCACTCCAGGGAAACTAGTCTTAAATCTCACCAATGACTTTCTAGTTGCCAAATCCAACATAAACTTCTTTGTTTTCTTCTTACTGAACCTCTCAGCAGTATCTGACCCAGCTGATTACTCTATCTTTTTGATAATACTTTACTGCCTTGGTTTCTGTGACACACATTAACCTTATTTTCATTCTGTCCTGTGACATCTTCTTTCCAGGCTCCTTGTTGATTTCTCCACTCCCCACTTCTACATGGAAGTGGCCCAGGGCTAGGTTATGGGTTCTGACTCCTTTCTGTACATCAGGTAACTGTATTTGGGTCCATTGTTTTGTGTCATCTATAGGCTGATGACATATAAGTTTAAATCACCAGCCCTGATCCTTCCCATGAGTTATGGACTGTATATTTAACTGTCTTCTTGACCATACTGTTATTGTCTGATGGATGTCTAATGGATGCCCCAGAGTTATATGTCCATCAGGCAGTTTTCCCTCAAATCTGTTCTCCCTGTCTTGTCCATCTCAGTAAATAACACCATCATTCATTCACTGTCTTGGGCCAAAAATCTGGGAGTTGTTACTGCTCCCTTTCCCTTATATCCCACATCCAAGCCATTCACATCATGTCCTAACAGTTTTATCTTCATTATTCCTCGTGGATAGAGAATCTATCTCTACTACAACAATCCGGGTGAGAGGTTATGTTTTCATACCATTCTGACAGACGTGTGAAAAACAGATGGTTGGGGACAAGAATGGAAAATTCCCACTGCACTGAACCCTACCTCAAATATTATCACAAAGTACACTCCCTTTGGCTGACTATGTCCTAGGTAGACTTGCCTTCTCTTGTTATTGATGCATGCCAGACCCTTTCCTCACTCAGGACCTTTGCACTTGTTGGTCCTCTTGTCTAGACATTTTCTTGTTTATATATTGGTTTACTTATTTCTCTTTTCTTGCTCCGTTCAAATAGGATGTAACTAATATACACCCTCTTTCCTGTTCAACCCTGTATTCTCAACAGCTGTCGAAGACCAGTACATAGCAATTGCCTGTAAATATTGGTTGATTCAATGAAAGAATGTAAGTATTTAGGGCTTGCAATTTAAATGGAAAAAAAAAAATCCATGCTGTGATAGAACACTGGGAGTCTCAGTGACGACTCCTGGGTCCTAACTCAGACACTTCGGCAAACTCAATTAAAAAAAAGTTCTCCATGTGTTTTTTCCTTACTCCCAAGCATGCAGCTTCTTGTGCCCATTAAACAAAAACAAATGACAGCCCACAGAAATAAAAATGTAGGACATATATTTCCACATTGAGTTCAATACTGCAAAAAACACATAATTTCAAGCAGATGGTTTCTCCTCAGTAACAGTTCCCTTTTGATAAAATTTTGCACCACAGGAAATCCATTACAATAAATATCTGTTCCAGTATCTGTCCATTTAGCAATAATTCTCCATATGCTTGATTCCTCTTCTCTGATGAACTGTCCTAGGGACCCTCCTCTCCTTCCCTCTGAGATTTCTAGGGTTTAAACTTTGCCTCTGAGTACTTGCTTGTTGTCATGGTAGCCTTGCTAATTTTGCTTATATTTTATCCCCATATTTTCCCACAACCTTTGAAAAGACCAAGTTATATATGTGCCAAGGGCTATTTCTGACTTAATGTTGTAGGCATGAAAGTATTTCTTTTCTTAGCCTCTTGAAAAATGTTAAACTGTTGTCTCAGCGTCATTGATTGAGACTCTTTGTTTATTCCCAGGGCTGAAAGTTAAGGCCATTCTATTTTGATAGAACTATTTATTTAAAGCAAGTTTGAAATCAAAGACATCTCATACAGTATGCAGGGAATGCTGTTTAACCCAAGTAATCCCAAAGTAAATAATTTATTGGATTACTCAGTAGGTTGAGAAATGAAGGTAGGATTTGGGTGTATTTGGTCTGCCTTTTATTTTTTAATTACTCACTAAATAAGCGCATGTGTTGTGTGAGTTTAGAAGAAAACAAAGTATTATTGAAAAGAAGATATTATCCTTCTAGTGACCTTAGATGGTCCAAGAAAGAACAGGTCCCATCCATACCCTTGTAGCAGGGGTAGCCCTGCTACCCATGGTTGTGTGGTGGCAGTCACATTTGCATCTAACACCTAGCTTTACCAAAAAGCTCAGGTTCCTTCCAGCTCTAAGACTGAGCCGTTCTCTTCTAGACCAACCAGAAATTATTATAGGAGTGAGGCAAGATACAAAGCAGTTTAGGAAGGGCCAAGAGACCATAATGTGGACCTTTCTGCAACTCAAGACACGGATGGCCCCTCCTATCCATTTTATAGCAAACACTTGCTTCATTTCAAGCTGATAAAATGTCATTTTGTTTCATTGTGTTTTCTTTTATGGGAAACATGCCACAGATCTTGTATAAAAGTTATTTTACTCTTGTGGATGAAAGAATAAAATACAGAGATTTTATTCCTTATTCTTGCCTTTTCAATGAGTTTTTGGATTGCTAATTTTTTTGTTGTCAATTAAAAATATATCTCCACAAGCCCAGCTGCTCATGGACCCATGTCGGCTGCACATCCTGTTTCCTTGGCGGTCAAGCTCCTGTTGTTGAGCCCTGAGAAACAATGCTTATTTATTTATTTACTTTTTGTGAGGAGAATCCTGATCATTTGCTCTTTCTGGTAAAAAGAAGGAAATAGGGTAAACAACAGAAAATATTTAAGCAGACTATAAGAAGGAACTTATTGACCCTGGGCAATGAAAAGCTGGCAAGAAGTGCTAAGAGTTGTAGATTGACAATTGGTGACCACTTGGATTTAAATATCTAATCGAATCATTATAGAGACCTCAATTAGATGGAGTGTACACAATCACAGTTACTGGTCTACCAGTTCCCAGCGTACAGTACTTCAGTCAGGAAACCCTTGGAAATGTAAAGCAGGTAATTTAGGCCAGGTTAAAGGTTTAACAGATTTATAGAGCTCACTATATAAAAAGCAGTACATGATTAAAATATTTTCAGACAGGTTTAAATGAATTTATGGGTGAAGATGCATTACACATTAATAAAGGGAACATGGAAATTTGGAATAGATATCTGCTCTAAGAAACACTCCTGCTTTTCGCCTCAAATATTTTGAAATTGACAACATGCACAAAATGTGCCTTGTTACCTGTCTCAGAGAAAGCCTGTCAAGAGTAACTGGTTCATTAATTTGACCTATTATGGCATTTCTTATGTTCTTAGGTTCCTATGACCTCCTTGAAGGCTCATTTGGCATTGAAGCACCACAAGGTGAAAAAAAAATCTCAAAATTAATCAAGAAGTTACCAGAGTGCTTTTACAAAGGCTTAGCAAATTGTCGGCTTATCCTTGAAAGAACAGCCTCCACCAGAATCTTTTTCTCTAGGACAGTGGCAGAAGGGCAGAGAAGGGGATTGTGAAATTGCTGCCAGAAACTGGGTTTCCTCCCTAATCCTTGTCTCCCTTTTAGCCATGCACAGAAAAATCTTGAGTTCAAATATTTAGATAATCTCAGATGAAGGAATGTAGATCTACTCATTCCTTAGAGTTTCAAGGTAAGGCCTGAATGGACACAATGGGCAAGTCAAGTGTCTTTCATTACTAGTAAGAAAATCAAAACTGACCCAGCCTAATGTAAACAAATCCACACGAAGCAATTAGGAAAGCGCAAAATGCATTTTTATTTCAAAATATTGTAGTAATCTTAAAGGTGTGCTCTCTTGAATGCATATGATTTAATGAGAAAGTAATTAGTTACCTGTGTATGATTACTTTGATTTATGTCTAAGATGTGTAACATGTTATGGGTAAATAGGATGGGACAGGAGTAAGGTGCAAATAAATCTGTTTTGATCAAAAAAAAAAAAAAAAAAAAACCGTTATACAAACTGTTTTTCCAGAAGGTGGACACTTGCTCCTGAGGTGGTTGATTCTTTCACCTTGTTGTTATGTCTGAAAATTAATGCTTGTTCTGCAACTATAAACCAGCCTGTAAGTGAAAGCAGCTCTGCCAACATTGTTTGAGTCATTAGAAGAGTCAACCAGTTGTTCTCCTGTCCTTTCTGTGTGGCTGAATTTCCTTAATGACCAATTCATTGTGTGCCTTCAAGCATGACCCCTAAAAAGCTGCGATCTCTTTAATGAAGGATCCATTAGTCTTTCAAGAATGTGAACATGTGAAGTTGAAAAACCTATTCAATAAGGTATCTCCTTGAAAGAACTCTAATCATGCTGGGAAGTACATTTACACAAAACGTAACTTCTTCGTGCATGTTTAACTGAGCAGAATGGTTTTTGGAGTCACGTTAGCTGACCCTGAGAAGAACATGGGCTCAGTTTAATAAATACTTCCCATTTTCATAAAGTTGCTAAAATGCCACATTTCTCTTCAGTCCACGTTTATACATAGCAGAGCATTCCTTCTTAGAACGCAAGCCATTGTGCAGTCCTCTTTCTGCATCCTTTGAACCTTGGCAGCACACTGTCTCCAAGATTTCATGATCATAGACAGTCACCCTGCTGTTGTGTGCAATGTACTGCTTTATACAAATCTTTCTGGTGCCATTGGAAATGACTCCCAGGAGACAAAGCCCAAGAACGACCCAGAGTTTTACCTCTTTGTATATTCAGTTCTGCATTTCATCTTTGCAGTTCTAAACCTATTCAGAGGTCTATCTGTTTGAGCTACTAAAATTTTAGCATATCTTCTGCTGAATCTAGAGAGGAAAAAGATGTAATTATAATACATGGATCCCTCTTGCTCTGCACATTAACACAGTAATAGGAGACAGGAGTTTTTCAATATAAAAAAATAGGTTTTTGTTCTTATTTCACATATTTAAAAATAATGCAATATATCAGGAATTAATTTTAAGATAGTCAAGTGTGATTCATCACCATTAAGTCACTTTTACCAAGGAAAATAACTCTATATACTTTCTATATCATAGGAGGAGAAATAAAGTATATTTCATTTTAACACAGAAATACAATTTTGTCCCATGGTAGAATTGGATTAGTGATATAGGAAGGTATCTCATAATAGGGTTTTACTGTATGTTCCCCTAAAGTTGCATACTAAGTATCATCCTCCATAAAGGCACTTACCTGCATCAGAGTCATCTGACTAGTTTCTCTGAGTATATTCCATAGTTTCCATTGAACATGTTCACTTGGGAGATTTCTAGTCTAGTATTAATTTTTATAGAATTAAATATATTTGGATACTGATTATTTGAAAAGAACTGGAGTTAATAAAGAGTTTGGTAAGCAAAGAGGTGGTCTATTACCCAACTTTTCCCAGTCAGGAAGGGTTGAAGCTAATGGTTTTGACTACGTGTCAGGTGAAAGTATTATATAATAAATGCTGTTATAACTAGGGTCTAGGTTTAGCAGAACCCCTTGGATGCAGACATGTCTGGGCATGTCTGAAGCCCAGCAAGGCACTGTCCACTCGGTGCATGAAGGGCTGAGGAAGTTTCCTTGGAGAGGATGCCTTCCTTCTGAGGAAAGAAGGGAGGGAGGCAGTGAAGCTTGACCCAACAACAAAGACAATCTCCAGAAGGAAGCAGGGATTTTGAGTTCAGCATGGAGTCTTGCTGTTTGCAGCTGATTCCTTTTCTAGTCTAGACCCCAGTGGACTCCTTCCTGTGGGTTCTGACCTGCGAAGTGTCTGTGTAGAAAGCCTGGGTGGGCGTGTGGGGAAGGACTTCTTTGAGTAAAAGCTGAATAACTAGGATTCTCTCAGACACCATTGTTTTGGTACTAACGCTAATGATGTAACACAGAAAGTAGGAAGAGGAGTGTCCACCCACTTTGAGAAAGACAAAATAAAACAAAAACAAAACAAAACCCACAAAACCCCAAATTGCTGCTGTTTGACTGACTGCTAAAAGGGCCCATGTGTGAAATTGTGGGGCAAAGTGGGAAGTGATACAGCTCAGCAGAAATGCATCACTGTGTGGATTTAGGGGAAGAGGCCACTGGGAGTGGGATGGGGTATGGGGAAGGTGATACATTGAGTCATTGAGGCTACTTCTGTTATCATTAATTTTTGTGACGGTAAACAATGTGCTTACTTGCTCTTCTTCATTTTTACATGATTAAAGTAAGTGTTAGAACTACTTTTTCACTTTCATGTTTAGTGGGTAGTGCAACTTGAAAGATTTATTTGCTTAAAAGTTTTAAGTGGCTGTCTGTTTTTTAAAACTTATTTAGGATGTGCCTATTTATCAAAAATCCTTCCTTTTAGTATTGAAGTGGTAGGAAAACACATTTCCCCCCAACACATGGCATGATTATCTATTCTAAACTGGAGAGTGTGTGGAATATAAGTTGGCTGGACTCCTCTAACTCATTTTGTCCCCCAAAATGTCAGCCCCAAATCATCCTCTAATGCAGGGTTTCTCAACCTTGGCATTATTGACACTTCAGACTTGAAAATTCTTTGTTTGTGGGGACAGCCCTGTTCATTGTACTATGTTTAGCAGCTTCCCTGACCTCTACTCACTAGAGGCCTGTAGCACACGCCCCCACCCCTCAGTTTTGTTACAGTAAAAAATGTCTGCAAACATAGCCAGGGGAGGGGAGGCAAAATTACCCCAGGTTGAGAATTAATGCTATAATGTAACACAGTGTACTAATTTGAAATTAAGATATTTTATGAAATGTTTTCGGACACCTACACAGACCGTGACAATAACTACTAGTAATGATATGCTATTAAATATAAACTGAGGTATATTAAAAAATTTAAGCATTTACTTGAGCATTTATTCATTTGAATTGGGCACTGTTGATCCGGGAGTAGTTAGGAACACTCCACCAACAGGAGCCAGGGGAAAGACTGACATAGAGAAAGTGTGGAAGCAAAGAAAGGAAGTAATTTGATTGGCTATAACTTATAGCCTAGTTGGTTGTTTGTGATTGGTTGTCCTTAGTGGTTTTTTAAAAAATATTTATTTTATTTATTTATTGTCTTTGTTTTGGCTGTGTCGGGTCTTAGTTGTGGCACGTGGGATCTTTCATTGCAGCACGCGGGCTTCTCTCTAGTTGTGGTACGCAGGCTTCTCTCATTGAGGTGTGCGAGCTCAGTAGTTGTGGCCCACGGGCTTAGTTGCCGCACAGCATGTGGGATCTTAGTTCCCCAACCAGGGATTGAACCCACGTCCCCTGCATTGGAAGGAGGATTCTTTACCACTGGACCGCCAGGGGAGTTCCGTCCTTAGAGGTTTTGATTTCATAATCTTGAGACATTTACAGGCTTGGATTTTGGTTTGCTTAGCTAGACATCTACAGCATTAGAGCCAACTCAGTCTAGTGGTCTCTGTTTAATTAATTTAACAGTGCTTTCGCAGGTGTGGGTAAACTTTCTGTAAAGGTCCAGATAGCAAATATTTTAACCTCTGTGGGCCCCAGGGTCTCTGTTGTGACTACTCAACTCTGCCCTTGTAGAGCAAATGGATGGATGAATTGGCTGTATTCCAATAAAATTATTAATATATATATTTGGTCCAAATGGCTGCAGTTTGCCAACCTCTCTTCTATAGGAAAACACGGCACTACATACCACACATACTAAATTATGTTAAGTCATTGATCCCCCAACCCCCAAAGCTAATGTAGAACAAATAAATGAAAAATATGGTACATTTCTTTTATATATATATATATATATATATATATATATATATATATATATATATATAGAGAGAGAGAGAGAGAGAGAGAGAGAGAGAGAGGGAGAGAGATAGATAGATAGATAGATCACCTATCAAGGCTCAGACAAAGTCATTCTGCAATAGGATTTGTGAATTTTATTTTTTGTCATTTCAACTCTATTATTGCAACAACAGTCTGAATGAAGAGAGTGACTTTGTTTTCAACATACTTTTAGAGCCCAATGCAGCGTTTACTGAAAAGTAAGAAAAACCATGTGGGAGGAACAGAATTATTGTTATCAAACCAATGAATGTGTGGAAAGAAATAGAAATGCTTTAATAGTATATTGGAAAACAATTTAAGACTCATACTCTTTGCCTAAATAATACTTATTAAAGTGGGACCAACTAAAAAAGGCCAGGCCATCTCTGGGCTGATGCTGTATGAGGGTTTAGTGAGATGGTCTTGCCACAGAGGTCATATTTTATAAGGGGACTAACTCCATGTAGAGATTCTAGAGACAAATAAAATCCAAATTTCAGAGAGGTACCCTTTCCATTTCTCCCTCCCTCTCTCCATGAGTCCCTCCTTTCCCTCTCCTTGCCCCCTCCCTTCCTTCCTTTCTAATATAGAGACTCAAGTGAAGTTGCCTCGATTAACCCCAACCCATGTCATTGGACTCTAGGATTCTTCTCAGGTCTCTGTGGATTTTAAGGATGGCTTATGTTTCTTTATTCATCTTTGGCTTCAGCTGCAGCTGTCAATTTGATGAGTCATTTCATTATGTGTTGAGTGTACCTTGATGTTCCGAATGTCACAAGGTTCCTTTTCCTCGATTCCCTCACACTTCCTCCCCACTAACAAGCCCACGTGTATAGCGGCCTTTATTATTGGTTTGAGTAGATGTAGGAAGCATTGTAATGCAAACAACTTACAATTGATTATTAGACATTCATATATTCTCTAAACTATTCTGCAATCTCTTAACTTCCAAGATATTTGCCTCTCACCCAATCTCTCTCCTTTCTCTTTGCCCTTGGAATCCTATCTCCAATCCCCCACCCTCAAATCTGTTCTATTTTATTAAGAGAAGCATTCTGAGTCTCTTCAAGCCTAGCCCTGCATATGGAAGCTCACCCATACCCTGTGCTTGACAATGGACTGTCAGTTCTGGCTCTTGAAAATTTCTCAGTCATCTGTAAGGGGAAAGAAGTAATCAGGTGAGTTATTTTTCCATAATATGAATTAACCTTCTTTAGAGGAAAGAAGCAGTCTTATTTAGTGTTTTGTTTCTTTTTTAGGCTAAATCTCCATTATGCATTATGCCTTTGGAAACCATAGCACAGATGAAGTTTAGATTTTATCTATTTGTTTTTGCTTGTTTGTTTTACTTTATTTAGTTATCTTTTTGCCTGCCAGTGGTCAGCTATGCAAAGATGATAAGATCTTATTGACCATGAAATGGAAAAATTTTTCCAAAATTTTTGTTTGGGTTATACTGTTGGCAAGATGTTGAGACAATTAAGAAGTTTGGATTTATTTTTGAAACTAAACTATACTTTCAGGTTTAAAAAAAATTGTATTTTATTTATGGGAGTTTCTTCTTTCCTCCTCCCTCTTCTTTTGCCACCCCCTCAGTCGAAAGTGAACAATTAAGCACTTAATTGGATAATTTAGGTTTCAAATTCCCTTTATTTTAAAGTATACATATAAGATCATTCTTGTCCTACTTAATTTTAACTTTTGAAGGTTTAGTCATAAAGAACAGGTGGGGGAAATTTTTTCTAAGAATAATTACATGAATAGAGGTCTGAAACTAGTATGTTTAGTTCCTGAGATACTGATTGAGATAATCACAGCATAGTTGAGAAGAACCAGAGGTTGGCTCTTGGTGTTACAAGAAGTCTTTCTTCAAAGTTTTGGTATTATACCTAAGTACAAGCCAAGAGCAATGAATCAGGCTGAAGCTGGCAAGAAATATGTAGTTATATTAATGGTATTAGACCTGAAAGTATTTATACAGTTTGATCAAGTGAGTTCTGAAAAAGAGACATAGAATATTTTGCCTTTTATAAAAGCTTATTTTAAGGAAATTATGTACATCAAGGCCTAAGGAACCTTAACTACATTCCTTTTTAGAATAAAAAGCTACATTACTACAATGTTGATGTTACGAAAACCTGTAGAGGAGAAATTCTGATTAAAATTAATTCCTGTTACTATGAAGGTAAAAGGCAGCCAGCCAAAGTAAGGGCAAAATGAAGTATATGCCTTAGGGAAGAGCAGTTTCAGACTATAAAATTGTTGAGTCTAGAAGAGGAGGGAATTGGGAGGATGTATTAAACTCAGTAATGAAACTTAAACCTAATCTAAGTAACGGTTTCTAAAGTAACCTAAGGTGCAAAACCCTCCAACTGTGAAAATCTAACTCTGAATGTATTTTAATTTAGAACAAGAAGGTGTATCTCCATATATTGACTAACAAAATTAGTTCACAAACAGAAGTTTCCAGAACATAAATTCATAGAGACAAGTAAGAGGGCAGATACATATTTCAAGACACTTTTGAAATTAAATTATTATTTTAATACTTTAAATTTTATGATTAGCATGGAATTGAATTCTCCAGTAAAGCTCTTAGGGAGGATAAAGGCAAAGATTTCTTCTATGTAAAATTCAGTTCAGTTCAATTCAATTCAATTCCTCAAATATTTTTAAGGGCTGTGTGATCTCTGGGGCCTTTCACAGTACCATCCTGAGTTGCAGAAATCATAGATTGATTTGATGCCTACTTGGTTAAGAAGAGGTTTGATCGGTGCATGTGGATACGTTTTTGATTTCTTGCTTTCTCTGTACCCCCTCAACCCGCATTTTGACTTTCTAGACCCTTTATTTTTTTATTTTTATTTTATTTTTTTTGTGGTACGCGGGCCTGTCACTGTTGTGGCCTCTCCCTTTGCAGAGCACAGGCTCTGGAGGTGCAGGCCCAGCGGCCATGGCTCACGGGCCCAGCCGCTCCGCGGCATGTGGGATCTTCCCAGACCGGGGCACGAACCCGCGTCCCCTGCGTCGGCAGGCGGACTCTCAACCACTGTGCCACCAGAGAAGCCCTAGACACTTTATTTTTAACTATTTTTCTCTCCTAGTTCTCCCAGTTTTTTTTTTTTTTGGTTCCATAACATTTTAACCTCTTGGTCTATTGTGGTCAGTGTGTTCTTTATGGAACCAAGTCTCTTCTTTCACGGAAGATTCTTACCCTGAGTCATAGAATGGATGATACCCTGTTTTAACAAGGATCCCAAGAACAATGGTGGTTTTGAGACTTTACACTTTCAGTGTAGACAATGCCTGAATTTCAGTCATTTGCGTCTTGAAAACATACACAGAAACAAGAGCTGAAGTGTGTTCTACCCTTGTGTTTGTTTTCTGCTTTATTCCTGATGCATTTACACAAGGACATGTTGCATACATCACTTTTTATGCAGCGTCATGTTACCTTCACCCAAAGACCAGCTACATCATCCATTATCACCAAGTAATAAAGCTCTCACCAGTGTCACTGTATTCTAAGCGAATGTCATGTCTCTCCTGGACACCAAAGTAGCTTTCTCACCACTCTCCCTTGCTTCCACTCTTTCCCCACAGTTCACTATCCACAGGGAGATCAGAATGGTCTGTTAAAAGCATGAGTCAGGGGCTTCCCTGGTGGCACAGTTGTTGAGAGTCCGCCTGCCGATGCAGGGGACACGGGTTCGTGCCCCGGTCCGGGAAGATCCCACATGCTGCGGAGCGGCTGGGCCCGTGAGCCATGGCCACTGAGCCTGCGCGTCCGGAGCCTGTGCTCCGCAACAGGAGAGGCCACAACAGTGAGAGGCCTGCACACCACTAAAAAACAAAACAACAACAACAAAAAAAACAAACACAAAAAAAGCATGAGTCAGATTTGCTCAAAACACAATGAAAGTTTTCCATGATATTTAAAATAAAATCCAAACATGATTTAGTCTCTGCCTCTTCCTTGACCTCATCTCACGCTGCTTCCCCTCTTGCCCACGGCACCACAGGATGACCAGCTTTCTTTCAGTTCCTCCAGCAGGCCTGTTCCTTGGTGGGCAGTGCTCTTTCCTCCCGTCATTCCAGGACTGCTGCTTAGTCACTAAGCTGTTGGTCACATTGTCTCATCTGCAGAGAGGCGCGCCCCAACCAATCCATCTGAAGTAGCCACACAGTACCATCACATCACCTCTTTTAATTTTCTGCGTACGCTTACTACTCTCTGATGCTCATCTCCTTTATTTATGGTTGTTGTGTTTTGGCCACCTGCACCCAATAAAATGCAAGTCTTTACAACTGAGGACTGTGCCTGTCTTGTTCCTCTGTTTCCTCAGAGCCTTGGATAGTGTCTGCTATGTACTTCGTGCTCAATAAATATTTACTGAATGAATCATAACCTTCTTAGCATTCTCTACTTGGGATATGAGGTTAAACAAATTATAACAAATCTAGATCTATCATTAATTAAGTTGGTTAGTTCTGTCCCTTATGTAGATAGTGATAAAATGTATCTTTCCTGAAATAACACAGAATATCTATAATATGCTTCTATTTTTTAAAACAATGAATTTCTACTGCCCTTAAACTGAAAGTAATTTGATATCCTTTCCATTAGGAATTTTATACATTTGAGTATTATATTCAATCTTTAGTATTCAAGCAGCTTATCTTATCTTTCCCTTCTATCTCTCCACTTTTAGTTTCAATGGTAGACAGCTATAATTTTAGGATCCTAAGGCCAAAGGTTTTAAAGATCTTCTTACAACAGAGAAGTGTATTGAAGAGGTCTGCCCTTGAATTTGTGGTGCCTGAAAGGAAGCCAGCAGGGATTGTTTGTGCCCAGGGGCACTTGAAAAAAAATTGACCCAAAGTAACAACACTAGAAGCCAGATATCAAAACATACTTTGCCTAATGAAGCTTCAGGTGTAATATCAATGTTAGAAATTGGAGTGCCCAGAAGATGGTGAGGCTTGGAAAGCAAATTTCTGACCCACTCAAGCTGAAAGTACAGGGTACAACATATGGATTTAGGGTTGATTCGAGCAAGTATCTATCACCCATGTTTACAGGTGCTTATGATGCCAACTCATGTTTTTAAAGCCCCTGTGGGAAAGCCAGCTATAATTTATATATGAAGTGTGTGACCTTAAATCCACGATCTATTTCACTAGGTCTGTTCAAAGTAAAGATCTAGATTCAAGTGATACCATTCAAACTGTAGCAGAGTGACTCATTAGGTGCTTGTAAAATCCATTCAGTGGGTCATGATCAGCAGGTTTTTTTTAAAGGCCATATAATAGAATTGAATCAAATACAAAGTATCAGAGAATGTCTCACGTTGTAAAACTTATAACAGATTCATAAAATTTTTGATCAGTTATATGACTATAGTGTGTATGCTGTCATCATGTAAAATACATTTCTCACTGTGAGTGGGGTAAAAAATCTGTGAAAGCCACCAGAGAATATAGGATTGGGTTGGATTGGGTTCATCTGACATAAAATGAAAAATAATTTACAGAGGGAATTTTCCCAAGGGTATGAGGACCAGTCCCAAAGTAAGGGCAAGGTCAAATTGTCACTGAACTCTATGAAGTAGAAAACGGCTGAAATACAGAACAGAATATGTTAGACTCCATAATTCATAATTCCCTCAAACATAGCCTTCTTTGTTTTTCCCACTGATAATCCATAACTTGTTTAGAGGTGTTTTGAGCTTCCCAACCAGAAGTTAAACTCCGTGAAGTAGAAGTGGTCATATAATTCTTCAGTGTGTCTTGTAATGCTGAGAACATAGTAGTCTCATAAAACATTTTTGTTAATTGACCCATCAAAAATAAAAATGTGAGTAACTAAAGAAGGTCAAATATAATCTGCATCATTTTAGCTGTTCCAGCATTATAATCCAGGAGTTTTGCCCACCATCCCTGTCTGTCAGTAGCTGACATATCAATTTTCTATCTGCACATGTTTTCAAACCAAATCTGTTTTGAATTTATAAAAATAGGACATATGATAGTTATCAAAAACATCTTCCATGAATTCCAAATAGCTTATCACAAATCCATTCCATTTTTTGACCTTTAAATCTGTGATTCTATCAAGGAAAGAGATCGCATTCTCCCAGCTCGATTTGTTTTTCTTCATTATGGTAAGGTCAGAACCTAGAAGAGGTAGAAATGGTTTCAGGTTCCTATTTAGATTCCTTTGTCTAACTCAAGTTTTGGATCAACTCCTCCTTCACAATCCAAAGTCATTGAGTTAAATTAAACAAGAGATTCCTGAGAAGGTGAAGCCGAGCATGACTAACATCTTGTCCCAGACACACGTCAAGCTTGGTTAAGAATTAGACTCCTAAAAAAAAAAAAAAAAAAAAAGAATTAGACTCCTCTTTGTTGTTGCCAGGACAGAGGGAAGTCTCTTTTAGTATGACCCAGCATGAGCGGGCAACATTCATGTTAGTTTGAAGCCATTTACTTCTGTATTTCGCTTTTGTAGTTCACAGCAGGTCCTTTCAGGAGGAATAAAAGGGCTTGCTCTGCAATCTACCTTTATTGTTTCACTGAAGAGTAGAAGCAAAACATTTCAATCAGAAGAATTATACCTGAGTGCTATAAATATTTCCAGAGCCAGCAGAGAAAGCCCTGCTCCATTTAAGGTCAGGGCTGCTATTTGAAAGGGAAAATGTTGATGGTAAACCCATGGGGAAATAAAATCCTAGACTATCCTAAATGAGCTTTCTCATTGGGTAGTAATCAGGAGATAAGGTGAGAAATTCCAGAGATTAGCCACAATAGATAAGATTCTCAGACTTCTTAAAAAAAAAAAAAGACATTGCTAGGATACGAAGTGACTTCTATGGAACTCAAGTGCCACTGTTTTATAGCAAAGGCCCTTTTTTATTGATTAGTGTTAATGAGGTGAGGGAACTCCACATTGATGGATTATCAATGTCTACCTAATCTTGTTTTTTACTATTTAATCTTTCTTGTTACTATGGTTAGAAATATGTGCAAACTAAATCTTTGTTTCTTCTTTTACTTGACCTTATTCTGATTCATCAAATTGATTCTCTTACACTCTGAACTATGCCAATTATTGTGTCTGTCAAGCCATATATTCATTAGAATATTAGGGCTAATGGACATGGTTTGAGAGCATATTCATCTTTAGAAATACGGTAAAAGCTAATTCTTTTGGCTCAGCAAAGCTCAGGTTGACATCTTGCCACTCTTCTGCAGCCAGGAATATCTGGTGACTTAATGAAGCGAAGATCTTAAACACACAACTCAGTGGATTATTCAATATTAAGGTTTGCACTAGAGTCTGTGAAAAAGGATTAACACTTTCAGTTCTGCAAAAGCACAGGTGATGAATTAAAACACAAGAGGACTACCAGAACGGACAGTGCATCAGAAGGATTACCGAGTAACTTGTACCTCAAGAGCCCATTGATCTTCCTTTTCATATGGTATTTAAAAAATAATCTTTTATATGCCAGTTGTAATACAACTGGATTAGTGAAGCCAATGGGCTGTGACTGTTTAAATATTAATTGGGACAGCAATGTCTAAATCAGTGGTTCTCAACCCTGACTGCATATTAGAATCACCTAGGGAGCTTTAAAAATTTGCGTAGTCCCCACCTCTAAAGAGACTGCTTTAATTGGTTGGGGGCAGTGTCCTGCCATCAGAATATTAAAAGCTACCTTGGTATACAGTCAGCATTGAGGACCACCAGTAAATAAATGCTAAAACAGAATAGCGTTCTGTTACCAGAATGCTTGACTCAAATATTCTATTCTTTTAAAGATTCTCAACGGTGTATCTTTTTTAAAAAATAAATTTTTTAACTTTTATTTATTTTTGGCTGCGTTGGGTCTGTTGCTGCGCGTGGGCTTTCTCTAGTTGCAGCGAGCAGGGGCTACTCTTCATTGCGGTGCGCGGGCTTCTCATTGCAGTGGCTTCTCTTGTGGCAGAGCGCGGGCTCTAGGCATGCGGGCTTCAGTAGTTGTGGCATGCGGTCTCAGTAGTTGTGGCTCGCGGGCTCTAGAGTGCAGTCTCAGTAGTTGTGATGCATGCGCTTAGTTGCTCCGCGGCGTGTGGGATCTTCCCGGACCAGGGCTCGAAACTGTGTCCCCTGCATTGGCAGGCAGATTCTTAACCACTCTGCCACCAGGGAAGCCCTCAATGGTGTATCTTTTATTAAAAGAATAGAGTATGGATCCTGTTTTATTCCATCCCAGTTACTTTGGCCTTTGCCATGTGGTAGCGTATTATGGTCTGTGCTGAATGCAATTAAAATACTTTGGTCATTTTCAGGAAGGCATTTTAATTTTCAAAATATACTTGATATGAAATTTATACTCCAGAAAATCTCTTGTTTTTTTGCAGTGTCATGGAATTTGTTCATCAGGAGAAAAAAAGGCAAAATATACCCAAAGACTCTTTGCTAATTCAGTAAGCAAGCAAACAACAAAAACCTTAAAACCTATTTTGTTTAGTTAGTTCAGTTGCCTAAAAGAGAAGGGGACAATTAATTATTCATCAATTTGTGTCAGAAAAAAAACTCAGTGTTGCTTTTAGGGGTAGCGTTATATCTGTATATCTGTATCTATACCTATATATTTATATATGTAGATATATGTCTATGATTATATCTATATCTACAGGAATGCTAACAAGAGACCCAGCATTCATTGCCTATGAAGTTTTGATCAAGTCACTCAGTCTTTCTGGGCTTCAGGGTCACATAGCAGTGGAGCTGGGATGAACATTTGTGACTTTTGTCTCACGTTCGGCTCTGTTACTTGTGAAAAAAACAATGAGGACCAGTGGGTAGAGAAGATGATGGGGGAACTGATGTGGACCCTTCCTTAGAGATAAGTATGGTTTCTATAGTTCTCTACAGGCTGCCCCTCCTAACTGTGTGTATCTGAGTGCATGGTGTGGACTAATGTGAGTTCTTGTGGAAAGGCTGATGTTAAGTCTCATTCTGTTCTGGATTCCAATGTGTGGCTGCTCACCAGGTCAGGGGTCTCCTCAACAGCATTGCTGACCACTGTGGTGACCTGCACCCACAGCCAAGGCCCTCCTCTTTTGTCTGCTCCCTATGACCTTTTGGTTCATCACAAATCCCCACTAATGGTTTCTCTCACCTTTCTCCAAGGTGTTGCCAACTAAAACAAGTACTTCTGTGACTTGAATAACTAGTTACTGCCTTTCAGGTGGTTTCTTAGTAAAATGTAGTGGAAAGGGGGAGAGAAGTCCAGCCAGGGCAAGCAGGAGGGATGTAGGCACACTGTAGCCTTTAGGGAAACTGGAATCTGATTTGGTTAAACTTCTACTGTCTGGTCTTACTTTCATGTATCACCTCATTTTCTTAGTTGCACAAAGGCAAAACGTACACACTTTTGTTTGCTTTCTCTCCATATATTTATTTTCCTAAAAGATCTTCACAGTCTATACACTTGTATCTAAATTCACTAACTTCACACATTTATATTCTAGTAATTCTGATACCTTTCTCTCTAATCTGAATTTCCTCTCCCATCAACCTATTTGTGAAACATCTAACGTTTACATGTCTTCCTGATTTGATTGCTCTATAAAAAAGATGTCATTAACACATTCTTTTTGTTTGGTCCTTGTTTTCTTTTTTTATTTTATAATGCATTTTACAATATAATAATAAAAAGAATAGTGTGACCTTTTGTTATAATAGTACAGTTCTTCCAGTTTATTCTTCTAAAAGTGGCATCTACCAGATCTAATTGCTAAACCCAGAAACAGTATCTTTTGACTATCATCAATAACTTTGCTCTGCTTCTTGCCCCATTTAAAAAATATGTTGCCATCTTCCACTGCAATCTTCCCTCCCCCAACACAATACTGTTTTGTTATTTTTCTTACAGCATATTTTTTCTTTTCCTTCTTTTTTCGTGTCCAATGCATTTTCTGCATCAACTGATAAAATTATACAATGTTTTTCCTTTATTTTATTGACATGATGGATTGCATTGATCAAGTTCAAATGTTGAACCAGCCTTGCATCCGTGGAATAAATCCAACTTGGTCATGGTCTGTATTTCTTTTTACACATGGATAGATTCAGTTGCCAATATTTTTTGAGAATTTTTGCATCTAAATTCATAGGAGAGGGCTTCCCTGGTGGCACAGTGGTTGAGAGTCCGCCTGCCAATGCAGGGGACGCGCGTTTGTGCCCGGGTCTGGGAAGATCCCACATGCCGCAGAGCGGCTGGGCCCGTGAACCATGGCCGCTGAGCCTGCGCGTCCGGAGCCTGTGCTCCACAACGGGAGAGGCCACAACAGTGAGAGGCCTGAGTACCGCAAAAAAAAAAAAAAAAAAAAAAAAGTCTTGTCTAAATTCATAGGAGATATTGGTTTATAGTTTTTTTTTTAAATACTTCTTTAGTCGGGTTTTGAAATCAAGGTAATACTGGAATCATAAATGAGTTTGGGAAGTGCTCCTTCCTCTACTGTTTTCTGAAATAGATTGTGTAAAATTTTTTAAAATGTAATCAACTTCTTTAAATGAAAAAAACAAAACAAAAATAGTTCACCCATTTCTCCCATTCTCCACTCCCCCACCTCTGGCAACCACCAATCTGTTCTGTGTATCTATGAGCTTAGCATTTTCATTTATTTATTTATTTTTAAAGATTCCATATATAAGAGAGATCATACAGTATTTGTCTTTCTCTGTCTGACTTATTTCACTTTACATAATACCCTTGAGGTCCATCCATGTTATTGCAATGGCAATATTTCATTTTTTTATGTCTGAATAATATTACATTGTATACATACACCATAATTTATTTATTCATTTATCCATTGGTTGGACACTTAGGCTGTTTCCATATCTTGGCTATTATAAATAATGCTGCTATGAACATGGGAGTGCAGATATCTTTTCAAGTTAGTGTTTTCCTTTTCTTTAGATAAATATCCAGAAGTGGATTGCCAGATCATATGGTAGTTCTATTTTTAATTTTTTGAGGAGACATCATACTGTTTTCCATAGAGACTGCACCAGTTTACATTCCCACAGTGCACAAGGGTACCCTTTTCCTCCACATCCTTGTCAATCCTTGTTATTTCTAGTCTTTTTGGTAATAGCCATTCTAACAGGTGTGAGGTGATATAACCTCTCGTGGTTTTGATGTGCATTTCCCTGATAATTAATGATGTAGAGCATCTTTACATGTACCTGTTGATTATCTCTATTTCTTCTTTGGAAAAATGTTTATTCACATAAACATGTTATTCTGTCCATGTTTTAATCAGGTTGTTTTTTGTTACTGAGTTGTATGAGTTTTTTTATGTATTTTGGATTTTAAGCCCTTATCAGATATATAATTTGCAAGTATTTTCTTCCATTAAGTAGGCTGTCTTTTCATTTTGTTGATGGTTTCCTTTGTTGTGCAGAGGCTTTTTAGTTTGATGTAGTCCTACTTGTTTATTTTTACTTGTGTTGCTTTTGCTTTTGCTTTTGGTGCGAGATTCAAAAAATATCACCAAGACCTATGTCAAGGAGCTTACCACTACGTTTTCTTCTAAGAGTTTTATGGTTTCAGGTCTTACGTTCAAGTCTTTAATTCATTTGAGTTCATTTTTGTGTATGGTATAAGATAGTGGTCCAGATTCATTCTTTTGCATGTGCCTGTCCAATTTTTCTAACAGCATTTAAGAGATTGTCCTTTCCTCCTCATATATTCTTCACTTCTTTGTCATAAATTAATTGACCATATATGTGTGGGTTTATTTCTGGGCTCTCTGTTCTGTTCCACTGATCTATGTGTAAGTTTTTATATTAGTACTACACTGTTTTAATTACTATAGTTTTGTAATATAGTTTGAAATCAGGGAGTGTGATGCCTCCAGCTTTGTTCTTCTTTCTCAAGGTTGCTTTGGCTATTTGGGGTCTTTTGTGATTCCATACAAATTTTAGGATTGTTTGTTCTATTTCTGTGAAAAATGCCTTTGAAATTTTATTAGCTATTGCATCAGATCTGTATATTGCTTTGCATAGTATGGTCATTGTAACAATATTAATTCTTCCTATCCATGAGCATGGACTGTTTTTCCATTAATTTGTTTCTTCTTTAATTTCTTTCATTAATGTTCTTCTTTAATTTCTTTCATTAATAGCTTTCAATATACAGGTCTTTCACCTCTCTGGTTAAATTTATTCCTAGGTAGGTATCTTATTCTTTTTGATTCAACTGTAAATGGAGTTATTTTAAATTTATCTTTCTGATAGTTCATTATTAGTATATAGAAATGCAGCATTTTTTTGTTATTGATTTTGTATCCTGCAGCTTTACTAAATTTGTTTATTAGTTCTAACAGTTTTTTTCATGGACTCTTTAAGGAGCTATATGTATATCTCATATCATTTGCAAATAGAGATATTATACTTATGTCATCTAGAGATAGTGTCAGTTTTACTTCTTCCTTTCCAATTTGGGTGCCTTTTATTACTTTTTGTTGCCTAACTGCCCTGGCTAGGACTTTGAATACTATGTTGAATCGGAGTGGTGACAGTGGGTACTTTTGTCCTGTTCCTGAACTTAGAAGAGAAGCTTTCAACCTTTCACTGTTAAATATGATGTTACCTCTTGTGATGTATGGTCTTTATTAATGTTGAGGTATGTTCCCTCTAAACCTGTTTTTTTGAGAATTTTTATCCTAAATAGATTTTGAATTTTGTCAGATGCTTTTTCTGTATCTATTGAGGTGAATTTTTTTAATCTTTCATTTTGTTAATGGGGTGTATCACATTGATTGATTTGTGGATGTTGAAACATTCTTGCATAAGTTCCATTTGATCATGCTGTATGATCCTTTTAATATAATGTTGAATTCAGTTTGCTAATATTTAGTTGAGGATTGTTGCATCTATGTTTATCAGGCATATTGGCCTATAATATTTTTTCTTGTGCCATCCTTGTCTGGTTTTGGTATCAGGATAATGCTGGCCTCATAAAGTGAGTTTGGAAGAGTTCCTTCCTCTTCTATTTTTGGAAGAATTTGAGAAGGATTGGTATTAATTCTTTGAATGTATGGTAGAATTCACCAGTGAAGCCATCTGGTCCTAGACTTTTGACTGTTGGGAGATTTTTGATTATTGATTCAGTCTCCTTACTAGTAATTAATCTGTTCAGATTTTCTATTTCATCATGATTCAGTCTAGGTAGGTTGTGTGTTTCTAGGATTTATCCATTGCTTCTAAGTTGTCCAATTTATTGGCATGTAATTGTTCAAAGTAGTCTCTTATGAGTCTTTGTATTTCTGTGGTATAAATTGTAATATCTCATCTTTCATTTCTGATTTTATTTATTTGAGTTCTCTCTTTTTCTTGTTGAGTTAGCTTAGGGTTTGTTCATTTTGTTTATTTTTTCAAAGAACCAGATCTTGGTTTCATTTATCTTTTCTATTGTCTTTTTATTTCATTTATTTCTGCTCTAATCTTTGCTACTATCTCCTTCCTTTTATTAACCTTGGGCCATTCTCTAGTTGCTTGAGGTGTAAAGTTAGGTTGTTTATTTGAGACTTCTCTTGTTTGATGAAGTAGGCATTCTTTGCTATGAACTTCCCTCTTAGAACTGCTGATGATATGTCTCGTAAATTTTGGTATGCTACATTTCATACCATTTCAATGTAACATACATTTTCATTTGTCTCAGGTAGTTTTTGATTTCTATTTTAGTTTATTCTTTGATCTTTTGGTTGTTCAGTAGCATGTTGTTTAATCTTCACATATTTGTGAATTTTCTAGTTTTCTGAATGTAATTTCATACCACTGTGGTTGGAAAAGATGCTTGATATGATTTCAGCCCTCTAAAATTTATTAAGACTTGTTTTGTGGCCTAACATGTGATGTATATTGGAAAATGTTTCATGTGCACTTGATAAGAATGTGTATTCTATAGTTTTTGGATGGAATGTTCTGTAAACATCTAAGTCCACCTGGTCTAATGTGTTGTTTAAGGCTGATGTTTCCTTATTGATTTTTCTGTCTAGATGATCTATTCATTCATATAAGTGGGGTGTTAAAGTCCTCAACTACTACTGTGTTGCTGTTTTTCCCTTTAGGTCTGTTATACATTGTATATCAAACGTGCAGAACAATATAGAAAATAGTAGTGAATACGTGTTCACCAAGTTCAATCACATCTTGACATTTTTCCCATACCTGCTTCAGTTATTTTGAGGAAAGAAAACACTACAGAAAAAATTAATGTCACCTGTGTGCCTCTTTTTCTCTCTTCTCATTCACCTCCTGGCCTCTTCCAAGAGAAGTACTATCTTAAATTTATTATCATTCCCATGCATTTTTTAATCATTATTAAATGTATATATCTATAAATAAAATAGAGCATTTTACTCAAGTGGCATTTTGTGAAGTGCTAGTCTGTAACTTTTTTGGGCACAAATATTAAGATTTTTGAAACACATGGCTCAAATTTATGTATTTTAACTTCTGTATCATGTTCTAATGAATATTCATACCATGTATTTTGCCAGTCGATGGACAGTTAATATGTCTCCAGTCTTTAGTATGTTTCCAGTCTTGAATTGTTATAGACAGTGTTTCAATGAACATTTCTGTACCTGTCTTCTTATGTAAAGAGGCCTGTTTTTTCCTGTGTCCCTAATGCATTTTTAGTTGTGTAACAGCTCCTCCAAAATTAAACTTTCTTGCCACTTACTATCAGGGGACTGAAAGGCAAATTTCCTGGTTCCCATTTCCTTTTAGTATACTCTAGGAGTGTCAATAGTAAGGTTCTGACCAGGGCAATTAAAAGAGGTTGAGCTACCTGGTTAGAATAAAAACAGCCTGTGGTGTAAACTCTTTGTGATTCATGAGCTCCTTTAACTGTAAATTTGCACTGCTCTTGCAGTAGATAGCTTCTGGTATGCCACTTACCCAGTGTTACCTCTAATTTACCTTCCTTCTGCTTGGAGCTCAGAGGAGATTGTTCCATACACCCCGCTAGGATGAGAGGCTTTTCCGTGGGGTTTTTCAGATTTATGCATTGTGAGCCTCCTGGAGCAATCAGAGATATAATGTTTAAGGTCACTATTCCAACTTTCCATAAGATGGGTTGCTCTTCCTGCTAATGAAACTGGAATCACAACCACACATTTTTGATAATTGCACTCAGAATTGGATTGCACTTTATTCCACCTCTGCCTTGGGCTCATTTTTTTAATATAATAATATGAAAGTATTTTCTGAAAAACCGCATCAAATAATTATAAAAATTGAATAAACATAAAAGCTAAGTTGTATAATATTGCATTTTCAAGTGATATATTGCATTTTCAAGTGATATCATTGAGAGTTTGATTTAATCATGGCAGCTCCTGCTTCATGGGATTGCTTCCATTTTCCCAAGTTGGCTTCTTATACTTGGGCAAATGCAGGTCCAATTTTGCTTCTTCCTTCAACCTGAGCTGCTTCCTGTTGGGAAAGAATGCCAGTTTATATTATGCTCCTCTCTTTGTACTCTGATGAACTGAAGAAAAGTAGACAAAGCCAGGCTGCATAGACCACCACTCTCGTCACCTAATTTTTTGTTTTTAAGATAGTGTCATGTTTGACCTTTGTTATATCCTATAGAGCTATCAACTTCCATCCCACAAGGGACTCCCATATCTTTGCAGGAGAGTAACCAGTTTTCTGCTTCTATCATGTCGTCCACCAATAATTTCAACCAGAGCTACATTAGTTCCATTAGAGAAAACAGGGCAAGGGCCAAAGATAACACACAGAGAGGATCAATTTCTTGGATAAGTGTCCTGATTGAACAAGACTCATGACCTCTCCACTTTCAATAAACTATATTAAACATTTGAAACCAGGAAAATGATAGGTGGTGTTGCCTACTCCAAGTAAGTTACATTCTTCATCTGAGCTTTTATCAGCTAAACCCAGCTCTGATTATTTCACTACTTAGGAGTTAGGATGGCAATGTATGGGTAATGCTATTTGGACACTAAATTCTGAATTTATCATAGGAGGAAAGATGAACATGCTTTCCATTGCAACTTCCCTTGCAGGAAGGGCTACCCTGTGCATTTCCAGTCATTTGTTTCTTACTGGTACCTATAGGCAGGTGCCATCACTGTTAGAAAAAATTATCATAATTCTTCTCAGAAATAGACAATCTTTTGAGTACTCTAATTCTCATAGATAAAAATATGGGTCAGACAGAAAAAGCAAGGTGAAGTCAGGGTTAGTGTTAGTATCAAGAGTCTTTGAGTTGGCTTACACAGTTGGCACATGTTATTATCTACACCATATATAAGAACCTAACATGAAAAGGAAGTGGCCCTCCAAACCTTGACTAAGGGAAAAGGACGTGACTGGGTCTGTTCACCATCATTACTTTATTTCTTGCCTTAAGCTTGTTGTGCTGGCATGCACATGTGTGAACTTGTGCTGCTCCCACTCTCCGTGAAGCCCATTTATTTAAATGGAGATTCTTCCTAAACTGTGCTGTCAGTTTACCCTCCTCTGGGGTGAGATGGTGTTGTCTGAGCTCCCAATGTTGGACCTTCATTCCTCCATCCTATTTCTGATCTGAGGAGGGAGGAGTGACTGAGCTTTGCCTGCCTATCCAAGCAAGAAAGCAGCTCCCCAAATTAACCATTTGTTGCTTGTGATCTTCTAGTCTTTTGCCTCTTCTTCAAATTTCACTGCCTGAGGAGTATGATTATGAGCTTCTACTGATGGTAGCTAATCAGGGTATATGGCCTTTAACCAGTCAACCAGTGTTTATTAGAAATGTAGGGTGGATTTATCCTTAGGGAAGGTAATAAGAGCACTTAGATGGTTCCTGCCTTCGATAGTAAGTAAATTAGATTGTTCTTACTTGGATAGTAAGTCCATGGACAGTTTGGAAAGTGTGTGCATGTAATTCACAGCAGTGGGTGACTTCCAAATGAAACATATTAGGAGAGCCATGTACTGGGCTGGACAGTCCTCAGCACTTGGGGTGCCAATAGCCATACTTGATCAACCTGTGGAAGCTGCCCTGACTATTGCTGTAGATCACAGTATCCCTTTTCCTGCAAAAAAAATGATGATGCCCAAAATGGCTTGCATATGGAGCTCAAAGCCCTTATTACATCTTTGCTGGTTAGGTGGCTGGCTGGAATCTGGTCAGGCAGGAGATTCCCACTGTTTCCTGTCCCTCCGCACCGCCACACTGTCTGCAACCTCCAGCAGCCATTCAGGTTTACCACAGTGTGTTTCCCAAAACCATTATAGTAGATAAAGTGATGTGGAAATGTTTGGGAAGCTCTCTTTAGCTAAGTGTTCTTAGGCTTAGCTGTACTTTAGGATCACTTGAAGAACTTTAAAAACCCATTTCTAAGTCCCGTAGACCATTAAATGAGAATTTCAGGGTGAGGCCTGGGCATTGACATTTAAAAAATGCTCCCCAAGTGATTTGAATGTGATGCTAAGGCTGAGTAACACTGCTCTGGACTGAAATTCAGACTAGAGGAATGGATATTGAAGATAGAGCGTGGGCTAAAAAAATACTTGGGAGGGATGTGGGGTAGGGTTATCAGACTTGACTGAGGTTAGAAGATGAGGAGCCAGGTTGGGACTGTGTACCAACCTGAGAGTACTCCCTCTTAAGAGTTTACTTTCTTTATCTTTTACCCCCAGAATCTAGGAATAGTCACCTGTTTCCCAGCATTACATTTCTACATCCTATGCTGCAATTGCTATTAACTGATGAAGGACATGACTTGTAGAGAGAAGTGCTGTCTGCCCCACACAGCATCTCTGTTGCTCTCAGAGAAGAAGAAACCTTCTAATGTAAGGCTTGGGTCTAGCAGTTTTCAGTAGTGATTAACAGTGAGGTGAGCCATGATCTGACGTGAAGCTGGGTGTGGTGGGGAAGTGCACTTGTTATGGGAGCCACTTCTAAGGGAACAACTAATAGGAAAATGAGATAGAAATTTGCTTTCCTAGTACGTACTAGAGAAAGATCATACTTGAAACTTGGGATGAATGCTTGAATTGTATAGGCAGTAAAATATAACTCACCGTGTGTGTGTGTGTGTGTGTGTGTGTGTGTGTGTGTGTGTGTGTGTGTGTATAGAACGTTTGCATCCTCCATTTTACTCATCACTACAAATACTTATGATCTAGGGAAACTGGCCAACTCACCCCAAACCAGTCCAATAAACAATGATTTAACTGATTGGCCAATTCTTCAAATAGCCAAGTTTGACAATTTTTCTAATTTTATCCACTTAGCAGAAATTTGGGTATTCAAAACCAGGTAAAAATAATCGTGTCACATTGAAATTTAAAAATGTATTTCCAGAAACACAAATTAAGTCTTATATGTTAATTTAAGGAATTGACACAGGAATATTAAACATACCTAACATTAAAAAAAGGAAGTAAATAACTTTTAAACACATATGATAGAAACAAGAAGTGGCCAAAATAATCAAGTCACACAAAATTTTTGGTTTCTAACAATGATTTGAAAAGATATTCAGCACAAAACCTGCAGATCATTCAAAGTGATGGAAAGGGAGTGAGAATGCATGGAAGGTATCACTTCCATGTGTGGTAACATTGACGAGACACTAAGTTCAAGTGAGAAAGAACAATAACAGAATAAAAAAGCATACATTTGATTAAATCTTAAAAACATTAAAACCTTAAACATGCTAAAAATGGGTATATTTGAGCGAAGCAGAGACAAGAACAGCCACATTACTTGTTACATTTTGGCCACTAATTGCTAGAGATCACATACTAATGTTGAAATAGTCCTTGAAAAATTGGTAAAAGAACCTTTAAATTTTCAAAAAGCAGAAATGACATAGAAGAGAATTGAAAAG
Organism: Kogia breviceps; assembly: GCF_026419965.1. Taxonomy (NCBI): domain Eukaryota; kingdom Metazoa; phylum Chordata; class Mammalia; order Artiodactyla; family Physeteridae; genus Kogia; species Kogia breviceps. The sequence continues at coordinate 25,167,385 of NC_081313.1, read as the reverse complement.
ACATCAGAATAAACTGAAAAATTTCCATATGAAATTCTGAAATAGAAATCAGTCAACTAAGACTTTGCAGAACTCCTCAAAATGTCAGAAGCCATTCCATCCTATATAAATTGGTATACGTTTTATAACTATTTGCTTTTTAAAAACAAATATTTTGGTAAATAGATACATTAGTAAATATGGCAGTTGGTCATTCATATTGATTTTTTATGAATTGAATAGTAAGGTACATGGCAACAGTAGAATTACCCCATTTTCCCGAGAAACTTAGTTTCATAGAAAAAGGAGCAAAGTTCATTATCTATCTTATGTGTACAAGGGTATAGTTGCATGTTCCTTAGAAACCTGAAGACTTGAGAGTAGATGATGCAAGCTTATGTCTGACATTTCGAGGTACAACAAAAATAGTTTACAAAGCATATTAATTAAAGGATATCAGATAAAAAATATAAAATGTAATATAACTAATTGCCAAGAAACCTCCTACCAAGCTTTTCAGAAACACACATAATGTCACTTGAGTTCTTATGGAGAAGAAATAAATCTAAAGCTGGAGAGCTCCAAGTGCCAGTATATATGAGAAAATTGTCACTTCCAGATCTAGCATGGTATTTGGCACATGGTATGACATATGTCATCTTCACTGCAAGCATTTTCTTATGCATATGGTCCCTCCAGCTAGAGGAGCCCATCCACAGTCTATTTTATCAATAGTGAAGACACCCAGACTGAAAATAATCTTGAATTAAATAAAATCAACTTATATTTGACCAAGAAAACAGTATATATTTTATAGATACACTTTTTTCCTTAAGTCATTATTGCAGAAAATTCTGTGTACTGAAAATACAGAATTGTTCCATGCCTACGTGCTAAACATTAATTGTGTTTAGCAAGAGTTCAAGAGTATACATTAAATATAAGAGATTTGCCATGGATTCTTTGTGATCCATATTTGCCTAACCTTAAATGAAAACCTTCTCTTTTCTTTCAATTTTAAAATGGTTTATAATTTTTATATCCTTTTTTTCTGCTGTGCAGCACTGGGAGTTTTATTAGTCAATGTGATTTAAAGATGTAGCTTTCAAAAGGGAGGCTTGGCACAAATTCCTCGATTGTGTCTGACCGTTCCAAAAAAGTAAAATTATGTTAAACAGCTAATATGTAAATGTAGTATGTTAAATAAAAGCAAGTTCATTCCCTTTTAAATGGTTTTTAAATGAAAAGAATGTGGTACATCATTTGTGAGTTCTATTTTGATTTGTTTGCTTTCTTTAAAAAAATGCAGGAAAGTAATTTTAGAAACTAAAGTAGACCATGATTTAAATGCTCCTTTTAATAGTGAGAAAATGTTTTTTAAAGTGCATTTTACTCAGTGTGGCAAGTAAATTTCTATAGAGAACTCACAGCTAAACTTCAACTGCTAATTTTAAATGTTGGAAAGGACCAAGGACTTTTAAAATTTTATTTAATTTTATTTTTTTTTAAATTTTTTTTTTTTTTTGCGGTACGCGGGCCTCTGTCTGTTGTGGCCTCTTCCGTTGCGGAGCACAGGCTCCGGACGCGCAGGCTCAGCGGCCATGGCTCACGGGCCCAGCCGCTCCGCGGCATGTGGGATCTTCCCGGACCGGGGCACGAACCCGCGTCCCCTGCATGGGCAGGTGGACTCTCAACCACTGCGCCACCAGGGAAGCCCAAGGAATTATTTTGAATATCAAATAAATGGAGTTCGGAAATGCCCAAGAGTTCAGAAAACTAAAACTAACATTTTAGTTGAAGAAATACTTCTTCACACTGCTAAAGAAATGTTGGTCATAGGGTTTGCAAAAATGGTATAGCGCTTTTACCAATACTCTATGAACTTAGAGCCAGAAAGTCTAGGCTTTGGTAAATTACAGTGGAATTAAAATGTGGTACTTTCCGTGGTGGTGCCCTATTTGATGCAGAGTCACCACAGGCAAGAGGCATTTAACTCCATCTCTCTTTCATATTGTTTTTGGCAGTTACCATGACTGTTCTAAGATTCCGCCCCAGATATTTTAGTTCTCCTTCTGGTCCTGTGGTAGAATCACACTGTCCCATTGAAATTAGATGTGACCATGTGTCTTACTTTGAACAAGGAAATGTGATTGGAGGGGATGTATCATGTCTGGTGGAAGCTTTAAAAGGCAGTGTGCCATTTGCTGTATTCTCTTTCCTTCCGCCACCGTGATGGGCACCTATCTGAGTGGAGGAGTCTTTGTCAGCTTGGTTCCCAGAGAGAGGGCACATGGATCCCCTCAGCTGACCCAGTGGATATGAGAGATAAGACTTTGTTGTTATAAGGCCTTAAGATCTGGAGGATTGTTTATTACTGCAGCATAATGTTGCCTATCCTTACTCAATTTAACAATAATAAAAGTAAGAGAAAATTAGCTACTATCCCAGAAAAGAAAACCATCTAAAAGAAATAGATCAAAAACTCTTTGTTAAGGTGACATCACCTTTTATAGACCATGTGAAGAAATGTATACAGTGAAAAAAATTAGTCATTAAAATGGAACTCAAAAATTTTTCATTTGATTTGAACATGTGATATGGAATTTATCACTGGTCTTGTGCCATTTTATTTTATTAGATAGGATTAGGAAACTTTTTCTTTATATAGACTGATAAATATTTTAGGGTTTGCAGGCCATCTGATCTCTGTCACAACTACTCAGTTCTGTCACTCTGGCTGGAAATTAGCCATAGACAACATGTAAATGAATGGGCAAGGCTGTGTTCCAATAAAACTTTATTTACAAAAATAGGTGGTGGGCCTGATTTGGCCTAATGGCTGTACTTTGCCAACCTCTGTTATTAGGTAACATGTTTATGAGACCTAGTACGTTTATATTGGCATCTCTTATATTTTCCTACATGACCAAAGCAAGTATATTTTCTTAGAAGTAAATCCCATTTTTTTAAACCATTCTTTTTGTGGAATAGATGGTATAATTGGCATCAGTGGAGAAATTATATTTACTATACAGTGAGAAGGATGCATATTCAATTTCTGATTTATTAAATAATATAATTTTTTACTAATTAAAATTTTTCATTTTAATAGAAGGCTATTGAGTCACATTGAGATAAGAGGTTTGTTTGAAATCTTGGAAGCAGTTTGCAGAAGAGCTAGGCCTACAGCCCTGGTCTTCTGGTATCTACCTATTCCCATTCTATTTCATACACTGACTTCCAAATGACTAGAACAAGTTAAGAAAGATCAGGCCACGAATTTTTTTAAAAAAAATTTTATTGGGGTATAGTTGATTTACAATGTTGTGATAGTTTCACGTGTACAGCAAGTTATACACTCTCTTTTATATCCGCTCTTTTAAAGATTATTTTCCCATATAGGCCATTACGGAGTATTGAGGAGAGTTCCCTGTGCTATACAGTAGGTCCTTATTAGCTATCTATTTTGTATATAGTAGTGCGTACGTGTCAATCCCAATCTTCCAATTTATCTCCCCCCCCCCCCGCCGCTTGTGGCCAAGAATTTTAAACAGGTTTCCTAACTTTATTTAAAGACTGCAGAAACTGATTTTAGTGAATACTGAATAGAGCAGGTGTTAAATGAGTAAATGTGAATATATACAGAGTGTATTAAGCTTCAGTTTAAGGTTTTTTTCAAGGTAGGAGGAAAAGGATGATATAGAGTCCTGCTATTAACCTAATTTATGATGTTTACTTATTCCCACCTATCTGACTAATGCTCCTTTTTTCTCTTTAGGATTCTTAGTTTCTATCTACTACCTCTTTCCCCCAAGAGCAGCAAACATTAGCTGATTAATACCCAGTTTCTCAGCGGCTATGATCAGTGGAGGTAACCTCTCGTAGCACGTTTATATCTAAATCAACACAATATCGAAATCACCTTTGCTAATCTCCTGGAATTTGCTTAGTGTTTCCTGAGCTTATATCTCCACTACAACAGTGTGTTTAGAAAAATAAACACCCAGGACATGAAGATACGAGAATTCAATTCTGTAAAAAAGAATAGATTTCACTTTTGCAGTTTGAAACATTTCATCAAAGTCTTTTTTCCCGGACCGGGGCACGAACCCGCGTCCCCTGCATTGGCAGGTGGACTCTCAACCACTGCGCCACCAGGGAAGCCCCAGAATCTTTAAAAAAGTTTTTTTCTTTCTTTCTGTTCTGTATTTTTTCAGTGATACTGAAGAAAATATTTCCACATACAAGCCATCAGTTTAGATGACCATTTCCCCTTATATTTCGTACTCTGTTTCTCTGTAGTTAAACTAACAAATGAGAAAAAGAAAAAAAAATTTGGTGCTAGCAAGAAGAGGGTATTTTAGAAATCATCCGTCTAGCTGCATTTATCTTGCACGTTAAAGTGTCATTTAATTCACTTTCTTGACGACCTAGATGATTAATTATACCCAAATCTTGATTACTTTTACACTCCATGGATTCTTTGTACCTATGCTTGATCACAGATTAAATTTGGTTACTGTGGTAGCCTGAATAATTACCCATCAAAGACAGCCATATCCTAATCCCCAGATCCAATGAATATATTATTTTACAAGGCAAAAAAGGACTTTGCAGATGTAATTATTTAAGGCTGTTGAGGTGGGGAGAAACTCTTGGACTATCCTGGGGAGTCCAGTGTGGTCACCAGAGTTTTCATAAAAGGGAGGTAGTAGAGTTAGAACCAGAGATAAAAAGATGTGATGATGGAACCTGAGGTTGGAATGACGTGCTTTGAAGATTGAAGAAGAGACCATGAGCCAGGGAATTTAGGCAGCCTCTAGAAGCTGGAAAAGATAAGGAAACCGATTCTTGTTTAAAGCCTCCAGAAGGAATGCAGCCCTGTCAATGCTTGATTTTTTTTTAATTTTTTTTTTTTTTTTGCGGTACGCGGACCTCTCACTGTTGTGGCCTCTCCTGTTGCGGAGCACAGGCTCCGGACATGCAGGCTCAGCGGCCATGGCTCACGGGCCCAGCCGCTCCGCGGCGTGTGGGATCTTCCCGGACCGGGGCACGAACCCGTGTCCGCTGTATCGGCCAACAGACTCTCTCAACCACTGCGCCACAAGGGAAGCCCAATGCTTGATAGTTTTGAATTTAGACTTCTGATCTCCACAACTATAAGAGTATGCATTTGTGCTATTTTAAGCTACTACATTTGTGGTAATTTGTTGCAGTGGCAATAGGAGACTATTACAGTTAATTTCCTAAATTATCAAAGAATTGAATTTCACAATGAGCATCTATAAGACCAATAACCAGCTTCTGTTTCTCAATTACTAAAAGAATACATGTTTTACTAAAATATACCTTTGTGGAACTTCCCTGGTGGTCCAGTGGTAAAGAATCCACCTTTCAATGCAGTGGACACGGGTTTGATCCCTGGTTGGGGAACTAAGATTCCACATGCCGCGGGGTGGTTAAGTCCGTGTGCCACAACTTCTGAGCTCATGTGCCTCAGTGAGAGAGCCCGCGTGCCGCAAAGTACAGACCCCATGCGCCCTGGAGCCTGTGCACCACAACCTGGAGAGAAGCCCACGCACCATAACTAGAGAGAAGCCTGCGCGCTGCAACGAAATATCCCACATGCCTCAACCAAGATCCTGTGTGCCGCAACTAAGACCCTACACAGCCAAAAAAATAAATACAATAAATAAATATTTTTTAAAAATTCCTTAAAACATACCTTTGTTTTAGCAGCAAAATGATAAATAAACAAGTGGGACTACATCAAACCAAAAAGTTTCTTCACAGCGAAAGAAACCATCAACAAAGGAAAAAGACAACCTACAGAATGGGAAAGTATTTGCAAACAGTATATCTGATAAGGGGTTAATATCCAAAATATATACGGAACTCATCTAACTTAATAGCAAAAAACACATAAGTAACCCAATTTAAAATGGGCAAATTACATGAACAGACATTTCTCCAAAGAAAATATACAAAAGGAAAATAGGTACATGAAAAGATACTCAACATCACTTGTCATTAGGGAAATGCAAATTAAACTGACAATGAGATATCACCTCATGCCTGTTAGAGTGGCTATCATCAAAAAGACAAGAGCTAACAAGTGCTGGCAGGGATGTGGAGAAAAGGGAACCCTTGTGCACTGTTGGTGGGACTGTAAATTGGTGCAGCCACTATGAAAAGCAGTATGAAGTTTCCTCAGAAAATTAAAAGTAGAACTACCACATGATCTGGCAATTCCACTTCTGGGAATATATCCAAAGGAAAGAAAAACACTAACTTGAGAAGATATCTGCATTCCCATGTTCATTATTTACCATAGCCAAGATATGGCAATAGCCTATGTATCCATTGATGGGTAACTGGATAAAGTAGTTGTGGTACATATTTACAATGGAATATTATTCACCCACAAAAAGAATGAAATCTTGCCATTTGCAACAAAGTGGATGGAGCTGGTGGTAATTATGCTTAGTGAAATAAGTCAGACAGAGAAAGACAAATACTGCATGATATCATGTATGTGTGGGATCTAAAAAAAATTAAAGCAACAAAAAAACCCCAAACTCATAGAAAAAGATTATACCAGAGGCAGAGTGTGGGGGGAAGAAGAATTAGAGGAAAGGTACAAACTTACAGTTGTAAAATAAGTAAGTACTAGGGATGTAATAATGTACATGATGATTATAGCTATAATACTGCTGTATGATATATAGGAAAGTTGTTAAAAGAGTGAATTCTGAGTTCTCATCACAAGGAGAATTTTTTTTCCCTATTTCTTTTTTTTTTTCTGTTCTTTTTATTGTATCTACATGAGAAGATGAATTTTAGTTGAAACTATTGTAATAATAATCATTTCACAATATATGTAAATCAAACCATCATTCTGTACACCTTGAACTTATACAGTGATGTATGTGAACTATTTCTCAATCAAACTGGAGAAATTTTGTATTATGTTATTTTTTTTTTTTTCCTTTTAGGATAGTTGTGTGTTCTTAAAAACACTACCGATTTTAGACTAGACTTCCAATTTTTACAATTGCTCTGCGCTTTGTTCAATGATACTGTATTTTCTTCTTGTTTCTATGAATTTTAAGGAACACTGTGGGGAAATGGAAGCTGGCCTCCACTAGCTCGTACCACCAGGATTGGAGGAGTGGGTTGTAGGTTCACTTACAATTAGGCATAAAAAGTGTTCCTTTTTTTCCCCAGAGCCATTTCACCTGCATGGCCTGAAGTGAGGCCAAGGGCCAAAACACAGCAAGGGAAACAAAAATCTTCTGTTACAAGTTAATTGGAAGAGAGAACAGGAAAAAAAAGAAGTTTCTTCACTCCTCCTCTTTACCCAAGTGGCTGTGAATTCTCCTTGTCAAAGGTGGTGAATTCTAGCCACTAAACTCCATTTTATAATTGAGCATTTTTTAGACTTGGCCAGGGTCAAGCTGCAAAGGACTTTTAAAGACACAGTCGTCCTAGAATTTTCTGGGACCTTTAATAATAAACCTGGAAACATGCTCAGTCACTTGCTGGTGGGAACCACAGACCCCCACAAACCTGTTGCCATGTATATAGTCAGGAGTCTTTGAAGAATCAGCATGCAATTCCTGTGGTTATATTTTACCTGTTACTTGTAACTAGTTTCAGTTTTTATTAAGTCCAAAAGGAATACCTTTCCTAAAATATTAATGGTTGCAAAGTTTAAAATGTAGATTCCAATAAATGCTTTGCTTTTGTACGTGGGCCTCCCTCCTGCTGCCCACTGAGGGCTGATTTGTTCCCCTGTTCTACCTGATTTTAGAAAATACTCATTTTGCAAAGTGGTTATATGATGTACTGCCCAAGGGAAAAATAATTTATCTTTATGTTGGTGCTGAATGTGAAAACTTTATAGATAATTCTTTATAAACTGATGTATTCTCAGGAAAGAGATTAAGACGTTGAGCACTTAGTACTCACTGGGATGTTGGTATTGTACACAATAAGGTGCAATGTTATATTTCACTCAAGCAATTTCAAACCTTACTGGAGAGGCAGAATGTAAATGCTTTGGAAAGGCTAGTTCATAAAGCACAAATACATGTGGTCTCACATCCAGTGAACGATGAAGAGGTAAAGGAGCAAGAGAAGATGGATAGAGAGGTTGAAACAAATCTTCTCAGATGAGATGGGGTTGAGTTAGGTTCTGAAGTATGGGGAGGATTTAAGAATTTAAAGAGAAGAAAGGAGAGAGTCTAAGACGCCAGGAGATGTCAACAGCAATTGTGAGCACATCGTGTCCCAAAGATTGAGAGGAGTCCTGATTTTTGCTGCTGGAAATGTGTGTTTATTTTTTTATTACTATTATTTTTTTTCAGTATGCGGGCCTCTCACCGCTGCGGCCTCTCCCACTACGGAGCACAGGCTCCGGACGCGCAGGCTCAGCGGCCATGGCTCACGGGCCCAGCCGCTACGCGGCACGTGGGATCTTCCCGGACCGGGGCACGAACCCGCGTCCCCTTGCATCGGCAGGCGGACTCCCAACCACTGCGCCACCAGGGAAGCCCGAAATGTGTGTTTATAATGTAATTGGAGGGCAGGTCACGGCAGTGTTTTCTTTTCTCTGAGATGCTAATGAGAAACACTCTTGATTTCCAGGTGGGGTCCAGCCTTTCCTCTTTTGTGCCAGCCTCAGCTGGTGAAGTGCTGTCTTAGCCGTAATAGCACACTCTTCTCCAGGAGGCACAGACTTACAGACTTATCTTAGAAGGCTTAGCATCCTGTCACTTTTCACTTAGCATTTGCTTCAAATAGATTTAAAAAAAACCCCGTTCTAGCAATTGGACGTTTTGCAGTATTAACAAGACCTGTGTTAGAGGTAGTCCCTAACTGTATAGTTTCCCTGTTAAGGCCCAGTGGTATCTCAGATACCCCATCCCTCATCATAAACCAACAATGTCACAACTTTGTCTTGTCTTTCTTTAATTTATACATAAATAATTTTGAGCTAGGTGCCAAGAGAAAGAAAATGTCCTACCATTTGTCGCTACCCTGAAATTTTAAAATTATTTTTTTGCCCTTACAGTTTGAAAATATGACAAACTCTGAAAAACCGCCCTTTCAAAGCGAAAACAAAGTGGGTTACGTCAGATTCTGTTTTGAGGCACGGCTTCCTAATTATCTTGTAGGACTCAAAAACCTTTCAGATGAAGAACCTAATTTTGGAAATAAACTTCTTTCCAAGAATGAAAACGTGCCACAAGGCTGAGTGCTGTTATTATAACAGAGAAGGAGAACCCACAGGCTGTGCAGGAGGCCAGCAGCCATGGCACCTTCTGTACTTGTTTTAATATGCGTACTCACAGAGGGTTCCCAAACCCACTTTCTTCCAGCTGTTACTGTTGGCTTGGCCTCCAACTGTCACGACTGAATACTGTTTTTAATGTCTCCCTATAATAAAAAATACAAGCTCTGTAACCACCTAGAGGGGTGGGATAGGGAGGATGGGAGAGAGACACAAGAGGGAGGAGATATGGGGATGTATGTATATATATAGCTGATTCGCTTTGTTATACAGCAGAAACTAACACACCATTGTAAAGCAGGTATACTCCAATAAAGGTGTTAAAAAAAAAAAACCAGAAGAGCCCTTCATGTTCAAAGTTTTCAACAAGCTCTCCCTCTGTGTACCATTTTTAGAGCCAAGTACATTACTCCTTGTTACCTGTACCTAACACCTCTAAGTGCTGATTCCAGAATGTATATATTCTCATTTGATCTGGGGGGTTTCAACAAGCAGTTGGGATGAAAGCCCCTAATTCATTAAGTCCAAAGTCAAATTGATTATCTCCCCCAATTGCTTAAATCTCCTACTTCAGCTAATTACATTGTCATTCATTCTGATGCTCAAACTAAGAACCTTAAACTCATTCATGGTCCTCTCTTCTTCACTAGTGTTTATGCTTCCCAGTGTCTCCATTCTCATAGGGACTCTGGTTCATTGTAGACTCTCTAATTTCTTACCCAATTAACAGCACACACACCTCATTCTTTCTGCTATCTCCAACACATTCTTTGCACTGCCTCAATCAAATAAGACATCTTCCCCAAACACAAATCTGTTCATTATACTGTCCTTTCAAAAACCTTTACTCAAAGAAAAATATTTAAATTTCTTGGCATGGATTATGTGCTCCTTAATTAATTAATTTTATTGGAGTATAATTGCTTTACAATGTTGTGTTTCTGCTGTACAGGGAAGTGAATCAGCTATATGTATACATATATCCCCTCTCTCTTGGATCTCCCTCACCCCCCATTCCACCCATCTAGGTCATTACAGTATGTGCTCCTTTATAATCTGGCCCCAAACTACTTTATTTTACTAATTTTCTACCCAACATTATCACGTGTAGTATGCTATAAACACAGAAATTGCCAGTCCCTTCTCAAATACCTTGTTTTCTGTTAAGCCTTTTTGTTTTTCCTCATTTTTACTTGGCATTCCTTTTCACACGTGTTAAAATCCTATTTATCCTTTAATACAGTTCAAATGCCACCACATCAATAACTTATTTCCAATCTTGCCCTTTCAACTCTCATCACCCTTTACCTTTTTCTTTCTTCTGGCATGTATCAAGTTCTACCTCACAGTGTGATTTAATAGAAGAGAGTTTGGAATTGTCACCGCAAGTTTAGGTTCATGTCTGAGTTTTTCCTTACCTGCGATCTTGGGCAGGATATATAATTTCTTCTTGATCAGTAAGAAATGGATACTATTCCTCGCTTTTAAGTGATAAGATAGGTAGATTTCTTTATTAAGTTATAAAGTGCTACAAATGTGATTTGTTAGTATTTGAGGAACCAGAAAATGGTTATGATACTAAAGCTATGTTTGAAGTTACGACGAGGCAGGAACATTGAAATCATAACTTTTGGTTAAATTGATCGGGGGTAGATTTAAGCACAGTTAGCAGAGGGCAGTCCAAAGAATCTTTGAATTGACAAAGTCCACAGAGGTGTGGTTGCCACCATTCTGTAAGAAAAAACATGTGTTTTTTTGGAGATGGGCAAATCTGGGTGTAAATTCTGAGCCAACTAAGCTATCGTACTTTTTTGAGATTCCATTCCTCGCCTGTAAAAATAATTCACTGGTAAAGATTTGCATGGGTCTGTTAATGAAGGGCACGAACGCTGTGAAACATCACTCCTTTTAGATGGTATAATTGTAGGAAATTTAAAAGAGAAGGAGGTTGGGCTTCCCTGGTGGCGCAGTGGTTGAGGTTCTGTCTGCCGATGCAGGGGACGCCGGTTCGTGCCCCGGTCCGGGAAGATCCCACGTGCCGCAGAGCGGCTGGGCCCGTGAGCCATCGCCGCTGAGCCTGCGCGTCCGGAGCCTGTGCTCCGCAACGGGAGAGGCCACAGCAGTGAGAGGCCCGCGTACCGCAAAAAAAAAAGGAGGTTGATTCCCGTAAGATGTGAAGGAGAACCTCAGTTTCCTTGGTATCCTGAAGAAGTGTTTTCAGCTCTTAGTATGTCCTAGAACTGGGGTTTCTCATCTTGGAGCAGTTTTGGGCAGCAGTGCTTTCATCATTGAAGGCTGGGGGCTCTGGTTATACTGGCTTAGCAGGGCTCTTTCCAAAACTGGATTTTTACAAGGAAGTACACAGATTGGCCCGGGAGAAGGGTTAGGAGCCTGTTCAAACTTCGGACAAGCAAAATATCTTTGTCAACATTTACAAAGTATACATTCTGTATATAACAGTCACTAAGTACTCCATCCATCTAACCCTCCCTCCCTCCCCCCTCCCTTCCTTCCTTCCTTCCCTCCGTCTCACCCAAAATACTTTCCCTAGAACTTAAACTATCTCTGACAAAAATCCTATGTGAAATATGTTCAACTCAGCTCCCAAGACACATTGTCCCAAGACAATGATTAGAAGTGGCTGTGTTAAGAAAGATTGTGAAGCTCTGTCTGAGCTCATTGGGAAAGAGGGCTGCAGTCAATTAATAAAATTTGTCATGGAAGTGCCATGCGGACAGTGGCAGCAGGCAAGCAATGTGTTTTTCATCCTTGATGCAGGTAGATAACATGTGGCTGTTCTTCAAATGTTCCTGGCAGCACTCTGTTAAACATAGACGCAATAGCTTAAGGTCTCACCTCAAGCCCAAGGAGACTGGCCTAATTTTGAAATCATGGGTTTTTGTTGTTGTTTGGACTAAAGATACTGATAACTAAAATCTTCAAGAAAACAAAGCCACCAAAATATTAAGCCCACATTGGATTGTCATTGCCCATAGAAGGATGAACTCTGTTTTTCAAAATATACATATACTTTCTCTATTGATACTTTTTCAGTTCCTCAGCCTGAAGAAAAACTAAGTAGATAATGCTTTTGAAACTCAGTTGCAACATAATAAATAAAGCGACCTACTGCTTAACACCATTGTGGTGATAATTTTTAGAAATATTAAATGCACTTTTTAGAAATGGATTTTTGTGATTTCCCTTTGACCTGTAGGAATATTTGCAGTGAATCTCAATCTTTCCTTTCTGTCTGGATAACAGCTTCAGCCACTCCTGCATACTTCTTTCTAGAGCTGATCCAAAGGCTGAGGCTAATAAATATTATAAATAGGGGCTCTTTTTCCAACCTACTCCACAAGAAGCACATAAGAATTTACGGATTCTATGGTCAAGAGCAGATTTCTGGCATCTGAGTAGCTCAGGCAAAAGTGCTCTCTCTCTCTCTTTTTCTGCTGGGGAGGACAGGAATATTTAAATTTCCAGAGCAGTTACCTTAATCCTTTTCTTAATCCTTTTGCCCCCAAAACTAGTCTGTTTGTTGGTTTGAGAGTGACCGTGCGTGGATTTTAGTTACTGCCAGGTGAGACTCAGTCTCTTCTCATTCTTTCAGGACTTCAGGGGATCTTTTGCTACACTGCTCAAATCCCCTCTCAGCTCTCCTGCATTTGTTAAACTGAGGCCCAGAGATTACATGTGGCTCTAATGCTGATCATTAACTGCCTGTCCAGATGGTCCCGGCTCTCACCAACAGCCAGTAAGTCTAAATTGTTCATCTCCAGTGTTTCTTGTAGACTGCCCAATATGTTTACTGAGGTCCATTTACAGGAGGGTGACATTAAGCAGATCTGGTGCTAACATTCTGGCACGAGTCCTGATGAGCAAAGTGGCAGATCTCGGGAGGAATGTGGAGGACATAGTAAATGAGTAAGTTACACCCAAAAGCATCAGCGTTCCAGCGTAGCCGACTATTTCAGTCATCTGTAAAACAGGTAGGAATTCAAATTTAGTGCTCCGTTCATGCTGGCCTGAAGAAGATTAGCAGTGCAGCAACTGACACCTCAAACGACTTTCATTTAAGTCATGGAAGCAGCAAGCAAGCAACAACAAAAAAACATCAACCTCACCTACCTTAAGGTCATTCTCATAAATGTCAATCATGCTGAGATCAGTGGGGTTTCTGGAGATATGCATCACAAGAGACTTACAACTCACTCACATGCTGCTTAAAACTTGCATTCTCCTTTTAAAGTTTTGTGCTAATGTCCACTTGATCTCACAGTTCTTTTAGTTTCACCCTTCTCCTAGCTCAGCTATCAGCTCAGTCAATGTCTCTTTATTTCCTGGTCCTGGGAGCCATAAATGCTAATGCCCAAAGTAGCTCTTCTCATTTTCGTTTTTTTCTTTTTTTTTTTTCTTTGAAATAATAGGCAGTGAGCACTTGAAGGTACTGAATAACTAATTAAGAATGCATAGTCATGTTTTGAGTGGTGATATTAAATCTCTTTAAAAGACAGTGTCAATTATGTGCAAGGCGCTTGACTTCACGATATCACAGATCCAAGAAACTGCAGTCCAACTCCTGTTATCAAGTAGGTTTACATGAAAACCACCAACCCTGTTAATCAAATACATTGTAGGTATTCTTTTGAAACCCCACCATGGTTGCTCAGTTTCTAGAAAGCCATTAATTGCTTGGTAGTCAATTTATAACCATTGATTATAAAGATGTGCAGTTTAAATAATTCTGGCTCCCTTTAAAAAGATGGTTTGGAGGCTGCAAGAGGAGAAATAGGAAGACCATCATAACCTTGTGCAATTTAGTGGGTGAAAAGCACACAATCCAATGCATTGGATGGGATGGGGGGGAGGATAGGAAGGATAACTGCTGGATGATACCACTGTTGTGGTCTTTTGTAACATTACCTATAACTTGTAACTTTCTAGATCGCTTGGGCTTAACATATACATATTTATTTTTCCTTTGGAAACAAAATGACACAAAATATTTCTGCTTCTCCAGGTATACAGAGTAACAATGTTTTGTAGTTACTCATTTTTGTGACTCAGATATATTTCAGGGCAATGAAAATGGGCCTTTCATATTAGGAGATAATTCATAATTTGAGAGGAAGCAAATCTAGATATGAAAGCAGCAAGATAATTTTCCTCTAAGGTTTTCAAAGTTCCATTCAACCTTACTCTTTGATAGCAGTGGTGATGGAAAGAGTGTTTGGTGTGTGTGCTTCAAGCCCCTGAAATGATCCTCCTTTCTCTGGACTTCAAAGTGTAGAAATTGTTCCATCCTACTTTTCTACTTCAATCCACACTGTCTGGTGGTCAGACTTTGAACTCTGGGTGAGAATAGAATTAGCCTTCAGGAACTTTGGGGGAGATTTATAAAATAAGCAATGAACATTTCTCTGCTTTCTAAAGACTTTTTGCTACCATTCCAATAACATCCCTGGTGGGCTATAATAAGCATAGTTTTAAAAAAAATCTCTCTTGGATCTCTACTGCCCCACTTTCTGGTTTTGAACAGCTACCCAGGAAACTATTATCTCTAACACTGTTTCTATTCTTATGTGAAGAAGGCAAATATGGGAAGGCTCCCTTAGCCTCCTCTAAAGTTAGGATTAGAATTGAAGAATACAAGAATGAAGAGACATTTTAGGACTTTTTACCCAATTTCATCTTTGTAACTGGACTCTTAGTATTTAGATAATCTTTTTTCTTTAACATGTCAACCAAAAATTAATCATTCGATCTAAGAAGGAAATGGAAAATTTTATTTGAGCCAAATTTGAGGATTATAACCCGGAACAGCATCTCAGAAAGCTCAGAACTGTTCCACTGGTTAGAAGTCAAGGCACAGAGGGCTGTACATTCAATGATGTATTATTGACAGTTTACACAATCCAGATCTAAGCATCACTGTGGCCCCTTACAAGACCAAGAAGGAATGTTATCTTTTTTTTTTAACATCTTTATTGGAGTATAATTGCTTTACAATGGTGTGTTAATTTCTGCTGTATAACAAAATGAATCAGCTATACCTATACATACATCCCCATATCTCCTCCCTCTTGCATCGCCCTCCCACCCTTCCTATCCCACCCCTCTAGGTAGACACAAAGCACTGAGCTGATCTCCCTGTGCTATGCGGCTACTTCCCACTAGCTATCTATTTTACAAGGAATATTATCTCTCTTTTTTTTTTTTTTCCGCAGTACACGGGCCTCTCACTGTTGTGGCCTCTCCCGTTGCGGAGCACAGGCTCCGGACGCGCAGGCTCAGTAGTTGCGGCTCATGAGCCTAGTTGCTCCGCGGCATGTGGGATCTTCCCAGACCGGGGCACGAACCCGTGTCCCCTGCATCGGCAGGCGGACTCTCAACCACTGCGCCACCAGGGAAGCCCAGGAATGTTATCTTTTAAGGAGTTGTCTTGTTGATGCTAGGAGAGTGTTGCTCTTTTTTTTTTAGTCTTTATTGGAGTATAATTGTTTTGCAATGTTGTGTTAGTTTCTGCTGTCCAATAAAGTGAATCAGCTCTATGCATACATATATCCCCATATCCCGTCCCTCTTAAACCTCCCTCCCACCCTCCCTATCCCACCCCTCTAGGTGGTCACAAAGCACCGAGCTGATCTCCCTGTGCTATGCAGCAGCTTCTCAATAGCTCTCTGTTTTACTTCTGGTAGTGTAGAGAATGTTGCTCTTTATGGTTGTGAAACCATGCCACTCAGATTGAGACTTGAACCCATAGGTTGGGACTTAAACCTGGCCTAAACCCAGATTGGGACATGAACCCACGGTCTTTTTATTGAGATCACACACCTGGTCTCAGGACTTAATGAAGCTCAGGTTCTTGAAGTCTCACTGCAGAAAGAATTCAGTGAGAGACAAAGTGATAGGTAAGAAATGGATTTATTCAGAGATACACATTCCATAGACAGAGTGTGGTCCCTTTCAAAGGCAAGAACGGCCTTGGGAGAAACACACTCCACACACAGTGTGGGCCATCTCAGAAGTTGAGAGGCCCCAGAATATGGGGTGGTTAGTTTTTATAGGCTGGGTAATTTGATAGGCTAATGAGTAGGAGGATTATTCCAACTATTTCGGGGATGGGGTAGAGATTTCCAGGAACTGGGCCACCACCCACTTTTTGACCTTTTATGGTTGGCCCCAGAACTGTCATAGTGCCTGAAGGTGTGTCATTTAGCATGCTAATGTATTACAGTGAGCATATAATGAGGCTAAAGGTCCAATGGAAGTCGAATCTTCTGTCATCTTGGACCTAGTTGGTTCTAACCAGTTTTTGTCATGTCCTGTGGGTATGTCATTCATTTAAAAGTTGTCCCCTGCCCCCTTCTCTTCTGTTTCAGTTCTACTTGTAAATATTTCTGTAATCTACTTTTCCCTTTCTATTGCTATTCCCATAAACATTTGTTTCTTCATTTATTCAACAAATGTTTACTTATTGTGAACTTAATATGTTCCAGATACTTCCAGGTATTTACAGTGGTGCTATCTCAGTGTCCGCTGTGTGCTGAAACTTGTACAACTGTGAGCATCTTTTCCCTACTCACTGTTCAGTAACATCATATTGGAGCTTAAAAATAGCCATAAATCAGAGTTTGCTTTCCCTGGAGAGCCAGATATTGAATATTTACAACATATATTCACATCTCTTAATCTCTCACATCTACTCTCAGAATAGCCTCCTAGTTGGAGCTCTCATTTCATGATCACCTCCTAAACACAAATGACAAGACTATGATCTTTTTAAGATACAGACTTGATATGTCTTTTGCTTCTTTCCATCATCAATAGCTTAAAATAAAAAAACTTTATTGTGGTACATGAGACCCTTCTTGAACTGGTTGCCTCTCCATATTCATTTCCTATTACCATTATATTTTACACTCTGTCAGTACTATATAGTATATAGATTCTGAGTAAACCCACTTATTTCTTTTTTTTTTTTTTTTTTTTGGTACGCGGGCCTCTCACTGTTGTGGCCTCTCCCGTTGTGGAGCACAGGCTCCGGACCCGCAGGCTCAGCGGCCATGGCCCACGGGCCCAGCCGCTCCATGGCACGTGGGATCTTCCCGGACCGGGGCACAAACCTGTGTCCCCTGCATCGGCAGGCGGATTCGCAACCACTGTGCCACCAGGGAAGCCCAAACCCACTTATTTCTGATCTGATTTTTATATATGCTGATACCTGTACTTAGAATGCTTTCCTTCCTTCTTTCTTTCTTTCTTTCTTTCTTCCTTCCTTCCTTCCTTCCTTCCTTCCTTCCTTCCTTCCTTCCTTCCTTCCTTCCTTCCTTTCTTTCTTTCTTTCTTTCTTTCTTTCTTTCTTTCTTTCTTTCTTTCATTCTTTCTTTCTTTCTTTCTTTCCTTTCTTTCTTTCTTTCCCCTTCTTTCCTTCCTTCCTTCCTTCCTTCCCTTCCTTCCTTCCTTCCTTTGTTCCTTCCTTTCTTTCTCTCTCTCTCTCACCTTTAATCTTCAAATTTTAACAACTAGCTCAATATTTGGCACAAAGCAAGTGAGCATCATATTTTGTCATTAAATGGAATGAACATTTATTTAGTGTTACTTCTTTTAGTAAGCTTTTCTGGATTCTCCCCTTCCCCATTATAGAGAAAGTTAAATGCTCTCTCATAGTACTCCTTTCATTATCATATGTCGACATCCATGGTCACATATAACATTGCATGATCAATCCATTTATTTATAAATTTGTTTCCTTTATTAGGCTATAGGTCCTTGAGGACGAACATTGAGCTATCCATTTCTGTTGAAGTTTTGAAATTGAGTCCATTGCAGAATAACATATGATTAACTGCAATTTTGTGCATTGCCTATCATACACTTCTATTAGTAAGGATAGGCAAGGTTATACTGTGATAATAAACACATCCCTAAATTTAGTGGCTTTACATTAAAAAATATATTTCCCACTCTGCATGTTGGGGCAGTTTTCTAGGGCCTCTATCCTCTGTGTAGATTTCCAGAATCCAGTCTGCTTCTATACTTTGAGGAAACTCCATCTGTGGCTTCCAAGGTAGCTTATCAGGGGAGAAGAGAAGAGCAGGAAGCATAATATCCCACATATCACTTCTCGGAGTTCATTGACTGTAATCTAATTCCAAGGAAGTTTGGAAAGATGGGGTTGAATGGTGATGTTTGGAGAACATTAACAATTTCAGCCACAAAACATTAAGGACTTGGTGAAACGAAAATGTCATTATGAGGTGGCAGACTTGGGGGAACATTTATGGTATAAATAGGGTTCAAACTGAACTTGAAATAAGTTTAGAATTTAGATAGGAAAGAGAGAAGAGATTCCAGTCCTTTCTTGACCTAAAATATAATTAAATTCTGGCTTAATTCCAGATTATTTTCTTGTTTCTATGTAACTTTCAGTTTCATAATTTTACTTATACTGCTTGATTGTTAAAAAAAAATTAGAATATAATGAAAACTCATTTATTTAGTTTAGTTGAGAATTCTCATTAAAATTATGAGAATTCTCATTATTCTCACTATGGTTACTAATTAAAGACTGTTAGGACAGTAAGTAACATTAATACTTAGAAGTTTGGAAAAAATGTCATTTTGTGGAAGACCAGTTATATTAGTCATGGTAAGTACTGGATCTTCTACATAAATAGTTCAGTTGTACATTTTACTAGCTGTAATCTTGCATCACAGAGAAAATGTGCGTCTCCATATGGAGTTTTGACTCTCCACATCTACTGATTAATAAGCGAATTAAACTTTGGTTTGCCCAACTAGACCATTCTCCAAAAGGTAACAAATAATAACACTTCTTGGGTGTGTTGTGCTTTCAAATTTGCAAAACAGTTTCATATTCCCCATTAATTTGATTCTTTCACTAACCTCTTGTTGTGGATAGATATCATTGAATCCCATCTTGCAGATGAAATAATTGAGGTTAATTGACTTTCCCAAAGTAATAAGGCAGATTATTAATATTAGAAATAGGACTGAAATCTATATTTTGGGATCTAAGCCCAGTGTTATTTTTAAAATATCATATACCTGCTGTTGATAAAATCAAATTGTGTCCTGGTTCAAATTATTGTTGAAGTTCCACAAGGAAAACTGACTTTTTCAGGATCAAATATTACACTGAAATAAATATATCTTTGAAGGCTGACCACAGTTAAAAAAAAAAAAAAAAGGTAGCAAAACAGCTAACTGATAGAGGGAAAATAATAGCAGATTAAAATTCTCCCTCAAATTAAGTCTTTATTTCCTCTTATCCAAGGGTTTCTGAAAACAGTTTATATAATTTATATTGTACCTGAATTATAAATTTCATGACTACAGCTGCTTGCTTATATCATTTTCATTATTTATTCATTAAATATATATATTGATCACTTAGGTTAAGCACCACAGTAGACATTGGAGATCCAATGGGCAAAAATATATAGTTTGAACCCTCACAGAGAAGTTAACAGGAATTGCAGTAACTGCCAAGATGGGATGAATACAGGAGTGGTGAAAGAATGCAGGGAGAGAGGATCCCACAGAGTCCATCAGGGGTAAGGATGCCTCCTTGGAAGTGCCCTGAGAAGTGGGCAGGATTTTAGGTATGTGCCAGAGTTGCCCCTGGGGAGGTAGCTTCATGAAGAAGGTGTTGTGCCAGTTCTGCCTGGAGGGCAGAGAAATGTTAAACTGTTATGTAGTTCAATTCTGATAAGTATGCAAATGTAGTTATCATCTAGATATAAGGATATTAAGAAAAAGGAGTAAAGTGCTTTTAGTAAGGAAAAGAGGAGTGGTTCTGAAATTCTAGTGTGCATCAGAATCACCTGAAGGCCTTGTTAAAATAGATTGCTTGACACCACCACTAGAGTTTTCCTGTTTCAGTAGGCCTGGGCTGGGTCCTCAGAATCTGCATTTCTCACAAGTTCCCAGGTGATGCTGATGCTGCAGGTCTGGGGACCACACACTCTGAGGAACACAGTCATAGTGCGAAGGATTAGGATTTGTGTGTCAGATTAGGATTTGTGTGTCAGTGACTTTCAGCTATACCTTTGCCCTTTGCCCTTAACATATGTTCTGAAGGCAATTAGTATTTATTGTAAAGGTGCTTCATATGGTACTGAATAAGTTAATGAATTTAATTAATTACCCTCCATTGGTTTTACCATTTATGTGGATTTATGATTATTTCAGATTCACAATGAATACAAAAGCTATAAAGAGATGACATCTGAAAAACTGCAACTGGAAGAATTTACTAGATTTGCTGGCTGTGTATCTTGACTATATTTTTAGGGCAACTGAATGAAAAAAAAATTCATTTAAAAATAGACAAGAGCTCACTTGGATATTTATAACGTGGTAGGTTAAAACTAGTTCAACATCTGAATGGGAAATTGTGAGTCTTAAAACCTACATGGGCATTTTCTAAAAACTCAATGAACTGATTCATTTGAAATTCCACTAAGAAATATGTAGTTCTGGACAAGAATTCTTTCAGCAGAGAGATTTTCCTAAAAGGGTTAACATGCTAAATCATCTCCCCCCCAACCAAATTTTTAAATTTTAATTCTATTAGAGGGAAGCTGTATTTTCATGAGTAAAACCTGTAGAAACTCCTTCCCCTAGGTGTTTCCTGGCAACAAGTGGAAGCAGATGGAGGGAGGGAAAATTAAAAGTCTTGGCCTTTACCCAGACTCTGTTGCCTTTAGTACCTTCTACCCAGGTTCACTTGTTTAAAGGGCCTAATTGGGCTGGGAGGATTCAGAGAGAAAGAGCCACCATCCCACTTGATTCAAAGACAAAACTGTAGTTCCCAGAGGCTCTCATTATGCTGGGAAGGGAATGTCTGTGGTCCTAGGTCCTGATCTACTTAATTGAGCAAAACCTTATGGACTGAATGAGTGCAGTTTGGAGGATTGCTTTATATGGGAGGGCAAGTGTTGGAAGGATATTGAAATGGTAGAAAATCTCAACTCGGAACAAGGAAAGGGGCATCAAAGAGATAAATCAGTTAAGGGAGGGAAGAAAAAGTTCTGTTTCCTTTACTATTGGCCAGAGAATTTATAAGCATGATCTCATTTAATCCCACCAGCAATCCTGTGAAATCAATATTAGTATCCCCAGTCTACACAGGACAGTACTGAGGCCTTGAGTCTCTACAGAGCAATTAAGTAGCAAATCTGGGATGGAATTTTAGGTCTTTTGACTCCAAAGGCTAGCCTCATTTCATCATACCAACCTAACTTTTCTGTCAAAGTCAGAGATGGCAGTTGTGTAGCTCAAAGATGATTATTGGAGAGAGAATGTGGGTAGATAAAATATTGAAAGAAATTTGAACAGTTTTCACAATAGTCAGACCCTAACTCTTATTTAAAGCAGAAAAAGAATTAATTAAACTATTTCTACATAAGACCCTTAGTTTGCTGATCTCGTGGAAGCTTTTCTTCAGTTATTTCCTCTGCTCCAGCCCTATGTTTTGAGTAATATTCTAGATTTATTTTTTACTCCAGAGGCCTGAACTTAAGTGATCGATTCTCCATCTGTTATTGATTTTCTAAAACATACGCATAACTGGGTCTTGTCAGCCACCAATGACCTGCCATACTCTTGCATGGCACCTCTCCTCAAAAGGTGGCGTTTTGGCATTGCTCCTTCAGGATGACCTTTTGACATTCTCCCTGACCTTCCAACAAACTCTCATTCCTAGCACATGTCCAATATCTAGTGCAGAGTGACAAGACCACATAAGTTGGCCAGCTTTTAGGGAAAAATTATGAATGACATAGTAAAAGAGCAAGATGAGCCCTTCTTTTCTAACTGCTTCCTTCTCTTACCCTGTTTTGCCTTGGACTCCATTTGAACACAAATATTGCTCTTTTGCCCTTCATTCCTTATTACTTTGCATCCCAGATGAAAGTGCCTTATGAATAAAAATCCTTGACATGTTTCTGAGGGAGCATCTCCCTTAAAGAATTAACCTTCTAATTTGGGAGGAATCTTATTACTTCAGTTTCCATATCACTAGTTTTAAAATACATTTTTAAAACAATGTCACCGTAATATAGAGCATGGAGCTTTGTGCATAAGCATGTAAATCATTTTTGTAAATAGCTGTTTACTAAGGATAAGCAGCAGTTTGTGCTGGGTGGGAGGTAAAGAATGAGATTTCATCGTTTAGTAGTGAGATAACACATACTTCTCAATTAGCTGTGCTAATGGGGACAATGATAATAAGGGTAATGGAATCCATAAGAAATCCATGGTGGAATTTAAATCAGCCCTTTTTGCTGCTTCTTAGCAATGATGGCAAACATTTTGCTAAAGATAAGTTTTAGATTGTTTGTAGATTTCAATTACTGTGCTATTCCAGTTCCCATTTTTTCTCAACAACTTAAAGGTGGATTTTTGAACATAAAGTTACTTTAATCAAACTGTTTACGAATATATAATACTCAAACAAGGGCCTGTTTTTCCCTTCGAGTTGAATAAATGTTGGCATTTGGTGAACAAAGTAAATAAACACTTCTAAAATTAGCAGGGCATTTACTAGAGAAAATTCTGTGATGTTATCCAGAAATGAGATGGGTTCAATTTGTTAAGACTTCCCTTAAACTCTTGTAAAGAATTATAGCTGCAGGAAGTAGGGTATTCACCATATTCATTGGCTCTTTTCCTATTTATATCAAGAATTTAAAATAAAAGACTCGGGCTTCCCTGGTGGCGCAGTGGTTGAGAGTCTGCCTACTGATGCAGGGGATGCGGGTTCGTGCCCCGGTCCGGGAAGATCCCACGTGCCATGGAGCGGCTGGGCCTGTGAGCCATGGCCGCTGAGCCTGCGCGTCCGGAGCCTGTGCCCCGCAACGGGAGAGGCCACAACAGTGAGAGGCCCGTGTACCGCAAAAATAAATAAATAAAATAAAATAAAAGACTCAAACTCCTCCAGATAAAACCACTCTCTGCTGCTAATTTTTTCTTTTTATATTCAAAAGTATGACTTTATTGGATAACATAAATATTTTAAAATATTAATAGGAAAATTTTATAGAAATTAATAATTTAAAGTGAGAACAATAAAATAAAAACCAGTGTACAAATGAGTCTCCTCCCCTAATATCCCATCTCCCTTCTGTTCCATTTGTATTTAACTGAACTTTAACCGACCAAATCTATAATATTTCAGAGTCAGAATCACTTTCACTTCTAAGTCCAGAGGTTCAAAGAGTTTCACTTATGTAACTTGGGCAGAAGATAGCCTCCACCAACTTTAAATTTGAGAGGTCGTGATGCACTTCTTGAAAACTCCCATGTGTTCAAAGAGTCTTGCAGTAGCTCCAGTCTGTTCCCTTGGGCAGCAGATCCGTAATTAGGAGCTTATCCCACACGTGAGCTAACACCTTTCTGGAGAACTGTCTTCTGCTAGTTCTAGCAAGATTTCTAATTTGCTACATATTTTTGCCAGCCACATCACTAAATTTTCTTCTTCCAAGTCAGAACAGAGGATGAAGAAAAACAATACAGCCTTCTATCTCTTTTGAGCAGACCAACCCTCTCAGTGTTCTGAATGTTTTTCAACAAAATTTCTTGAGTGGTGAAGGTACCATATTAGCCTCATTTTGTACTTTGCAATTTTTCTTTTGGATTTCTCTTACTTTTTTTTTTTTTTCCATGAATGACAACACTGAATCAGTTTTCTTTCCTTGAACTAGAACTCCTAGAAGTGTTTAAATATTCACCCAGATTTCTTAAAAGTAACCTTTCTTAACACTTCATTTTATAAGCATGCCCTGAGTGCCTACTGATGCTAGACAAGCTTATACAGACTCTTACCACATAGAGGCCGGCTGTCCAGTATGGTAGCCACTAGTCATATGTGGCTATTGAGCACTTGAAACATCGCTGGTCTAAATTGAGATGTGCTGTAAATGTAAATATACGCTGGATTTTGAAGATTTGGAACAACAACAAAAAAACCTCACTAATATTTTTCATATTGATTACATCTTGAAATGATACTATTTTTGATAGATTGGGTTAAATAAAATATATCATTAAAATTAATTTCACCTGTTTCTTTTTAAGTTTTAAAAATTTGGCTCCTACAGAATGTAAAATTACATATGCAGCTTGGATTTGTGGCTTGTGTTACACTTTCTACGGCTCAGCAGTGTTATGTACAGCAGCTCCAGCACTGTGAGAACAACGTACAGGATGCTTTGACAGGAGCTGCTATTCCAGCCTGGGCCTGAATAAAGCAAGGAAAGTTATCTGGAAGAGGTCCCTTTCAGATGTGTCTCAGAGGGTAAACAAAAGTTATTCAGGAGGGGGAAAGCATTGAACAGGTATGTTCCAAATGGGGAATAATGAACAGAAAGACAAGGGTTATGGTGGCTAGAACTTAGGGCATGCACTGGGGACCAAAAGATGATGACTGTAATTAAGGGCAATTTTAGAAGAATCTATTGGTCCAAAACATGTTTCCCTTAGGAAGTGTGTTTATATCAGAGTTTCTTTTGTAGTGTAGAAAGAACTAAAGGTACCTCTTCAAAGAGGAAGGAGAAGCTCACCTTCTCCCTACCCAATTCTGAGAATTGTGGGGAGAAAAAGACCCAGAAATAAGGGGATCTCAGGCTCACAGAGCCCCACTTTCCTTCACTTATGGGGTTGCTTAAACTACTTTCAAAAGTAGGAGGGAAGGTGAGACTCTTGAATATTGGAGAGGCCAATGGCATGCTTCCTCAACAGCAGCTCCCTGCAGTTCTCCAGCATCTCAGGAAGGCTGGGTTCTGGCAGGGGACAGGGAGATAGATGAGCCTGAGATGGAAGGGCCAGGATTCCAGACTGTGGCCAACTTGCATGGGGCAAGCAACCAGGACTATGCAACAGCGATGGCTCTGGGTACACAGGTGATATTCTCTGTCCCTGTGGGACCAGCCATGTTGCTGGCCACCAGTTTGCAAGCAGACTTGACTAGTCATTCTCCATCAGGGGCCAGTGAGGATCCAGTTACCACTCCCTGTCCCACCCCCACGTATTGAACAAGAACAGGTGAAAGTAAGGGAGAGCAACAGAAACCTAAAAGCCTAAGCCTTTATCCTATAGGGATTGCTTTGTGGTACTATAAATGGCAAATTGAAGTTTGTCCCCAGACCCAACTCTCCAGCGGCTTGTGGGGATGATCAAATACATTATAAGAAAGAAAGGAGTTAACATTTTCTTTGAACATCTGAATATAGTTCAAGGCTGCCACGTGAAGTAGAAGTTACGGAGAATAGCTTCTCTGAAATTATTTTACTTTTTAATTAGAGAATAATGGATAGGTAGTAAGTACAAATGTATGTAATATGTATATATATATATATATATATTTTTTTTTTTTTTTTTTTTTTTTTTTTTTTTTTTTTGCGATACGCGGGCCTCTCACTGTTGTGGCCTCTCCCGTTGCGGAGCACAGGCTCCGGACGTGTAGGCTCAGCGGCCATGGCTCACAGGCCCAGCCGCTCCACGGCATGTGGGATCTTCCCAGACCGGGGCACGAACCCGTGTCCCTTGCATCGGCAGGCGGATTCTCAACCACTGCGCCACCAGGGAAGCTCTGTATATTTTTATATAGGTATAATTACATGTGTTGTGTGAAGAAAGAAGTTAACTAAAACACATAGAAAAGAAAATATTTAGCAGGACTAAACTTATGAAAGAAGAGTACATTTATGGGGCATAAATAGCATATTTAATTGTCTTATTAAATTGATTTTTATTTCCTCAGTATTTGTGTTAAATTGGACAAAATTTCTCCTAATATTTAACCTCACACAATATATGGTTGGGTGGGGGAGGGGAAGGGAGAGGAGGAAGGATCATTTCTGTATCTCCTAAATTTGTGTATGTTTTTAGTTTCTGCTCCTCCAAAGTTGAGGTAACAAAGGAAAGCGTCATCAGGAAGTAATAGGACTAAGATGTGAAGAAGAGTATAGTAGGCATAGCCCGGGTGGCTTCCCACTTCACGGTGGCTTTAATGATCCTTGCCAGGATCCTAGGGAACTCTACCTGTGGCTGATGTGTTGTTCTGAGTACCTGTAAGTGAGGGCTGCCCTCCTATTGGCCAGCTCTTCCTTTGATTCAGAAAGCCATTGCAGTATCCGTCCAGTAATTCCTCTTTACTTCAGTTAATTCAAACTGGCTTTCAGTTAGTTGTAACAAAATAAGCCCTGACTAATGCTTGGTGTACTTAATAACCAAAATGAATACATTTTTTTCAGGATTTTGGGAGCACACATTTACGCATAAGCAATACAACTGACAGATGTGTGGTGGTCTACAATGCTTCAGATAGTGCTCATATATAGGAATGATAATGAAGCATTATCCCCAGACTTCACCCAGGAAGCATACTAGTTACATAGATCAAGTTACTAAATAAATGTGAACACAACAAAATATTTTGGTTTTATTATTCAAACTTCATACCCCAAGACTGCTAATGGACTTGGATAAGAATCAGTGAGACTTTATTTAGCTCTCTTCTCTTATATCTTCATTATTTGTAGCAGCATCTCAACCTCAGTAGTTTCTGCTGCTTCTTTCCTTCTTTGTCCCTTTATATGCAGAAGGCAGGGCTGGAGGTTTAGGGTCTATGTATGGATGTCTCTGATTTAAAAAAGGTTTTGAAGAGAAATTATGATGATCAATTTCATGATTATCAATAATCGTGATCAAAATCATGATTATCAATAATCACTAGCACATCCCTCTGGAAACTCATCACTAGTTTGATATTTAAGACTTCTAAGCTAGAGCATTATAAAGAATGTAAATATTTTAAAGCAGTTTTGTTTTTTCTGTCAATATTCTGCTCAGAGATCTACAGCAGCTTTCTCTCTTCAGTCATTAAAAAACAAAACAAAACTATGCTACAGGTGTTTGCATGGCTACCAAGGGGCAGATCGAGATAGATGTTAAATGCAACTAAATAGTCTATCGTGGGGAATGTCAGCTTCTCTCAATCCTTCCTTCATATGTAGTCTCTTCCATGCTCCTCTACCGTGTATACATTATGCTACAGGAATAATCCATGGCTTATTTTTCCACTCTTTCTTTCAGTTGGTACTATCAACTCACCAGTTCTTGATTTTCAACAAGGATAATTTTATGCACTTCAATTTTTAGATAACTACACTATTCATATCAGGATAACAGTAGTTTTTAGAAAAATCACCCTGTCCCTTGTTGCCAAATAGGTATTATGATATACTATTTGGGTTCCCAAATTATTTACATTGCCCCCAACAAAATCCTAGATCTTATAATCCTGCTTCTCAAAGTTCCATGTGACACTGATTCAACGGTTTGAAATGGTGCTGGAAAATTCATAGCCATAGCAAACTCTTATGATCAAAATGTTCCAGCATCCTCAGGAATTTAATAACCAAACACTCAGCAAATCGTTTTTTGAGCAGTGCATCCTGAAGAATTGCACATTATCAGCAGGGTTGGTCTTGGCAACTATGTTTCCATGTCAATAAAGCATCTTAGTGTTCACAGCTAGTGTTTTACTGCAGTTTTCTACCAAATTATTCAAAAGTATTAGAAAATTCGGGCTTCCCTGGTGGCGCAGTGGTTGAGAATCCGCCTGCCGATGCAGGGGACACGGGTTTGTGCCCCGGTCCGGGAAGATCCCACATACCGCGGAGCAGCTGGGCCCGTGAGCCATGGCCACTGAGCCTGCGCGTCCGGAGCCTGTGCTCCGCAACGGGAGAGGCCACAACAGTGAGAGGCCCGCGTACCACCAAAAAAAAAAAGAAAATTCATTTTTACAATGGATTAATTTAGGAATATTGGCTCTATACCCCTTCTCATGTCTGTTCTTTTTGAAAGATAAAGAATTGTCTTAAAACTGCTGGCTGCACTCATGGCAAGATATTAATACATACAATTAAATTAACACCTATCATTAAAGGTTTGCCAGATAACAATCAAACGTAAATGAGATTTTCAAGAAATTGGGTAAACAAAGTTCTGATCTTCAATTATCTTTAAAAGCTTTGATGCAAACCTCAGTTGACTAACAGGGAAAATCAGCAGACAAGTTCTGACCACATATCAAATACGCCATCAGTATACTAAATACTGTAAAAGTGATACGTGGCATAAAAGTAAAGAAATTAGGTGTGTTCTTGAGCTGAAGTCTATATGAAAAGTTTCACGTTTGTATTAGGAGATGGAATTAGTCTACCTTCTACCCCAGCCTTCTATTCCTGAACAGGAGATTTAAGAAGCATAAATGTGACTCGTAAGAGTAATCTCTAAAAAAGAAATAGTCATTGAAAATCCATGTCAACCTGATTATTTACTATGTGTACACAATCACAAATGGTGGACTGATTACTATATTTCGACTCTTCAATACACTGTGGGAATAACATGAAGACATATTTATTCATTTAGATTTTTAGATGAATAAGGGCATGTAGTTTTAATTCTGTAAGAATAGAAAAATTGTGTTACAGCAAAAAGTCCAAGGTAGGGGGAGGGCTCTTCCACTTAGAATGCTGCCCCCATTGATTTCCTAAAATCCTGAGGACAGTGTATGGGAAACTTTCTAACAAAATTTCTAAAACTACTTTAGTGTTATATTTAATGGCGTTGATGTTCAGTCATTCATTCAGTAAACTTAAGTACATGCCTGGTAGTATGTGTACACTGCATTAGATAGTTGGGAGTCATATAGAAATGAATAAGATATAGTATCTGCTCTCAAGGAGTTCATAGCATAATAGGAGCAACAAGAAAATGAACAAAAAAATACAGTACTATGGTCTTGTTAACCATTGTCTCCATAGAACCCCACCCAGTGTTTGGGATTCAGTAAGTAGCCATGCAACAAAATTTGTGCAATAAAAGAGAGCTGCCTGCAATATTGTGGACAAACTCTGCATGGAGGATTTAGGTAAAGTTTAAAGAGTTGATCTTGAAGGATGAGTGGAAGTTTGCCAAGATTTTAAGAAAAAAGGGTACTGCAGAAACACAGAACAGAATTGCGATGATACAAACTTACACAATAATGTTTGGGTACTTGAAGAAGGGACGGAGATGAATTTATGATGCTGGACCTAGGCTAGATGAGTGGGAACAATCATGTATGATTCTGATAAAGTATGGTATATCCAGATTGTTTGGGCCCCGTTTGGCTCCACTTGAAGGAGCTTAGGCACTATTCTTGGGAATGTGGAGATCCATAGTGGGTTCTAAAAATGAGAATCACGCAAGCAGATTTGTGATCTTTGGAAGCACTATGAATATGGGGTGGAGGTAGAAGATGGGTGTCAGGAAAAAGGATAGAGAATTTTTCAGGAGATTAGGAGGAATATACTAAATTGATGACATGGTAAAGTTGGGAGAAATGGACAGTTTTGAGTGCTATGACTTGTTGACTGATTATATATGGGGTGCAGGAGAGTTAAATATTCCCTTGTGGTTTTTCCAGAGTAAATTTTCATCTCTGCTACTCCTTGGAAAAATCTCTCATATAATGCAGGCCCCTTCATGCATCCTTGAGCATAAATACATAAAAGAAATTGGATTAAATGGAACCTATTTTACAATTCAACCTCATATTTGTTGGTGTTAAAAAAAAATGAATTTGACAGGGCACTTTCATCAAAGTACTGATGAGTCATAAATCATCAAGCAATAACCTTAGGAACTCAGTGAATTTCTCACCATTCTTCAGTACCTGTCAGAATCCAGGCTAACATCCGAAGTTTTTTAGGATTAAAGAAGATAGCAAGCTTCATATGCTACAAACATTATGTAAGGGCAGTAACACCTCACAAAGTAATTGTATTGGAATCTTCAAGGACAATGATCACATGTTTTCTTCTTTGTGGGGTAGCTAGCACCTACCTCCATAATATAGCATGTATTAGGGGTTCAACAAATATTGTTGAATGTGTGCATATTGATTATATCGTTGACAGCCGATAGCAGAAGCTCTTTTTTTTTTTTTTTTTTTTTTGCGGTACGCGGGCCTCTCACTGCCATGGCCTCTCCTGTTGCGGAGCACAGGCTCCGGACGTGCAGGCTCAGCGACCATGGCTCACGGGCCCAGCCGCTCCGCAGCATGCGGGATCCTCCCGGACCAGGGCACGAACCCGTGTCCTCCGCATCGGCAGGCAGACTCTGAACCACTGCGCCACCAGGGAAGCCCAGAAGATCTTTTAAATTACTTAAATGACGTTCTCTTAACCAATCTTCTGGATTAACTGACACTCTTCATTCCTTCTTAAAGCTGCTGACTGTCGCCAAAGCACTATGAGTGCTGTGGCAAGTAGGCTACTCTCTAGTCCACCTGCTCTCGTTGGGCTTGGTGCTAAATGTGTTATTGTTACTTGAACTTTTTGTGATGAACTGGTTTCGTGGTTCTGAAAATTAATTACCTTGTACTAATAAAATATGAATATAAAATGTAAGGGTGATGATTTCTTTGAAAATCATGTCAAACACATTTGAAAGACTCAGTAGATGTCAGTTGCTGAAAATTACTAGCCAATGGATGTGAATAAAAATATATATATAATGTGAAATCTAGAGGATTTACTTTAAAATCTGTACTTTGTTAATGCTTTTATGTTCTTTCTTTGCTGTAAAGTAAACTAAACTAGAAATCATAGATGATGCATTATAGATGAATTTATTGATGAAAGACAATGGGGAAATTCCAGTCAGTAAACTTATACACAGTAAAAGTTGTCTTGGTCTTATATCAAAATAATAGCAAAAGATGTTCATTTATTTGTTTTTAGCTTAAATAAAATATTAATGGAAAACATGCATCATTTAAAAAAATCCCTGCTTTAGCCAATTTTATTTTTGAACAGTCCATCAACTGATAGTTTTAATGAGTTGGATGAGAGATCCATTGCTGTTTTTCTTGAGAGCAACATATAATAAGGAAGTCTGCATCCACACTTAAACAGAGGCATGGACATTCCTTAATAACTGCTCAAGCACCACACTGGGTTCTAGCCTTTACCATCCTGGCCCTGAATAGAGACATTAACTTTCTCATGAGGCCATTTTATTACATGTTTACAGCTCTCTTCACATAATAAACCATTTCCATTAGAGAAAGGAAACATTAGGGAGTCATTTTGAGGATATCGTAGACGCTCATCAAGCAGCAGTGATTTGGAAACAATCATCACCTAGGTTCGTGCCATTGTTTGGTAATGTTATGCATTGATGAACAGGTACAGTCCATTGAATACTAGGATATTTCTCATTTTGTTTTTGGGATGTGGTCAGAACCAGAAATAAGTATTTTTGCAGAACTAATTTGGCCTTAAAATAGGATGTTGCTTGCCAGGAAAAGACTCCTTGGACATATAGGAATGCTCTCTGTAGTATGAACTTGTGGAAAATTCTTTTTGCAAGTGTGGCCGATGGCAGATAGACCTTAGGGTAGCTCCATGGTCATGGCATGTACAATCCCCTCCCTTCGAGTGTGGCCAGGACCTGTGACTTGCTACTAACCAACAGAATATGACAATGGTGATGGGATGCTGTTCCCACAATTTGGTTATCTATCTGTCTGTCTGTCTATCTACCCATCCACGTGCATATATAGTTCTCTTTTGTTAGCATACGGTAGAGATAGTCTTTGATAACTCTGAAGAAACAAGCTGCTATGATAAGAACTGCATATGGAGAGAGTCTGCTATAGACTGAATGTTTGTATACTCTCCAAATCCATATGTTGAAATCCTAATACCCAAGGTCATAGTATTAGGAGGTGGGGCCTATTGAGAAGTGATTAGATGCAATTAGTGCTCTTAGAAACTTCAGAGAGACCCCTTGCCTCTCCTCCCATGTGAGGACATAGGGAAACAGAAATGATGGTGGCCATCTGTGAACCAAGAAGCAGGTGCTCACCAGACACCAAATATTCTGGCGCCTTCATCTTGGAATTCCCAGCCTCTAGACCTGTGAGAAATATATTTCTGTTGCTTATAAGGCACCTTGTCTATAGTATTTTTTTATAGCAGCCCAAGCAGACTGAGACAGGGTCATGTGGAAGGAAAATGTTGATGGTCTCTAAAAGCTGAAGGACTTAGTCATATAGCTGAAGGGAACTGAATTCTGTCAGTAACCCTATGAGCGTGGAAGAGGCCCTGAGTTCTAGATGAGGACACCTCGATTGCAGCCTTGTGAGACCCTGAATAGAGGAATCAGTTGAGCTGTGCCTGAACTCCTGACCCACAGAAACTGTGGGATGACAAGCGGTAATTTATTACACACCAAGAGAAAACTAATAGAATGGGATCAGTCGCCTATTCTTTTGCTTTTATTCCTGTCTTTTTCTTTCTGTTAAGTGACTCAGAATGAATGGATGCAAATTATGTTAGTTTGTCGAATTAAAAAAGTTTCCCAGGTTCTGTCCTTCTAAAATACCTGATAATGTATTGTCTCAAGTTTCTCTATATTTATTTATAAAGATGTTTCTGAGAGTCTTCTGTTTCTTAGATGGCTGGTAGATTATTTTCCCCTCATTTCTTACTATTTAGTCATACATATTTTATTTACTTTTTAAAGGAATTTAAAAAAGGAAATAAATAAATATTTAGGCAAATAAAAATGTATTCTCAATGGATTTATTAGACTGAGAGAGAAAGCTTTGTAGATGTTTTAGAAAAACAGAGAAAACATCACCATCATAAGTGACTGTATTCTGCTGGTTCCTTTAGAAATATATCCAGTACCCTCCTGCTCATTTTACTCTTTTCCCTCTTATCTTTTGCTTCTTCCATTTTTTTTCCTTGTTCTCAGTCCACCATATTCCATTCCATTGCCCACAGTTAGTTGGAAGATTCATCCTATACAAGTGATGTACAGGATATTTTCTTATAGAAATACAATCTACAAAGTGAAATTTCTCCTTTATTGCTCACATCAGCATGTGTGTTGTCCATCTTTTCGGGAAGTTTCAGAACTTTTGGAGATGGAGGAAAGCAAAGGAAGACCACTTTTATTTCAGGATTTTATTGATTACAATGTAACAGTCAATCTTTTCTTTTAACATCTTTATTGGAGTATAATTGTTTTATAATGGTGTGTTAGTTTCTGCTTTACAACAAATTGAATCAGTTACATATATACATATGTTCCCATATCTCTTCCCTCTTGCGTCTCCCACCCTCCCTATCCCAGCCCTCTAGGTGGTCACAAAGCACCAAGCTGATCTCCCTGTGCTATGAGGCTGCTTCCCACTAGCTATCTATTTTACATTTGGTAGTGTATATATGTACATGCCACTCTCTCACTTCGTCACAGCTTACCCTTCCCCCTTCCCATATCCTCAAATCCATTCTCTAGTAGGTCTGTGTCTTTATTCCCGTCTTACCCCTAGGTTCTTCATGACATTTTTTTTTCATAGATTCCGTATATATGTGTTAGCATACAGTATTTGTTTTTCTCTTTCTGACTTACTTCACTCTGTATGACAGACTCTAGGTCCATCCACCTCACTACAAATAATTCAATTTCGTTTCTTTTTATGGCTGAGTAATATTCCATTGGATATATGTGCCACATCTTCTTTATCCATTCCTCCAATGATGGACACTTAGGTTGCTTCCATCTCCCAGCTATTGTAAACAGAACTTCAATGAACATTTTGGTACATGACTCTTTTTGAATTATGGTTTTCTCAGGGTATATGCCCAGCAGTGGGATTGCTGGGTCGTGTGGTAGTTCCATTTGTAATTTTTTAAGCAACCTCCATACTGCTCTCCATAGTGCTGTATCCATTTACATTCCCACCAACAGTGCAAGAGTGTTCCCTTTTCTCCACACCCTCTCCAGCATTTATTGTTTCTAGATTTTTTGTTGATGGCCATTCTGATCGGTGTGAGATGATATCTCATTGTAGTTTTGACTTGCATTTCTCTAATGATTAGTGATGTTGAGCATTCTTTCATGTGTTTGTTGGCAATCTGTATACCTTCTTTGGAGAAATGTCTATTTAGGTCTTCTGCCCATTTTGGGATTGGGTTGTTTATTTTCTTGTTATTGAGCTGCATGAGCTGCTTGTAAATTTTGGAGATTAATCCTTTGTCAGTTGCTTCATTTGCAACTATTTTCTCCCATTCTGAGAGTTGTCTTTTGGTCTTGTTTATGGTTTCCTTTGCTTTGTGCAAAAGCTTTTAAGTTTCATTAGGTCCCATTTGTTTATTTTTGTTTTTATTTCCATTTCTCTAGGAGGTGGGTCAAAAAGGATCTTGCTGTGATTTATGTCATAGAGTGTTCTGCCTATGTTTTCCTCCAAGAGTTTGATAGTGTTTGGCCTTACATTTAGGTCTTTAACCCATTTTGAGTTAATTTTGTGTATGGTGTTAGGGAGTGTTCTAATTTCATACTTTTACATGTAGCTAGCTGTCCAGTTTTCCCAGCACCACTTATTGAAGAGGCTGTCTTTTCTCCACTGTATATTCTTGCCTCCTTTATCAAAGATAACGTGACCATCTGTGTGTGGGTTTATCTCTGGGCTTTCTATCCTGTTCCATTGATCTATATTTCTATTTTTGTGCCAGTACTATACTGTCTTGATTACTGTAGCTTTGTAGTATAGTCTGAAGTCAGGGAGCCTGATTCTTCCAGCTCCGTTTTTCGTTCTCAAGATTGCTTTGGCTATTCGGGGTCTTTTGTGTTTCCATACAAATTGTGAAATTCCTTGTTCTAGTTCTGTGAAAAATGCCAGTGGTAATTTGATAGAGATTGCATTGAATCTGTAGATTGCTTTGGGTAGTAGAGTCATTTTCACAGTGTTGACTCTTCCAATCCAAGAACGTGGTATATCTCTCCATCTGTTTGTATCATTTAAAATTTCTTTCATCAGTGTATTATAGTTTTCTGCATACAGGTCTTTTGTCTCCTTAGGTAGGTTTATTCCTAGGTATTTTATTCTTTTTCTTGCCATGGTAAATGGGAGTGTTTCCTTAATTTCTATTTCAGATTTTTCATCATTAGTGTATAGGAATGCCAGAGATTTCTGTGCTTTCATTTTGTATCCTGCTACTTTACCAAGTTCATTGATTAGCTCTAGTAGTTTTCTGGTAGCATCTTTAGGATTCTCTATGTGTAGTATCATGTCATCTGCAAACAGTGACAGCTTTACTTCTTCTTTTCTGATTTGCATTCCTTTTATTTCCTTTTCTTCTCTGATTGCTGTGGCTAAAACTTCCAAAACTATGTTGAATAAGAATGGTGAGAGTGGGCAACCTTATCTTGTCACTGATCTTAGTGGAAATGGTTTCAGTTTTTCACCATTGAGGACAATGTTGGCTTTGGGTTTGTCATATATGGCCTTTATTATGTTGAGGAAAGTTCCCTCTATGCCTACTTTCTGCAGGGTTTTTATCATAAATGGGTGTTGAATTTTGTCAAAAGCTTTCTCTGCATCTATTGAGATAATCATATGGTTTTTCGCCTTCAGTTTGTTAATATGGTGTATCACGTTGATTGATTTGCATATATTGAAGAATTCTTGCATTCCTGGAATAAACCCCACTTGATCATGGTGTATGATCCTTTTATTGTGGTGTTAGATTCTGTTTGCTAGTATTTTGGTGAGGAATTTTGCATCTATATTCATCAGTGATATTGGCCTGTAGTTTTCTTTCTTTGTGACATCTTTGGTTTTGGTATCAGGGTGATGGTGGCCTTGTAGAATGAGTTTGGGAGTGTTCCTCCCTCTGCTATATTTTGGAAGAGTTTGAGAAGGATAGGTGTTAGCTCTTCTCTAAATGTTTGATAGAATTCGCCTGTGAAGCCATCTGGTCCTGGGCTTTTCTTTGTTCGAAAATTTTTAAACACAGTTTCAATTTCAGTGCTTGTGTTTGTTCTGTTCATATTTTCTATTTCTTCCTGATTCAGTCTTGGCAGTTGTGCATTTCTAAGAATTTGTCCATTTCTTCCAGGTTGTCCATTTTATTGGCATAGAGTTGCTTGTAGTAATCTCTCATGATCTTTTGTATTTCTGCAGTTTCAGTTGTTACTTCTTCTTTTTCATTTCTAATTCTATTGATTTGAGTCTTCTCCCTTTTTTTCTTGATGAGTCTGGCTAATGGTTTATCCATTTTGTTTATCTTCTCAAAGAACCAGCTTTTACTTTTATTGATCTTTGCTATTGTTTCCTTCATTTCTTTTTCATTTATTTCTGATCTGATCTTTATGATTTCTTTCCTCTGCTAACTTTGGGGTTTTTTTTGTTCTTCTTTCTCTAATTGCTTTAGGTGCAAGGCTAGGTTGTTTATTTGAGATGTTTCCTGTTTCTTAAGGTAGGATTGTAGTGCTCTAAACTTCCCTCTTAGAACTGCTTTTGCTGCATCCCATAGGTTTTGGATCATTGTGTCTCCATTGTCATTTGTTTCTAGCTATTTTTTGATTTCCTCTTCGATTTCTTCAGTGATCACTTCGTTATTAAGTACTGTATTGTTTAGCCTCCATGTGTTTGTATTTTTTACAGATCTTTTCCTGTAATTGATATCTAGTCTCATAGCATTGTGGTCGGAAAAGATACTTGATACAATTTCAATTTTCTTAAATTTACCAAGGCTTGATTTGTGACCCAAGATATGATCTATCCTGGAGAATGTTCCATGAGCACTTGAGAAAAATGTGTATTCTGTTGTTTTTGGATGGAATGTCCTATAGATATCAATTAAGTCCATCTTGTTTAATGTATCATTTAAAGCTTGTGTTTCCTTATTTATTTTCATTTTGAATGATCCGTCCATTGGTGAAAGTGGGGTGTTAAAGTCCCCTACTATGATCGTGTTACTGTCGATTTCCCCTTTTATGGCTGTTAGTATTTGCCTTATGTATTGAGGTGCGCCTATGTTGGGTGCATAAATATTTATAATTGTTATATCTTCTTCTTGGATTGATTCCTTGATTATGTAGTGTCCTTCTTTGTCTCTTGTAGTAGTCTTTATTTTAAAGTCTATTTTGTCTGATATGAGAATTGCTATTCCAGCTTCCTTTTGATTTCCATTTGCATGGAATATCTTTTCCTATCCCCTCACTTTCAGTCTGTATGTGTCCCTAGTTCTGAAGTGGGTCTCTTGTAGACAGCATATATGTGGGTCTTGTTTTTGTATCCATTCAGCCAGTCTGTGTCTTTTGGTGGGAGCATTTAATCCTTTACATTTAAGGTAATTATCGATATGTATGTTCTTATTCCCATTTTCTTAATTGTTTTGGGTTTGTTATTGTAGGTCTTTTCCTTCTCTTGTGTTTCTTGCTTAGAGAAGTTCCTTTGCATTTGTTGTAAAGCTGGTTTGGTGGTGCTGAATACTCTCAGCTTTTCCTTGTCTGTAAAGGTTTTAATTTCTCCATCAAATCTGAATTAGATCCTTGCTGGGTAGAGTAATCTTGGTTGTAGGTTTTCCTTCTTCATCACTTCAAATATGTCCTGCCACTCCCTTCTGTTGCAGAGTTTCTGCTGAAAGATCAGCTTTTAACCTTATGGGGATTCCCTTGTGTGTTATTTGTTGTTTTTCCCTTGCTGCTTTTAATATTTTTTCCTTGTATTTAATTTGTGATAGTTCGATTAATATGTGTCTTGGAATGTTTCTCCTTAGATTTATCCTGTAGGGGACTCTCTGTGCTTCCCGGACTTGATTAACTATTTCCTTTCCCATAAGAGGGAAGTTTTCTACTATAATCTCTTCAAATATTTTCTCAGTCCCTTTCTTTTTCTCTTCTTCTTCTGGCACCCCTGTAATTCGAATGTTGGTGCATTTAATGTTGTCCCAGATGTCTCTGAGACTGTCCTCAGTTCTTTTCATTCTTTTTTCTTTATTCTGCTCTGAAGTAGTTATTTCCACTATTTTATCTTCCAGGTCACTTATCTGTTCTTCTGCCTCAGTTATTCTGCTATTGATCCCATGTAGAGTATTTTTAATTTCATTTATTGTGTTGTTCATCATTGCTTGTTTCCTCTTTAGTTCTTCTAGGTCCTTGTTAAATGTTTCTTGCATTTTTTTCTATTCTATTTACAAGATTTTGGATCATCTTTACTATCATTATTTCGAATTCTTTTTCAGGTAGACTGCCTATTTCCTCTTCATTTGTTAGGTCAGGTGGGTTTGTACCTTGCTCCTTCATCTGCCATGTGTTTTTCTGTCTTCTCATTTAGCTTATCTTACTGTGTTTGGGGTCTCGTTTTCGCAGCTTGCAGGTTCGTAGTTCCCATTGTTTTTGGTGTCTGTCCCCAGTGGCTATAGTTGGTTCAGTGGGTTGTGTAGGCTTCCTGGTGGAGGGGACTAGTGCCTGTGTTCTGGTGGATGAGGCTGGATCTTGTCTTTCTGGTGGGCAGGTCCACGTCTGGTGGTGTGTTTTGGGGTGTCTGTGGCCTTATTATGATTTTAGGCAGCCTCTCTGCTAATGGGTGGGGCTGTGTTCCTGTCTTGCTAGTTGTTTGGCATAGGGTGTGCAGCACTGTAGCTTGCTGGTCGTTGAGTGAAGCTGGGTGTTGGTGTTGAGATGGAGATCTCTGGGAGATTTTTACCATTTGATATTACAAGGAGCTGGGAGGTCTCTTGTGGACCAGTGTCCTGAAGTTGGCTCTCCCACGTCGGAGGCACAGCATTGACTTCTGGCTGTAGCACCAAGAGCTTTTCATCCACACGGCTCAGAATAAAAGGGAGAAAAAGAAAGAAAGAAAGAAAGATGATAAAATAAAGTAGGATAAAATAAAATAAAGTTATTAAAGTAAAAAATAATTATTAAGAAAAAATTTTTTAAAGTAAAAAACAAACAAAAAACGGACGGACAGAACACTAGGACAAATGGTGAAAGCAAAGCCATACAGACAAAATCTCACACAGAAGCATACACATACACACTCACAAAAAGAGCAAAAGGGGAAAAAATAATATATCTTGCTCTCAAAGTCCACCTCCTCAATTTGGGATGATTCGTTGTCTGTTCAGGCATTCCACAGATGCAGGGTACATCAAGTTGATTGTGGAGATTTAATCCGCTGCTCCTGAGGCTGCATGGAGTGATTTCCCTTTCTCTTCTCTGTTTGCACAGGTCCCGGGGTTCAGCTTTGGATTGGCCCCGCCTCTGCGTGTAGGTCGCAGGAGGGAGTGTGTTCTTCGTTCAGACAGGACGGGGTTAAAGGAGCAGCTGATTCAGGGGCTCTGGCTCACTCAGGCCGGGGGGAGGGAGGGGCACGGCATGCGGGGCGAGCCTGTGACAGCAGAGGCCGGCGTGACGCTGCACCGGCCTGAGGTGCGCCGTGCGTTCTTCT
The DNA here is from genome assembly GCF_026419965.1 of Kogia breviceps. Classification (NCBI taxonomy): domain Eukaryota; kingdom Metazoa; phylum Chordata; class Mammalia; order Artiodactyla; family Physeteridae; genus Kogia; species Kogia breviceps. Next base: position 25,127,771 of record NC_081313.1, on the reverse strand, counting down.
GGGGAAGTTGTCCCTGGATCACGGGACCCTGGCAGTGGCGGGCTACACAGCCTCCCGGAAGGGGAGGTGTGGATAGAGACCTGTGCTCGCACACAGGCTTCTTGATGGCGGCAGCAGCAGCCTTAGCGTCTCATGCCCGTCTCTGGGGTCCGCGCTGATAGCCGCGGCTCGCGCCCGTTTCTTTAAGCGGCGCCCTGAATCCCCTCTCCTCGCGCACCAGGAAACAAAGAGGCAAGAAAAAGTCTCTTGCCTCTTCGGCAGGTCCAGACTTCTCCCGGACTCCCTCCTGGCTAGCCGTGGTGCACTAACCCCCTTCAGGCTAGTGTTCACGCTGCCAACCCCAGTCCCCTGCCTGGGATCCGACCGAAGCCCGAGCCTCAGCTCCCCGCCCCGCCCGCCCCGGCGGGTGAGCAGACAAGTCTCTCGGGCTGGTGAGTGCAGGTCAGCACCAATCGTCTGTGTGGGAATCTCTCTGCTTTGCCCTCCGCACCCTGTGGCTGCGCTCTCCTCCGCGGCTCCGAAGCTCCCCGCTCCGCCACCCGCAGTCTCCACCCGTGAAGGGGCTTGTAGTGTGTGGAAACCTTTCCTCCTTCACGGCTCCCTCCCACTGGTGCAGGTCTCTTTTTTCTCTGTTTATTCTTTTTTCTTTTGCACTACCCAGGTATGTGGGGGAGTTTCTTGCCTTTTGGGAGGTCTGAGGTCTTCTGCCAGCGTTCAGTGGGTGTTCTGTAGGAGTTGTTCCACGTGTAGATGTATTTCTGATGTATCTGTGGATAATAGTCAATCTCGAGTCTTTCCATAGAGTTACCACTGATCTTGTAAAGATTATTAGAATGGATAAATAGATGATATCATGCTTTTAATGCCTGTAAGTACTCTCCAAACATACAACCTGAGTTTGTGGCATTATTTTATGTGTTTTATTTTTGCCCTGGAAAAAGCAACACAATACCAGTTATTGATTTGATTCTAAATGAAACATATTCTTATGTATGTGGATTTGCCCACATGGCCTCCTTTAATGTTAATGAGAGTGTAAAAGATTGACTCTGTGTCTTGAGCTGAAAAGTTTTCACTTTCCAGCTGCCTCAGAAAGAGCCAAGGAGAGCTCTTATGTCACTGTCATGCCAACCAAAAGTAAAATGTTTTTTACTTAATGATGAGAAATAACTCACAGCTCTCCCCACCTGTAGAGGAGTGAAAAATGGCTCATCCACTTTTAGTCATCAAGTTCTTTGTGTGTCAAGTTCTTTGCAGATCTTTTAAACAACAACAATAACAGAAATGTAGGATAATATTTTGATTTCTTTATTGAGAACCCATGAAAAGTTATCTCTTGGACCAAACAAAGGAAGTGAGTAAAGAGGTTTAAAACAAGATATAGTGGGAGATTCTTCTGTGTAAATAAAGAGCAAGTGTCATAGGAAGACACACATTAATCAAGCAATTAACCTTTAAATGGTGTTATTTATTTTGTAGAGCAATTTTGCCATCCTGAGAATTATGGAGAGACTAAAAAATAATACACGTTAACTCTTTAATGGCTTAGAGAGTTCATGTCATCTAAGTGGCTGACAGATTGCTGTGTAACTAGAGTGGAGGAACTGGCGTGCAGGAATAGGCTGTCAGTCAAGCAGTGTCATCTTTGCAAAAACCCAGAACACGTCTTTTTTGTTACTGAAAAGCATTGTCATGTTGGCAGATTCACGGACATATTCTGAAATAAAAAATATTCATGCAAGTAGAAGTATCTCACTCCCCAGATCTGCTTAATGCTTTTCCTCCCGCGGCTGAAGGCCTTCTAGGTCATTTCTGGTCATTAGACTCAATTAAAAATTAGGAACAGAAAATTAATCTTTATCCACCTCCAAATGCATCCACATTAGGTGGCACATGGATGTTAAACTTAATAATTCAAAACGTGGTGTAGACATATTTCTTTGAAACTTAACAGTTTGGAGAAAAAGAACATATCCATGTTACCCCAGAGGAGAAAACATATTACCGTTTGCCTTTCTGACATCTTATTCTCCTTCAGTGCACCTGGCCAATCTCTACCTGGCAGTGCTCTCCATCACCCAGATGGAAAGAGAGTTTAGGTGACCCCTCCAAAAACTGATGAGGTTCAGCCTCACCACTGATCTAATAGAATGTGCTCTATAGTGGAACAGTCTACATTATATGCATCTGTCTTTCAGGGACCAATAGTCTGCATATATTCTTGTTTTGCACCATAAAGCAAAGGAATATTTTCCTGACTGTTTCCACATTTACTTACCCATAATATTGTCAGTAGATTGCTTTTATCATCATGTCTAGTTTCATGAATAATACTTTAGGGCTATAGCTTGCTTATTACAGCATTTTAAGCAGGATTTTTTATCTTCTAATACATGTGGACCAGAAATAACATGTCTTTTAATGATGTGAGTGATTATTTTACTTCCAAGATGTTCAGTGTCTTAAGATCAAGACAATATGGGAGAGTAATATGATGGAAGCCGTTATGTGCATGCGCAAAATGATAAAGTAAATCAGTAAGCTTACGTTTCTGCATTAAAAATCTTGCAGCTGATTATTAAAACTTGTTTAGAACTGTTGATTCAAATTCACTAAGAGGGGGAATAGAATATTGAAACTCTGAAAATATCTCTATTTCCATACCTGCCCACTGACCAGAGAGCTGAATAATGCAAAATTTGAAGAGATTCAGGTACTAAACAGAAATCTCAAGAGAATAACCATAAAAGTTTTTCATTTACATCACAGTCCTTGTGCACGTTAAGAAGGCAGGATCACAAAGTTAAGAGTCTATTTCTATTTGAATAATTTCAATATATTACCAGAGCTAATTTTTGTAATATCCCTAAGACTGTAGGCAGAAACATTATACTCTCCAGTCTCTTGTGATCAAAAACTTCCAAATCAGACTTGCAAATCGCCTTCTCATCACATCACCGGAGCTGCCAGATAAGAAAGTCTTGTAAGAAAGGGAACCACCAGAGTGCACTCATTAGTGTCATTGTACTCTAATTGAAGAAATAACTTCTTTTGTATCCTAAGATGGAAAATAGGTGAGCTTGTGACTGGGCTCCGTATGTGTAGCTCCTGGCTGAATGGTAGAACAGTACTTACACATTCAAGAATACCTATGGTGATGGAGAATACTATAAAATATGGAATCTACTCTTGGAGATTTACTTTAAAATTGTGACTGCACTTGATATACTATTTATTGCCTGTTGCTTTAAAGGTTATTGGAAAGATCCTCCCACAAGGGCATTTTGTATTACTCAGCTTACTGTTTTACATGTAGCATCCTTAGTTGAGAAGACATGGTAAGTCTTTCATAAGTTCTTTATGGATCTTAAATACACATGCCAAATCCATATTGGTCTCTGCAGAAACAACTCTTCTGACACTGTTCTGGTTCCAGTGGTACCAATTATATTCCCTGACCTCTGCAGAAAGAAGGATGTGCTAATTCTGGAGCCTCATCAATATCGAAATAAACAGTATTTGCCTCAAGCCAGGGGTGCATTTTGGAGGGAATGAAGGCAGATCCCCTAGGCATATATTTATCAGATCTGTAAAACGTTGTATCACATAGCTTGAAATTTAAAAGTCAGACCATTCTATTACTTCATATTTTTGTATTTTTGAGCTTCAGTTTTCTTATATGGAAAAATGGGATTAATAATTCCTACTTGGCATTAGTGTCATAAGGATAGAATGTGATGATAGATGTAAAAACACTTTGTAAACTACATAAAGTGCAGTAGAAGTGGAAGGATTTTTTTTTTACTTTTTAAGATCTTTATTGGAGTATACTTGCTTTACAATGGTGTGTTAGTTTCTGCTTTACAACAAAGTGAATCAGTTATGCATATACATATGTTCCCATATCTCTTCCCTCTTGCGTCTCCCTCCCTCCCACCCTCCCTATCCCACCCCTCTAGGTGGTCACAAACCACCGAGCTGATCTCCCTGTGCTATGCGGCTGCTTCCCACTAGCTATCCACCCTACGTTTGGTAGTGTGTTTATGTCCATGTCACTCTCTCACTTCGTCACAGCTTATCCTTCCCCCTCCCCATATCCTCAAGTCCATGCTCTAGTAGGTCTCTGTTTTATTCCCGTCCTACCCCTAGGCTCTTCATGACTTTTTTTCCCTTAGATTCCATATATATGTGTTAGCATACAGTATTTGTTTTTCTCCTTCTGACTTACTTCACTCTGTATGACAGACTCTAGGTCCATCCACCTCACTACAAATAACTCAATTTCGTTTCTTTTTATGGCTGAGTAATATTCCATTGGATATATGTGCCACATCTTCTTTATCCGTTCATCTGTTGATGGACACTTAGGTTGCTTCCATGTCCTGGCTATTGTAAATAGAGCTGCCATGAACATTTTGGTACATGACTCTTTTTTTTTTTTTGCGGTATGCGGGCCTCTCACTGTTGTGGCCTCTCCCGTTGCGGAGCACAGGCTCCGGACACGCAGGCCTAGCGGCCATGGCTCACGGGCTTAGTTGCTCCGCGGCATGTGGGATCTTCCTGGACCAGGGCACGAACCCGTGTCTCCTGCATCGGCAGGCTGATTCTCAACCACTGCGCCACCAGGGAAGCCCGGTACATGACTCTTTTTGAATTATGGTTTTCTCAGGGTATATGCCCAGCAGTGGGATTGCTGGGTCGTGTGGTAGTTCCATTTGTAGTTTTTTAAGGAACCTCCATACTGTTCTCCATAGTGGCTGTATCCATTTACATTCACACCAACAGTGCAAGAGGGTTCCCTTTTCTCCACACCCTCTCCAGCATTTATTGTTTCTAGATTTTTTGATGACAGCCATTCTGACTGGTGTGAGATGATATCTCATTGTAGTTTTGACTTGTATTTCTCTAATGATTAGTGATGTTGAGCATTCTTTCATGTGTTTGTTGGCAATCTGTATACCTTCTTTGGAGAAATGTCTATTTAGATCTTCTGCCCATTTTTGGATTGGGTTGTTTGTTTTTTTGTTATTGAGCTGCATGAGCTGCTTGTAAATTTTGGAGATTAATCCTTTGTCAGTTGCTTCATTTGCAAATATTTTCTCCCATTCTGAGAGTTGTCTTTTGGTCTTGTTTATGGTATCCTTTGCTGGGCAAAAGCTTTTAAATTTCATTAGGTCCCATTTGTTTATTTTTGTTTTTATTTCCATTTCTCTAGGAGGTGGGTCAAAAAGGATCTTGCTATGATTTATGTCATAGAGTGTTCTGCCTATGTTTTCCTCCAAGAGTTTGATAGTGTTTGGCCTTACATTTAGGTCTTTAACCCATTTTGAGTTAATTTTGTGTATGGTGTTAGGGAGTGTTCTAATTTCATACTTTTACATGTAGCTAGCTGTCCAGTTTTCCCAGCACCCCTTATTGAAGAGGCTGTCTTTTCTCCACTGTATATTCTTGCCTCCTTTATCAAAGATAAGGTGACCATATGTGTGTGGGTTTATCTCTGGGCTTTCTATCCTGTTCCATTGATCTATATTTCTGTTTTTGTGCCAGTACTATACTGTCTTGATTACTGTAGCTTTGTAGTATAGTCTGAAGTCAGGGACCCTGATTCTTCCAGCTCCGTTTTTCGTTTTCAAGATTGCTTTGGGGTGGGATAGGGAGGGTGGGAGGGAGGGTGACGCAAGAGGGAAGAGATATGGGAACATATGTATATGTGTAACTGATTCACTTTGTTGTAAAGGTGAAACTAACACACTATTGTAAAACAGTTATACTCAAATAAAGATGTTAAAAAAAATAGTAAAATGATAATAGTAGACTTTCTGGTTCTCTAAACACCCTCAGCCATTTCATTGCATTTCTCAACCTCCCTTCTGCTTTTCTCTTTACTTGGCTCTGTCTGCACTTCAGCATTTCTATTCATTCCTGTTCCCAAGTGGTTTAGCTTTTCTTGTGCCCCCTTGACTATTATTAATGCCCTGACAGTCTCACTTTCCACCCAAGTGATATTATTAAAGAATTTTGCTAAAGGAAGACAGATCTCCTTTAGAAGGAATTCAAGGGATGTACTAGGACTGTAATGTAGAACATGAGAAATATAATGAACTCTGCTGTATGTTATATAGGAAAGGTATAAAGAGAGCAAATCTTAAGAGCTCTTATCACAAGAAAAAAATTTCTTTCTATTTCTTTAATTTTTTATCTATATGATATGATGGATGTTCACTAAATTTATTGCCATAATCATTTCAAGATGTATGTAAGTCAATTGTTATACTGTACACCTTAAACTTCTACAGTGCTGTATGTCAATTATATCACAATAAAACTGGAAGAAAAAAGATAAGTTAAAACATGACAACTGAAAAAAATGAATTCAAGGGCTATTAAAATTATGATTTTCTTTCAAAAAAAAAAGATTGCTTTGACTATTCGGGGTCTTTTGTGTTTCCATACAAATTGTGAAATTTTTTGTTCTAGTTCTGTGAAAAATGCCAGTGGTAATTTGATAGGGATTGCATTGAATCTGTAGATTGCTTTGGGTAGTAGAGTCATTTTCACAGTGTTGATTCTTCCAATCCAAGAACATGGTATATCTCTCCATCTATTTGTATTATCTTTAATTTCTTTCATCAGTGTCTTATAATTTTCTGCATACAGGTCTTTTGTCTCCTTAGGTAGGTTTATTCCTAGATATTTTATTCTTTTTGTTGCAGGAAGTTTGTTTCAATAAGAAATTACATTTTCTCTTTTCTGCTGCTTAGTAATGGAGTAGGCTGTCTTGCTCGTTACTTAGCTTCCTATTTATGAGGAAATTAAAGCAGAAATTGTCAGAGGCACCATGTAATGACAGATACAGTGGAAGAAATGATTGGCAAGATGATTACTTGGTATCTACCAACTGAACCTCTATGGCCCTTTGATTTCATTTACAATTACATTTAATTGTAAAGCATTTTTGGAGGGAGTGGTGATGGGTTTGCCCAATATGCATATCAAAGAGTAGATATCAAAACAGTGTTTCAAAAATTGTGCTTATGTGGTAAAGATATTTAATTTGTATACTATTAAAAGATGAACTGTGCCAGGTAACTCATTTAAGGTCACATTTGGCCAATACATCTGTGTCTTTTAGAAATTGTTACCTATTCAGGGAGACCTAAGGACCTCAACAAATCAATCTGCAATCTCAACGACAAAATGAAAAGTCTGTTGCCTAATTTTACTGTGTTATTTTCTTCATACAGCATGAATTCATTAAATAGCCTAAAAAGTCACAAATAAATATGCAGTGCTTAGGCTAGAATAAATGCTGAAGACACTAACCCTAATTTTTGCCTTTCATTTAATAAAATATTTCCCATGGCTTTGATGCGTTTGAGTTTATTCAGTGTAAGTCCCCTTTGCTCTGTTTTTCTCCTATAGTTGGCAATATCCATCAGATGATGACCTGCCAACCTAGCTTGACTTACTGTGCAGAATAATCAAAGTAGGTGAATAGCAGCCTCTAGGAGAATCATATTTCCTGTTTCTCAGCTTAATGCATGTGTGTCATAGGAACTCCCCGCAAAATTGTGCCTAGGGGCTTTAGGATCCAAGTCAAAGCGATTCATAAAATGGATGCGTTATAAATCTAGCTGTGGAAGATTGATGTTAAGGCTCCTTAAATGCTTGCTAAGTCCATTCACGAGCAGGGATGGTACAGTTATCTCCTTTTTAGTAGCCTGCCGTCTTATTGCTTTTTAAAGAAATCATTAAACATACTTGAAGTTGTCAGAATCAGAGAGCTCGCATTTTGGAGTAATTCCAGGAAAGAAATGCCTTATACAGATATGCTCCCAAGACGATTTAGGTATAGTAAAAGTCTATCCAGTAAAATAGACTAATTCAGGGTTTTTAAAATCACAAACATAATCGCATCAGTTTAACTCATTCATTTATCCATTCGTGTATATATTTATGGTGCCTTATATAATTCAACTACAATTCTATGTGCTTGGTTCTTTTTTTCTTTCTTTTTAAAAAATTAATTTATTTTATTTTTGGCTGCTTTGGGTCTTCGTTGCTGCGCGCAGGCCCTCTCTGGTTGCGGCGAGCGGGGGTTACTCTTTGTTGCGGTGTGTGGGCTTCTCACTGTGACGGCCCCTCTTGTTGCGGAGCACGGGCTCCAGGCGCGCTAGCGGGCTCTAGAGTGCAGGCTCAGTAGTTGTGGTGCACGGGGCTTAGTTGCTCCGCAGCATGTGGGATTATCCAGGGCCAGGGATCGAACCCACGTCCCCTGCATTGGCAGGTGAACTCCCAACCACTGCGCCACCAGGGAAGCCCCTAGGTATTTGGTTCTTAAGAGGGAACAAGACATACACTGCCTGCTTTCATGAAGCTTCTAGTAGAATCAATGTATATCCTATGGAAAAAGATGGTGATAATATGTTATATCATGTCATTGGCAACACATTAGCATGTTGCACTTTTATGTATATTAGCACTGTTAAAATGCACGTCCTAAAATGGAAAGTGGTATCTCTGAAAAAATGTCACCAGAGTTAAGAGCAAATATTAGTAGTGAGAGGACTACAAAAACAGTAATGTAGATTTAGTCAGAGAATTCAAGAAGTTTGTACATACCCTGACTATGCAGTAGGTCAGATTATTGCATGGAGGAATTTCTTAAGATGACTGTTAATGTTTTATTTACTGATTAAAAAGCACATTTCATTCCAGTTCAGTAGAGTTGAAAAATATATTGTCAGAATAATGGGGAATCCAGACCTCAAGGAAACTAGGGGGTATTGATTTTGGTGCCCCTCCACTTTCACTTCCACAACCCCATAAGACCCTATTGCTGTCTGATTCCCAGACTCCTTGGGCAAACCAAGTGGGTAATTGAGAGCTTTTAGGCTTTTAAGGAAAGGGGTATCCTCACCTATAAATTTGCCTGCTTAAATCTCACCATTGGGCCACCATGCAAACTTGCAAATGACACCAGAAAATCACACAGACGTATACTGTTTGAGATTGTCCTAATGAAAATATATCGAGCTAGGCTTTGAAGGAAAAGAAAACAGATGCATTAGACAGTCTCTTACTCTTGAGATTCATATATTATGGCTCTTGAGATAAGAGAAACTATCAGGTTAAATGCTGATAAAAGATTGAAATAGCATTTTATGACTATAGATGCTTTTAAGTCACAGGACAGTAGCTGATGAATTGCCAAATGAATTGCCCAGCCAGGTCTTTGGCCCATTTTATTGGACATAGGAGGATGAATTCTATCATGCTTGTTGCTCAAGAGGGCTTCTTTTCATGAGTTAATAAAATAGCTGAGCTTCCTCTACACCCGTTAAGAATTTGGTTTCCAGCTAACACAGCCCAGAGAAGGAAGAGCATTTTAATTATTTTCTCCATTTCTGCTTTACACCGCACATCTTTACAAAGCAAACATTCCTCTTTGGTAAAAGTTCCTTCTCACAGTTTGACAATTCATCACCCATCTCTGAGTGCTTCTCTCCTTTTTGCTTTTAAGCTGGATGTTCAGACATTTATCTTCACAGAGGTGAACAGAGAGAACATCTTTAAATATGGCATCGATATGTCCCGACCCAGATAAAAGCCTCTTAAGTCAGTTCCCCTCAATCCTGTTACTGCACATTAGCTCTGAACAGGATTATCTACCAACCTGCCAGTCAAGACGTTCAGGGGAAAGGGGAAGAAAAGGAGAGCAAAGAGCTTTTTTTGCTCATCAGTCTGCCATGGGACCAGTGGGATGAAAATGTTTTTCTGACCTTACTTCATTCACATGGATACAAATTACAGTTACTGCTGTAGATACTACAGGAAAAAAAATGATCAGAAACACACACACACACTTCCTTCATCTGACTTTCCAAAAAGTTAGACAGAAACTTAATCTTATTTATCTGCATATGTAATTCATAGCATATTTTAATCAATAGTTTAAATACAGAAGAAATTCAGCAGTTGAGCTCTAAAGAAGTGACAATTTAGATTGGATTGGCTTGGAGTTAATGAAATAATTAGCACCATTTCAATGTGATTAATTTATAGCTGTATATTAAGTGCTCAATTAGTTTAAGAAATGTGAGCTCCTCACGTGCTGGCTGAAGAAGGGAAGTGACTCAGCAGTGCCAAAATGTGATTGAAGTTTGTCTTCCAAGTCATTGGAGTCAGCTACTGCCATATTTCCACCTTAACCACAGTGACTCGAGGAAATGGCTTCTGGAGGGAGCTCTATAAGCAAACCTTGGAAGACCAGAGGGGTCCACTGTATAGTAACTGGATTGCAGAGCGAGAGAACAGGTGAGAAAGAGCTTTTCATGATAGGATTCATGAGTATCCTAAAGACAAACATAAAAGGCAAGATGTTTAGGAGCTTTTTAGTTACAGGTTATGGGGATAAAATATCACTGCTGTTTCGAAAGCCCTTCAAGTTTGTCTCAAATAATTGAAATAAAAATGCCCCTTTCACAATCATAGAACACTCCATCTTTCCTTAATATATTCAATGATTCTGTTTTACTTTTTGCCAGATAGACTTTTTGACCACTGTAACTCTGCTCCTTCTTTATACTTTATTTTTAAAGTGGTCAGATACAGTTTTAAGCTTCTCCAATTATATCTCACTCAAACATTTACAAGTTTGACATTTTTAGATTATAATCTCCTAGAGAATATGAACATATTTTCAACTCAGCTGTGTATAATACCTGTCAGAAACTGGGAAAGGCCTGAGATCTTAGCATACTTGCAAGCTCATTTGTTAGCTTCACAGTTTCATGGATGCTGGACCAGAGGTAAAAGGCTACTCAAAGCAACAGTAGTATCCAGAATAGCAGCTTTTCTGGCACCTGTTTCCTAAGGCTGAGTTCCCACAAGGCAATGCAGAGAGGATCAGGTGACACCTGCACTTACAGTGGGTTGCTTTACAGGAGAAGAGCCCTAAGCTTAGGAGCCCAAATCTTTTATAATGGGTAATAGGGATGCTTGCCTTTTGTTGCAGAGAGAGACATTATTTATACTGTCTAAGACTTTTCATTATACAACATTGTTGAAAAAATTGTCTGGAACAGTGGCAGTAAGTGCCTCTGCTCACAGGATGTGCAGAAATATTAGAGACCTCCAGAGAATTGGCTCCCAGCAGTACCCAGCAAAGTGTCTTGTGGAGGAACTGAAGCTGTCTATACAGAGAAGCAAAGACTTAGGAGAACTGGATCTCTGTTTTCATGCAACCAAATGGAAAGAGTTTCGGCTGTGCTTCTTAGAGCCCCTATGAGGTAAAACAAGGATACATGAGTGGAAAGTAAATGAAGTCAGATTTTGAATCACTTGTTATTTACTTATTTGAGTTACAAGCTCATATTGTCATTCAGAAAAATTCAATTAATATAGAAGTGAAAGCCCTCTTTACAACTCTTTCCCATCCCACCTCCCTAGCAGTAACTACTGTTAATTTTTTGGTTAAAGGAAAGAACTTCTAGTGATTAGAGCTGTCCAATTATCATTGACTTTTCTGGGAAGTTTTTTCCTACCATAGACAAGTTGAACCACAACTTGTCAAGGTTTTTGGAGTGAACAAGATGCCCTTACAGCCCCTTCCAACGCTTAAATTCCACAACTCTGGTAAAAATTAAGATTTGGTGCCTTTACTCAGTTTATGAATTAGTTCTATTATTATTTTAAGGAAAAATTAATGACTGTGATATATGCCAGCTTAGCTATAAGCAAGTAATTATCATTTCTACTGGTGCAGAAACAGCCGGGCGACGGAGAAATCTCGCATGGAAAGATTTCCATATTCTTTACTTGTTACCTTTCTTGTATCAGGGCAGAGACCACATGTCTAATGGTAAAGAGAAATTAGAACACTTTCTCAGTTTGTTCTATTGTGTAGACGGAATATGACATTTCCACTTTCGTTAATGTTCCCCACTTGACAAAGATTGGTGGCTAGTGTCATGAAACAGAGGGCATCATCATATTCTTTCCTCTGAAAGGAGATTGTATATTGATTCTTTTTCTATGGCACTCTTCCCAGAAAGGAGAATGGAAGATTTTGAATATAGGCTATGGTTGCTCATAAGCGTAAGGGACGCCAGATAAGCAAAATAGGGATGAACTTCTTAAATACCAGTTTTCCAAAACTAGTTAGTTATGGAACTTTTCTGGCAAAGTTAACTGAAATTACCGTATGTGCAAAGGGGCCTCAGCTTATTTTGAAGAATGGTACATTTTCCCACAACTTGGCATCACTGTGGAGAGGTGGGGACCTCAGGACGGGCTTGACAGCTGACTAAGACTGCAGGTGGGTGCAGGGGGTGTGGACAGCACTGGACACTGAGTCTGACGCATGGTAATCCCACAACATACGTTCGGTGAACGTTGTTGGAGGGAGTGGAGCTGGGGAGTGGTTCTGCTGTATGTGGGCTTCACCTTCTTCCCTCTGATGAGTGTCAACTGAGGGGTTTGTTACAGCTGACTAGTGGCTTATTAAAGCTTTGGGTGTTAACAGTGTTTCCCAGTCTGTGAGATTGAATATACCTGATATTAAAAACAGTACCAACTCATAACCTAATGTGACCTTGTAATTTGGAATGCACAGCTTCAAGATCCTTTTTATGATCGTGTTTTTAATTTATCTTTAAAATAACTGTTTGGGGGCTTTGGCTATGTTGATTGAATTTTGAAAGGGGGTCATGTTTATAAGTGAGTCTGAACATGAACTTAGTGGCATCATCAACTCCAGGAATTTCTGTGGAGTAAGCTGGATGTAACTATTTCTACTACCCTGTCCTGAATGCTATGGAGTGGGCCACTTGAAATTTGTAATTTGTTTAATCATTATATCTGAGATGCTTATGTTTCCTCTTTATCTCTCTCTATCTTTCTATATATCTGTATCTCCATATATATATGTATATAACATATTTACTTCATATTTATACATGTATATGTATTTCCTCTTACTCTCATAGATAGATAGATAGATAGATAGATCTTGACACTCTGTCTCCTTTTTTACTGATTCATAAAAACCCAGGTACTGAATTTTTTATGTACATATAGGTTTTTCATTTCCTTTCAATATTTTTTTTCCATACCTTGAAATGTAAAGCGCTTGTCTCCAACAGATGCACTCAAGATTTACTCATGAATCCATATTAACACATAATCCAGAAAAGCAGATGCAGATGATGTGAATTTCCTTTAAGCCTACTCCTTGATTTCCTTTAGCTCTCCTGTCCTGTGCTATGGACTCTGCAGAAGAATCAGTGTTTTCTTTGCTGCTTTAACAGTGGAATTAGATGTTAAGTATTTTGACATCGGTGCCCAGTATCCTTGTGGTGAGCTCTATTTTCCTCAACTATTTTTCGTAATATAACCAAGGAAACTTGTAAAAAAATGTTTAGGGCTTGATGACTTAATTTAAATAATTAATTCAAAGAGGAAGTAGTTTTGACAACACAAGGGTTAAACAGGAGATAGGAAAGTAACATATCTTAAAACTCCAGTGTCTGTCCAGATTTATTTTTCTTTTTAATGTAAATTCTGGTTAATATCCTGAAATCTGTATGAAGTCTTGTTCAAGTTTAATTTGGAGCATAAATGTGCTAAGTCAGCTTTATAACAGGTGTTATGGGTGATTTATTTTAATATCTTTTATTCGTATGATCATATATATAGGAATACATGTAATATATGTTACATAATATTCCTATTCAGAGTGTGCATATGCATGCCTTTCTATAACCCAGCTCAGATGGAAAATACCATTCTGGAATGTTTACCTCTCAGTAATTTGACACAAAAGTGTGGTGAGTCAAACGTGACTGGTATAAATTATGCTCTGGTATTTTATTTTGTTAGTTGATTTTGGTCACAGGAGGCTGAAGGATAGATCTGTCATCACAAGCAGAGCTAAATGCAGTGGTCTCTGTTGTCTTGGGGCTGTCCTTTCTCTCACCATTCTCACAGACATTTGGCCAGCTTCTCTTTCTATCTCCTGGGCTGATACTTGCCTTCATCCAGCTTGATGTGCTTCACATTCATAGAGACGTGTCCCGTGATGTCAGAGATTTAGAGCCTGCAGTGCCTTGCCATGTGTATGGATTGATTAACGGTGTTATGTGATATTTATTTGAGCGCCCATAATGTGCTAGGTGCTGTAATACTGCCTGTGTGATGGGGTCCAGCTGTGAGCACAGTACAGCAAGACAAATTGACAGACTGGATTTTCTTCTAGCTTTAATTTCTCAGGCTGAGAAGGGAATATTGGCCCATTTTCCCCTCTCTCTGCAAGGAGCATTTAACTTTATTCTATGTTGTGTTCCCTACATGCCTACTGACAATGTGAAGATAATATTACTTGGTGTTTGAAGGCTAGAAATCCTTATTTGTTCTGATATTATATAATTTATGTTTGCAATTTCAGGCAGGTACAAATTTCTCAGAGTGTATGGTGTTTCTTGTATGAACATTCAGCGAATTCGTCTCAGCTTCTTTAAAACTAGAACTTAAAATCTCAAACGACTACATTCGGCTCGATAACTGCAGACAGTAATGACACCTCTAAGTAGCTAATGCAGGCGTGTAATATCCTCATAGCCCTGATTTAACTTTATTTACAGATTAAAATTGAATCGCAGTTGATTTATTGATATAATAGGCAGAAAGTGATTATCAAGCATCCGTCACTGATGGAGGAAAACCAATCAAATTATGCTCCACGGTTAGCTTTAACCTAACCTAACTCATCACCTTATAAAACTCAGAGGATTTGAGTCATACGCTCTCACTAAAGTCAATGAGCCACAACTCCCACTAAACTTATATCTGCTCCTTTCAAGGCATTCAGGAGTTATACTAATTTTCACAACTGCAAGTTATCATACAAGAAAATGGCAGTGGGCTGGAGATTTAGCGTCTGCACTTCTTCACTGTGCTTGCAGCCATGGGAATATTATTCTTTAATGTTTGTTGCAAATCCATAAGGGATTTGGTGCCGTGCTATCCGTGAAATGGTGTCAACCTGTGCTGGAAAGTTGTGGGTAGTAGAGGCTGGTGGTGCCTTTGACAGTGACAAGCAGCTTAGGAAAGGTGTCACTTTGAAGGGAGAACTTGGGTCAGTCTTTGTTTCAGAAAGCAATAAACACCTTGATTAGAAGCAGGTGACAACGATCACTTTCGTCTTGGACATTTATATCTCTCCTCTTTAGAAGTGGAAACGGGATGGGGTGGAGAGAATACTGTGGAGCAGATTAATCACCCCATGCCAGTGGCTGAGCAAGATGCCCAGGGGGCATATGGGTTTCCTTCCCTTCTGACCACTAAAAGCTGGCAAATTTAAGTTTTAAAAAACCCGGTGCCATCGTATTTCAGAGGGTTACTAGTGTCATGTGGGAGCAGACAGCTGACGGCTGCACTTACTCTCATCACTTGGAGCATTCTTAAACAGAAAGCTTTAATGTTTATGCACTTGCATATCATATATCCTGAAATACAGTTTTAAAAAAGCTATCGTTCTGGGAAGCATCATATGAAACTTTAAGATATAATCTTTACATTTATCCTCATCTATGTTGCTGCTAGTTATTTCTTAAGTTATTTCTAAGATGGAAGATATTGATGTTGTCAGGAAGTACTGTTTTAATTGCACCTGAGGTTTGCAGAAAGGACATACTTATTAGAAATTGAAGGCCATATGATGGCAGATTCAAGTTTGTTTTTATTACACTGTTCATTTTTACCTGTTGTGTGGTATATTGTTAATTCTTTTTTTTTTTTGCGGTACGCCGGCCTCTCCCTGTTGTGGCATCTCTCATTGCGGAGCACAGGCTCCGGACGCGCAGGCTCAGCAGCCATGGCTCACGGGCCCAGCCGCTCCGCGGCACGTGGGATCTTCCCGGACCGGGGCACGAACCCGCGTCCCCTGCATCGGCAGACGGACTCTCAACCACTGCGCCACCAGGGAAGACTATATTGTTAATTCTTAAGACATCCATCTATAGTTTAGAAAATGGAAGTCCTTTTGAGTTGTTCTCAATATCATGTCCTCCAAATCTGGTACACAGTGTTCATTGACTTCAAAGAATATTTCTTGTGTATGTAAGTGCCAAAAGGAATGGAGAAAGATGAAATACTTCCTCTAATTATATATAGGTACATATTCATTTTTATTCTCACATCTAATATTGCTGATCCTATGTGATAATCTTTTTCTTAATAAGTATGTTTTTTTACTCACATATAAACTTGTTCATCCTCTGCCATGTTATGCATATTTACTTTCCATGTCCAATATCCAAATATGTATAATTTAAGGAAAAGACAAGTAATGATATGATTTGGGTATTATTTTCAGGAATTTCTGAGTTGGGAGTGGGGGTGCAGAGAAACACTAGTTTGTCTCCTTTCATTTATA
Source organism: Kogia breviceps (assembly GCF_026419965.1). Lineage (NCBI taxonomy): Eukaryota > Metazoa > Chordata > Mammalia > Artiodactyla > Physeteridae > Kogia > Kogia breviceps. Next base: position 25,111,336 of record NC_081313.1, on the reverse strand, counting down.
GAAGAATGCTATTCATTCAGGAGAATCCATAAGAGTTGTCTTGGTCAGCTCAGTTTGCTATAACAAAATACCAAAGATTAGGCGGCTTAAGCAATAGACATTTATTTTTCACAGTTCTACAGGCTGGAAAATCCAAGATCAGGGTGCCAGCATGGTCAAGTTCTTGGTAAGAGGCCTTTTCTTTCCTTGTAGATGGTCACCTTCTCTCTTGTGTCCCCACATAGGGAAGAAAAAGCAAGCTCTGGTTTTTTCCTCTTCTGATAAGGGCACAAATCGCATCATGGGGGCTCCATCCACATGGCAATGACTTCCCAAAGACCCCCTCTTCAAATTCTATCATATTGGAGCTTAGGGCTTCAACATATGAATTTTGATGGGACACAAACATTCAGTCCATTACAAAATTTATAAGCGAGAAAGCTGCTATTCTCAAAATAAATATTTTCATTAAAAAATGGAGCCTGTGTATAGAGCACCCAGCCCATGCCCAGCATATAGCTGAAGCATTGTCGTTCTTGGTTCCTAATCCCTCTATCCTTTTTTAATTAAATGTATTTCCCATTATGACATATGCCCCAGGAGGGGTATTCTCTCCCATTATATCCTATGGGTTTCCTTTGTTTTTATGCTTGTCCTCTAACCACAAATCTCTCTATTTTCATTCTTTTTACTGGAAAATCTGTGCCATTTATTATTTCAGCGTCTGCCGTTATAGCTTGTCCCTGTAACCTCTCATTACACATTTCTTTGTGGCCCCTTTAAGACCTGGAATCCTCTGTGAGTTACGATGGTTCTCACTGTAACACTGTCACTAACATCTAGAGCAGTCTAAACAAACATCTGCAGCATTTAATCTTGGGAATTTAGAAAGCACAAGAAGTACTGTGGGGCATAAGATGCTCTGTGTTAATTTGCATTAAAAAGATACTGGTTCTCCCTCAGTTTTACTTTGGGATGCTATGCAACGATTTGTTTATTTAGAGGTGGCTACATTTCATAGCTTGCAGAATATTTCGGTAAGAAATCGTATGAACTTCGACAAATATTCTTTTTTTACTGGGAGAACGTTGTAGTCAGGTTACTCTAAAAGAAAGGCGAAGGTCTAGCTTTAAATGCCACTATCTGTGCACGCAATAGGATTTTAACTTTGGTGCAGTGCTTTCACAGATTACCATACCTCAGGGAACCTGGAGAGCATTAAGCACAGGCCATTGGCAGGATAAACCATGCATGCTTTGTAGGCCTGCACACCAAATACTCATATGAAAAAGCTCTCGCTTAATGTATTCAGTGATTGAGTTGTAAGCACCAGTACTTGAACTGCTTCGTGAGAAACTCATTTCATAATCTGTTTCATTCAACGAATATTTTATTTAGCCCCTGGTATAGTTCATTTATTGCTATAAATCTTCGAAATATAAAGATGAATATGATAGACTTCTGGCCCTCAAGGAGTTTATGGTTTAGGGATGAGAAAAGCATCCATATAGCAGATATAGTGCAGTGAGATAAGTATTCGCCAATTAATGTATATGGATGGACATTTATGCTGCACTAGGAAGAGCAAGTTAAGTTATGTTAGCAGGGAAGCTAGAAGCCAAGGGCCACCCATAAAGAGATCAGCATGATTCAAAGGCAGGGATGTGAGAGCATGAGCTATCAGACTCATATAGCCAGGCTCCAGGGGGCCATCAGCTGGAAATATAAATTTGGACAATTATTGGCTTTTGGCAGTTGCTGAAGCCATGGAAGGACATAACTGAAGGAAATAATGTAGAGACAGTGAGGAAACCCACAATGATAATGGATAGTTGGAGGAAGAGAAGATAGTGAAGGGGACTAACAAAGAGAAATCAGAGAAGTTTAAAAGTGAGAACAGAGATGTTGATGTTAAAGGAAGAAGAGCTTGAAGAAAACATTGGTCAATATGTATATTCTGGGGAAATATATCTAAAACAATACCTTAAAACCTTGGTTCTCCAGCACAATTTTTATTTTCATTTTTTTTGTTATCGTTGTTAGTTCTGAGACGTCACTAAAAGTGTAGATGGTCTCAGTAGAGATTTTGTTCCATGGAGAAGCTGAATGTCAAATCAGTTTTTCCTCTTGAATGTTCAAGCCATGGCATAATTATAACTTTTTAAGAATGCTGAGTTTTGAACTTTTTAAAAAAAGTAGGCCTAGGGTTAGCCCTGACTGCACTGAGATGTGTATGAATGAGTTTTGGCACCCTTCCTTTATCCCCAGCCAAATTCTAGAAAAGATGGTCTGCTGGTACTTAAAAGAGAAAGTGCTAATAACTCACAGCTAAAGTGAAATTGCTCACCATGGTCTTGCCAAATCCCTCTTTTGAATTTGATCAGGTTGTTGCGCTGCAGCTCAGGAATTTCAGGGAGCTGCTTTCCCACAGAGGACAGTACAATTAGGTGAGCCTTAGGTGATTAAGAAATGAATGTTGACCAAGTGATCATTGCGTATCTGGAGGGAGGCCTCTGACCCTGCCCTGTTCAATAGTTTCATCAGCAATTGGGACGAAGTCCCAGGGGATAAACCAATGAAGGGAAGCCACAGGGAGGCTGATACTGGTTCTGTGAAAGGAAGCACTTTCTCACAGTCACAGTTGTCCAAAAACGGTTTGGGTCTGTCGATGACAGAGAGCTCTTCATCACTGTAAACGTTGAGTGCTATAAAGTCCTGGATGTTTTCCAGTCATTCTCTGCTCATGGGAGGAATTAGATTGGGTGACCACTGCTTTCTTTTCCAATTTTCAGATTTTCTATTCTAAGGATATTCTCTATGTCTCTAAGTCGGGGTGTGCTTTCCTTACAATAAGAGTGAACTAAGAAGCTTGCTGTAAGAATGGCTTTCTCTTTGACCTCTTTTCCCTAACTGAGCATACCCCCCTTCCCTACACACACACCCTTTTTCTCCTTGGAGCCTGACTCTCTGAAGCAATTATAAATCACAGAGCACACTCCTGAAGAATTGTGGGAGAAAGTCTATGGCATATTTAGCATTTCTTTTCACTTATTATCTGGAGCAGATTATATCTCTGTGGCTCAACCTTTATCATTGTAGGAAAAAACCCCCTATTTTTGAAGCTCTGGAAAGCAGGCACGTGTTAAGTAAATCATATATGCAGAGGGCTGAAACAGTGTCCTAGAAGTGATTCTTCTTAAGGTCAGGGACACATGCTTGTTTTATCTAACTTCTTTACAGAATGTGTGTCTAGGGCACAGCCACTATTATGTAGCATCAGATCATAACCTACATGCTCCCATATTGTCAGGCTTTGAACTATCTGCATTAGGGCCACTAATTTACTTCACACCAATTAGTTAAATCAACTGTGGATCTAAATATATGCTTGCTCCTTGTGCAAAAAAAAAAAAAAGAAAAGCCCTATTTCCTGACAATCCCTATGCTTCTCGCTTGATACGTTTAGGGAAATATACTCATGCTGAGCTTCTGCACAAGAACTTCACTTTAGAATTTCAGACATTCTTGGATTCAGCAAATCAGAATACACTTCTTTCCTTTTCAGTTATATATTCAAGAAACCATATTAAGCTAAATAATCATATAATTATTGTGACCATTTAGAATTACTAAATACAGAATTGCAAACTTGGCTGATTGCCACGGTTGTCTCTGTCTTGTCTGACGTGAATTTCTTGCAGAAGAGAATCAATGAAGAGCCAAATGAATTTTACATGAATTCCATGGGTGTATTCTAGTTCCATATTCCTTATTTTACTTCCAGGTGCATATAAAATGTCCAGTTAGTCTATTACCCCTTTAATCTACATGCTGTTTCTGGCAGCCGCTTGGCATTGACATGTGTGGTAGGTATTTGAAAAATTGGTGGCAAATCAACTTTCTTGAAAGCCAGAACAAAAGAATTAGGAGGTTAGAGATCAGTCATCTTCTAATATCTTATACAATCGACAGTGATTTGTTCCTGTGGTAGCTCTTCTCCGACCTGTTAGTGAAGGACAAAATTCTAAAGAAATGTTTAATTAACATATGCATTTTGTATAACAAAAGCTCTTGCCTTAAAGTGCAGGCTGTATGGAGAGGCAGTCCCTGAGATAAAAAAGTATTTACCTCCTCCCGTAATTGTGGCTTTTTGTACTAGTATCCTTCATGTTATTAACATCACAGTAGGATGGTATCTTTGACTGGTACTTGCAGGCACCCATCTGCCCTGCTCCCTGGGATATTTTTCAAAGAGGTTCAGGGCTTCAAATATCATTTGTTTTCTCCTGTGAACTTTGTTCCATCATTTAAAAAAATAAAAGATCAAATTTACAGAACAGAAATGTTTCACTGATTGAGAGTCCTGGATTTGCTTCTCTTAAAACCACTTGGGCTTTACTATAATACATAAAGGCTTGTGTAGGAATTTTTGCGTTTATTGACACTTTATAAAAATCCTCATCAAATTTTTTGTGTCAGTTCGGACCAGAACTTAAACTCTGTCTATAACCCTCAAGTTCTCTCATAAAAATAATTTTTAAAATATGCAAATGATTTGGTTTTGTTTCTTTTGTTTGCTTTTTAAGAAAACTGTGGATCTCTTTAAATTGATGTATCGTCAATGTATCTGTAAATTATATGATTCTTTAACTATTTGAATGGTGTGAAATTAAAAAAGAAATTGTTATTCTCAAAGAAGATTGACTTTTTTTTGCTTTGAAATATGGTCAAAGGAGTTCAGAAATTTTCTCACTGTGAAAACTGACTTTCTAAATACAATTTTGTAGCAGCATTTTAAAATGAGGAACTGAGGGCTTCCCTGGTGGCGCAGTGGTTGAGAGTCCACCTGCCGATGCAGGGGACACGGGTTCGTGCCCCGGTCCGGGAAGATCCCACATGCCGCGGAGCAGCTGGGCCCGTGAGACGTGGCCGCGGAGCCTGCGCGTCCGGAGCCTGTGCTCCGCAACGGGAGAGGCCACAACAGTGAGAGGCCCGCGTTCTGCAAAAAAAAAAAAAAAAAATGAGGAACTGAGACAGTTTTACCATAATTTAGATAAAAATCATACTGTTGAGCGAGGGAGCTTGGGCCTGAGTTACGTTTGATTATTTACATTAATTAAACAACTAGAGCACTTTAAAATTCTGCAGTTTTATAGCTAAGTATGAAGTTTCTATTTCATTAAATTATTTTTTTCTGCTTCACAGGAAGATGTAGCCCGAGTTTTACTCCCAGTTTAATTGATTTGGGATATTAACCTTGACAGGGTGGATTTCTGGCTATGAATACTTACATAGGGACTGACCAATGTGTGTGTGATTCGAGCACAGTGAGACAGGGAATAAAAGTGACCTATTTAAAAAAAGCTTCATTCTTTTTTCATTATAAAACATATCCTTTTGAAGGGCATAGACAAATGTCCCTTATCACACCATGAAACACCATGTGCACATTTACATTTCTCCTTAAAGTTAAAACTTTTCAAGAAATCGAAGAATTAAGTTACTCAGTTCATTCACAATAGCCCTTTTCCTCCAGAAGGCTTTTCAATTAAAATTTTTTCTATAGACCTGAGTGGATAGTACAGGTGGAAGACAATGTGATAGAAGCAAAAGAATCACCCAATTTTAAGAAAGACTTAAAGCAGCTTAAGTTGAAAATGTTGGAGGTCCTTATAGGCACATGGAGGGCAGGTGAGCTGTAGAAAAGGTTAAGGGAGTTCTAGTAAGGGATTATTGCCCTCTCTGCATGCTGATGCTTTCCTTACCCTGTTTGGTAGTCGATTATCCCTTAATTTATCCTCTGCTCAAATAGCTTCTTTAGTCTTTATTTTATGATTATGTGTATTTGTTCCATTTGTCAGTCACTGAGGAGATGGAGAAACAACTAGGTCATGAGATACAATATTGTTACCAGCAGTAGTTAATTGAACCTGACAGAACAGAATGGAGAATGCAGACGTTTGAAGACAAACTCATTAGCTGTAAAAAGGTGAGAGATGTTGGGAAAAGTGATACATACAAATACAGCAGCTATGTAGCAAACTCTGCAGTAATTAAGGGTTGAACAAACCTGGTTATGCAGAGGGGTGAGAGGAAAAGCATAAGCAGGATTAGGAAGACTTTATCTCACAAAGCATGGCAGGGTGCAGGTGTATCGCTGAATTCTTAATTCCATCCTTAATTAATTTTTCTCATATAACACCTTTTAAGCACATGTATAGGAGATACCGAGCTGGAGTTAGTTGAAAAATTTAGAAAATGTTGCACTGTCATTGAAGATATTTTATATTTAAACATTTTTAATTCATATCGTGTAATACATTCTTATTTTGATAATTAGATTGTAATTGTAGAAAGATTATATCCTAGTGCTATGTATTGATATCCACAAATATAGCATAGTTCTATGTACAGGTGATCAGTATATGTCAAGTGAATTAAACTTCAAAATTTTAGAGAGTTTCTGCATCGTCATTATTTAATCAATTAGCAGTGTACAGTGTTACAGAAAGCACTTGATTTTCTTGTTTTTTTTTTTTTTGGAATCTTGTTAAATTATAGTTATAAGTTCAAAAAGCTTCAAGTTATAATTTTAACACAATCTTGGAATAAACATGTGAATACCAAGTAATATTAGAGCTTTATTTCTCCTTTGACAACAAAGTATGAATACTAAGTTTAGTTTTACATTAATTAAATGATACTCTTAGAATGTACTTTTGGTTTATTTTCATAGTTTAGTGCACATTCATAGCTGCCATTATGCTTGATGCTGTTTGTTATGATATGGATTCTGTAGTGAGCTATGCAGTGATTGAGTTGTTGGTTGGAGTTTGTATTTGTTTATTTCTATAGTCTAGCAGTTGTTCCACCCAGAGGGGATAATGTGTTTCGGTGCATGCTGGGAACAAAGGGAGTTCAAGCTTAGGGAGAGGGAATTGTCAGGAAACAGAAAGATGACAAAAACTTCAGTCCCTTGAGAAAGGGGTTATAGTCCGGTGATGCAGAATCAGTTCAATTGTCAGCTAGACATTAAGACCTCAGGAATAAAAGAGGGTATAGGCTCTACTTCAGACTGCTAGAGTAAAGATGACTCTTGTGCTGGATAAAGCAGTAGATTCTTTCAGGAATTTTGTCTGCAATGAAGCATTGACACAGCTCGAGTCCCACAGATAGTAAAACAAATTACAAACATGGCTTCAAATATCTGATTATGACATAGAGTAAGTAAGTTTCAATCAGTCCCTGGATGTGTCAGAAAAACTTTGTGCTCGGAAGTTCCGGATAGAATAGAACCATAGAGAGGATTTATACGTCTTGGAATTATTTAAGGGGAGGTCACTGCTTGGTACCACCATGGTGGCTTCAACATGATGGTTTCTACAGAGTAGCCTAAATTCATAGCTATTTAAAAATTCTTTAGTATAACCAATTTGGTTCTTTTTTCCAATCTAATTCACTTATGCATAATCTGGGTTGCCAGATTAAATGCAGGATACTCAGTCAAATTTGAATTTCAGATAAACAGTGAATTTACTTTAGCATAAGTATGTCCCAAATATTGTATAGAACATAGTTATACTAAAAAAATTATGCTTTCTCCAGAAAAATAATTGGGTGATAAATATCCTGAATCTTTCAGATTTCAGAATGTCTTCCAGTTGCCTTTTTGAGGTAAGGGGCAGTTTAACTAGCATAAAATTAATCAGTAAAATACTCATTTTGAAATTGAAGGTTCTGTACATATAATTACATTCCGGAACTTATTTTTGCAGAGGAGAAGACTGAGGCTAGCAATATTTTAATTATTTTCCTTCAAGGATGCTTCTTGAATTACTTACTTATCCTTGAAATTTAAATTTTCATTGGGATATTTCTCATTGTTGACTTCTGTTTCTAAATTTGCCTAGGCAAAAATTCAGTTTCTTTATTTTGTTCTAATCTGGAATGTTTCTATCTATGTCTTTGGCTATCACATCTGAATTATTTACTCTTGTAACTTCTCTAAGGAAGTGTATTATTTGTAGTTTGCATATCTGTTTTCTCTCCTCTCCATGCTGGGTATCTTCCTTCTCATTTTTTGACTCCATTTAGTTTTCTCCTCCTAAGTCTTTGTTTGTTTTTCTCATACTGTTGATTTAATATTTTTTTGTCATTTTATATCTAATTTTATTGTTCCTATAAGTGATTTCTTGTGTTTAGTTTTATATTATTGAACACTATATTTTTTATGTAATGAAAGTTTTTGTGTGTGTGTTGGGAGCTACTGCTTTCTGTTATTTTAAATATTGTGAAATAAATTCATTTCAGGGAAAAATGATCTTCCTTTTAAGTTCCTTTCTGTGTTTATTATTTTTTTTTTGTACGCGGGCCTCTCACTGCTGTGGCCTCTCCCGTTGCAGAGCACAGGCTCCGGACGCGCAGGCTCAGCAGCCATGGCTCACGGGCCCAGCCGCTCCGCGGCACGTGGGATCTTCCCGGACCGGGGCACGAACTCACGTCCCCTGCATCGGCAGGCGGATTCTCAACCACTGCGCCACCAGGGAAGCCCCTGTGTTTATTTTTTATTTGCGAATGCTTTTCTACTTGGTTACTATGACTCATAAAGAAGATATTTCAAAGAATGGTGATATTACATTGACTTAATTTACATTTTGGTTAAACACCTTGTGTGTGAACACTGCTTCAGACAGTTCAGGCAGTTATTTAAAGCAATTTTGATTTTAGTTCTATTGACTAGCATATTAAAGACATATGGGAGGGGGATTAAAGTCACAGTTCTCTGCTCAAATGAAACCTGAAGAACAAAGACACTGTTTGAGTTCCTCCTCAATGCTTATTTCTATCATAAACCAGTGGTTGCAAATAAAACAAAAAAACTGGTGGATGGTTAAAAATTATACTTTCTTCATCAGATTATAGGTGCATGAAAGAAAATTTTTGTTTCAAGACTTAATTTTTTATGATGTTATCTTCATATTTGCCATATTCTTTCTTACACAGATATCCTGAATTAAATCCATCATGATACTTCTATTGTGTCTTTACTTTTGGAGTTTTCAATAAGGGCAAACTAGATAAAATAGCTTTATTGCTATTATTCTCTTTTTCTTCATGGTTTGAATACTGCTAGATTTCATAAAATCTCCCCTTGGCTTCAGAAGTTGAACTATAGACTTGCTAAGCGAGAAGGGGTCTCTGACCCTCTTAGCTTTTCCTCCAATGAATCCGTGGCTTCCTATTCTCCATGCTGATCTTTGTCTCTATTGCAGCCACTGCATTATTTATTTACTTATTAGAGCCCTGTTCTCCAAAAATCTCATTGCAGAAAGTAAAAACTGAAACAAGGACACTCAAGCGTGAAATTTAAAACAGGTTCTAGAGAGGAAAGCAGGTGTAGCAGCCATCACAAGCCATATTCTTATCCTTACCCCATTTCTCTGTGAGCTCTCTTCTGTGAACTGCCTTTCAGATGCCCACTGTTTATCCAAAGAATTTCTTTTGCTCAGAATCTTAGTAAGCTCCCTTTTTCTGTCTGTAACTGAACAACTTATTTGGACTCTGGTAATATCTCATTTCCATCAGAATCTTACTTTATCTTAAATACTTGTTGTCACCTATCAACTAGTAGCTCTGCCAGTGACAATGCCACTTTAATGTTCCCAAAGAATGACTTGTCTTTTATCTGCTGCTCTTATATCTAGTTCTTTAAGAACTACATTCTTAGTCTATGGTTCTATAGTCTTTTGGGGATGTATTTTTTAAAAACCTGGTAATGACTTATTACGATGGGTTCACTGATCTATTTATGGCCATTAACATCCTTTGGAAAGTGGGTTATACCACAAAAAATAGAATGTGAGCAGCCATTCCATGAACAAAAGCAAAGGAATCGGACTTTTAGGATGTAATCATTCTATATGGCACATATCTACCAATTTGATCATGACACTTTACAGGAAAAAAAGAAAAGGCTACCCAACCTAAAATCTAAAACATGACTTCATAAGAAATATAGTGGGGAAAAAAATCTTCCTTTTCAAAGCTAATCTACCTCTTTCTTAGAAGCTTTTAGTTACTTTGAATCTCTTTGCCATATCAATTAATATATATTTTTAATCTTTGTAAATTAAGGGGTTGCAGTATGATATCGTAGAAAAGCTTATCAACCAAAACTGAATTTTAGTCTCAGTTCCGCAACTAAATAAAGTAACTATGTGACATTAAGTTGCATTTCTTAATCTCTCTGGTCCTCAGTTTTCCTCATGTGTGTGAAAAAAAAAAAAAAACAAAGAGGATAAATTCTAATACATCATCTGGAATCATTTTAAATTGTGGATGTATATGCTACTTGGACTATCTGCTGTTATTGAATTTTCCTCTCTCCCTTACCACGTGAAATTTCATCTAAAATAAATTATAGTAGTTGTTGGGTAGAAAAAATAATTCTAACTACTGACCAGAACCCTTTAAAGTAATTTGACGTATATCATTGGAAGTGTAATTTCTATTTTACCATATTAAAAGAAACAACTCTGTCATTTTAACCATATACATGGCATGGAACAAGCTGAAAAAATACAAAGAAAATTATACTATCATGGTGAAATTTAGACCAATGCAAATCTAAACTTATTCTAAAGCAGTCTTCCAAAAATGGCAAATTTTATGTAATTGGTCTTTCTGAGATGTATACACAGTTAAAAATGTATAATAATGGTTGAATTATCATTCCAGTACTAGATTAGAATGGGTTTTCTGAAAATCTTGAATCTCTTAGAAACTTCCATATTTCAGGCATGGGAGGGGTAATCATTTTCATCACTGAAGAATTCATCTCTTCCTGATGAAACATGGTATTGAAGAAGCAGGGCGAGTTACTTTTTAGTTATTGTTCTTCTTTTTTCTCTTTAATAAGGGTTCAGATATATCAAAGAGAAGACTTTAAAAATTTTTCCATTGGCTAGCCTCCAATTTTGTTCAGGTCATTTTCTGTTTATCCTATTTTCACAGAGCACATGTTGACCCAGAGAAAAGACTAATTTTGGCATTTCCTCTCTCCTCTGAAACAACAGATACAAATTATTTATTTGCTTAAATACATCAGAATTTTCTGGGAACATGATCAAAGAAAGATGAAAGTATGGCTTTAGCAATTTAAACAAAAAATGAGATCAAACTGTTTTGGGTAGAAGGTGCTGAGAAGTGCTGTTTGCTTCATTCTCTACCAATCATGGTATCTCTTGTCGGAGATCACATGTTGACCAGACTCTGTACTCATTATTAAGGAATACTCCCTATTAAAAAAGTAGGATGGGACTTCCCTGGTGGTGCAGTGGTTAAGAATCCACCTGCCAATGCAGGGGAAACGGGTTCGATCCCTGGTCCAGGAAGATCCCACATGCTGAGGAGCAACTAAGCCCATGTACCACAGCTACTGAGCCTGTGCTCTAGAGCCTGCAAGCCACAACTACTGAAGCCTGCATGCCACAACTACTGAGCCCACGTGCTGCAACTACTGAAGTCCATATGCCTAGAGCCCGTGCTCCGCAACAACAGAAACCACTGCAATGAGAAGCCGGCGCACTGCAACAAAGAGTGGCCCCTGCTCGCCGCAACTAGAGAAAGCCTGCGTGCAGCAATGAAGACCCAACACAGCCAAAAATTAAAAAAAAAAAAAAAAAAGTAGGATGCTATGCTTTTTGACTCAAAACAAAGCACAAGACCAGCCCCTCACACACACAACTCTGAGGTGTTCTAAAGTTTAAAACAATTTCTGAATTCACACACACTTGACAGTTGACAGGTCCAATTCCCATGGTGATATAATAGAAGACATTAAGTTTCTCATGTTAACAACTTGATATTTGTCATTTCATTGATTTACAATACCTCAGTGAATGACAGGCTTCTTAAGAATTTTGCTGATTTTTAGCCTATTAATTTATTATTTAAGCTGTGTATTATTTCACATATGTTATATTAGTCCATTCATTAGAAACTATAACACTAAATTGTATTATGTGGATCATGTTCAAATTAATATAAACTCTGCACCTAAAGTATAAATATATTGGGTTTTTTTTAAAGGAAATATATTCAAGTAAGATGAGATCAAAATGGTTCATGGTACTAAATACAGAATTGAGGATTCAAATATATGTTTCTAATGCTGATTCACTGTAAGATGTGAGAAAATTTTTTTTCCTGATCTGTTGTGAGTAATTATAGTAATGAGGCACCTTGAAAATGTAAGCTGTTAATTAATAAGTCTATGTCTAATTGTAACTGCCTTATACCAGTGTCTGGCATTTTGAACAGTAATCAGATATTAATGTACCCTCACATATACAGAGTTTTAATCACTATTTCTCCATGATTTATTCTTTTTTTCCCTATAATTTATTCTTAACCCACCTCTCTGTTTAGCTCTCTGTATCTAGAGTCAATCAAATGTCTTCCATTTCTTGCAATAATTACTTTATTCTAATATTTTTATTCTCAATAAAGATGATATTTTCCCCCCAAGTCAGTTTAACCTATGTCACTGTCTTTTGTTGGCCACATTCCATCTTTGCCTGTTTCAGAAAGTGAGACATTTCAGTTGTTTTTTGAGTTTGTCTGTACTTCCTTTTCTACTAGTTTTATTGAGATTTAATTGACATGCAGCAGTGTGTAAGTTTAAGGTGCACAGCCTGATGATTTGACTTACATACATCATGAAATGATGACCACAGTAAGTTTGGTGAACATCTGTAATCTCATGTAGGTACAAAATTAAAGAAATAGAAAGACAATTTTTTTTTCTTGTGATGAGAACTCTTAGGATTTACTCTAACAACTTTCAGGTATGACGTGTAACAGTGTTAATTATATTTATCATGTTGTACATTACATCTCTAGAACTTCTTTATCATATAACTGGAAGTTTGTACCTTTTGACATCCTTCATCCAATTCTCCCTCCCCCATCCCCCACCAAGTAACCTCAAATCTGATCTCTTTTTCTATGAGTTTGTTTTTGAAATATATTTGACCTAAAATACTGTGTTAGTTCTTGTTACACAACACATTCAATATTTCTATACATTTCAAAATGATCACCACAATAGATCTAGTTACAATCTGTGACCATACAAACATATTACATAGTTATTGACTATATTACCCACACTCTACATTTCATACCTGTGACTCATTTATTTTACAAGTAGAAGTTTGTACCTCTTCATCTCCCTCACGCATCTCTTTCCCTTCCATATCCCCCTGCCCTCTGGCAACCACCTATTTGTTCTCTGTATCTGTGACTCTGTTTCTGTTTTATGTTTGTTCATCTGTTTTGTTTTTTAGATTCTACATATAAGTGAAATTATACAGTATTTATCTGTTGCCGTCTGACTTATTTCACTCAGCATAATACGCTCTAGGTCCATCCATGTTGTGGCAAACGACAAAATCTCATTCTTTTTTTATGACTGGGTAGTATTCCTATATATCTATATCTATATATATATCCCACATTTTCTTTATTCATTCATCTATTCTTGGGCACTTAGGTTGCTTTCATATCTTGGCTTTTGTAAATAATGCTGCAGTGAACACAGGCGTGTATATATCTTTTCAAATTAGTGTTTTTGTTTTCTTCGGATAAATACCCAGGAGTGGAATTGTTGGATCATATGGTAGTTCTATTTTTATTTTTTTAGGAATCTTCATGCTGTTTTCCATAATGGCTGCACCAATTTATATTCCCATCAACAGTGCACAGGGGTTCCCTTTTCTCCACATTCTCACCAACACTTGTTATTTGTTGTCTTTTTGATGATGGGTATTCTGACAGGTGTGAGGTGATAGCTCATTGTGGTTTTGATTTGCATTTCCCTGATGATTAGTGATGTTGAGCACCTTTTCATGTGCCTGTTGGCCATCTGTAGGTCTTCTTTGGAAAAATGTCTATTATGGTCTTCTGCCCATTTCTTAATCAGGTTGGTTTTTTCATGTTGAGTTTTATGAGTTCTTTGTATAACTTGGTTATTAACCAATTGTTGGATATGTCATTTGCAAATATCTTTTCCCATTCAGTAGGGGGCCTTTTCATTTTGTTGATAGTTTTCTTCACTGTGCAACCTTTCAAGCTGTTTTTTCAACATAATAAATTAAATCTAATATTTCAATCACAGTCATAAGTAGATCTCATTCCCTGTCTGAAACAGAAAATTTTGATAGGGATTTTGTGGCAACTATGAAACTCAAATGTGAAAGGGGCACTGATTTAAGTCCAGGTGTTATGCCAGTTAACATTAAAATTAATCAAGTAGTTGGAGGTTCAAGACCATAACTTGAGCATGTCAATCCATCTTCCTTCCTGCCAAAAATCTCATTGCAGTGATAGAAATAATATTTTTGAAAGAATGAAATCAAAATTGATTAGAAAACAAAACCTCATTTTGAGGAATTCCATGAAGATAGCGGATAGAATTGGAGTGATTCTATCACTGTGTTAAGTGTATGATTTCATAATGATAACAATGATGAAAAAGTACTCATTTTATTTTATTTTATTTTATTTTATTTATTTATTTATTTTTTTAACATCTTTATTGGAGTATAATTGTTTTACAATAGTGTGTTAGTTTTCCCTCTACAACAAACTAAATCAGTTATACATACACACATGCTCCCACATCTCCTCCCTCTTGCATCACCCTCTCTCCCACCCTCCCTATCCCACCCCCCCAGGCGGTCACAAAGCACAGAGGTGATCTCCCTGTGCTATGCAGCAGCTTCCCACCAGCTATCTAATTTACATTTGATAGTGTATATATGTCCCTGCCACTCCCCCACTTCGTCACAGCCCACCCCTTCCCCTCCCCATATCCTCAAGTCCATGCTCGAGTAAGTCTGTGTTTTATTCCCGTCCTACCACTAACCTCTTCATGACATTTTTTTCCCTTAGAGTCCATATATATGTGTTAGCATACGGTATTTGTTTTTCTCCTTCTGACTTACTTCACTCTGTATGACAGACTCCAGGTCCATCCACCTCATTATAAATAACTCAGTTTCATTTCTTTTCATGGCTGAGTAATATTCCATTGTATATATGTGCCACATCTTCTTTATCCATTCATCTGTTGATGGACACTTAGGTTGCTTCCATGTCCTGGCTATTGTAAATAGAGCTGCAATGAACATTTTGGTACATGAGTCTTTCTGAATTATAGTTTTCTCAGGGTATATTCCCAGTAGTGGGATTGCTGGGTCGTATGGTAGTTCTATTTGTAGTTTTTTAAGGAACCTCCATACTGTTCTCCATAGCGGCTGTATCAATTTACATTCCCACCAGCAGTGCAAGAGGGTTCCCTTTTCTCCACACCCTCTCCAGCATTTATTGTTTCTAGAGTTTTTGATGATGGCCAATCTGACTGGTGTGAGATGATATCTCATTGTAGTTTTGATTTGCATTTCTCTAATGATTAATGAGGTTGAGCATTCTTTCATGTGTTTGTTAGCAATCTGTATATCTTCTTTGGAGAAATGTCTATTTAGTTCTTCTGCCCATTTTTGGATTGGGTTGTTTGTTTTTTTGTTATTGAGTTGCATGAGTTGCTTATAAATTTTGGAAATTAATCCTTTGTCAGTTGCTTCATTTGCAAATATTTTCTCCCATTCTGAGGGTTGTCTTTTGGTCTTGTTTATGGTATCCTTTGCTGTGCAAAAGCTTTTAAGTTTCATTAGGTCCCATTTGTTTATTTTTGTTTTTATTTCCATTTCTCTAGGAGGTGGGTCAAAAAGGATCTTGCTGTGATTTATGTCATGGAGTGTTCTGCCTATGTTTTCCTCTAAGAGTTTGATAGTGTCTGGCCTTACATTTAGGTCTTTAACCCATTTTGAGTTTATTTTTGTGTGTGGTGTTAGGGATTGTTCTAATTTCATACTTTTACATGTAGCTGTCCAGTTTTCCCAGCACCACTTATTGAAGAGGCTGTCTTTTCATTTTGAGGAATTCCATGAAGATAGCGGATAGAATTGGAGTGATTCTATCACTGTGTTAAGTGTATGATTTCATAATGATAACAATGATGAAAAAGTACTCATTTTAAAAAGAAAAAAAATCCATGTTCTTTGTCATAGGGTCAAAGAAAGCACTCTGCCTAACACAGAGTAAGTATTCAATAGGATAAGCTATTACTATTCTGGTTAAAGGCTCAGGGACAGATGTCAGTAGCCTAGGTTCAAACCCAAGCATTGACATTTGCCAGGGCACGGCTTAGTTACTTTAATTAATAGTAGCCACCTCACAGGTTTACTCATGGATTTATATATTTATAAATAAATCTATGTATCTATCTATATAAATGAAAAGTTCTCTCTTTTAAAAATTTTATAGATATTTCAGATTTTTCATAAACAATTGAAAGGGATCAAGGCAAATGATAAAAAGATGCATTTTTAGGGAATGGAAATGGATACATGCAAGGGGGGATGGAGATTGAAATAATTACTCTACTAGAAGGAGTTAGAATCAAAATGGATTATGATCAGGCATCTGGTTCCTGCACCAAGGAGAATGTGATGAGTGGGCTGGGCTTTATAGCATCGGACCAGTGCAGTTGCTCAGGGCCCCATGCTCAGGAGCACCTGGTGCTTGGGGTTTAATGCTCCCTGACTGCAGTTTTAAAATGCTTAATCATTTTAGTTTTGAATTTGTATTTTGTAAATGAAGTTCAGTGCAATGATAGAGTGGGCCAGGAGCTCTGAGCCTTGGAGCCTTGGACTCTTGACTCAAGTGTGATCCCCTTTCTCTGCCTCCTCACCCCCTGAAATAGGTATTTGGCCTCCTGATCCTGGCCAGTAGGTGCTCTGGGCTACATTTGGCCTTCCCGCCCTACCTCACCAAGACTGCTGCCCTCTGGGTCTTGTTGGTGGGAGATGTCTGCATTCTTCTGTTGCCCTCTGCTTCTGTGGGGGACTTGGGCATTGGTATGGGGAAGGTGGGGGTTCGGCAAATGCTTCCTGGTGTATTAGAGTGGGCTAAAGGTATGACCACCTGTGTCCCAGGCTGGCAGTGCCTTGCTGTATTCTGCAGGCAACTTGGCAGGGGGGCTGCAATGGACTGAATGTTTGTGTTACTCAAAATTCTTATGTTGAAGCCCTAAGGTGATGGCATTTTAAGGCGGGGCCTTTGGGAGGTAATTAGGTCATGAGGGTGGAGTCCTCACGAATGGAATTAGTACCCTTAATAAGGAGAGACCAGGAGCTACCTAGTTCTCTTTTCTACCATGTGAGGATGCAGCAGGAAGACAGCCTTCTGTAAACTAGGAAGAGGGCACTCACCAAGAACTTGACCTTGCTGGCTTCCTGATCTCAGACTTCCATCCTCCAGAACTGTAAAAAATAAATATTTGTTGTTGTTGTTATTTTTAGTATGTACTTTATGTTTTTTTTAAACTTTTATTTTATTTATTTTTATTTTCGGCTGCTTTGGGTCTTGGTTGTTGCTCATGGGCTTTCTCTAGTTGTGGTGAGTGGGGGCTACTCTTTGTTGTGGTGCACGGACCTCTCATTGCGGTGGCTTCTCTTGTTGCGGACCACGGTCTCCAGGCACACAGGCTTCAGTAGTTGCAGCACGTGGGCTCAGTAGTTGTGGCGTGTGGGTTTCAGTAGTTGTGGCTCGCGGGCTCTAGGGCGCAGGCTCAGTAGTTCTGGCGTGTGGGCTTAGTTGCTCCATGGCCTGTGGGATCTTCCCGGACGAGGGATCGAACCCGTGCATTGGCAGGTGTGGATTCTTAACCACTGCGCCACCAGGGAACCCCGTATTTGTTTTTTAAACCACTTAGTTTGTGGTAATTTGTCATAGCAGTCCTTGACTAGAACAGAGCCTTTCCCATTCCCCATCCAGGTACCAAGTGCAGCACAGAATGAAAATTGAAATATGTTGGGGTACACCAATCTGCTGTGGCCTGGGGCCACAGGCCCAGGGGAAGGCAAAAATCAACTTCCCTGTTCCCAGCACCACAAATTTTCATTTTATATTAGGCCCTGCAAATTATGTAGCCATCCCTAGAAGTCAACTTCATGTAAAACAGTGGCCAACATATCCTTGGATACTCTTCTATTTCTACTGAGGTCATGACTCTCTGTTTCCTTATTGCCCGGAGATGATGGACTGTCAGAGATTCTTGTTGATCTTCAGACTGGTACCCCTGGAACAACCGTAGTAACTTCCTGAGATTAATGTCTCCTTCTCCTTCTCAATAATAGTTTCTTCTCTCAGAATAGTGACCATACTGCTGTAAGCTTCAAAAAGTCTTCCACTTATGTTTGTTGCTAGCCCCAGTTCCAAATTACCCAGTGGATTCTTTCCTACCTAACTCATCTTTGTTGACATTTTTATGTCCATGCATTTTGCCTTCTGTTACAGGCTGCCCTGCCTTGTACTTTTCTGTCTCCCAGTTCCATTCTTTTATTCTTTGTACTTGCATAGTCTTTTCTTTCATAGTCATTTCCTACTCCAGTGGTAAGATTTAACCTTATCTTCTACGACACCGAAAACTTGGTGGAATTTTAGTATTTATTCTTTCCCGAGTCATTTTTCATTTTGGCATTTTTCAACATGTCATTCTTTGTTCATTGAGCTTATGTTAGATGCTTTGCCTAAATCAAAATATAGGTCCCCTGAAATTTGGGAGTACATCTATTTTAATTCACTTTATTCCTGCTGATCTCAATTTTGGTTTCATTTGAAATAATTTCTGATTACCTACAGTCTATAAGGCCCAGCACTGGGGACTGGAAACATAATAAAATTGTCTCTTGAGGGGTCACCATAGAAGAAAAATATATAAGCTAGAAATACTTTCATTCAGTTTATGTTTCATTTTGATGTTCAGCTATTAGGCATATTTCTTGTGAAATTAATATCAATGTTTCAAATATTATCACTAACATTTCTTTTTTCTTCCATACTTTCTTACCAGGCACTAGAATGACCCAGTTCTCCTACTCTAGAAAACTACAGTAGCAAATAGGAAAGACAGAAACAGTGAGGAAGGTGGAGTGGGAAGAAGAAAGTATATTTATTAGAAGTCTTTGTCAGGTCACTCTGACCTCCTAAGGCAGAGTTTGGAGAACACCTTGACAAACTTAAAAGTGTGTCTTGCTTTCATATTTTTCAGTAAATATTAATTGATAACAGACAATGCTATAAACAGATTCATAGTAAAGGGAGAAGAAATAAAAATATAATATTTACTGTATCTTCTATGTGCCAGGCATTATACTAGACACTTTACATATGTTGTATTATTTTATCTTCATGATCTCTCTGAGAGGTGAATGTTATCCACTGAGGGAACACAGGCTCAAAAATGTTAATTTACCATTGTCTGACAATTGAAGAGTGATTGAGCTCAGCTTCATACATAAGTCTGTCTGATTTTGTGATACTCCACTGTACTACTCTAAGAATTCTCTTCTTCCTTATTTATTTTTGCTTCATTTTTCTTAAAAACTCAGTGGACTAATATTCAACTTTAATTTTAACGAGACAGCCTGCTGCCTGACCTGTAAAAACCTCACCTTTTCTCTTAGGAGTCATCTTAATTTAAAGAGCTGCCAGTCTGTGAAGGGTCAGTAATCTCCTTCCTGTTGAATTATCATGCCTCATACAGTTTGTTTTATGGCTTCAGATTAGAGCTAAAGTCCTCCCTTGTTATTCATTGCCTTGTTTCAATAAGGACAGAGTTGGTTAATGTTTTACTAGGAAGATCCCCAGTGGTCACATTCTGGCATGCGAGAAAAATTGGATTTATTTATCAATATATAACCAGCTGTGTGGGAGATGTCTTCCTCACCCCCTTTCTTCCTTATTAGTTGATTTGGGAGGAATGCGAATAATGAGAAAGGAGACTCAAATTTTGAGTTTTTGGTTCTTCAAAGAGAAGAGTCATTCAGGGGCCCACTTTCCCAGTCCTTCTCCTTATAACCCCAATTTTTAAACTCCTAATTCGAAAGATCATGGATAAAAGCTAAGCCCAAATCAAGGTAAGAGAGAAAATTGGGAGCCATACCAACTGCTGGGACAGTTATTCTTTGCAGTATTCCATTGACCTCTTAAATTAATAAATGACATGGCCCTAGATGTAGGGTAGATTCTGAAGTAGCAAAGATGAGAATAATGATAACCTAACACTGCCAGCTACAATTGTACTGACAGTGTCTGTGGCATGGTACTTGAAAGGCCTACTCACAAATTACATTTCTATACTTTTTCTTTGAAACTTGTAGTTCTCTGTCCAGGGCTTTGGTTTCCACTCATTTTCTTCCCTTGGTTTTAAAATTTTACTCAAAAACATTTGTTATGTTTAGTGTATGGAAAACTTTAATCCCATTGACAAAATACATCAGATCAAGAAAATAATCATAACAGAGTCTTTGCTATTATTTTGTATGTTTAGACAGTATGCTGCCTCTCTGCAGTATAATCACTGTTTAATTTAAAGAATTTTAACTAAAGGAAAAGTCGGAAAGAAAACCATATTCTCAATTCAAATTTACTCTTTCAGTTTTCGAATACCTAGACAGTTTCACTTTTCTGTCCCTTCTCTGGGTTGCTCCCTGAATTAGTTTAGGGCTTCCATAACCAAGTACCACTGACTGGGTGGCTTAAACAGAAGAAATGTATTTTCTCACATTCTGGAGGCTAGACATCTAAGATCAAGATGTCTGCAGGGTTAATTTCCTCTGAGGCCTTTTTCCTTGGCCTTCAGATGGCCAGTTTCCTCCCTCTGTCTTTGCACGGGCTTTCCTCTGCTCGTGTTTGTTCTTCTGTGAGTGTTCTTCTGTGAGTGTTCTTCTGTGAGTGTAGGTGTCTAATCTCTCCTTATAAGGACACTAGTCATATTGGAGCAGGGTCCACCAATATGACCTCATTTACCTTACTTAACTCGTTCATTACCCTGTCATCAAATACAGTCATATTCTGAGGTACTGGGATGCAGGAGAGGAAAAATAATTTTCCCTTTACCCTTCTAGGTCTTGGCTGAAACCCCCTCCCACCTTAATAAAAGATTAACTGGAGAAAAATAAACAGAAGTTTAATAACATGTATACCCCCTGTTTACGTGGGAGATACCCAGGAAAACTGAGTAACTCCCCCAAATGGCCCAAACCATTACCTTAAATACCATCTTCAGTAACGACAAAAGAAAGATGGTGGGGGGAATGGGGAAAGACCACTTATGGGAGGAAATGCACAGTAACAAGTAACAAGGCTGTTATGCAGGTCTAAGTCCTTGCCTTCTCCACTGAGATAAGAGTTTGTAGAGATATAGCCATCCTTCTCTTCCTTGTACAGAGAGGGAGACGTCCTTATTATTTATTTTTTTCTAATCCAGATTCCTAATTTACCCTTCCCCTTTGGTAACCGTAAATTTGTCTTCTATGTTTGTGAGTCTGTTTCTGTTTTGTAAATAAATTCATTTGTATCATTTTTTTAGATTCCACGTATAAATGATATCATATGATATTTGTCTTTCTCTGTCTGACTTACTCAGTATGATAATCTCTAGGTCCAAGCACGTTGCTGCAAAAGGCATTATTTCATTCTTTTTTTGTTTAGTTGATTCAGTTATACATGTACATGTGTCTATTCTTTTTCAAATTCTTTTCCCGATTAGATTTTTACATAATATTGAACAGAGTTCCCTGTGCTATACAGTAGGTCCTTGTTGGTTATCCATTTTATTTTATTTTTAATTAATTAATTAATTAATTTTGGACTGCGTTGGGTCTTCATTGCTGTCCATGGGCTTTGTCTAGTTGCAGCCAGCGGGGGCTACTCTTTGTTGGGGTGTGTGGACTTCTCGTTGGGGTGGCTTCTCTTGTTGCAGAGCACTAGCTGTAGGTGCGTGGGCTTCAGTAGTTGTGACTCGTGGGCCTCAGTAGTTGTGGCTTATGGGCTCTAGAGCACAGGCTCAGTAGTTGTGGCGCACAGGCTTAGTTGCTCCGTGGCATGTGGGATCTTCCTGGACCAGGGCTTGACCCCGTGTCCCCTGCATTGGCAGGCAGATTCTTAACCACTGCACCACCAGGGAAGCCCAGTTATCCATTTTAAATATAGCAGTGTGTACATGCCAATCCCAAACTCCCTAACTCCCACCCTTACCCCTTGGTAACCATAAGTTTGTTCTCTAGGTCTGTGAGTCTGTTTCTGTTTTTGGTAATAAGTTCATTTGTATCATTATTTTTTTTTCTAGATTCCACATATAAGCAATAATCATATGATATTTCTCTTTGTCTGACTTACTTCACTCAGTATGACAGTCTCTAGGTCCATCCGTGTTGCTGCAGATGGCATTATTTCATTCTTTTTTATGGCTGAGTAATAGTCACATATATATGAATTTCATATATTATATATATTATTCATATATTATATATATTCATATAGAAAATTCATATATATATATATATATATATATATATATATATAATATTTTCTTTATCCCTTCATCTGTCAATGGACATTTAGGTTGCTTCCATGTCTTGGCTATTGTAAATAGTGCTGCAATGAACATTGGGGTGTGGGTATCTTTTCATATTAGAGTTTTCTTCAGATATATGCCCAGGAGTGGGATTGCTGGATTATATGGCAACTCTATTTTTAGTTTTTTAAGGAACCTCCATACTGTTTTCCATAGTGGCTGCACCAATTTACATTCCCACCAACAGTTTAAGAGGGTTCCCTTTCCTCCATACCCTTTCCTGCATTTATTAGTTGTAGAGTTTTTGATGATGGGTATTCTGACAGGTGTATGGTGATACCTCATTATAGTTTTGATTTGCATTGCTCTAATAATCAGTGATGTTAAGCATCTTATCATGTGCCTATTGGCCGTCTGTATGTCTTTGGAGAAATGTCTATATAGGTCTTCTGCCCATTTTTTTTTTTTTTTTTAATGGTACGCGGGCCTCTCACTGTTGTGGCCTCTCCCTTTGCGGAGCACAGCCTCCGGACGCACAGGCTCAGCGGCCATAGCTCACGGGCCTAGCCACTCCGTGGCATGTGGGTTCTTCCCAGACCGGGGCATGAACCCGCGTCCCCTGCATCGGCAGGCGGACTCTCAACCACTGCGCCACCAGGGAAGCCCTTCTGCCCATTTTTTGATTGTGTTTTTTTTTTTTTTTTTTATGGTTATTGAGTTGTATGAACTATTTGTATATTTTGGAAATTAAGTCCTTGTTAGTCACATTGTTTGCAAACATTTTCTCCCATTCTGTAGGTTGTCTTTTCATTTTGTTAATGGTTTTCTTTGCTGTGAAAAAGCAAATAAGTTTGATTAGGTTCCATTTGTTTATTTTTGCTTTTATTTCTATTTCCGTAGGAGGCTGACCTAAGAAAATATTACTACGATTTATGTCAGAGAATGTTTTGCCTATGTTCTCTTCCAGGAGTTTTATGGTGTCATTCCTTATATTTAAGCCCTTAAGTCGTTTTGAGTTTATTTCTGTGCATGGTGTGAGGGAAAGTTCTAACTTCATTGATTTACATGCAGCTGTCCAGCTTCCCCAACACCACTTGCTGAAGAGGCTGTCTTTTCCCCCATTGTGTATTCTTGTCTCCTTTCTTGAGATTAATTGACCGTAGGTGTATGGGTTTATTTCTGGGCTCTCTGTTCTGTTCTGTTGACCCATGTGTCTGTTTTTATGCCAATGCCATGCTACTTTGATGACTGTAGCTTTGTAGTACTGTCTGAAGTCTGGGAAGGTTATGCCTCCAGCTTAGTTCTTTTTCCTCAAGATGGCTTTGGCAATTCTGGGTCTTTTATCGTTCCATATAAATTTTAGGATTATTTGTTCCTAGTTCTGTGAAAAATATCATGGGTAATTTGATAGGGATTGAATTAAACCCTTATAAACAGAGATTTCCCATGTAAATATAAATTTCTCTTGCAAAAGGGTAACTTCTACTCAGAGCTCCTGTGTCTGCTATTTCTTAAAATAATCAGCACAAAATAACGTGCCAAAGAAGTATATTTTGGGGTGGCAAATTCTTCTTCCCTTCAGGGAATTAGGATTGCAACATATGGATTTCAGGGGGATACAGTTTAGCTCATATTACCCCCTAAAACCTATTCACAAGCCAGTAATCAGAGTGATCCTTGCTGAAACACAAGTCAGATTGAATCATTTCTCAGCTCACAGTTGTCTTCTTTCACGTTCCCATCTGGTGCCTGACATAGAGGAAGCACTCAATTCATATTTCTTGAATGAATGTATGTTTTAAGTGTGCTTTCAAAATTTCAAATTGTTGCACCATCTGTTTAATAAAGTGTAGCTCTGTCCACTTTTTCCATCTAATGAATGTAATAACCATGTGTTTTGGTATTCCAGGGCTCTTGGTTTACCTTGATGCAGGTATATTCTGTATGTTTAATGTGTCCTAAATAGAATTTGAATGGCACATAAAGATCAAAGATCAAGAAATTCACAATTATGTCCATTAGTCCAGTACAAGTTATCCTACATATTGTGGGCAGCATATTTCTCAAAACCACATGTAATTGATGCAACATTCAATTCTAAATACCCATAAAAAGTAAAGCAGGCTTTCTATTTGATGTAATTCTTTTGATATCAGAAGAAATGTGCATCAAACTTTATATTCATAGTATAACTTAGTGCTTTTAACAGCAGGCTCAGTAATTAGTTGAGCAATTAAGGGACTGTAAATTATAATTTTAACTCAGAGAGACATCCTCTCTAACACCTTGGGGAGTCCATTTGCCATTACTTCCTCTATTTTTCCAGCTATGAAATAAGCCTAAACATAGATTTTCCATAAACTTGCTGACGAACTAAAGAAGATAGGTTTAGAAATGGAAGAAACCTTGCAAGGTTATCTGGTTAAGTCTCCAGCTTTCAGGCATATTAATTTCATAAGGATAGAATGTCACCTTCTCTATTTTATTCTTGAACATCTAAAAATGTTTAATGCGTTTTAATATTTATTTTTTATAGAATTTTATACAAAAAACAGTATAAAGTGATTTCCATGTATTATATGTGCATCATATGGGAAGAATGCAACACTAGCTAATGTCTGTCACAGAGGTGAATGTATTTAGTGGTGCAGCTTGGTTGCATCTTAAATTTCAAAGTCAATCGTTAATATATTTAAAGTTGGGTAATCCACTTTCATTAAAGCTGTTAGTACCTGTATGTCCTGATTCATGAATCTGTCACCTGGCTTCCTCTCCACAGATCATATTCTGGATTTGGAACTGAGCTTTAGTATGCCTTTCCCTTTCTGAAATTGTATTCTCTTAAAAGTGCTGGCTTGTATTTCTTTTTCTTATTTTGTTACCTCTTTTTTTCTCTCTCTTTAATACATACCTTGTTACTAACAAAACCATCAATCAAACCATTTATACATTTTTAAAGTTCTGCATTTCTGTTATCCCAAAGGGATTTTATTTCTACAATATTTACTGCTGAGCCACATGTATTCAGCTTATCATTTTTGAGGAGAAAATCACATATCCTTTCTTTATATACACAGTTTTCTACTGCACTCTTCCCTTGGGACTTGAAGCTGAAGTTCATAATACTCGAGTGTTAGCCCATTTCAGAGTGGTGTCACCTCAGTGGTCTCCTGGAGTGGTTCCCAATTTGGGCGTAGGAGGAGGAAGACCTCGAATGTCATGTGTTAAAGAAAAAGACATTCTGACACTTGCTGAAGTGGCAAGAAAACTTTATTTGACTGTCTTGATAGGTGTCAAGACTATCGCAATAGGGGAGAGAGAGATGAAACTCAACTTCAAATACAAGAACAAGTGGGGATTTTTTAGCCAAAGAGTAGGTTAGTTGGGGGAATTGGTGGATAGAAAATTACTAAGAGGAGACATCAAATATAGGGGAACTTCTTGCTAAACTGACCTAAGTCGATTCTTACTGAAGGCAGGCGGGGGTGATCAGAGAGCAAGGGTGATCAGATATTGAACATGGGCAGATTCTCTGAACTGGCTTAACAGGATTCCTGATAAAATTGGGCTATGCCTGTGCACACCCAGCAGAGACCAAGGTCAAGGCCTAGTCAAGAAGAGGGCTCAAAAAAAAAAAAAAAAAAAAAAAGAGGGCTCAGAGGAGCCTGACTGATGTTTAGTCAAAGAGAGAGTCTGTCAAAATGTTATGTTATGGGTTTAGATGAGAGGTGTGGGAAAGTGCGCCTGTCCTGTGTATTTCAAAACAGCTCTTCAGATGAATTTGAGGCTAGTGGATGATCTGGGTTTAAGAAAACTGGTCTAAAATGTCTTCCTTAATTCCCTAAAAATATCAGCTGGTTTCAGCTATGTAAATATTCTCTAATTCATTGGTTCTCAACCTTATCTACACATTGGAAACATCTAGAGAGATTTAAAAAACTGTAGATGCCTGAGCACTTCTCATTTTCACAGAATTATGGTAAGTCTATGGGAATGGGCTTTAGGGCAGGGGTGTTTTAAATCTCCCTGGCAGTCTGATGTGCTGCCAGGGTTGAGAAGCATGCCTCTAATTTAATACTATGAAGTTAAGAAAAATTAGTCAGAAATGCCCCTTCCCTCTCCCAGAAATTTAAAATGATTTCTATGCTTAAATTTGGCAAATTCTTAACATTTTCTTCTCTCAGCTGAACACCAAAATTCTCTTAAATTTTTCCCACAGGAAGTATTTTTTGCATTTTAGCCATTCATCTGTGGACCAATGAGACCTTCCTCATATCATTTTTAGTCTGAACACTCTACTTCAACAAAGATCTGACTTACTTCTGATATGGTTAAAAAAAAAATAAGTATTTCCTGGTCCTTGCATGACTTATTCAAATAAATGAGTTTCTGAAGTTCAGATTACTATTTCTAAGTCATCCTTGTATCAGATAGCCTTTTTTTTCCCAAAAAGAATTGTATGAGTAAGGGGTGAAGGGGATAGTAAGGCATTAGGAGATAAGGGCCCGTGTGTTTGTTGGGTGAGGCAGAAACTTTGTCTGGTGAACTTGTACTATGGGAAATTAATGTAGTCTGCTCTGAAGAAGTTGTCACCCTTGGCTGTGAGCTACCAATGTGGTTCTTTGGTCATAAGAACAATGATAAGAGCCATCCTTTTGTTCTTGTTTTGAATATTTAACATCATCAGTGAGTCACCTTCTCAGGAAATTTTATAGCTTTTCACAGATCCGTTCCTTTTCCTTTTTTTCTGTAAATAGTTATGAAACAAATCTTTATTAATAAATTATATTTCTTTAACCCGTTTTATTCTGCTAGGGCTCCCAGGTGGCAGCGTATACAGAAATAAAACCGTAAATAAAATTATTTCTTATGCCTTTTAAACTCTGCCTGTTATCTGAAGCTATCATTGTTAATCCCAAGCATTTCACAAGTATTTTGAATAAAGTTCTTAAAATCCTCCAGTCTTGGAGGATGGCAACCTATTACTATGAACTATTTGTAAGATAAAGAGCTTTAAACTTTAAAAACAACTAAGAGATGTATAAAATCTGACTTTTTGGACAGAATAGAGCCTTGGAAGAAAGTGAAAAATCATGTGTTATATATTTTGGGGAAAATTTTTATAACAAGTTAGCCATATCTTATCCTGGAAGATTACTAACTTGGTGTAAGTAACCAGTCACTTTAAAATTTAAAGTGTTTTGGGCTTCCCTGGTGGCGCAGTGGTTGAGAGTCCGCCTGCCGATGCAGGGGACACGGGTTTGTGGCCCCGTCCGGGAGGATCCCACGTGCCGCGGAGCGGCTGGGCCCGTGAGCCATAGGCCGCTGAGCCTGCGCATCCGGAGCCTGTGCTCCGCAACGGGAGAGACCACACACACACAAAAAAATTAGGTTATAATCTTAGCCAAAGAGTATGATTAATTACGTTTTTGGTAAAGTTTGCATGACTGTGTTGAAAATGGCTAGGGTTTGTACTTGTAGCAATTAGTTTAAAAATTTGTCTTAATCCTCAACACAAAAACCTAAGGATGGGAAATCAGATGAAAACAAAATACACCGCATATAGCACAAAAGTGTCATGCGAGAAAGTATCATGAATATATGGTATTATTTCAAAGACAGATGCATATTGGATATGGAAGAATGGTAAAGTTCTCATAGAGTGCACTTGAACTTTTAGAATTCCATAGACATAAAACGTGCTGTGTTTTTGTTTTTTTAGTCTTATACCTCAGTACATTTAAAATAAGCTTCATTTTCTTTTTTTGCTTACACACCGACATCAGAAACTGTCATGTCTGCACTACTTAGATTATAAACAAGAGTCATTGTCTGAGGTCAGGCACTTCGTATACTCTTTAGAATCAACTCATGTCGCTGGAGACTACCCAAGAGTTTAGGCACTTCTCTGATTTGGATCACTCTGGGAATTAGACTGTAGCTCACAGTAACTGAGTTCTCGGAGGTCACTGGTTAAACCTGATACCTTTTTAAAAAAATCAGTCATCAGGACTGCAGCTTGTCTGAAACCAATTGATGATGTTAGTCTGTTTGTTTTCAGAGAATCCCGCACACTGACATGGTTCTCAAAATCATTGGGGCAATGATGAAGTGGTTAATCATTTGTTCTCTAGCCTTACACATATCTGAACTTATCATTAATCACGAGTGTCTGTGGGTGTGCTTGCATTTTTTTGGACTGGTGAGTTATAAAAATATATATATATATAACTGGTGAATAATGATTAACAGGAAGTGTGTAGAGAAATATCAGCTGTCAGTTTATTGTTTTGTGTTTAACTTGTGCCAGTATTCATTACTACAGAAGAACATTTGAATGACTTCATGTCAGCACTGTGACAAGCAGTTCAAATCTTTAGAAATCTTCATAAAATACTTTGAAGCCATGAACATTTTTTTTTTTTTTTTTTTTTTTTTTTTTTTGCGGTACGCGGGCCTCTCACTGTTGTGGCCTCTCCCGTTGTGGAGCACAGGCTCCGGACGCGCAGGCCCAGCGGCCATGGCTCACGGGCTCAGTCGCTCCGCGGCCTGCGGGATCCTCCCGGACCGGGGCACGAACCCGTGTCCCCTGCATCGGCAGGCGGATTCTCAACCACTGCGCCACCAGGGAAGCCCCATGAACATTTTTAAAAAATGTTTATTTATTTTCTTCTTAGTCATCCATATTATACACATCAGTGTATACATGTCAATCCCAATCGCCCAATTCAGCACACCACCACGCCCAACCCCCCCACAGCTTTCTCCCCTTGGTGTCCATACATTTGTTCTCTACATCTGTGTCTCAATTTCTGCCCTGCAAACCGGTTCATCTGTACCATTTTCTAGGTTCTACATAATATGCGTTAATATACGATACTTGTTTTTCTCTTTCTGACTTACTTCACTCTATATGACAGTCTCTAGATGCATCCACGTCTCTACAAATGAACCAGTTTCTTTCCTTTATGGCTGAGTAATATTCCATTGCATATATGTACCACATTTTCTTTATCCATTCATCTGTTGATGGACATTTAGGTTGCTTCCATGACCTGGTGGGGTGCATGTGTCTTTTTGAATTATGGTTTTCTCTGGGTATATGCTCAGTAGTGGGATTGCTGGGTCATATGGTAATTCTATTTCTAGTTCTTTAACGAACCTCCATACTGTTCTCCATAGTGGCTGTACCAATTTACATTCCCACCAACAGTGCAAGAGGGATCCCTTTACTCCACAACTTCTCCAGCAATTGTTTGTAGATTTTCTGATGATGCCCATTCTGACTGGTGTGAGGTGATACCTCATTTTGTAGTTTTGATTTGCATTTCTCTAATAATTAGTGATGTTGAGCAGCTTTTCATGTGCTTCTTGGCCATCTGTATGTCTTCTATGGAGAAATGTCTATTTAGGTCTTCTGCCCATTTTTATATTGAGTTGTTTGTTTTTTTAATGTTGAGCTGAATGAGCTGTTTATATATTTTGGAGATTGATCCTTTTTCCGATGATTCATTTGCAAATGGTTTCTCCTAGTCTGAGGGTTGTCTTTTTGTCTTGTTTATGGTTTCCTTTGCTCTGCAAAATCTTTTAAGTTTCATTAGTTCCCATTTGTTTATTTTTGTTTTGATTTCCATTACTCTAGGAGGTGGATCAAAAGATCTTCCGGTGATTTATGTCAAAGAGTGTTCTTCCTATGGTTTCCTCTAAGAGTTTTATAGTGCCCGGTCTTACATTTAGGTCTGTAATCCATTTTTAGTTTATTTTTGTGTATGGTGTTAGGGAGTGTTCTCATTTCATTCTTTTACATGTAGCTGTCCAGTTCTCCCAGCACCACTCATTGAAGAGACTGTCTTTTCTCCATTGTATATCCTTGCCTACTGTGTCATAGATTAGTTGACCACAGGTGCGTGGGTTTATCTCTGGGCTTTCTATTCTGTTCCATTGATCCGTATTTCTGTTTTTGTGCCAGTACCATATTGTCGTGATTACTGTAGCTTTGTAGTATAGTCTGAAGTCAGGGAGTCTGATTCCTCCAGCTTCGTTTGTTTGTTTTGTTTTTTTTTTTGCAGTACGCGGGCCTCTCACTGCTGTGGCTTCTCCTGTTGCGGAGTGCAGGCTCCGGATGCACAGGCTCAGCGGCCATGGTCCATGCAGCCGCTCTGCGGCATGTGGGATCCTCCCGGACCGGGGCACAAACCCGCGTCCCCTGCATCAGCAGGCGGACTCTCAACCACTGCGCCACTAGGGAAGCCCCTCCAGCTCCGTTTTTATCCCTCAAGACTGCTTTGGCTATTTGGGGTCTTTCGTGTCTCCATACGAATTTTAAGATTTTTTGTTCTAGTTCTGTAAAAAATGCCATTGGTAATTTGATAGGGATTGCATTGAATCTGTAGATTGCTTTGGGTAGTTAGAGTCATTTTCACACTATTGATTCTTCCAATCCACGAACATGGTGTGTCTCTCCATCTGTTGGTATCATCTTTAATTTCTTTCATCAGTGTCTTATAGTTTTCTGCATTCAGGTCTTTGGCTTCCTAGGTAGGTTTATTCCTAGGTATTCTTTTTGTTGCAATGGTAAATGGGAGTGTTTCCTTAATATCTCTTTCAGAGTTTTCATCATCAGTGTATAGGAATGCAAGAGATTTCTGTCCATTAAGTTTGTATCCTGCAACTTTACCCAATTCATTGATTAGCTCTAGTAGTTATCTGGTGGCATCTTTAGGATTCTCTGTGTATAGTATCATGTCATCTGCAGTGACAGTTTTACTTCTTCTTTTCCAATTTGTATTCCTTTTATTTCTTTTTCTTCTCTGACTGCTGTGGCTAGGACTTCTGAAACTATGTTGAATAATAGTGGTGAGAGTGGACATCCTTGTCTTGTTCCTGATCTTAGAGGAAATGCTTTTAGTTTTTCATCATTGAGAATATTTGCTGTGGGTTTCTCATATATGGCCTTTATTATGTTGAGGTAGGTTCCCTCTATGGCTGCTTTCTGGAGAGTTTTTATCATAAATGGGTGTTGAATTTTGTCAAAAGCTTTTTCTGCATCTATTGAGATGATCATATGGTTTTTATTCTTCAATTTGTTCATATGGTGTATCACATTGATTGATTTGCATATACTGAAGAATCCTTGCATCTCTGGGATAAATCCCACATGATCATGGTGTATGATCCCTTTCATGTGTTGTTGGATTCTGTTTGCTAGTGTTTTGTTGAGGATTTTTGCATCTATGTTCATCAGTGATATTGGTTTGTAATTTTATTTTTTTAATAGTATCTTTATCTGGTTTTGGTATCAGGGTGATGTGGCCTCGTAGAATGAGTTTGGGAGTGTTCCTTCCTCTGCAATTTTTTGGAAGAGTTTGAAAAGGATGGGTGTTAGCTCTTCTCTAAATGTTTGATAGAATTCACCTGTGAAGCCATCAGGTCCTGGATTTTTGTTTGTTGGAAGATTTTTAATCACAGTTTCAATTTCATTACTTGTGATTGGTCTGTTCATATTTTCCGTTTCTTCCTGGTTCAGTCTTGGAAGGTTATACCTTTCTAAGAATTTGTCCATTTCTTCCAGGTTGTCCATTTTATTGGCATAGAGTTGCTTGTAGTAGTCTCTTAGGATGCTTTGTATTTCTGCAGTGTCTGTTGTAACTTCTTTATCATTTCTAATTTTATTGATTTGAGTACTCTCCCTCTTTTTCTTGATGAGTCTGACTAATGGTTTATCAATTTTGTTTATCTTAGAGAACCAGCTTTTAGTTTTATTTATCTTTGTTATTGTTTTCTTTGTTTCTATTTCATTTATTTCTGCTCTGATCTTTATGATTTCTTTTCTTCAGCTAACTTTGGGTTTTGTTTGTTCTTCTTTCTCTAGTTCCTTTAAGTGTTAGGTTAGATTGTTTATTTGAGATTTTTCTTGTTTCTTGAGGTAGGCTTGTATAGCTATAAACTTCCCTCTTAGAACTACTTTTGCTGCATCCCATAGGTTTTGGATCATCGTATTTTCATTGTCATTTGTCTCTAGGTATTTTTTGATTTGCTCTTTGATTTCTTCAGTGATCTCTTGGTTATTTAGTAACGTATTGCTTAGCCTCCATGTGTTTGTGTTTTTTATTTTTTTTTCCATGTAATTGATTTCTAATCTCATAGCGTTGTGGTCAGACAAGATGCTTGATATGATTTCAATTTTCTTAAATTTACTGAGGCTTGATTTGTGACCCAAGATGTGATCTATGCTGGAGAATGTTCTGTGTGCACTTGAGAAGAAAGTGTAATCTGCTGTTTTTGGATGGAATGTCCTATAAATATCAATTAAATCTATCTGGTCTGTTGTGTCATTTAAAGCTTGTGTTTTCTTATTAATTTTCTGTTTTGATGATCTGTCCATTGGTGTAAGTGAGGTGTTAAAGTCCCCCACTATTATTGTGTTACTGTCAATTTCCTCATTTAGAGCTGTTAGCAGTTGCCTTATGTATTGAGGTGCTCCTATGTTGGGTGCATATCTAATTTATAATTATCATATCTTCTTGGATTTATCCCTTGATCATTACATACTGTCCTTCCTTGTCTCTTGTAACATTCTTTATTTTAAAGTCTATTTTATCTGATATGAGTATTGCTACTCAAGCTTTCTTTCTTTGTGGTATGTGGGCCTCTCACTGCTGTGGCCTCTCCTGTTGCGAAGCACAGGCTCCAGACGCGCAGGTTCAGTGGCCATGGCTCACGGGCCTGGCTGCTCCGCGGCATGGGGGAATCCTCCTGGACCGGGGCATGAACCTGTGGACCCTGCATCGGCAGACGGACTCTCAACCACTGCGCCACCAGGGAAGCCCTCAAGCTTTCTTTTGATTTCCATTTGCATGGAATATCTTTTTCAATCCCCTCACTTTCAGTCTGTATGTGTCCTTAGGTCTGAAGTGGGTCTCTTGTACACAACATATATATGGGTCTTGTTTTTGTATCCATTCAGCAAGCCTGTGTCTTTTGGTTGGAGCACTTAATCCATTCACATTTAAGGTAATTATTAATATGTATGTTCTTATTACTATTTTCTTAATTGTTTTGGGTTTGTTTTTGTAGGTCCTTTTCTTCTCTTGTGTTTCTCACTTAGAGAAGTTCCTTTAGCATTTGTTGTAGAGCTGGTTTGGTGGTGCTGAATTCTCTTAGCTTTTGCTTGTCTGTAAAGCTTTTGATTTCTCCATCGAATCTGAATGAGATCCTTGCTGGTTAGAGTAATCTTGGTTGTAGGTTCTTGCTGTTCATCTCTTTAAGTATATCATGCCACTCCCTTCTGGCTTGTAGAGTTTTTGCTGAGAAATCAGCTGTTAACCTTCTGGGAGTTTCCTTGTATGTTGTCATTTTTCCCTTGCTGCTTTCAATAATTTTTCTTTGTCTTTAATTTTTGCCAATTTGATTACTATGTATATTGGTGTGTTTCTCCTTGGGTTTATCCTGTATGGGACTCTCTGTGCTTCCTGGACTTGGGTGGCTATTTCTTTTCCCATGTTAAGGAAGTTTTCTACTGTAATCTCTTCAAATATTTTCTCGGGTCCTTGCTCTCTCTCTTCTCCTTCTGGGACCCCTATAACGCAAATGTTGTTGCATTTAATGTTGTCCCAGAGGTCTCTTAGGCTGTGTTCATTTCGTCTCATTCTTTTTTCTTTATTCTGTTCCGCATCAGTGAATTCCACTATTCTGTCTTCCAGGTCAGTTATCCGTTCTTCTGTCCCAGTTATTCTGCTATTGATTCCTTCTAGTGTAGTTTTCATTTCAGTTATTGTATTGTTCATCTCTGTTTGTTTGTTCTTTACTTCTTCTCGGTCTTTGTTAATCATTTCTTGCATCTTCTCAATCTTTGCCTCCCGAGGTCCTGGATCATCTTCACTATCATTATTCTGAATTCTTTTTCTGGAAGGTTGCCTATCTCCATTTCATTTAGTTGTTTTTCTGGGGTTTTATCTTGTTCCTTCATCTGGTACATAGCCCTCTGCCTTTTCATCTTCTCTGTCTTTCTGTGAATGTGGTTTTTGTTCCATAGGCTGCAGGATTGTGGTTCTTCTTGCTTCTGCTGTCTGCCCTCTGGTGGATGAGACAATCTAACAGGCTTGTGCAAGTTTCCTGATGTGAGGGACTGGTAGTGGCTAATGCTGGCTGTTGCTCTGGTGGGCAGAGGTCAGTAAAACTTCAACCTTCTTGTCTGCTGTTGGGTGGGGCTGGGTTCCCTCCCTGTTGGTTGTTTGGCCTGAGGCGACCTAACACTGGAGCCTACCCAGGGGACTCTGGGAGGGCTCATGCCAAGGACTTCTGCTGCCAGTGTCCTTGTCCTCACAGTGAGACACAGCTACCCCCCACCTCTGCAGGAGACCCTCCAACACTAGCAGGTAGGTCTGATTCAGTCTCCTATGGGGTCACTGCTCCTTCCCCTGGGTCCCGATGTGCACTGTACTTTTTGTGTGCCCTCCAAGAGTGGAGTCTTTTTTTTTTCTTTTTTTTCAACATCTTTATTGGAGTATAACTGTTTTACAATAGTGTGTTAGTTTCTCCTTTACAACAAAGTGAATCAGTTATACATATACATATGTTCCCATATCTCAAGAGTGGAGTCTCTATTTCCTCCAGTCCTGCCGAAGTCCTGTAATCAAATCCCGCTAGCCTTCAAAGTCTGATTCTCTAGGAATTCCTCCTCCCGTTGCCAGGCCCCCAGGTTGGGACGCCTGACGTGTGGCTCAGAATCTTCACTCCAGTGGATGGACTTCTGTGGTATAAGTGTTCTCCTGCTTGTGAGTCACCCACCCAGCAGTTATGGGATTTGATTTTATTGTGATAGCACCCCTCCTAACGTCTCATTGCAGTGTCTCCTTTGTCTTTGCATGTGGGGTATCTTTTTTGGTGAGTTCCAGTGTCTTCCTGTCGATGATTTTTCAGCAGTTAGCTGTGATTCCAGTGTTCTCGAAAGAGGGAGTGAGAGCATGTCCTTCTACTCTGCCATCTTGAACCCTGAAGCCATGAACATTTTCACTGTGGCATATAATGACAGATAATCTTTCTTTATCATTCTCTGTGTATTGCCTAGGTTCAGACTTGGGAGAGGATGTCCCACAACTGAAGAATATTTTATGTGTGGGTTTTTTAAGGGTCTTGGTTAAGTTTTTACTTCCTTGCTGTTTATATCCACATAGTTTAAAAATTATTTAGATTCCTCCTCTAAGCCCAAATGTATTCCTTCAAATTTAGATTTATCTCAGTTATTATTTCAGGAAAATTGTTAGACCTGAAAGGAGTGAATTTTCCCTATACTCTCTGGCACCAGACATTAAACCATTTGGGGTTTGCTCTTGCCTTGAGGCCAGACAACCACCCACATAGTAGTCTCAGTAGGTAGAGTTGCTCAGTTATGTTTTGGTTTGGTGAATCTGAGGTTTATTCTCTTCAAGAATGAATTTATCATTCTTGATTGGTCTTTTCAAGGACAATTCTTTGTTAGCTTTTAGAATGTGAGGCATATAAGCCATGGCTCCTCAAAATCCCTATTATGTCTCTGGTCAATTATCCAGTTGCACTTCTAGTACTTAGCATTGGCCAATCAAAGGCATACATGAATAAAGTTCCGAATTGGTCAGATATGGCTATCAGAACCAAAGCAATGGCCTTGTGAGTTTGTGAGTGCACACACATAATCACTGAGAATCTCAGGCAGGTTTCTTTGACAAACATAGTCTTTGTTGTCCTTGTGTCATATATTTGCTTCTTGAATCTCCAGTGCCTTACTAACTCCTTTGTTTTTGAGTGTACTATATTTACTCCCTGCTGTTTCCACCTCTGCTAAATCCCAGTCTTATAGAGTGTTTTCAAGAAATACCTATAGCATTTCTTTTTGGATAGAGAAATTAGAATGCAGAGGATTGACTTGACTTTCACGATTTGAAATAGAGGTATTTCAGGCATTTGGCTAATGAGCCACCTTTTAAAACCTTGTCTGGTATGTGGGAGACACTCAATAAATATTTCTTAAGTGAATGATTGAACATTGAATTAATCTTTAATGGTGCCAGCCAACCTCACACCTTATCATATGTCTTTTCTTTGCTGGTCAAATATTTCAGAGGTTTTTCACTGTGATACAGTCTCAAATTCAAACTCCTTATCTTGTCAGTCAAATTTCAAAATGATTTGCATCATATGTATTTTCAATCTTATCTTGCATTTTGTCCTTGCAAGAGAGAAAATTAAATCATTAATGCTAATACTAAGTCACATACTTATTACACAGGAATAATATACATATAACACACTCTTTTGGGGTTTTTTTTGAATGATGGTGTATGTATTTGAACATAATGTATGAAATATCTAAATGTTATGAAAGATCTATATGCTGAAAACTATAAAACATTGATTAAGGAACTTGAAAATGATACAAAGAAATGGAAAGATATCCTGTGTTCTTGGATTAGAAGAATTAATATTGTTAAAATGTCTATACTACCCAAAGCAATCTACTGATTTAATGTAATCCCTATCAAAATACCCATGACAGTTTTCACAGAACTAGAACAAATAATCCTAAAATTTATATGTAACCACAAAAGACCCCAAATAGCCAAAGCAGTCTTGATAAAGAAGAACAAAGCTGGGATCATCATACTCCCTGACTTCAGACTATTCTACAAAGCTACAGTGATCAACACATGGTGGTACTGGCACAAAAATGGACACATAGATCAATGGAACAGAATAGAGAGACCAGAAATAAACCCAGGCACTCATGGTTAATTAATCTATGACAAAGGAGGCAAGATATACAATGGATAAAAGACAGTCTCTTCAATAAGTAGTGCTGGGAAGACAGAACAGCTACACGTAAAAGAGTGAAATTAGAACATTTCTGGGCTTCCCTGGTGGCGCAGTGGTTGAGAATCCGCCTGCCGATGCAGGAGACACGGGTTCGTGCCCTGGTCTGGGAAGATCCCACATGCCGTGGAGCAACTAAGCCCGTGAGCCATGGCCGCCAGGCCTGCGTGTCCAGAGCCTGTGCTCCGCAACGGGAGAGGCCACAACAGTGAGAGGCGCGCATACCGCAAAAAAAAAAAAAAAAAAGAACATTTCTAACACCACATACAAAAATAAGCTCAAAATGGATTGAAGACCTACATGTGAGACCTTAAAACATAAAACTCCTAGAGGAAAACATAGGCAAAGCACATTTTGACATAAATTACAGCAATTTTTTTGGATCTGCCTTCTGAAGTAAAGGAAATAAAAGCAAAAATAAACAAATGAGACCTATTTAAATTAAAAGGTTTTTCACAGCAAAGGAAACTGTCAACAAAATGAAAACACAACCTGCTGAATGGGAGGAAACATTTGCAAATGATATGACGAATAAGAGATTAATATCCAACATATATAAATAACCCATACAACTCAATATCAAAAAAGCAAACAACCTGATTTAAAAATGGGCAGAAAAATTGAATAGATTTTTTTCCAAAGAGGAAATGCAGATGGCCAATAGGCATATGAAAAGATGCTGAACATTGCTAATCATCAGAGAAATGCAAATGAAAACCAGTGAGATAGCACCTCACACCTGTCAGAATGGCTATCATCAAAAAGACCACAAACAACAAATGTGGATTTGGAGAAAAGGGATCCCTTGTACACTGTTGGTGGGAATGTAAATTGGTGCAGCCACTATGGAAAACTGTATGGAGGCTTTTAAAAAAATTGAAAATAAAACTACTATATTATCCAGCAATTTTACTCCTGTGTATATATTCAAAAATGAAAACAGTAATTCAAAATGAACATGCACCCCAATGTTCATAGCAGCATTTACAATAGCCAAGGGGTGGAAGCAACCTAAGTCTCCATCAACAGAGGAATGGTTAGTGAAGATGTTTCATACACACACACACACACACACAAGTATATTTCATTAGTCACGAGAAAGAATGAAAATCTGCCATTTGCAACAACGTGGATGGACCTAAACAGTATTCTTCTTTTTAATTTTTTAATTTTTAAAAATTTTTAAATTTTTGGCTGTGTTGGGTCTTCATTGCTGCATGCGGGCTTTCTCTAGTTGCAGCAAGTGGGAGCTACTCTTCATTGCGGTGCACGGGCTTCTCTTAACAGTATTATTCTTAGTGAAGCATGTGAAGCCAGAGAAAGACAAATACTCTGTTATCACTGATATGTGAAATATAAAAAAATAGAATAAGTGAATGTATGTAACAAAACAGAAACACTCACAGATATAGAAAACAAACTACTGGTTACTAGTGGGGGCAGGGAAGTGGCGAGGGGAAAGATAGGGGTATGGGATTAAGAGAGACAAACTACTACATATAAAATAGGTAAGCAATAGGATATATTAGATATAACAGGATATAAAATAGGTACAGCACAGAGAAACGTAGCAATTATTTTGTAATAACTTTAAATGAAGTTTAATCTATAAAAATATTGAATCATTATGCTGTATATGTGAAACTAATATAGTATGTAAATCACTATACTTCAATAAAAAATTACCAATTTTCCTCATAGAAATTAACATATTTTTGTAAAAATATCCTGCTACTATTCAGAAATAAAGCATTTGAAAAACAAAAAAATAAATATTTGAATATTATATCTTTTCAGACTACATTTAATGCTGAGAAACAACTGAATTAGCTTTTCTTTCTCATTGATTTTGATATCCATTTTTAGTCATATTAACCAAAAAAACATTATGAAGATGTAGTGACTATATCTATGGACTGATACAGTTTTTTTTTTTTTTTTTTTTTTTTTTTCCGGTACGCGGGCCTCTCACTGTTGTGGCCTCTCCCTTTGTGGAGCACAGGCTCCGGACGCACAGGCTCAGCGGCCATGGCTCACGGGCCCAGCCGCTCCGCGGCACGTGGGATCCTCCCGGACCGGGGCACGAACCCGTGTCCCCTGCATCGGCAGGCGGACTCTCAACCACTGCGCCACCAGGGAAGCCCTGATATAGTTTTTAGTTCAGATTTTTTTGGTGAAAACTGCTGACTGAAATATATTTAGAATTTTTTCCCTTTTTCTTTTTTCTGTAATTTTCAATGGTTTAAAAGGAAAGAAAAAGTCAAAATGAATGCAACTTTAAATAAAATTTCACCACATTAAATGAATACATAATGTTAAATATTATGAAGAAATTACTAAAGGAAAGGAGAATCTAGGAAGTAGAAACTATACATATATAATAATTATGTATGTATATATAATTATAGTACATATTGAATGTGAACATTTTTCACTTATTTTGTTAGAATATTTTGAAAAGATGAAGAAAATTAAATCATGACAATTATGAAAACAAATAGGAATTTGTGATATATGAAATATGGTTTTGTCTAGATTTTGTGTATACTCAGTATAAACAATTGCTAAAGTTATTAGACAATGACAGGACTGAAAATAATAAATTTATACTTGATTATCAGTAAAAGACCTTTGCCTTAATTTCTTTAGTCATATATTCCGATGCTTCTTCTCAGCACTTAAACATGCTTAAATATCTTCCTCTTCAAAGCCATAATAAAGCACCAAACAGAACCAACCCCAAAACAGTCTCAGAATCAATTTCTCTTCTAGCGTCTACCTTTTTCAATTTTATCCTCAGATCCAAAATTCGTACAAGACTTGTCAACCCAAGTGACAACATTTCGTCACTTCCCATTCACTCCTTAGTCCATGATAATCTGGCGTTTTCTCTCTTTGCTTCAGCAAATTAGTTCTCCTTTAAGACCACTGGTGAAATCCTTATCCCTAAATCTATTTATGTACTTCACTTCTTAGTAGCAGCTCACACTTTTGACCGCTCTCCTTGAAATATTTCCTTGACTTCGCTGTGTGAATCTCCCTTTTACCTTTTGGGCCACACCTTTCCTTTACAGGCTTATTTTCCTCTACCTGGGCATTAAATGCTGAAATTCCTCAAGACTATCCTTTGCTTCCTTCCGTTTTCTGTGTATTCTCTCTAGGGTATATAATTCACACCCACAGTTACCCCCAGCTCTAGATTTAACCTGGTTAATCCCTACCTACTCTTCAAATTTTTCAGTCCAAAGTCCAATATACTATTTGCCTGGCACTGTGCTGTGATTGAAAATATAATGGTGATCTGAAAAGACAAGACTCTACTCTCTTACCCTTTAAGTCTAGAGCAGAGACCTGATATAAAGTAACTTGGCTCCCAATACTAACTCTTTCTAACCCTGTAACCCTTTCACAATTTGTAACTATACATATTTATGAATTTATGAGATTGGTTTTTACCTCCCTCCCTAAGCAGTACGCTTCATGATTTGCAGTATGTATCTGTGAAATAAATCAAAAAATATACATCCATTAGTATATACTTCTTGAACACTAACTATGGTACGTATTCAAACTCAAACTTGACTTCAATAATAATATCTTGTAAATCTGTCAAATATCTTCAATGAAGACAATTCCATGGTTAAAATTTGAAGCTTCTGTTATTACACACTCAGCTCAAGCTTTACATTCTCTCTTTTGTATAATCTAAGTTTTATTTCTAAGCATACCTGTAATTATGTTTAATAGGAATTTTGCTTGTGCTCTTGTTTACAGTATCCTTTGATGAAATTGCAACTTTGGTCAAATATAATCCTGATTGAATGGGTTCAGTGGTCTTCGCCACAAGCATTTAACTTAATCTGTTGGCAACATGGAGAGAACACATTTCTTTCTATTTGGCAGGATATTAACTCATTTCAGCCACGGAAGCTGTAATTTTCTGAATGGTATCCTAGTGGCTGGCAAAAGTTAATGAAGGTTTCCAGTCCCTTTCTCATGCCAATGGTATGATTTACACACTGAGAATCTGCTAGATGTATGTTGTATCAAACCAATGCATGATGCAAAACATGATGAGTTTAATTCAGCAAGTGTGTTTTGAATTCTAATCTGTGAAAACACTTTTTTCAGCACTAGTGGGGGGGATAGACTAAAAAGTATGAGAGAGTCAGAACTTTCAATAACATTGAAGTCTTACTAGGGTGATAAAACTTACACACATTTCTGTGGGGACTTCTTGCCATCATCCAATAGCATTATTTATTCTTGACTTTTTCCAAACACTAATTGCCTTTTCCAAATCCCCTCTCTGTAAGAAGCCCACTATTTGTTTGGTTATGCAATTTTGAAATCTTGGAATTCTATGAGGCTAACCTCTTTCCTTTTATAGCCTGAGTCTACTAGGTCTTCAAGTGGTATCTCTCCCTGTTCAAAACTCACTCTTTTTTTAAACCCTATCATTTTCATTCCTGTGACTCACATTGCCTTTCTCTTTTTACCCAACAAAGACATAAGTTT
The DNA here is from genome assembly GCF_026419965.1 of Kogia breviceps. Classification (NCBI taxonomy): domain Eukaryota; kingdom Metazoa; phylum Chordata; class Mammalia; order Artiodactyla; family Physeteridae; genus Kogia; species Kogia breviceps. Next base: position 25,069,506 of record NC_081313.1, on the reverse strand, counting down.
CTAAACTATTTTATAGAGCTGGGCCAGTGGGATGTCATTCAGCCAGAAAAAAAAAAATTGTGAACGGCACCCTATGGGCTATGCAAAGAGGTGGCTCTCCTATAGAGGATCATCTAACCAAATATTTTAAAATTGGCTCTCAAGTGCTTGAAACCTTCAAATGAAAAGGAATTCACTATTTAATTAATTTTGAGGTTGGATATTTCTAATGGTGGTAATTTCAGTATACTAAAATCTATCCTTTCTTTTTTGGTTCTTACTTCTTCCATTTAATGCTGTAAATATTTGGAGAAACCATAGTGCCCTATAAAATCTGAACATCATCAGGTATGTTCACCTTTTCTCTAATTATTTCTCACACGGTAAGGTATCTAGACCCCCTAAAAGGCCCCTTGAGCCGAGACAGAGCTGGAATGTACTTCTCTAGATTTTAAGCTAATAGGTTTTTTAAAAAACCTTCTGTTTTCTCATAAATGGATTTATTTTTACCCAAGAGACTACAAAATTCTGTTGAATGTGATATTGTAATGATACTATATTTCAACATATTTGTTTCTAAATGTGATAAAGGGGAAATACACATCCTGGGCAGAGATGTACTTTAAGAGCTTTAACCCACAGATTGTACATATCATAGGCATTCCTTAAGACAGTTAGTTGACAGAGTTTCCATTTTAGCTGCTATTTGAGGCTAAACAAACCAATACTCTACATTTGATAAAATTTAATTGACTCAGAATTGGGGGAGATGTTTGAGCCTCTGTACTGAAGTGAAATTTGAAAAAACAAGTTTACTCTTAACTCTAACATGAAACTTTAGTAGGATTTCTAGGTGCAAAATATACTTGAAGTGACAAATTGGACTTTGAATAACTGGTTAACATAGCAAGTATTCTATGCTTTGGAAGCTAGGACACTTTATGCAGGATAACTTGAATAAAATTAATATAATATTTCTGCATATTTTCTCCTTGTTAAAAGAGTGCTCCTTTTCCACCGAAGGAGATGTTAAAATACTCAAAAGCATATTTTTTTGTTCTCTATATGCTCTCAGGAGCTAAGAGTGATACTGTCTCAATGCCTTTTACTTTAGAATATGATAAAAAAAAATTCAAATAATTATTTAGGATACAAATTATGAGAGCTAGTTGAAACAGAGTGTGCACTTTGTAAAAGCAGCCTCTTTGATCTGTTGACCACCTGCCTTGCAATCGTAGCTGTTAATATGATTTCTGTAATCCAGAGGCAAAGAGATGAGAACATGGCCACGGAATACATAATTGATAGACGGAGACCCTCTTCTCATTCTCTGTCATTGCAGTAGATGGTAATACTACTTTAGGGACAATAAATTGTAAAGGAAACAGAGCCTTCTTTATTTTCTCTTATCAGCCCTGTAAAGCAGGGACATTTTGATAAACTTAGGTAGAGTAGCCCAGGGAGCATCACATCAGACTCTCTCTGGATGAACCATAAAGTTATTTTTGCCAGTACTCCTAGGATAAACTGTCACCTTAACCTCTTTATACATCTTTCTGTCAGGAATACTAATACTGTTTATTTTAATGCCCACAGTTGTAGATGCACTAACTTGTTTGAATTCTTCCCTTATCAGGATAGTTCCATTTATATTCACACATCCCTAGTGATATCCTGATTGTGAAATGCAGTGGGTATGTTTCTGTCATTGTCTTATTGGAACTTGAGGCTGCATTTGACGTTTCTGTGATATTCTACTTTCACATGCTTCTTGTAATGTTCCTCTCTACTCCCTTCATGTTTTCCTATTTCACTATCCATCCCTCAAATGTATGTGTTTCTCATGGTGGCAGATCCTGCTAATTACTCAATATCCATTCTTTTCTTTTCCTTTACTAGTGGGTTCCTGATTTTAATGGGGCCAAACCATACTACAGGTAAATGTAGTCACTTTTCCAGACTCTTCTGAGAGCAGTTCTGGGCAATGAGATGGAATAAAAAATTCTCAAGGTTGGGCTTCTGGAAAAACTATTGTTTTCTAGATAGAAAGGGGCATTTGCCTTTTCCCTTTCCCCTTATTCTTGCCAAGAATTCAAAGCATGCGTATTAGATTCCTGAAGGTAGACAAGCTCGCTTGTGACTTTGAGTGCGAAAAGCAAAGCCAAGGAGACTTGGAAAAGCAAAGCCAGACAGATCATTGTTCTTTATTTCTTTTTTGATCTACCTCCCTCTGGACTTCTCGTTTTGTCATAAAAATAAATCCCTCTTTGGTTAAGCTACTATGATTTTTGCTTACTTGCAGCCTGAAACAAATCATGCCAATCTTTGCTTAAGTATTGTGTTTTTTATTTTATTTATTTATTTATTTATTTTTTTGTGGTACGCGGGCCTCTCACTGTTGCGGCCTCTCCTGTTGCGGAGCACAGGCTCCGGACGTGCAGGCTCAGCGGCCATGGCTCACGGGCCCAGCCGCTCCGCGGCATGTGGGATCTTCCCGGACCGGGGCACGAACCCGTGTCCCCTGCATCGGCAGGCGGACTCTCAACCACTGTGCCACCAGGGAAGCCCAGTATTGTGTTTTTTAAATGTTTAAAATATTTGAGTATTTTTGTGTTTTTTAAAAATTTTACTTTGTTTTTGTATTATGTTTTTTAACTATTAGGTAATACAATGTGTCACTTTAATGACAACTTAAATGCAGAGGTTGTGTTCTTCACTCCTGTACCCAAACTACCTTATACACATTGGGAAAAAAGCAAGAACTCATTCTCTTATTTGTTGTACATGAATAAGAAACAGAGTTGGGAATTACAGAATCCATGGAAATGTTGGCTATTTTTGTACTATTCAAACTTTTCATTATGTTATCGTTTTTTGGTAAAAAGTATAATAATTTTTAGTGAAGCCCTACAAAATAGTAATTGAGTGCACGTTTTCTGATAACCAGGAGTTGCAGAGAACCCATCAAGGTAGGAAGGTCAGCTTTAAACAGACTGACTTCTATTAATTTAGTAGAAAGGAAGGAGGAGAGGATGGCTGTAGGTGGGTGATGGTACGAATAATCAAGCATTCAGAAAGAAAAGAGACTATGGTCTGAGAGTGGCAATCTTCTGGTTTTACTTCTTTGCTAGTTTTCTAGTTTGTCTACCACCACCGTCATACTTTAGAAATGTATCCCTCTCCTGGACAACTTCCATGGCCTCCAGCTTTGTTTTTTTCAAATTAATCCACAATCATCAGGATCCCATCTAAAATGAAAACTTGGCCTTGTCAGTCCATTGTCTAAAAGCCCTTCAAAGCCCCTTTTGCCACAGGTAAAAATGTAAGCATGGCACACCGTTCGCTCCTGGTCCACTTGCCTTGTTCCTTCCCGCTCCACGCCTTGTACTTCAGTGCCTCATCTGCTGGGAACGTTTGCACTGTTCTGCGTGGCCCGTGTCCCTGTTTGACCGCACACACCTTCACGGGTTGTCTTCATTGCCCCTCCTCCTGGTCACTTACCTGGTTGCTTGGCTAACGCCTCTTCATATTTTACGACTAAGCTCTACTCTGTCTACTAAGGAAGCTTCAAACGCTTAATTGCGGTGCAACCTTAAGTAAGTTACTAAACACTTTAGTTTCCTCATTAGCAAAGTGGGGATAATAATGGAACCAACCTTGTGGAGTTGTTCTGAGGTTGGAATGGGTCAACACACGAAACTACTTAGAACATAGTAAATAAGCACACTCTGTATTAGTACTGTATATATTATCATTAAAATAACTTTTCCAATCCTTTTCCTTTTCCAGTCCTTTCCCAACAAATCTGAATTAAATATATCTGCAATATGTTCCCATAATGCCGTGTCATATTTGTAATTTTTGACTTAATCCTTGACAAGCAGTACAGCATTGTGGAGCCAGAGTATATGGGTCTTAATTTTAGTTCCGCGACTTACTAGCTGTATGGCCCTGAGAATGTTAATAACCTCTCTGTGCCTCATTTTCCTCACTAGTAAAATAGGTATAATACAGGATCTATTTCACAGATTGTTGTGAGGAATAAATGAGTTAATATATGATAAGCTCTTAGGACAGTGCCTGGAACATATGTTTTTAACCGCCAAAATGTAAGCTTTCTTTCTCCAGCTTTATTGAGATATAATTGACATATAACATTGTGTAAGTTTAAAGTGTACAACATAATGATTTGATATATGTATAAATTGAGAAATAATTACTACAAAAAGTTAGCTAAAACATCCATCACCTCACATAGCTACAATTGTGTGTGTGTGTGTGTGTGTGTGTGTTGAGAAGTTTTTTTTTTTTTTTTTTTTTTTTTTGTGGTACGCGGGCATCTCACTGTTGTGGCGTCTCCCGTTGCGGAGCACAGGCTCCGGACGCGCAGGCTCAGCGGCCATGGCTCACGGGCCCAGCCGATCCGCGGCATGTGGGATCTTCCCGGACCGGGGCACGAACCCGTGTACCCTGCATCGGCAGGCGGACTCTCAACCACTGCGCCACCAGGGAAGCCCGAGAACTTTTAAGATCTATTCTCTTAGCAACTTTCAAATATGCAGTATAGTCTTGTTAACTGTGGTCACCATGTTGCAAATTACATCCTTAGAACTTACTCATCTTATAACTTGAAGTTTTTTTTTTTTTTTTTTGCGGTATGCGGGCCTCTCACTGTTGTGGCCTCTCCCGTTGCGGAGCACAGGCTCCGGACGCGCAGGCTCAGCGGCCATGGCTCACGGGCCCAGCCGCTCCGCGGCACGTGGGACCCTCCCGGACCGGGGCACGAACCCGCATCCCCTGCATCGGCAGGCAGACTCTCAACCACTGCACCACCAAGGAAGCCCATAATTTGAAGTTTATATCCTCTGACCAACTTTGCCAATTCTTCTCCCCCCAACCCCCCTACACGCACACCCCAATAATATGTACACAGACCACCCCAGGTGACCACCAATCTGTTTTTCCTATGAGTTTGATTTCTTTAGATTCATATAAGTTGCATCGTACCATATTTATCTTTCTCTGTCTATCTTACTTGGCATAATATTAGCCCTCAAGTTCCAAAGGTGCATCCGTGTTGCAAATGGCAGAATTTCCTTCTTTTTTATGGCTGAAATATATATATCACATTATTTTTATCCATACATTCATCAATGGACACTTACGTTGTTTTCACCTTTTGACTCTTGCAAACAATGCTGCAGTGAATGGCTGGAGGGGTGCAGATATCTCTTTGAAGTAGTGATTTCATTTCCTTCAGATATATACCCCAAAGTGGAATTGCTGGATTATATGGTAGTTGTATTTTTAAGTTCTTTGATCCATTTGTTGTTCATAAATATGTGGTTTAATTTCCATATTTTTGTTAATTTTCCAGCTTTTCTCCTGTTATTGGTTTTAGTTTCACACCAATGTGGTCATAAAAAGTACTTGGTATAATTCCTATCTTCTCGAATTTGTTGAGACTTGTTTTGTATTTTTTTTTTTTTTTTTGTGGTACACGGGCCTCTCACTGTTGTGGCCTCTCCCGTTGCGGAGCACAGGCTCCGGACGCTCAGGCTCAGCGGCCACGGCTCACGGGCCCAGCCGCTCCGCGGCATGTGGGATCTTCCCGGACCGGGGCACGAACCCGTGTCCCCTGCATAGACAGGCGGATTCTCAACCACTGCGCCACCAGGGAAGCCCTTGTTTTGTATTCTAACATATGATCTATCCTGGTGAATGTTCTGGCTGCACTAAACTCCGGTCGTCTTGTCTATGGGTAGTTGCTAGTTGGTCTTCTTGTGAGGAAGACTGAAGTCAGGAACCACTCATGTCATTATCCTGATGACCAAAAGTGAGCTTTCTGAAGGCAGGGATTGTGACATTTATTTTATAAATTTATAGTTGGAATGAATCAAATCTTTCTTGAATGAATAGATGACTTTTTTCTTTTTGTTTCACAAAGGACAAAATTAAAAGTAAAAACTGATGAAGTTTTATTTAAACATTTCTAAGTTTACTGTTCTGAGTGAGATCATTGGCACACAGTGGGTTTCACTCCTCTGCTAGTATTTCTTTATTCCTGTCAGATTTAAGATTTAATAAGGACCATAATAAAACTTAGAGAAAACATTAAACTGCTGACACTTGAAATATCTAGTTAGAAAATCTCATGTTCTCACTGTTTTCACTCCCCTGGTTCCTGACTGTATTAAGCAGGTTTATTTAAGGGCAACTTAGCTCATGAGAGAACTTATTCTGTATGACAGATTATACTGAGCCTGTGCTGTGTATGTTTCTATCACACTGCACTGTAATGGATGAAGCATTTGTTGAACTGTCTTCTATTTTATCACTGGGTTACCAGATCGCTTGGGTCAGATGAGTTCCTCTTAGAGCCACACACTCACTGCTGGAGCTTGGCCTCTCTGGAAACAATCTCCTAAATCAGCTTGAAGATTTTAAGCAAGCATGTAACGTGATAAAGTGTGTATTCTGAAAACATCAAAATCGAGTCCATGTGGAGAACGACTGGGGAGGGGCAAGCCAGGGTAGGAGACCAATTAGAAGACTGATGGAGTAGCCCAGGCCAGAAACCAAGATAGAAACAACTATGGCATAGAGAAAAAGAGATAGATTTGGGAAATGTTAAGAATTTCTAACAGGCAATTATTGTTACTGACTAGAGGTGATGAAGGATATTAGAATGGCTCCCATGTATCTAGATTATATTACTGGATGTAGAGAGACCGTTAATCAGTGTAGAGAGAAAAGGAGAAAAAGTAAGTTTTATTAGGGAAAAGTAATAACTTCTGTTTATAGGGGTGTCTGTGGCCAGATGGATGTGCCTGGCAGGCAGTTGTTACAAGGGTCTGGATCTCAGGAGAGTATCCAAGGCTGGAGATACAGGTTCAGGAGTTATAACTATATGAGTTTTTATGGAGAGACCATTGTTGATGACATCACAGCTGAAGTATATACAGCAGGGCAATAAACAGAGAATGAACTGTAACTTGGCACAGTGGCAAACTGGTTTATTTTTTAGAGATAAGGAACAAAAGATCTTGGAACATTTAAAGAATCTTCTTCTGGAAAGTCCATGCTTAAGGTCGTGGAAAAAGCCTGGTGTCTTTTCTCAGAGATCTGAAAAACCGGAGTTTCTGATTTGTATTTATACTGATGATTCAACAAAAGAGTATATGGGTAAAATATAAAACACAAAACAAAGCAAGCAAACCACCAAAAACCAAAATTCTTAGGTATAGTCTTAGTTGTAAACAACCTCCATTTATCCTTTTTAATCAGAGAAGGCTGTAGGGCAGTCCTGCACTTTGAATTTATAGGTTTTTTTTTTTTTTTCCAATGTGAAAAGTAGTTTTTAGTAGTGCATACATAAAACAACACTCATTCTTAATTCTTGTGATGCACTCAGTATTTTTCATTTCATTCCATTCCATTTATTCCATTTCATTTTGTCCCTTTTATTCCATCTGTTCCACTGTAAAAATAAATACATTTTGATTTAATGACCCCTCATGTTGTTTTTGCAAACTACTAAGAGGGCACAATCCATAGTTTGAAAATCTGCCTTTATAATTCTTCTGAATCTTATATAAAGATGAATTCTACCAGTAATACCTTTATTGAAAGTAGGCTGGGTGTGAAAGAGTTTTTAGGAGACTAATTAGGGCCCTTGTGGATCTTGTCACAGGAATCTTGCTGAGGAGTTCTAAACCAGTAAATTGATCATTTATTCAGTTCCCATTCAGCCAATGGATATTTATGGGCTACCTACTCCAGCCGGGCAAGGCACCATGCTAGTTCTTGGGGATAAAGCATTCAACACCAGGCAGATCCAGAGTTTGTGGGATTGAAACTTACATAATTTAGGTACCCGTTTTAAGAAAAAGAATGTAAGATTGCAAATACAAAATTAGGTGCCAAAGTGATTATTTACGATGAAAAAATATCACATCATATTCTTCAAGCTTCAGGTCCCTTTTGTGTATGATCCCTTTAGGCAATTTGCCAAAAATGTTCACACAATAATTCTCACTGATTGCAGCCTTAGTTACCACCTCACCCAGAACACGCTAACTTTCTGCAACTTCCATCACTCACAGGGACCTCTGTAAGCGAATGGACAACAACCTGATATTTTATTAGCTTCAAAGTAAATCTGCCTTTGTTTACGTTTGTATAAACAATATCAACCCACTTGTATCCTCTGGGCAAGGCAGACACAATTAAGGGACTAGTCATGTAACACATTATTCAATTATATTATGTGGTGGAGAAATAGAAAAAAATTAGGAGAACATATAGTAGGAAAATCAGACCTAATCTGCAGCAGAGGGAAGACTTTCCTGAGGAAAGGTTCACTGGAGAGAGTCAAGCTCTTGAGCTGTAATCATAGGCCGGATCCAGGAACTGGTATTGGTTTGCAAACTGTCTGCACCAGAGCATGACAAGACACATTCAGTAACTTAGAGTAAGTGTTCAGAACCTTTTAAAATAATTTGAAGGAACAATTTTATATCCATGAAATCCAATAAATGGCTTATGCTTGTATTTTGTATATTCTTTTATTTTATTTTCCCAGAAATTCATTTTTCTTATAGTAACAAAAATATGAATCTGTACAGACTGGGGGAAAAGCCTGGTCTTTCCCTATTGATAGACTAAGAAGTGCTGTCAGAGACTTTCCTTGCAGCTGAACCCCATACCCCTCTACTTTCTGCTCGCCATACTTAGAGTAATTAAAATTAAAGTGAAAAATAAAGTAACATTTGGAATAAGGACTAAACATCAAGAAGTATCATCATTACCTTAAAATAAAAAATTGTATGGTTAATAAGAAACAATAATGATGTTAAAAAATAGGATATGAGAGTTAAAAACAATTCAAAGCAGGCCATGAAAAATTAGGAGGTGGTAACGTTTAAAAAACCTATCAAACCATTAAAAGGATAAATCCTTAAATAATATAAACTAATATTAAGAGAGTGCAAATGCCAATGAAACTTTTCATTTAGGAGCTAAAACGCAAACGGGTACCCGTGTACTCCCAACACCGGGCATGTTCTTTGGCTGAGAGCCAATGGGTAGAGCTAGATCCCTTGGTCTTGTTCTGGGTACCTGATGGTCCCAGCATCCGTGCAGGGAGGAGACAGTGCATTCTTTGCAGTGCATGCTGTGTCTGTCTCCATGTTTCCAGTGTGCAATCCAGCTGCTCCACTGGATTATCAGAAATCCCCATGTAAAGTTGATCAAATGGAGATGTGGTGATCACATTCCCAAGTGAGTCAATAGAACACCTGTTGGAAACAAAAGGGCAATATATTTCACTTTTCAAAATCCAGAGCAAATTTAACTTTTTGATATTTATGAGCTAAGAAAGGGTTTGCTTCTAAACATTTAATTTCAGTTCACAGCAGTCAGTAAAAGAATGTTTAAGCCTTAAAGGAAGAGGTGTGCATTTTACCTTAAACACCAGACTTTAACTCACTTTAAAAAGAATTTCTAAGTATTCAGGAGAATTTAACCTTTTCACAGTATTTTTATTAGGTTCATGGACAAAAAAAGTAAGAAACAAGTATCATATTTATATTGTAAATCTCCCCCACCCCCCTTTTCTCATTATTCTCTGTTTTAAACTCACTCATCACACGTTTTCTACTTTAAAAATAATGTTGTTTTAACATGATCCCTGATTTCTCAAGTAAAAGTTATATAATTCCTTCCAGCAATAAATAATAAAAATTTGGTTAAGAGAGGCTTTATTAATGCGGTACAAAACACACTTTTTTATAACTTGCTTATCATAAAAGACATTCTCAAAGTATGACTTCTTTCAGTCGAGTTAAATTAGCAGACTGCTCACTGTTTGATCACGTGTTTACCTCTGTAAGCTCCCATTATTGCAAAGTGTGTGACATTATTTTAAAATTAATTCATAATTTTATCAATTGTTTTTCTTGACAGATTTAGAACATTGTATATTGGGTGGATTTAAAAGCATTCCCATGTTTATGAAATAGCAGGAATGAATGACTTTTTCAGTATAGCATTCTTTAGCCATTATGTCATAGTTGCTTAATTTAGATAAAATAATGCTATGTCACACTGGCAATTTTGTAAAGATAAATCACATTTTTGTTAGGTTGTTTTCCCTCTACATAGTTAGAATTATTCACTCTTATTGAGTTGGTGAAATTTACCAGTGGGATCTACTTTGAACTGAAATTAAACAAAAGTAATGTTAACAGATTAATGCAGAAAAGATTGGTGTTTACCTGAATTTTTGTTTTTGTTATTATGGTTTGTGTAAGTCATTTAAGTTTCAGCAAATTGGGAAAAGTTTAAAGAAATGTCCTGTACCCAAACTGGGGCACATAGATTGCAAATCATTTATTAAATAATTGAAAATATACCTGGCAATAGGAAGGAAACACATGTTGAAAGGGGACCTGGTCTCCGTTGGATGGATTTTTTTTTTACAAGAGTTTTCTCTGTTCGTTTTGTACCATAACAGAGAAACATAAACTTCTCTTGGATAAATTCATGGTGATGACATCTTCACAAGTCATGCTTCAATGAATGCTCTATGATCACACTATTTGGATAGTGTGATAACTGGAGACAGTTTTGAGTTGGTTAGAACACTGCATAACCATTCTTCTAACAGCATCAAGGAATGAATGAATGACTAACAGTGGCTAATACTTGGAACATCAATTAGAAATCGTCAAAACCCCTTGAAACTTTTAAAGATTTTCTAGAAATTTAGCCTATTCATGGACATAATTGGGTACTGTGAAAAATTGGTCAAGCCCATTTCCCAGGTTCCTGGAGGAATTTTATCAAAGCAATGGCAAAACATGCTTGTATACTTTCTTTAATTTTCAGTGTATTATTTATTCTTCTGAAGACACATTTCAAAGGGGAAAGTATGTGGTGCAGATTGCTGTGGATCTAATTACAGAAACACACAGATGTCATAAAAAAATTTACCTTCAGGGCCCAGGATATAAGTTCAGGATTTGAAGCCCAGGAGTTTGTTGAGCTATTGTTCTGTAGCAAACAAACATTAAAATTTCTGAAAATGAGAGTCATGATGGCGTCTGATGGTGCTTTCCTCCTATATTGCTGATATAGTTCATCTGGGCCCAGTTGTGCGAAATAGTTAGATTGAAATTCAACCTTATTTTAGTTGCCTTATTAGGACTAGTTTTGATATACAGTTGTCAAATTAGTTATATATAATGAAGGAAATACAATTATTTAACAAATTACAAGTGGAATTAAATTGCTTGTAAATAAGAAAATTAGGAGGAGGAGAGTAATTTATTGGAGTGGAAAAAAGTGTATTTTGGATGATATATGTCAGAATTAAAATGGTATTACTATATCATGCTTATAAAATATCCATTGTAAAATCTGGACGAAGTTATCCATTTACTCCCTTAAAAGTAATATTTTCCACCCAGACATGGGTGTGTGAAATTTAGCTTTCCTTTAGCCCAAACATGTTAAGACAACAAACAAAAAGAAGAGATTAAGGGGAAAAGCTACTCAGTAGAGGCCCGAAGCCTCTCCAAACTGAATTTTAAGTACTGCTTCTGATGTAGGTTTCTTCATTTTCATTAAAAAAGGATATTAAGGAAGTTACACAAGCATAATAACTGTTCACACAGCCCCTTTGACAATATATTCTTAGTGGCTTGCATTTTTCTGGGCCTCATGTCAGATAGTGGAATAGAACTGGTGCAGATGGTAGAGAAACAAATTCGGTAGAAGTGGCAGCAATGAGCAATATGGCATAATCTTGGATACAATGTTTTCATTGTGTTTGATGCATTCATTCATTTGCAGAGGCATTCATGTGCAAATTACCCACAGCTCATATCCCTTTGCAAACTAAGGGTATGTCATTCCAGGAAGGCCAGCACATCCATGACCCACTAGATTCTTGAAAAGCCTGCACTTATTCTGATTTTCCCTACCCCCTTTTATGTTCTTTGAGAGGCTGGAAGAGACCCAGTGAAGAGGATCTTGCAGAATACGAAGGTAGCTCCCTAACTACACATGCCTGTATATTTCCCCTACAAGTACTTCATTGCACATCTATTTGAAGGTAAATTTAAATTAGTGAAATTAACCGTAAATTGATAGAGCAGTCTTGGGAGATAAACTACTTTGGTTAAATTTGTTTTACCATAATGGAGGTGCAATAAGCAGAGAGAAGACATAATTAAGTGGATACCTATTTTATTTAGTGGGAGAACATATCTTACATATTCTTGTGTTGGGTCAAGTTTATCTATAATGCTTAAAAGAATAAAAGAAATAGAGAGCAAAGAGATTATAGTAGAGGAAGAAAAAAATCACAAAAGGAAATATTGGAAAAATAGAATAAAATTCTCCAATAGTAAGGAATCAGTGCTTGGCATTTTACCAGTGCCTCACAAAGTTTCAGTGTAGATTGACCAAGATGAATCTGTTGCCTGCTATGTGCCAATGCTAGACCTTGTGTTTTGGAGATAAATGAAACAGTCTCCACCTGCGAGGAGCTCACAGTTGACAAAGACATCTGGGAAGAGTGAAGTCTGGTTGTGCAAGAAACCTATCCTTGATAATGAAATCTCTGAGTTGAAACTCAAAGAATGATGATTGTCAACTAAGTGCCTACAGAGGGAAAGAGCAAAGACTTGACCACATGGGGAACTCAGAAAAATTGAGTGTGTGAGATGAACAGGTAGTTTCCACATGGCTGCATATGGCCTCCATTCCAGCACTCCGCCCTCTCTCTTTGAATTCATTGAAGGCTCACCTATACATTAATTCAGGTGTATCATTAACTTAACTTGGACCTCATGTTTTGAATGTTGTTCAGGATATTATTATTAATGATAGGAATGATTGAAATAATTTCTGTTCCCTTCCCATAGGTTCTCTAATTTTTGACATGTATCCTGAGAAAGGTATTTGAACAGATCAATAGAAATAGTTTGTGAGGAACTATGAAAATTAACATTGATCACTGGAAACAACTACTGTTTGCATCAAATAAAAAAACTCCATTTTTCTTTTTGTTTTTTGAAATTAGACAATGCATTTGTAACTTTAAAATGTAATATATAATAGTTCTCATGATATTGGGAAATATCGAGGAGGGTGCTAGATGGATAAGTAATTGTTTGCAAAGGTCATTTGTGGTTCAGTTATTGTCACTCTGCAGGAAAATGTCTAGTTACTTGCCTCTTGACTGTCATCACTCCTGCACCATCAACATTGAACTGAAAGGTTGAAAATATTGTTGCCAATGTTGCAGTATTATAGTACATTTTTTCTTCCCTTCTCTCTCTACAAATAATGCCAAAAATAACCAGCATCTATATGTACTTGGCAATAATATACATTTTTTTAAGCTCCCTTGTATCCTTTCCATATAGGCACATTATATTCCAGTCTTATAGACGAAAGAACTGAACCAAGTTAAATAACCCACTTGAAAAGTCACAGTCTGTAATGTGGAGCAAAGATCCCAGAGATGGCTCTTCTGGCTTGCAAATCTGGGCTTTGTCCGTTGTTTTCAACTACCTGTGCAGTTCCTCTTTTGAATATACATATATGTCATCAAAAATATTTGCACATTGTAATATTGCCACTATCTCAAGTTTGCCTCCCTTATATAAGGAAACACCTCCATTGAATAAAGAGAGAAGGTAAATATCCTCCATTACTCTAATTAGAACAGATCATCTTTATAAGTTGACAACTTGATAACTTTGCATCTGATGAAAGAGCATAAATGCCATTTTTTTTTTCTAAATAAACTTTTAAAAAAATTTGGAAAAAATTTAGATTTACATTAAAGTTGCAAAGATAGTACAGAGAGTTCATCTATACCTCTCACCCAATTTCCTATAATATTAACATCTCTCATGGTACATTTGTCAAAGCTAAGAAAGTAACATTAATAGCATTGCTATTAATTACACTCTAGACTTTATTTGGATTTCACTACTTTCTCCACGAATGTCCTTTTTCTGTTTCAAGATCCAATCCAGGGTTCCACATTACGTTTAGTCTCCATGTCTCCATAGTCTCCTTTGGTCTGTGATGGTTTCTCAATATTTCCTTTTTTTTTTTCATGACCTTGACAGCTTGGAAGAGTGCTAGTCAGGTGCTTTGTAGAATGAATGTCCCTCAATTTAATTCTATGAGGTATTTGTCATGATTAGCCTCGGGTTTTGGGTTTTGGGGAAAAAAACCACAGATGTGAAGTGCCTTTTCATCACATCTCATCAGGGAGTGCATGATATTGTAAGAGGAGAAAAAAAAATCTTTCTTTTACCCATTTTGGGTTCTTGACTGGGTCTCTGTAACAAAAAACAGATTAAAGAGAGAAAAGCATACACATTTATTTCATATAAATTTGATATGACATGGTGGCCAAGGAAATGAAGATCTATTTTTATGCCAGGTTTGAGGAAAAGTGGAAAGTTGTGGGAAAATGTGATAGAGGACAAAAGGGGTATGAGTTACATGTAGTAAACTGGAGGAAACTTAGCAAGACCTGGTCATTCAGATTTCTCTCAGCATCCTTCCATCTTCAGAGATAAGGACACTCCTCTGAGTATAGGGAGGGCACCTCTCACATGAGGGGTTTACGACTTGCTTCAGGATAAGGTCAAAGAATCAATCCTTCCTGCACTTGCCCTTTCTCAAATTCCTTTACCTTAAAATATCCAACATGCCAAGGTGCAATATTTTGGGGTAGTGTATCTTGAATCCTGTCACTATCACCATGACTAACCAATAGTGGTATTATATTGATTACTTGGTTAAAGTTGTGTTTGCCAGGTTTCTTTACTGAAAAGTTGCTGTTTGTTACAGGTTGAATTGTGTTCTTCAAAAAAGATAATTTGAAGTCCTAGCCCCCGAACCTGGAAATGTGATCTTATTTGGAAATAGGGTCTTTGCATATTTAATCAAGTTAAGATGAGATCATTAGGATGGGCCCTAATTCAATATGACAGGTGTCCTTATAAGACTAGGAAAATGCCATGTGAAGCACCTGTGAACACACAGAGACACACATGTGACAACAGAGGCAGAGTCTGGGGTGCCGCAGCTGCAAGCCATGGCTCAAGGGCCAACCTAGAAACTAGGAAGAGGCAAAGAAGGGTTCTCCCCTAGAGGGCCAGAGGGAGCATGGCCTTACCAGCAGCTTGATATAAGACTTTTAGACTCCAGAGCGATGCGACAATCAATTTCTGTTGTTTTAAACTACCTAGTTTGTGGTACTTTGTTATGACAGCCCTAGGAAACAAATACACTGTTCGTCATTTTCCATCCTCTGTACTTTGTAAGCAAGCTGCCAAATCTAGGTCATACTCAAAGGTATTTAGTTTGCGCTTATGAGTACATTTCGAAAACTTTGGACAGAGGTTGCCACTATCTCTCGTATTTTTTTTTAAAAACACCTTTATTGGAGTATAATTGCTTTACAATGGTGTGTTAGTTTCTGCTATACAACAAAGTGAATCAGCTATACATATACATATATCCCCATATCTCTTCCCTCTTGCGTCTCCCTCCCTCCCACCCTCCCTGTCCCATCCCTCTAGGTGGTCACAAAGCATCGAGCTGATCTCCCTGTGCTATGCGGCTGCTTTGCACTAGCTATCTATTCTACATTTGGTAGTGTGTATATGTCCATGCCACTCTCTCACTTCGTCACAGCTTACCCTTCCCTCTCCCTGTGTCCTCAAGTCCATTCTCTAAGTCTGTCTTTATACCTGTCCTGCCCCTAGGTTTTTCAGAACTTTTTTATTTTTTAGATTCCATATATATGTGTTAGCATACGGTGTTTGTTCTACTCTTTCTGACTTACTTCACTCTGTATGACAGTCTCTAGGTCCATCCACCTCACTACAAATAACTCCATTTCGTTTCTTTTTATGGCTGAGTAATATTCCATGTATATATGTGCCACATCTCCTTTATCCATTCATCTGTCGATGGACATTTAGGTTGCTTCCATGTCCTGGCTATTGTACATAGAGCTGCAGTGAACATTGTGGTACATGACTATTTTTGAATTACGGTTTTCTCAGGGTATATGCCCAGTAGTGGGATTGCTGGGTCATATGGTAGTTCTATTTTTACTTCTTCAAGGAACCTCTATATAGTTCTCCATAGTGGCTGTATCACTTTACTTTCCCACCAACACTGCAAGAGGGTTCCCTTTCTTCCACACCCTCTCCAGCATCTATTGTTTGTAGATTTTTTGATGATGGCCATTCTGACTGCTGTGAGGTGATACCTCATTGTATTTTTGATTTGCATTTCTCTAATGATTAGTGATGTTGAACATCCTTTCATGTGTTTGTTGGAAACTGTATATCTTTGGAGAAATGTCTACTTAGGTCTTCTGCCCATTTTTGGATTGGGTTGTTTGTTTTTTGGATATTGAGCTGCATGAGCTGCTTGTAAATTTTGGAGATTAATCCTTTGTCAGTAGCTTCATTTGCAAATATTTTCTCCCATTCTGAGGCTTGTCTGTTTGTCTTGTTTATGTTTTCCTTTGCTGTGCAAAAGCTTTTAAGTTTCTTTAGGTCCCATTTGTTTATTTTGTTTTTATTTCCATTTCTCTAGGAGGTGGGTCAAAAAGAGTCTTGCTGTGAATTATGTCATAGAGTGTTCTGCCTATGCTTTCCTCCAATAGTTTTATTGTTTCTGACCTTACATTTAGGTCTTTAATCCCTTTTGAGTTTATTTTTCTGTATGGTGTTAGGAAGTGTTCTAATTTCATTCTTTTACATGTAGCTGTCCAGTATTCCCAGCACCACTTTATTTAAGAGGCTGTCTTTGCTCCATTGTATATTCTTGCCTCCTTTATCAAACATAAGGTGACATATGTGCATGGGTTTATCTCTGGGCTTTCTATCCTGTTCCACTGATCTTGTTCCATTGATCTATCTTTCTGTTTTTGTGCCAGTACCATACTGTCTTGATTACTGTAGCTTTGTAGTACAGTCTGAGGTCCAGGAGCCTGATTCCTCCAGCTCCGTTTTTCTTTCTCAAGATTGCTTTGGATATTTGGATACAAATTGTGAAATTTTTTGTTCTAGTTCTGTAAAAAATGCCATTGCTGGCTTGATAGGGATTGCACTGAATCTGTAGAATGCCTTTGGTAGTATAATAATTTTCACAATGTGATTCTTCCAATCCAAGAACACGGTAGTTCTCTCCATCTGTTGGTATCACCTTTAATTTCATTCATCAGTGTCTTATAGTTTTCTGCATACAGATCTTTTGTCTTCTTAGGTAGGCTTATTCCTAGGTATTTTATTCTTTTTGCTGCAGTGGTAAATGAGAGTGTTTCCTCAGTTACCCTTTCAGATTTTTCATAATTAGTGTATAGGAATGCCAGAGATTTCTGTGCATTAATTTTGTATACTGCTACTTTTCCAAGTTTATTGATTAGCTCTAGTAGTTTTCTGGTATCATCTTTAGGATTCTCTATGTATAGTATCATGTCATCTGCAAACAGTGACAGCTTTACTTCTTATTTTCCAATTTGGATTCCTTTTATTTCCCTTTCTTCTCTGATTGCTGTGGCTAAAACTTCCAAAACTATGTTAAATAATAGTGGTGAGAGCAGACACCATGTCTTGTTCCTGATTTTAGAGGAAATGGTTTCAATTTTTCACCATTGAGAATGATGCTGGCAGTGGGTTTGTCTTATATGGCCTTTATTGTGTTGAGGTAAGTTCCGCTATGCCTACTTTATAGAGGGTTTTTATTATAAATGGGTGTTGAATTTTGTCAGAAGCTTTTTCTGCATCTATTGAGATGATCATATGGTTTTTCTGTTTGTTAAGATGGTTTATCACATTGTTTGATTTGCGCATGTTGAAGAATCCTTGCATTCCTGGGATAAATCCCACTTGATCATGGTGTATGATCCTTTTAATGTGCTGTTGGATTCTGTTTGCTAGTATTTTGTTGAAGATTTTTGCATCTGTGTTCATCAGTGATATTGGCCTGTAGTTTTCTTTTTTTGTGACATCCTTGTCTGGTTTTTGTATCAGGGTGATGGTGGCCTCGTAGAATGAGTTTGGGAGAGTTCTTCCCTCTGCTGTATTTTGGAAGGGTTTGAGAAGGATAGATGTTAGCTCTTCTCTAAATGTTTGATAGAATTCTCCTGTGAAGCTATCTGGTCCTGGGCTTTTGTTTGTTGGAAGATTTTTAGTCACAGTTTCATTTTCAGTGCTTGTGATTGGTCTGTTTATATTTTCTATTTCTTCCTGGTTTAGTCTCAGAAGGTTGTGCTTTTCTAAGAATTTGTCCATTTCTTCCAGGTTGTCCTTTTTACTGGCATATAGTTGCTTGTAGTAATCTCTCATGATCCTTTGTATTTCTGCAGTATCAATTGTTACTTCTCCTTTTTCATTTCTAATTCTATTGATTTGTGTCTTCTCCCTTTTTTTCTTGATGAGTCTGGCTAATAGTTTATCAGTTTTGTTTATCTTCTCAAAGAACCAGCTTTTAGTTTTATTGATCGTTGTTATTGTTTCCTTCATTTCTTTTTCATTTATTTCTGATGTGATCTTTATGATTTTTTTCCTTATGCTAACTTTAGGGTTTTTTTTTTGGTTCTTCCTTGTCTAATACTTTAGATGTAAAGTTAGGTTGTTTATTTGATATGTTTCTTGTTTCTTGAGGTAGGATTGTATTGCTATAAAATTGCCTCTTAGAACTGCTTTTGCTGCATCCCATAAGTTTTGGGTCATCGTGTTTTCATTGTCATTTGTTTCTAGGTGTTTTTTGATTTCCTCTTTGATTCCTTCAGTGATCTCTTGGTTATTAAGTAGTGTATTGTTTAGCCTCCATGTGTTGTATTTTTTACAGATTTTTTTCCCGTAATTAATATGTTGTCTCATCACGTTGTGGTCGGAAAAGATACTTGATACGATTTCAATTTTCTTAATTTTACCAAGGCTTGATTTGTGACCCAAGATATGATGTGGCCTGAAAAATGTTCCATGTGCACTTGAGAATAAAAGTTATTCTGTTGTTTGTGGATGGAATATCCTATAAATATCAATTAAGTCCATCTTGTTTAATGTATCATTTAAAGGTTGTGTTTCCTTATTTATTTTCATTTTGGATGATCTGTCCATTGGTGAAAATGGGGTGTTAAAGTCCCCTACTATGATTGTGTTACTGTCAGTTTCCCCTTTTATGGCTTTTAGCATTTGCCTTATGTATTGAGGTCCTCCTATGTTGGGTGCATAAATATTTATAATTGTTTTATCGTCTTCTTGGATTGATCCCCTGATCATTATGTAGTCTCCTTCTTTGTCTCTTTTAATAGTCTTTATTTTAAAGTCTATTTTGTCTGATATGAGTATTGCTACTCCAGCTTTCTTTTGATTTCTATTTGCTTGGAATATCTTTTTCCATCCCCTCACTTTCAGTCTGTATGTGTCCCTAGGTCTGAATTGGGTCTCTTGTAGACAACATATATATGGGTCTTGTTTTTGTATCCATGCAGCCAGTGTATGTCTTTTGGTGGGAGCATTTAATCCATTTACATTTAAGGTAGTTATTGATATGTATGTTCCTATTACCTTTTTCCTAATTCTTTTGGGTTTGTTAATGTAGGTCTTTTCCTTCTCTTGTGTTTCCTGCCTAGAGAAGTTCTTTAGCGTTTGTTGTAAAGCTGGTTTGGTGGTGCTGAATTCTCTCAGCTTTTGCTTGTCTGTAAAGGTTTTAATTTCTCCGTGAAATCTGAATGAGATCCTTGCTGGGTATTGTAATCTTGGTTGTAGGTTTTCCCCTTTCATCACTTTAAATATGTCTCGCCATTCCCTTCTGGCTTGCAGGGTTTCTGCTGAAATATCAGCTGTTAACCTTATGAGGATTCCCTTGTATGTTATTTGTTGCCTTTCCCTTGCTGCTTTTAATATGTATTCTTTGTATTTAATTTTTGATAGTTTGATTAATATCTGTCTTGGTGTGTTTCTCCTTGGATTTATCCTGTATGGGACTCTGTGCTTCCTGGACTTAACTGACTATTTCCTTTCACATATTAGGCAAGTTTTAAACTGTAATCTCTTCAAATATTTTCTCAGTCCCTTTCTTTTTCTTTTCTTCTTCTGGGACCCCTATAATTCGAATGTTGGTGTGTTTAATGTTGTCCCAGAGGTCTCTGAGACTCTCCTCAATTCTTTTCATTCTTTTTTGTTTATTCTGCTCTAAATAGTTATTTGCACTATTTTATCTTCCAGGTCACTTTATCTGTTCTTCTGCCTTAGTTATTCTGCTTTTGATTCCTTCTAGAGAATTTTAAATTTCATTTGTTGTGTTGTTCATCATTGTTTGTTTTCTCTTTAGTTCTTCTAGGTCCTTGCTAAACGTTTCTTGTATTTTCTGCATTCCATTTCCAAGATTTTGGATCATCTTTACTATCATTATTCTGAATTCTTTTTCAGGTAGACTGCCTATTTTCTCTTCATTTGTTTGGTCTCATGGGTTTTTACCTTGCTTCTTCATCTTCTGTGTGTTTCTATGTCTTCTCATTTTGCTTGGCTTACTGTGTTTGCAGTCTCCATTATGCAACCTGCAGCATCATAGTTCCTGTTGTTTCTGGTGTCTGCTCACAGTGCGTAAGGTAGGTTCAGTGGTTTGTGTAGGCTTCCTGGTGGAGGTACTGCTGCCTGTGTTCTGGTGGATGAGGCTGCATTTTGTCTTTCTAGTGGGCAGGCCCACATCCAGTGGTGTGTTTTGGTGTGTCTGTTACCTTATTATGATAGTACAGTTTGGTTAAACCACTTGAAGTTCTAGCTTTTTATAACAATTTAAAGTAGAGTTTGAATTCTTTGCCTTTCCAAGAGGAAAGAAGGAATATTATATTAAATATACTTACGTATAAAAGTCCCCCAAATAAGCTGTGTTTGAGGAAGTTAATATACTTTATTTTTCCTTGATCTTTCTTTCTTTCTTTTTTCTTTCTTTCTTTCTTCCTTCCCTCCCTCCTTCCTTCCTTCCTTCCTTCCTTCCTTCCTTCCTTCCTTCCTTCCTTCTTTCCTTCCTTCCTTCCTTCCTTCCTTCCTGTCCTTTCCTTCCTCCTGTCCTTCCTCTCTCCCTGCCTCCCTTCCTCCCTCCCTCCCTTCCTTCTCTCTCTCTCTTTCTTCCTTTCCCTTCCTCCCTTTACTTCCCTCCCTTCCTCTCTCCCTCCCTTCCTCCTTGTTTTCTTTTATTTATAAGAGAGATCACTTTCTGTGGAACTTAGTGTATATATATTTGCTTTAAGTACACATTAAGTCTGGCTTTTAGACGGAAGGTAGAAGAAACATGTGAAAATTCATTTTTGCTACCCTATTTGCAGTAATAACACCTATTTTCTGAGATTCTTGAGCATATCATTAAATTTACTTTAAAATTTAATTCTGTAAAACCAGTGCATTAGAGCTTGTGAAATCATCATGGCTTGGAAGATGATCTCTCAAGCATTGAACACCCATGGGAGCTGGGAGGTTGCATTGCCAATTACCAAAGTATGCTTAATGCAAGGCCATTCTTCTTCCTACATGGTGCAGCATTTATTGGGAAAATTCCAAAGCCTTATGAATATGTATGCCCCAAATTGTCCATTCAGCTTAGCAACAAAGAAGTATTTTCTATTACATTATACAGTATTGACCATCAATTACTTTAATAACGTGTGCTGCTGATGGTTTTGAGTAAGCATGAAGTTAGAAACTACAGTAACCCATGCATTTGTTATATATTAAAAATATTATAAGATAGCTCCTGACACACACACATGTTGTGCGTGCACGCACACACACACACAGTATATACATATTGGGTTTCCTCCATAAAAATATACATGATTAAAACAGCTTTTATTCTGGTGTGTATTGACCTTACTGCTTTTATATGGATCTACCAGTTTAATCATTTTTATGAGTACATCTCTTTGACCATGACTTATCAATTTAATCCCCAAATCATGTCAATGAATTTGTTAGAGATAGTTTTAGGCAAGGGAGAGGTCCAGAAGTGTGAGGCAGAAAGACTGTGATGATGTTATTTTAAGCAACAGAAAGAAGCATTTTGTTTTCTGTAATTCTATCTTACTGTTCAGCATCACATTCCCAGGAGGCTTACTGAAGTGAGCAAGTGTAATATTCTCTGTTTGCTAAGTATGTATGCATTTTGTTACTCAATAATTATTGGCAGTTAATGATTACCAAATGCATCTTTAACAATCAATCACATAAACCATACTTGGGGACATGAGAAGACATGTAAAAATCATAGTCTAACACAAATGATGTGTCATGGATCTGGTTGATAAGCTACCCTCCAAGTTTTTTTATGTTTGGTTTGAATTAGATTAATTGTTCAGGGAAAATACTGAGTGCTTTTGTAGTAAGATGCTTGTCATGTGCTGGCTATCACATGCAGGTACTTTGGCACCAAGGAGAAAATACTCCTTCAGTTTTTTTATTTCCTTAAGGAAAAACAATCAGATGTTACCTTTTGATGAAGGAAGAGAAATTATCTACCAGAACTGAACGACCCCCCCCCAAAAAAAATCCCCAAACATATTGAGAATAAATCAAGATTTATGAAATCACTTATTTTAAAAAGTGTTTATTTTTTAGCAGTTTTAGCAGTTGGGCCCATTTTTTTAAGATTGGCATTCTAAGGAACACATTTTCAAAATCTCCCAGGTATCCAGCCATATTCCTACCAAGTCATATATCTTAAAAGTCTAGCTACTGCAAGTTTGGACAGATTATTTGGAAACATGACATATATTTCTACATAGTAAATAGGAGTCATAAAAAAATGGGGAAAACAAAGCAAGAGATAATCTTCTTTCAAACTTCCCCAAATTAAGTTCCAAACATTTAAAAATATTTGTAGTTTTCTAGGGAAGAAATTGTGTTACCTACCTGAAATGATAATTTCCAGAATGTAGCTTTTGAACATGCCAGGTACTTACTCAGTTTGGAATGGGATTTATTGGTATATATATGAATATTTTAAAATATAATTTCTTATATTTTAAAGAGAGACCAAGTTACTCAGTTTTCTCTTTGGGCCATTTTATTAGGAATTCAACTTGACAAAGACTTGAAGACATTTGCTTTAAATTCCTTGCTTTCCTGGCTCCTGTCCTCTGCCAACCTCAGAGCCTTCAACCCTTCAGGCTATAGTTTTCAGAAACTATTAAATCCTTTTGATTTCGTCTTCTAATATTTAACAATTCCCTCTTGTTTCAGTAACAAATCATCCCCAAACTCAACAAGCATAAAATAACAGTGGGATGGCTAATCTCTGCTTGGTGGTGCCTGGGCCTCAGCTTGAAAGACTGGAAGGATGGGGTTTGAAATCATCAGAAGGCATCTTCATTCACATCCGGCAGTTGATGGTGTGGCATGGCTGGGACCTCAACTGAGCTGTGGGCTGGCATTTACAGCTTTGGGCTGTGGGCTTTCCATATGGTTTTTTCACGTGGGGCCAGTTAGGGCTTCCACACAGGATGGCAGCTGGATTCTAAGAGCAAGTATTTTAAGAAGATCAGGTGGAAGCTGTATCACATTTTATGACCTAACCTCAGATGTCACGTAGTGTCTCCTCTGCTGTAATTACAAGGGAAGGAACTACTGACCCCACCTCTTGATGGGAGGAGTCTGCAAGTCACATTGGGAGTTGAAGTTGTGGTATGGGAGTTGTGGCAGACACTTTGGGACATTACAGTCTGGCACATTTTCCCTCTTCTCCTTACCTACAATCGTAATTTTAGATCTGTGTCTCATCATCTTTTGCTGGGACATTACTGCTGATGGCCTCCTATCTGGTCTCCCTGCCTGAGCTCTAATTCTCTTCATATCTGCTCTCCACACAGCATAAGGGTGACCTATTTATTTAAACATCTTTATTGGATTATAATTGCTTTACAGTGGTGTGTTAGTTTCTGCTGTGTAAAAAGTGAATCAGCTATACGTATACTTATATCCACATAACCCCTCCCTCATGCATCTCCCTCCCACCCGCCCTATCCCATCCCTCTAGGTGGTCACAGAGCACCAAGCTGCTCTCCCTGTGCTCTGTGGCTGCTTCCCAGTAGCTGTCTATTTTACATTTGGTAGTGTATATATGTTCATGCCACTCTCTCACTTCATCCCAGCTTACCCTTCCCCCTCCCCGTGTCCTCATGTCCATTCTCTACATCTGCATCTTTATTCCTGTCCTGCCCCTAGGTTCTTCAGAACCTTTTTTTTTTTAGATTCCATATATATGTGTTAGCATACGGTATTTTTCTTCTCTTTCTGACTAACTTCACTGTATGACAGTCTCTAGGTCCATCCACCTCACTACAAATAACTCACTTTCATTTCTTTTTATGGCTGAGTAATATTCCATGTATATATGTGCCACATCTTCTTTATCCATTCATCTGTCAATGGACACTTAGGTTGCTTCCATGTCCTGGCTATTGTAAATAGAGCTGCAATGAATATTGTGGTATACGACTCTTTTTGAATTATGGTTTTCTCAGGGTATATGCCCAGTAGTGGGATTGCTGGGTCATATGGTAGTTCTCTTTTTACTCCTTTAAGGAACCTGCATACTGTTCTCCATAGTGGCTGCATCAATTTACTTTTCCACCAACACTGCAAGAGGGTTCCCTTTCCTCCACAAACTTTCCAGCATTTATTGTTTGTAGATTTTTTGATGATGGCTATTCTGACTGGTGTGAGGTGATACCTCATTGTACTTTTGATTTGCATTTCTCTAATGATTAGTGATGTTGAACATCCTTTCATGTGTTTGTTGGCAACTGTATATCTTCTTTGGAGAAATGTCTATTTAGGTATTCTGCCCATTTTTGGATTGGGTTGTTTGTTTTTTGGATATTGAGCTGCATGAGCTGCTTATATATTATGGAGATTAACCCTTTGTCAGTTGCTTCGTTTGCAAATATTTTCTCCCATTCTGAGGGTTGTCTTTTCATCTTGTTTATGTTTTCCTTTGCTGTGCAAAAGCTTTTAAGTTTCATTAGGTCCCATTTGTTTATTTTTGTTTTTTTTTTCTATTTCTCTAGGAGGTGGGTCAAAAAGAGTCTTGCTGTGAATTATGTCATAGAGTGTTCTGCCTATGTTTTCCTCCAAGAGTTTTATTGTGTCTGACCTTACATTTAGGTCTTTAATCCATTTTGAGTTTATTTTTCTGTATGGTGTTAGGGAGCGTTCTAATTTCATTCTTTTACATGTAGCTGTCCAGTATTCCCAGCACCACTTATTTAAGAGGCTGTCTTTGCTCCATTATATATTCTTGCCTACTTTATAAAAGAGAAGGTGTCCATATGTGCGTGGGTTTACCTCTGGGCTTTCTATCCTGTTCTATTGATCTACATTTCTGTTTTTGTGTCAGTACCATACTGTCTTGATTACTGTAGCTTTGTAGAATATTCTGAAGTCAGAGAGCTCGCTTCTCCCAGCTACGTTTTTCTTTCTGAAGATTGCTTTGGCTATTCGGGGTCTTTTGTGTTTCCATACAAATTGTGAAATTTTTTGTTCTGGTTCTGTAAAAAAATGCCATTGGTAGTTTGATAAGGGATTGCATTTAATCTGTAGATTGCTTTGGGTAGTATAGTCATTTTCAAATATTTATTCTTCCAATCCAAGAACACGGTATTTCTCTCCATCTGTTGGTATCATCTTTAATTTCTTTCATCAGTGTTTTATAGTTTTCTGCATACAGGTCTTTTGTCTCCTTAGGAAGGCTTATTCCTAGGTATTTTATTCTTTTTGCTGTGATGGTAAATGGGAGTGTGTCCTTAATTTCTCTGTCAGATTTTTCATCATTAGTGTATAGGAATGCAAGAGAATTCTGTGCATTAATTTTGTATCCTTCTCCTTTACCAAATTCATTGATTAACTCTAGTAGTTTTCTGGTAGCATATTTAGGAGTCTCTATGTATAGTATCATGTCATCTGCAAGCAGTGACAGCTTTACTTCTTTTCCTATTTGGATTCCTTTTATTTATTTTCCTTCTCTGATTGCTGTGGCTAAAACTTCCAAAACTATGTTAAATAATAGTGGTGAGAACAGACACCATGTCTTGTTCCTGATTTTAGAGGAAACAGTTTCAGTTTTTCACCATTGAAAATGGTGTTGGCAGTGGGTTTGTCATATATGTCCTTTATTGTGTTGAGGTAAGTTCCCTCTATGCCTACTTTATAGAGGGTTTTTATTATAAATGGGTGTTGAATTTTGTCCGAAGCTTTTACTGCATCTATTGAGATGATCATATGGTTTTTCTCCTTCTATTTGTTAATATGGTTTATCACATTGCTTGGTTTGCATATATTGAAGAATCCTTGCATTCCTGGGATAAACTCCACTTGATCATGGTGTATGATCCTTTTTTTTTTTTTTTTTTTTTTTCTTTTGTGTTACACGGGCCTCTCACTGTTGTGGCCTCTCCCTTTGCAGAGCACAGGCTCCGAATACGCAGGCTCAGCGGCCATGGCTCACGGGCCCAGCTGCTCTGCGGCATGTGGGATCTTCCTGGACCAGGGCATGAACCCGTGTCCCCTTCATCGGCAGGTGGACTCTCAACCACTGCGCCACCAGGGAAGCCCTGTGATCCTTTTAATGTGCTGTTGGATTCTGTTTGCTAGTATTTTGTTGAGGATTTTTGCATCTATGTTCATCAGTGATATTGGCCTGTAGTTTTCTTTCTTTGTGATGTCTTTGTCTAGTTTTGGTATCAGGGTGAAGGTGGCCTCGTAGAATGAATTTGAGAGTGTTCCTCCCTCTGCTATATTTTGGAAGAGTTTGAGAAGGATAGGTGTTAGCTCTTCTCTAAATGTTGATAGAATTCACCTGTGAAGCCATCTGGTCCTGGGCTTTTTTTGTTGGAAGATTTTTAGTCACAGTTTCATTTTAAGTGCTTGTGATTGGTCTGTTTATATTTTCTATTTCTTCCTGGTTTAGTCTCAGAAGGTAGTGCTTTTCTAAGAATTTGTCCATTTCTTCCAGATTTTCCATTTTACTGGCATATAGTTGCTTGTAGTAATCTCTCATGATCCTTTGTATTTCTGCAGTGTCAGTTTTTATTTCTCCTTTTTCATTTCTAATTCTATTGACTTGAGTCTTCTTCCTTTTCTTCTTGATGAGTCTCACTAAAGGTTTATCAGTTTTGTTTATCTTCTCAAAGAACCAGCTTTTTGTTTTATTGATCTTTGCTATTGTCTCCTTCATTTCTTTTTCATTTATTTATGATTTCTTTCCTTCTGCTAACTTTGGGTTTTTGTTTGTTCTTCTTTCTCTAACTTGCTTTAGTGTAAGGTTAGGTTGTGTATTTGATATGTTTCTTGTTTCTTGAGGTAGGATTGTATTGCTATCAACTTCCCCTTAGAACTGCTTTTGCTAGTTCCCATAGGCTTTGGATCATTGTGTTTTCATTGTCATATTTTTCTAGGTATTTTTTTGATTTCCTCTTTGATTCCTTCAGTGATCTCTTGGTTATTTAGTAATGTATTGTTTAGCCTCCATGTGTTTGTATTGTTTACAGATTTTTCCCTGTAATTGATATCTAGTCTCATAGCATTGTGGTCAGAAAAGATACTTGATATGATTTCAATTTTCTTAAATTTACCAAGGTTTGATTCGTGACCCAAGATATGATCTGTCCTGGAAAATCTTCCAGGAGCACTTGAGAATAAAGTGTATTCTGTTTTTTGTGGATGGAATGTCCTATAAATATCAATTAAGTCCATCTTGTTTAATGTATCATTTAAAGGTTGTGTTTCCTTATTTATTTTCATTTTGGATGATCTGTCCATTGGTGAAAATGGGGTGTTAAAGTCCCCTACTATGATTGTGTTACTGTCAGTTTCCCCTTTTATGGCTTTTAGCATTTGCCTTATGTATTGAGGTCCTCCTATGTTGGGTGCATAAATATTTATAATTGTTTTATCGTCTTCTTGGATTGATCCCCTGATCATTATGTAGTCTCCTTCTTTGTCTCTTTTAATAGTCTTTATTTTAAAGTCTATTTTGTCTGATATGAGTATTGCTACTCCAGCTTTCTTTTGATTTCTATTTGCTTGGAATATCTTTTTCCATCCCCTCACTTTCAGTCTGTATGTGTCCCTAGGTCTGAATTGGGTCTCTTGTAGACAACATATATATGGGTCTTGTTTTTGTATCCATGCAGCCAGTGTATGTCTTTTGGTGGGAGCATTTAATCCATTTACATTTAAGGTAGTTATTGATATGTATGTTCCTATTACCTTTTTCCTAATTCTTTTGGGTTTGTTAATGTAGGTCTTTTCCTTCTCTTGTGTTTCCTGCCTAGAGAAGTTCTTTAGCGTTTGTTGTAAAGCTGGTTTGGTGGTGCTGAATTCTCTCAGCTTTTGCTTGTCTGTAAAGGTTTTAATTTCTCCGTGAAATCTGAATGAGATCCTTGCTGGGTATTGTAATCTTGGTTGTAGGTTTTCCCCTTTCATCACTTTAAATATGTCTCGCCATTCCCTTCTGGCTTGCAGGGTTTCTGCTGAAATATCAGCTGTTAACCTTATGGGGATTCCCTTGTATGTTTTTTTGTTGCTTTTCCCTTGCTGCTTTTAATATGTATTTAATTTTTGATAGTTTGATTAATATCTGTCTTGGCGTGTTTCTCCTTGGATTTATTCTGTATGGGACTCTTTGTGCTTCCTGGACTTGATTGACTATTTCCTTTCCCATATTAGGGAAGTTTTAAACTGTAATCTCTTCAAATATTTTCTCAGTCCCTTTCTTTTTCTTTTCTTCTTCTGGGACCCCTATAATTCGAATGTTGGTGTGTTTAATGTTGTCCCAGTTGTCTCTGAGACTCTCCTCAATTCTTTTCATTCTTTTTTGTTTATTCTGCTCTAAAGTAGTTATTTGCACTATTTTATCTTCCAGGTCACTTTATCTGTTCTTCTGCCTCAATTATTCTGGTATTGATTCCTTCTAGAGAATTTTAAATTTCATTTTTGTGTTGTTCATCATTGTTTGTTTGCTCTTTAGTTCTTAAGGTCCTTGTTAAACGTTTCTTGTATTTTTTCCATTCTGTTTCCGAGATTTTGGATCATCTTTACTATCATTATTCTGAATTCTTTTTCAGGTAGACTGCCTATTTTCTCTTCATTTGTTTGGCCTGGTGGGTTTTTACCTTGCTCCTTCATCTGCTGTGTTTTTCTCTGCCTTCTCATTTTGCTTAACTTACTGTGTTTGGGATCTCCTTTACGCAGTCTGCAGGTTTATAGTTCCCATCGTGTTTGGTGTCTGCCCCCTGTGGGTAATGTTCGTTCAGTGGTTTGTGCAGACTTCCTTGTGGAAGGGACTGGTGCCTGTGTTCTGGTGGATGAGGCTGGATCTTGTCTTTCTGGTGGGCAGGACCACGTCTGGTGGTGTGTTTTGGGGGTGTCTGTGAAGTTATTATGATTTTAGGTAACCCTTCTGCTAATGGGTGGGGTTGTGTTCCTGTCTTGCTAGTGTTTTGGCATAGGGTGTCCTGCAGTGGAGCTTGCTGGTCGTTCAGTGGAGCCGGTTCTTAGCGTTGAGACGCAGATCTCTGGGAGAGCTCCTGCCGATTGATATTATGTTGGGCCGGGAGGTCTCTGGTGGACCAGTGTCCTGAACTCGGCTCTCCCACTTCAGAGGCACAGGCCTGACACCCGGCTGGAGCACCAAGACCCTGTCAGCCACACGGCCAAGGGTTGACCAGCCTCTCTCCTCATCTTCCCACAGGAAAATACCATCTGTGTCCTGTTCTTCTGCCACAGACTCTGTATGACCTATTTAAAATGGAAATCTGTACATCATTTATTTTCTAAAACCCTGAAGCCTCCTTATAGAAGAAAGACTCTCAACCTGGTATACAAGCTCTTCATGATATTTGCCTAACTGCATATATAACCTGTTTACATGGCAGTCTCCAACAAAAATAAATTTTCCACACTTTTCTCTTGCTCCTTCCTCATCATACATGTACATAGGCTCCCCATGCCTTTTCCATGGTTTCTCTTCTCCCTCAATTATATCCTCTGCCATCTTCATCTTTCTCCAGCTAATGCATTTTAGCTCTCTATGCACAGGATCAGGAATTACCTTCTCCATGCAGTTTGCAACATGATTTCAGCTTATGTTCTAAATTGTAATTCTCATTTCTACTTACTGTGCCTCTTTTCCCCCATCTATTAAAAGAAACTGTAACCCTCAACTTATATGGATGTTACAAAAATTAAATGAACTTAAGATATGTAAAGTTCTTATAACAATATCCAGTACATGGGAACTGCTCAAAAGATATTAGGTAGTATTATTGTGATTACTAACCACTTGCATCTTACATTTCTGGCAAACTGGATTAATTTTGGAAAATGTCTTGCCTTGATGTCTTTCCTTATGTTCTTTTCTGCATTGAATTCTCTACCCCATCTCTATGTAGATCCATTTTTTCTCTTCCCCCCCATTTTGTTTTGTATTCCACAAATTCTCAAGGAAAGCATCTGCAACAGACTGAATGTTTGTGTTCCCCCCAAATTCATGTATTGAAACTAATGCCCAATGTGATGGTATAGGAGGTGGAGCCTTTGGGAGGTCCTTAGGTCATGAGGGTAGAACCCTCATGAATGGGATTAGTGCCCTTATAAAAGTGATCCTAGAGAGCTAGATTGTCCTTTCCACCATGTGGCCCACAAAGCGGACCATCTATGAACCAGGAAATGAGTTCTCACCAGACACTGAATCTGCCTGTCTGCCATGATCTTGGACTTCCCAGCCTCCAGAACTGTGAAACATAAATGTTTGTTATTTATAATCCACCCAGTCTCTGGTTTTTTTGTTATAGCAGCTTGAACACACTAAGACAGCATCTTTCTTTTCCAGACTTTAAACCCTCATAACATTTTTTTGTATACCCTCTTGGAATCTGCATATCCTATTTTTTATATTAGTTTGTTTGAATGTGAATTGTTTATGGAATTCTCAAGGGTAACGGTTACATCATGTATTTTTATCACTTTAATGCCTAACATTCTGCCATGCTTGGCATAAGCTAATATTCATTGACTTAAGTTAGGCTTAAGACAAAAGACTTTTCAGAGATTTTGATATTAGTAAATGAAGACAAATGTACACTAAATTTGACATTAAGTTTTATTATATTATGTCATATATATTATGTAAATTTTAAAGATATACTCAATGCTTTGTATTTTAAGGTGGAAATATGTAAAATGTTAATTTTATCTTCTAGTTTAAAATTTGATGTTTTAATTACCCCAAATTTGATGTTTTAATTACCCCCAATTTTTTTCTTCTTTCTCTTTAATTATCCTATTTCATTTCTTTCTAAATTAATGCTAAGAAAGATGATTATACAGACTGTCCTGAATCTATCCTATGTAAAGCTTTTAAAGAGATATTTGTAATTGTTAATTTATAATTTATTTTGAGTCCAAAATTTATTTCATGAATACTCAGTTGGTAGCTAACATGTGATAAACACTGGGGCTTCAGGAATTAACAAGACAGCTTCTTCCTCAAGGAGCTTAGGATTTTAGGTAAGGAGGGAAGACTCAGTGGGAGATACAGGTGAAGAGTAAGAGAGTTCAAAGCAGGTGATATTATTTTCAGCCAAAAGGATCAAAAAAGGATTTATTGGAGCACATGGTATTTGGTCTGAGTCTTGAAGGTCTGGTGGGATTTGGTAAGCATTTGTTATTCCAGAGAAAAGAAGAAAGCAGAAGAGTTGTCCAGTGAACATGACAATGTGAACATACCTATTTGGTGGGAAGACACAAGGGCGTGCAAGTATGGGGAATAGAGTTTGGTTGAAACATACTGTGGATGTAAAAGGAGGAATAGGAAAGGTAGTTGGTGCCTGGTGCCAAAGTCTTGAAATATTCTGCTTGGTTCTGTAGGTGATGTGAAGCCATTAATAGGTCTAGAAGTGATCAAACTGAGTTATGGGAATTTGCATGGGGAAAGGACTACTGAGGTGAACTGCTTAGCAAAAGCATCTGACCTCAAATACTTTCTCCATAAATGTTTAAAGAAAATCTAATTTGGCTGTGGATATATTTGCTTTTCGCCTGGCAATCCTATTTCATAAATTTGAGGTTGCTTTTTAGGTGAGGCTTTTCAGTCACTCCCAACCCAGGTAGGAATCGTTCCAGTGAATGACCCTGGGGCGACAGCTCCACAAACCAATTACAATACTCAGGAGGTTTCTGCACAGGGTCTGTGTCACTCTGATTTCAACTAACATCTCTCTTAATTAGAAAGAAATACAGGGGAACAGAGGGTGATACTTTTAATTCTTTGCTCCTTGTTTAACTTTCTGTCCACTTGATATATGAGATAGCAGAGATGGAAATTTGGAGAGCTGAATTCATGGAGAATTTGATTATAACAATTAAATTTTAAAAAGTTAGGTCAGGTAAATTATATGCAATTTAGAGTTTATTCTAACCTCCACATTTGCCTTGAAGAAGTTGTATAGTTGTACTTTAGAAGCTATTTCTGTGGACTCCATATGTTGAACTGTTATGGACAGTACTCTAATTAGACCAACATCATACATTGAACTTAGGTCCCTAATTCAGTCTCCAAAAGAAAACTCAGCAGTATAGCTACTCACCTCCAAAACAGCAAAACAACAAAACAACAATATGAAACAAGGGTTGTTTCATCGTGCGAACTGAGCTTCTAGACACTGTGTCATTGGGTATATATGTTAATTTACCCCTGGGGGGGTACCTTCAATATATAAACTGAGAGTATTCAGCCAAAGGGAAGATCTAATTCACCCCTACCATCCCAGCTTTCTAATCTTTTCGGGAAGCTGGATAACCTGACCTTAACTAGACAGTTCATGTGATAAAATGTCAAAGGCAAATCATTGCTTCCCTAACTTAAAGCTAACTGTACTCAAATAAGAAGGGAAATGCCTTGTTAGAAAGACAGTAAAAGAAAAGCAACTCAAAAGGGCTTTTTAAACTACAGTGATGTCATCACCATGTAATAACATATTGAGTAGAGATGGTAACAGAGAAAATTCTACTAGAAGTATTTATAGGTATTAAACACAGATATCTGGAGGTAGGAGTCCCTAATCTAGGGCTTTACATCATCTCCCTTTAATTAAAGAGGAGAAGCACTTTCATTTAATTTCAACAGGACCTGTGAAATACTTTCATCATTTCATACGTATTGTGATAAGAGACTAATATCGTTAACAGAAATTGGATTTTTCCCTTTTTAGGTCAATAAAAATAGCTTCCATTTGCTGACTGTTTACCTTATAAATGCTTCACATAAATTATCTTATTTATTTCCCACAAAGTTATGTGGCTGATAGTATTATGTTCATTTTACAGGTGAGGAAGCTGTGATTAAACATATTCAAAGATGTTCCCAAAGTTACAAGCAATTAGAGTTGGTGTTTGAATCCAGGTTAGTGTGAATTCAAAATCTGAACTATTTCCCACAACATTTTAATGATGTCATAAAATATCTCAGGATCTGCTGTGGGAATGGTATTTTAAACTGTTCCTTAAATCAACATTGGCATGGGGCTTCAGCTGCATCTTTAGCAGATCCTATAAATTAGGACCTCTTAATACCAAAACTTTGAGGTTCATAGGCATAATATGTGAAACTGAATCAGGAAGCGTTCAATTTGTAACCTTTAAGTTGCTTTTTCATATCCCTAATTTGATGAATATGGGTTAGAAATGAAGCAACACTGTAAATTGAAAGAATTCTACTTGCTTTTAGTCTAGGTAACTTAGTCTTAGTTGTTGTGTTTCTTTCCTTATACTGCTTGTTTTCCTGTTCACAAAGTAGTGTAGTTGTGAGGGTAACAGCCCTTTATATATAGCACAATCTTTACGTAACATGGTTCAGCCATTTAGAACTCAAATGAAGCTTCGTGCCATAGCTTAAATAAATATTTTACTTTAGGTTGAGTGCCGTGGGCTGAGTGTTTGTGTCCTCCCCAAATTTATATATTGAAATCTTAACCCCCAAAGGTGTTGTAGTATTAGGAGGTGGGTCATTTGGGCTGTGTTTAGGTCATGAGTGTGAAGACCCGTGAATGGGATTAAGGCCCTTATAAAGAGGCCCCAGAGATTCCTCACCCCTTCATCCCTGTGAGGACACAGTGAGAAATCTGCGATCCGGAAGAGAGCGCTCACCTGACTATGCTGGCTCGCTGATCTCAAAGCTCCTGCCTCCAGAACTGTGAGAAATAAATTTCTGTTGCTTGTAAGCCACCCAGTCTGTGGTATTTTATAATAGCAGCCTGAACCGACTAAGACACTGAGATCTCAAATTTTCAAGTAGGAAGTCCTGCTTTTTATTCTTATTTCCTTATCTGAATGCATTCAGTAGGTCTAGTAATTTTTCAGCCTTGAATCATGCCTCCTTAGCTCACCACATACCTTGAATATCAACTAGCGCCAAGGGCGACTTCTTGGGTTCGTCCTGTCAATTTCTAATTTAGGAAAATGGGATGCAGCAGCCTCCTTGTATTCTTTATACTCATTCAATACTTCTACACCTTTAAACCCTCGGGGTCGTTCAAGGAAACTTCACACTTTTGTGTCATTTTCTGCTCAGATTCAAGGCCATCAGAATTATAATTAATTTGCATTTTAGACCCTTGTGTAAG
The DNA here is from genome assembly GCF_026419965.1 of Kogia breviceps. NCBI lineage: Eukaryota > Metazoa > Chordata > Mammalia > Artiodactyla > Physeteridae > Kogia > Kogia breviceps. Next base: position 25,034,792 of record NC_081313.1, on the reverse strand, counting down.
AGGATGTCACTTCTTGGAAATGCTATTGGATGATAAAATAAAGCAAGAAGCACCCACTGCTCTGATACACTTAATTAGGAATTCCAGGTAATTACTCATTATGTCCCTTTACATTTCTGGAAATTTATAGAAAAAATTGTTTCTTCCCCTTTTGTGTCAAAAGAAAGAAAGGGAGGGAGGGATGGAGAGAGGAAGGAAGGAAGGAAGGAGGGATGGGGGAGGGAGGGAAGGAAGGAATTCCTTCAGTACAGGAAAGCTTTTCTTTTTCAGAGATAAGATCCTTAAGTGACCTTTGTTAAACATATTTTTCTATCCTAATGTTTTCCTTTACCTTTTGGTTGTTAGAAAAATAGCCTAAGTCTGAAAAATGGCAAATATTTAGTTAGGTACACTAAAAGCACAGCATGGAAGAAAATGAACTCTTTGTTTTATTTTTTTATTTTAACAAATGCTTATATTTTAAGTGCTTTAAAGTATTACTCATTTAATCCTTATTATAACCCTGTGAGGCAGAGTACTATCATTATCCCATTTTACAGATGTGACTAGATAATATTATATGGGCAATGGCAAAGAGTTTGAGTCCTGTATACAGATACAGAATTATAGCAGAAGTAAAATGTTGACTACTAGCTTCTTTAAAGAGTCGTTATTTCTCTGTGGCAGCTTGCTTAGGCTTAATCTCGATGGTGAGTCAAATTCATATTATGTTATGAGCAGCTTCTCCAAGAATTCTAGTGGACAAGTTCCTGAAGTTAATTCTAAATATGAACTTAGTGTATTAAATTCTGCACCACAGTGAGTCACATTATAGTGAAGCTTCAACATGGGTTCTTTTTATAGTGAGAGAAGCAAATTAAAGGAGATTTAATTTCCTTTTGAGCCGCTCTCCAGTTTAATTGTTCACATTTATATAATAGGTGGTAGCATAACCTATTGGAAAGGATAGGCAAAAGCAATTGAGTTCTATTTGTTCCTTAATGGACTATTTGTGTGATTTCAGGTAAATCCTTTTATCTTTTTCTGATTTTTGTTTTCTTTTCAGTAAAACAAGAACAATGCCACTTTTATTTCCCTGCCTATTTCCTAGTGCTAGTCTGTGAAAAAATGCAAACCAGCTATTGCTCACGAGGAGGAGAGGCACAGCTGGGTGTCCCCTTTTCTTTTCTTTGCTTTTAGACTACTTGTAATATTATCTGCTATTCTTGCCTAAATGGCGTTTTGTGATTTTGATGGAAAGGAGTCCTTGTGCAGTTTGTCAGACAACCTATTAGAAAAGCTTTTTGATGAAAGCAATATTTTAACACTTTACTGACTCTAGAAGACTGGTCCTTGAGATTGTATCTGCTTTGATGTAATGGGCAGAGAGGTTAACTTCTTTACATTTTTTACAGAGATATTTATTGTCTACCGAAAGTGAATGGATAGGAAGTGATATGGGTCAACATTAAAGCAGAATTAAGAAACCCTGGATTTTAGTTCCTGCTTTACTGTTTATAGGCACCAGTCTTCAGATACATTAATTAAGTCAGCTGAAATTTGGTTTCCTCATCTATTAAATGAAGCTGCTAATATCTATTCTGCCTTTGAAAACCTTAGATGCCATTTGTCTTATTGATTTTTATAGATAAATGACAGTGCTATTTAGAAATGAAACTAGTTAAAGGAGTAATGGAACCTGTTCTAGTTTTGCATGAGCAATAACATCATTAGTCCTTTTAATTTAAATGACATTGTAACAAATTGACTATGTACTTTTTCTTAGGAAATCCAGACTGTTAATGAAAACTTATTTGTACCGTTAACAAATCTATCCAAATATTTTCTCTGGGCTTCCAAAGTTTTAGTTAATTTTGGATTCCTTTGCAGATTTTCTTCAAAATCTCCTGTAATAATTATGTGGAGAATGCTCCACATAATTTTTTTGAGCCAAGGTCAAAATAGCACCAGACTCCTACTTAACTTCTCTTTTCTCTCTATCTGTGTCTAAATTGGACTTACCATCTTTCCTCCGAAAATACTTCCTTCTTCTGAATTTCCTATTTGGTACACTTTATGGGATGTAAACCTGGAGTCATCACACAATCCTTCCCATCACCTTGTTCTCTCTTTTTCTCCATTTTGCCTATAATAATCTATAAATCATCAAGAACCATTTATTTGTTCTTCCTCCTATTACTTATATATGCTCCTTTGCATAAATATTTCTTTTCAAAAATTTGAATAAATATGAGGAGCAATGTGTCAGTGGGTGAGATGCTATGAACCAGGAGGATTAAGGCCACTGGAAAGACCACTGATAATAAACCTAAAGTTAGTGCTAATCATAATAACAACTAAATATTTCCTTCTTTAAAACAAATTTGAAGAACAGATTTGAAAAGAGTAGCATTCTGCTTAAGCATTTATTGATTGACATGGAAATAAAAGCAAATAAAAAATGCTACTGTAAGCATTCACTAGTGTAAGATAGGTCAAACAATGTAACATGACATTTTATTTAATAACAAAGTTAATGACAACAGTAAAATACGTTGATAGTTTTTGGTTGTCTTGTGTGTGTGCATGTTGTTGTGTTGTATGTGTATTTTTGTGTAGGAGCTACTGCTATAAGATATACTATTATCATGCATATAAGAAAAATACTTAATATATTTTAAACATTCTTCTAAATGACTATTATTTCAACATCATAACAGTTCCATGCAACAGTTACTATTATTATGCCCATTTTACAGATGGCCACAAATGAGGCAAAGAGCAATTGTTTGTCCAGAGTTACAGATATCGAGTAAGTAGCACAAATGGGATTCTAACCCAGGATATTCATATTCAGAGGCTAACCTCTTAACCTCAACACATTTTCCTATTCTGTCTCATGAAAATTTAATCATCATCCTTTATAAGTAGTCATACTATGAATCTCATCAGGTTCTGTTGCAGAATCATCTACAATAGGACCTAAACTATAACTCTATTATTGGGGAAGTAATACACAGCTGACATATACTTTGCTGGTTTATTGACACTTTCAAATTTAAATTCAAGCTCTCTGTGGATAAGTTGATTAGAGGTCACTGAATGAGAGAGAGATGAATGACTGGAAGAAGGGAGAGCAACTCAGAGCTATGCATGTGGAGGGATTGGGGGTGTTGGGGAGAGGTAGAACTGGGCCCTATCAGAGAGTCTGTTTTGAGGTTGATCTCTCAGTGGCCCAAAATGATCTGTGCTTGACCCTTGGGGGGAAATTTAAAGAGTGGCTCCCCATCCCACTGAAAAATCTGTGACATGCTATGACTGTTGTACAAGATAAGTGTGTAGATAGGGCAAGGTTTTCAACTGGAGGCAATTCTCACCCTCCTCTGGGTGGCATCTGGCAATGTCTGGAGACATTGGTGATTATCATGACTCAGGGGTAGGTTTGCTACTGGCAGCTAGTGCGTAAGGCCAGGGATGCTGCTAAACATCTGACAATGCACAAGACAGACCCCCCCTGCCACAAAGAATTGTCTGGTCCAAAATGTCAATAGTGCCACCATTGAGAAACCTTGATAAAGGGGAATCCAGTCCTCTTTGCTTCATCACACAGACTTCAGCAAGTGTTGTTTTGACACAGTGTAAATTCTTTTTTTTTGTCTTTCTGTGTCTGGTTTATTTTACTTAGCATAATGTCCTCCAGATCCATCCATGTTGTTACAAATGGCAGGATTTCCTTCTTTTTAAAGGCAGAATAACATTTCACTGAATGGTAGTACACCATTTTATTTATCCATTCATCTGTCAGTGGATATTTAGGCTATTTCCATATCTTTTTTTTTTAAACACCTTTATTGGAGTATAATTGCTTTACAATGGTGTGTTAGTTTCTGCTCTATAACAAAGTGAATCAGTTATACATATACATATATCCCCATATCTCCTCCCTCTTGCGTCTCCCTCCCTCCCACCCTCCCTATCCCACCCCTCTAGGTGGTCACAAAGCACCAAGCTGATCTCCCTGTGCTATGAGGCTGCTATAATAAATAAATAGCTATCTATTTTACATTTCGTAGTGTGTATATGTCCATGCCACTCTCTCACTTTGTCCCAGTTTACCCTTCCCCCACACCATGTCCTCAAGTCCATTCTCTAAGTCTGTGTCTTTTTTTTTTTTTTTTTTTTTTTTGTGGTATGCGGGCCTCTCACTGCTGAGGCCTCTCCCGTTGCAGAGCACAGGCTCTGGACGCACAGGCTCCGTGGCCATGGCTCACGGGCCCAGCCGCTCCGCGGCATGTGGGATCTTCCCGGACCGGGTTACGAACCCGCGTCCCCCGCATCGGCAGGCGGACTCTCAACCACTGTGCCACCAGGGAAGCCCTAAGTCTGTGTCTTTATACTTGTCCTGCCCCTAGGTTCTTCCGAACTTTTTTTTTTTTTTTTTAGATTCCATATATATGTGTTAGCATGACAGGAAGCACCATAAGCCACAGGGTCATACTGCAGTGGTCATTGTAAAGCTTCCTGATACATTTTCATCTTGATATGGGAGAGTTTGGAAGAAATCTGGGACATTATATAGAAGTATGTATGGAGCATTCGCTGGTGACTTCTAGAAATAGTACAGAAATAAGTTGGAAGGAAAACCAAAGATTCCTCCCTTCTCTCTCTGCTCACCACATCTGCATCTCTTCTTTCTTCCCTTTCTCCTTTCCTCCATTTTTTTCCTTCCCTTCCCTTCCTTTCCTTCCTTCCTTCCTTCCTTCCTTCTTTCCTTCCTTCCACCTTTGTCCTTTCAAACAAAATAATTTTACATCTATTATATGTTGGGAAATCTGTATAGATACAAAGAGGAAAAAGACAAAATGTCAAAATGGAATTAAAATGAATGTCTATGATGCTATATAGTCTCTATCTGTTTAGAACATAATCATGATGAAACCTAAGGGATAAATTAAATACATCTATGGGTCGGCCAAATTTTCTCAAGCGAATACAGCCACACTTTAACCTTGTAGCCCCAAATTCAGTATGTGTGAGCTCTGAGAAATTTGTGTAGTTTTATCACGAGGGGGAACCAAATAGGATAGTTTGGGTATTCCTGTGCAAACTATCATCTTTAATAGAAAAAAATAAAAACAAAAACATAAAGCCCATGTCCTACTGACTAATCTCTCAGATTATAGTTAGATTCAGAGAGAATACTTTTCATTAAGAAATAAACAACTCACAACAGGAAATGCAGGTATTTACAATTGTTTCTTTCCTTTTGAAATAACACTGGGAGATTGAGGAAGGCACTGAATTCAGTAAGTGTATCTTTCACAAAGTTTCCTGATCCATGAAAAGTGGGCTTATATGTGCATTTCTTTTTAGAAAAAATTACCTGTAAGTTGTGTTTATAAATAAGTTTCTAGTAATTATCCTCCTGGTGTATTCTGCTAAAATCAAAAGGAACAATCAAGGCTCCAGAAGAAGCTGTAAGAAAAAGAAGAAGGGCAAATATTTCAGCAATGCAGATCCAAAGCAAACACTGAAACATGAGGTTATAGACAATGGCATGAATGTTAATGAACAGAAAGCCATATAGTAGAAATCTGCTAAATGCATAGTTGAGGGAATTGAGAAGATATTTCCCTAACAGTTTGTTCCTGTTGCTTATAATTTTAAAAAAAAGTACTGCAGGATGGCCCAATTCAGTCCCAACATCATATTATGCAGATGCATTACAATTCCTTACTGAAGTTCTGCAGAAGAGTTGAGTCTAACTTAGCACAGTTGTTTCACACGACATCATAAAGATCAGTAAGTGAATAACCAAAGCATGTGTGAAAGGCTGAGAAGTGACTGCAGTTTTGCAATCCCAAACTGACTAGTTTTTGGTGGTTCACAAATTTGTGTGAAGGGGAAAAGAAGCAATATATAACAACAACAAAATTGACACAAAAGAGTTACTTAACTGTAGATATTTACCTTCAACTTCAACATGTATTTTCTTTATATCTTTATTTATATTGATGAAACAGAAAGCTTTATGGTTTTTAGCCAAGGGAAGAGCTCACCTTAGAAGTTCTGTTTACCTTTATGGTATCCTGAGAAGGAAGACATGCTGGCACTCTTAAATATAGCCGATAGGACAAATCATGAAGGTAGGCTTATGTCAGACATTCAGTCTTCAAACTAGGCGTGCACTTACATCTTAGTTTTTTATACTTCAGTAGAGCGTTTCACATGTAAAGACCTATCTCAACAATCTATTAAACATTAACCCTTTTCACAGAGAGGAGGAATGGTATTTGTTTATGTACTTATTCCCTTGTCCCTCAACAGAGGTTTATGAAGTGTCTGTCATAAACAATATGGAGTCTTTTACTTGAGATTTGTAGTCAAATTGAGAAGACAAATTTGGAACTAATGAACAATCATACAACTTGATAAGAACTAAGAGAACTTATGGGTCTGCAGAGAATGAAGTGCCTGGGAGAGAATGAACTCTATCTGGAAGAATGGGGAGAATTTAGGGACGTATTTATAAAAAAGGGAGAGATAAGTTGTATAAAAGATTAGCAATATTTCCCTAGACAGAAGTTAAATTTGTAACATTGAATGCTTCGCTGCTATTTTTATAAGACCCCCTAATTCATCCACGTGCCAGATATTAGTTTAAAAAGGTGAGCTAGGGGCTTCCCTGGTGGCGCAGTGGTTGAGAATCCGCCTGCTGATGCAGGAGACACGGGTTCGTGCCCTGGTCCGGGAAGATCCCACATGCCACGGAGCAACTAAGCCTGTGAGCCATGGCCGCTAGGCCTGCGCGTCCGGAGCCTGTGCTCCGCAACGGGAGAGGCCACAACAGTGAGAGGCCCGCATACCGCAAAAAAAAAAAAAAAAAATTAATTAAAAAAAAAAATAAAAAATAAAAAGGTGAGCTACAAGCACCCGTTAGTATTCTTGGCAGTTAACATAGAATGCATCACCACATCTGAACCTTATCATTGCCAGGATACAATATCCTTATCACCTTACCCCGGCTTTGGTGTTGGGCTTGAGGTTGCCTATGTAGACTCTGTCCTGGCTTGCTCTTCTCTGTGAAATCTTCATTTGTTTCTCTAAGCACTTAACCCCTGCCATTAATTATTTGGCTGGCATAAAAGTCAGACCACCTCTAGTCCCTCCGAGAAGAGAGTGATTCACCAGGCAGAGGAAAAAGTATACGCAAAGGAACTGAGGAGTGATAAATTGTTGGTGTTTCCAGAAATGCAAAATTTTTTTTTGGTCTGGAGCACAGAACATGTGTAAGTCAGATAAAACTGTAGACATAAAATGATTTCTTCTCTGCCATCTACAGATCTTAATTTTTTGTACGTGTGTGTGTGGTAGGGATCCACTGAACGACCTTACGTAAAAGAGAAAATGGATTAGATCTGTATGTTAGAAAGATGATACAGTGGACAAATAGTGTGGAATAGGGTTACTGATACAAAGCGGTAAAAGTGACAATGGAGATGAGTGGATAGGTTTCAAGAGTTATTTAAGAAGCAGTATCTAAGGATTTGATTTCTTTTCTGTCCCATTGTCTCCTTTTTTATACCTGTGAGAGTGAAGAGTAAAGGATGATTGCCAGATTTTTAGCTTCAGGTAAAGAATGGCTGCTCCCTAATTTTACACCTATATACCTTTCCATTTGCCACCTTACCACATAATTTAATAGCTCTGTTTACTTGTCCAGCTTCCCCAACAGACTGTGAGCAACTTGATCTCAAAGACCTTCTTCTACCTCTTCCAGCTTGTACAGTCTGTTCTTAAAATAGTTCATCACACACAGCAGGATATTAATAAAGATTTGTTATGTAAATAAAGATAGAACAGCTCTTAGCATGTCAGTGAGTAAAGGGATTGTAGAGTCTGGTAGAGAAACTCGGGAGTTGCTGGAATAGTCCTTAATTATAGTTGGGATTATCTAGAGGGAAGTGTACATAGAGGTACTATAAAAACAACAGGTAGTGATTATTGATATTGTGGCATGCACCATGCTAAGTGCTTTATTTACACCATCTAATTTAATCCTCTAACAGCTTAATGAGTAGTTGTTCTTACTGATGACATTTTACAGCTGAGAACCAAAGAGGTCCACTGAGGAATTTTGAGGAGCAACAGCTTTTCCGAGGTAGGTGTAGGGAGAGGGATTTTTGAATGTGGCCGAAATGGAACGGGCAGAGTTAGAAGAGAATCTCTGGGTAGAAAGAGAGGACCAAGGACAGAATCCTAAGGAACAACAACATTTGTGGAGGTGGACGTGGAGAGGGGTCAGCAGGGGACTTATAGTAAGTGATCAGCAATTTAGAAGCACTGGCAGAAATGGGAAAAAAGTTTTGAAAAGAAAAGGATGGCGGATGGCTCAGTAGGCCAAGGCTGTGAGAGGTCAGGTTATGTGAGGATAAAGTTGGACCCGTGCAGCGTGTTCTGTGCACTGTTAGCAGGGTGGCGGGGTGGAAACTGAGGACAAAGGGTAAGGGGTGAATTGAAGAGCAGTGAGTGGGGTCGTGAGCAGCTTCCTGAACGGTGGCCACGCCGAGGAAGTCAGTGGTGAGGAGAAGATGCACAGGTCCCTACCAGAGAGAAGGAGCTCCAAGAAGATGCTTTGTTTTCTTAAGATAGAAAAGGGAGATAGCATTTTGTTTATAGACAAAGGCTGAGGGGAAGGAGCCACTGAAGGTGGTGAAGATAATACAGAAGGGAATATTGAGAGAATACTATCTTGGAGGATGTTGGAGGAGACGGATCAGAAGTGCAGAGAAGGGCCGAAGAAAGGACATCTCCTCCCCTGACCCTTGTTTCCAGGGTTCAGAGGCAGATTTGAAACACTGGGTAGTTGAGCAAGAGGGAATGTGAAGAGAGATCTAAGGGATTAGGTAAGTTAGACATAGAAAAGCTTTTCATGCTATTCCTAGTGTAGAGCTGGGGCAGACTACAAAGTTTTATATATTTTTTTCAAAAGAAAAATAAATAAATGTAGTACATCTGCATAATATGGCTTTGTACTGAAATGGGCCTCACTATGGTGCCTTCTTCAGAATTAACAGAAAGAGGCATAACATGTTACAGAAAGTAGTTTCATTTAATTTACTGTATTTCATTTGTTTAACATGGCATTTGCAATTGATGTTCCTTTTGGTATGATAAGTACATACAAATTACCATGCTTTCTTCCTCAGAAATTCATCCTCTTTGAAAAGAAAAGGATTTACAGTTTATATTAGACTTCTATTTTTAAAAAATGTATATTTGTGAACAAAAAACATACAAATCTGTATATTTCCTAGCTACATTTATACAGTCATATATTAATGATTTAGTCAAATAAAACAGTTTTAAACAACAGCAAAAAATAAAACAAATGAAGGCAAAAGAAATAAAGGATAAAGTAACTACTGCATAAAATTCTATAGAAAGTGAAAAATTTTAGGTTGTTGTATGGTATAATGGGTTTATGTTAACTTTTTTTTCCCTAGGAGAGGGGACTTTGCACATAATAAGACTACTTAATAGCATATCTCATGACATTTGAGAAGAAATTCAATTCCCAAACATGACTGCAACAGGGAGGAAGAGGGGAAAAAAAAAAAATCAACATTTTCTTCCCTAAAAAATGTTGATTTTTCTACTATCTCATTCAACTCTAAAAGTAAGATATTTTTACATATAGCATGCCAGTAGGGGTTGCCTACATATTTACCAATTAAAGTTTAGTTAGTAATTATTATTCAATCATTTTATGGCTAGAATGTCAAACCCAGGTATACTTAAATGAAACAAAAAGTAATATCTCTATTATCTGGACCAGTAAACATGTATTTTGATAAAGAACTGACTATATTTCCCTCTGGTGATAATTTATTATGGGAAAAGAAGGGATATTTAAATATGACTCTCGTCTTACCTGCTGACTCTTTAAAAAGAACAGTGTCATGTTCTGTTTTCTACCTGGATATTTCTAGGATTCCATGTCATTAGGAGTAGATCCTCCTCAGAAAGATCTCAAGATCTTAAGACCTATATCAGGTCTTTAATAGGAGAACGACCATATGTGTGTTTGCTCAACATTATGTCCTAGACATCAATGTTTCACTGACTAAACTATCTTACTCTTGGATAGGCACTGCTTCCAATATTTAAATATAAGGAGTAACATATTAAGTGATTATTTCCTTTTATTTATTTATTTTTAAAATTAATTTATTTATTTGGCTGTGTTGGGTCTTCATTTCTGCACGAGGGCTTTCTCTAGTTGCGGCGAGTGGGGGCCACTCTTCATCGCGGTGCGCGGGCCTCTCACTGCTGTGGCCTCTCCCGTTGCGGAGCACAGGCTCCAGACGCGCAGGCTCAGCAGCTGTGACTCACGGGCCCAGTTGCTCCGTGGCATGTGGGATCTTCCCAGACCAGGGCTCGAACCCGTGTCCCCTGCATTGGCAGGCAGATTCTCAACCACTGCACCACCAGGGAAGCCCGATTATTTCCTTTTAGATATGAATTTATCAGAAATAAATTCTCACTTGATAGAGCAGGAAACAAGATGATAGTTAGGGGTAAGAAAGCGTTTCCTTAAGAGTGGACAAAATCCCCAGAAAGTGGAGCTAGGGGATTATCACTAGAACCTTTGCTTGCTTCTTTATTTTGCATGTGGCCCAAAGCAGCCTTGTCTGGAGAAACCCTTTGACACTGGGCTTTTTCACGTGCAAGTGCTATAAATGAACTTTCCAAGAGACATATCAAAGAGTTTCATTTCTGTTAGAGTCTATTTTTCAGCTAAGTTCATTTAAACAGAATATCTTGTCCTGATGATGTTAAGTAACATGTCTGGCTTGCCTAAATATATGACATTTTATTTTTTTTCTCTCAGATTTATGGAAAGTTCATGGAGACCAGATTCTCCCCTTGCATTGTGGAAGTGCACAATTTGTTCTTATGAATGCCATTCTCAAATATACCAAATACAGTATGGACTTTCAGGAAGTATTTAGTTGCTCCCCTAAATCTCCAAGCTTAAAGGAATTAGGTTTGGTAATGATATTTCCGCTATAATGTTTCTTGGTATAATAATCTCAAAATAATGTAAGAATAGTGTTTTTCATAACATTCTATGAATCAGTTGTCTAAATCTTTTGGAATATCCAAAAGCCTTTGCTTAAATTTATTTGGAGAAAACAGTGATTGTGGAAAGCCATCACTTGTAACCAGTTGCATATCATAAACATAGAGCTTATTTATATATCAATCATTATTTCTTCCTCTGTTAGGCAATTAGTAAATGAGTTTCAGATGCTTACAAATTTTGACTTTTAGTCACTTTTCTTCTAGTTATTACCAAAACTTATATTAGATACAATTAACTGTAAATTGCCCCATGCCATACAGGATTTTATTTAATTATTCAACAGTCCTGTGTGGGAGATGTCAGTATTGCTCCCTTCTTATAAATGAGGATTCTGCAGGTCAGAGATGGCAAGTGATTGGCTCAAGACCTCACAGCCAGAATGTGACAAAATTAAGATCCAGTTGCAGTTTCTGACTCCAAATACAGTGCTCCTGCCATTAAAAGCAAACCAAGCAGCCTCTCCAAGGTCTGCATTTTACTGTGACAGGGAGAGCAGAAAAGCACAACAGGATGATTTCTCACAGCTGGAAAGGGATACGGCTTTAGACTCCCAGGGAACAGGAAATTTTCAGCCCGGTTAATGCATAGGGAGTTCCATGAGTGACTTTCTGATCATAATTCTTTCTATGAAAAGTCAGTGTAATGAATGTAAGCTCCCTGAGATAGAAGCACACTGTAAGTCCTTCTGAAATCACTGTGTCAAATGTGCTCTGCTGTTCAAATATACAAAATCCCACCCTGAGACACTTGACTCTGAGATGCACGTCAGAGACGCGCACAGACCTGACTTGCAAAGTAGTTGTCTAGGGAGAAAAGCCCTGTCCTGTGCGCTCTGGGCTGCCAGGCAAAGGGTCAAGGGTATTGCACTCTTTGTATAGGAATTCACCTTCTTCCACTCTTTTATTACGGCATTACTGTGGTTGCTGAAAAATAGGTTGCATGATGTCTGGAAACATAAGGAAAAATATAGTTATAATTTTTTTTCGCTAATTTATCTCGCTAACTATGAGCCTTAGAAAATTCTGGAAGAAATCGTGAAGGTAGTTTAAAGTGTAGGATTTGATTGGATAAGATGGGCTGCTCTGTTGGAGAGGATTAAGGCATCCATATTTCCATGACTACATGCCACAGAGCTTGAGGGTAGAGATTCTGGATTCAGCTTGTCAGGGAGAACACTGGCTCTGCCACTTATCAGCCGTGTGTCCGTGGGCAAGACAAACACTCTGTGCCTCAGGTTTCTAGCCTTTTTAATGGGACCTTAATAGTACCTATTTCATTGTGTTATTATGAGGATTAAAGTGGTTCATATTTATAAAGTATTTGAAACATTGCTTGGCATGTGTAAAAAAAAGTGTTTGCAAGCTAAAAGTAAGTTATTTACATTGTTCTCACATATTAACTGTTTCTACTTACTGAAAATTACAGTTATAGAAATTTAGAATAAGGGAGAACCACATTGTTCTTGAAAGAACAATGGGGCATTAAGCAGTGTACTCTCTGCCTTCTAATGACAAAATTCCTTCTTCAACTACCTGTTACTAAAAAGCTTCTTCTGGTGCCTCAATTTCATTGTCAGGAAGTTTCAGCTTTAATGAGAAATAAAGTAATATGCTGGAACTGTTTATTTATAGTAACTGGTGAAATTAAAGTATCCCATTTAAAGTCTGCTTCTGTTTGCACAGTACTAGAAAAAAAACCAACCAAAATTCTCAGTTTAACTCTTTTTGTTTGTTTTGTTTTGTTTTTGTTTTTTATGGTACGCGGGCCTCTCACTGCTGTGGCCTCTCCCGCCGCGGAGCACAGGCTCCGGACGCGCAGGCTCAGCGGCCATGGCTCACGGGCCCAGCCGCTCCGCGGGATGTGTGATCCTCCCGGACTGGGGCACGAACCCGTGTCCCTTGCATCGGCAGGCAGACTCTCAACCGCTGCGCCACCAGGGAAGGGAAGCCCTTAGTTTAACTTTTAATTAAGCAAGCAGTATGGTATGTTTTGAATCTGGTTACCTGTTGATGAGGCTACTGTGTAGGTCGATGGCATTGATCGGTTGGGTGGGAAGTTTCTCTGGAACGCTTTCTGTCTCTGGGCAGAAAGACAAAGCTATAGGGATGTCTTCACTCCTGTTTTGGACCACCTCTTTTTCTTTTCTTTTCTTTTTTTTTTTTTTTTTTGCGGTACGCGGGCCTCTCACTGCAGTGGTCTCTCCCGTTGCGGAGCACAGGCTCCGGACGCGCAGGCTCAGCGGCCATGGCTCACGGGCCCAGCCGCTCCGCGGCACGTGGGATCTTCCCGGACCGGGGCACGAACCCGTGTCCCCTGCATTGGCAGGCGGACTCTCAATCACTGCGCCACCAGGGAAGCCCCACCTTAGTCTTATATTATAAAATTAGCAAGATATTTCCCTCTGACATTCTATTTGACATACTCTTTTAATTTTTAAAGTGCTTAGGAATTGATTTGTTTTATTCTATTATTGCTTTTTTAACTTTTGTTTGTATTCTATCACTATGTTAATTGCTGTGTTTCCATAAATCATGTTCAAAAAATTGAAACACCTTATATTTCCATTAAGTTTTTGAATAAATAAGAATGGAATTTTACAAGCATATAATGTGTTATGTAAATGCATTTTATGATTTTATTAATAATCAGTCAGTAGGAAGACATGAAATCTGTATTAACTGTGAATTTAGTTTCATTGTAAAGGAAGTATGATGTAATCTATACATCATTATATGGTCTACACATCATCATTACCAGTAGCTGTCTCTGAGGAGCCCCTTCAAGGGTGGTGGCAGAGAGGGACAGATAAGAACCAGCTAAAGGGGACAGTTAAAAAATTGAGCAGAAATAATAAAATATATATAAAATAATAAAGACAGTATCTATCAAAAAGTTGTTTAAATGATACCAAAACTACCAGAAAAATGCAGTGAAAAATCAATCAAAACAAATAGCTGGTATCATCAACTTGCAAAAATATTTTTCTTCTTGCATTTGATCATTGCTGTACTGCACATTGTACATAGTCATTCATACATTATCTCATTACCTCAGTAAATGCTGAATCCCAGCCTTTGTTCAAGAAATGTAAAGGAGATTATTCAGCCAATTACCACATAATTCAAAAAAATTTCATGGATGGGTAATGCTTAGTTGAGAAAGGAGCAGTTCAATCCATTTAAGTATTTTCATAATTAAAATTATATTAACTTAGACCTCTAAATCAAATACTCCATATTTGATTTTATATATGCACACAAATTCATATATATGCATAAATTATGTATTTATATTGGTTATTAATTTTACACAGTCATAATCTAGGTTGTGCAAAAGTGTAATGTGTTTATTTCTTTAAATCCAACAAAACTCATGGGCTTTCATTTCTGCTTGGTTGTAGGACACTTATTCTAGTCATTTTAAGGTAACCCAATCACATCCAATTTTATAAAATATATTTTTAAATATAAATTTTAGAGTCATTTTAGATTCACAGCAAAATTGAGCAGAAGATACAAAACTTTCCCTTATGTTCTCTGTCCCCACACATGCATGGCCTCCACATTATTAACATCGCCCACCATAGTGGTGCACTGTTAGAACTGACGAGCCTGCATTGAGACGTCATTACTACTCAAAGTCCATAGTTTACATTAGCGTTCAACTTTTGGTGTCGTACATTCTATGGGGTTTGAAAAATGTCGAATGACATAAAGCAGCTGTTATAGTATCATACAGATTAGTTTCACTGCCCTAAAAATCCTGTGCTCTGCCTATTCATGCCTCCCTCTCCTCACCCTCTGCAACCACTGAACCCTAGTGAAATTTACTCTGTTATTTCTCTTTTTATACTAATCCACTGTTCGCTCGTCTTTTTTTTCCCTCCCTGTAAGAGAAAACTGTCATGATTCTTCTGTGTTTTGTTTTATGGCATTATCTTTATGTCTGGTTCCTCTGTGATGTTGCTCTTGATATTTAAAGGCAAGTCATTAGCATTCATAAAAACATTTTTTCTTACTCACTCATGTAGCTCTGGCAGTCCAAAGTCATGGTGTCAAGACTGTTATCTTGGAGATTTGCCAAAATCTACTTACAATTTCAAAATCCCAAAATTTGTCTTTACTTTCTACATTATTCCTGTCCATAAAATGGTATAAAGTCTCTGCTGTTAAGTAGCAAAGAGAGGTAAAGATAAATGAATTTAAAATATGTTTTAGGTCACAAACCCTACTCTATTATATTTACATTTAATTGAGTATTGCACTTTAATGGGTACCACTTGTTTTGTTACCTAGAATACCTTCTTTCCTCCAAGAGCTACTTCTGTCTCCACTCAAATGATATGGGTTCTAACTGAGCTTTCATCTTCTTACAATATCCCATCCACTGACCACATTTGATTGGTATGGTGGGGTAGGGTCTTACTTCTTCAGGGCTAATCAGAAGCTTAATGGGAATTTTTTTTTAAAGAGAGAAAATATGATATACATCTGGAGATGTGAGGGTTATGTCTAAGAAAACAGTTTGTAATGAGAGAAAATAAAGCCAACACACAAAGGCAAGCAGAGATAAATGACTGAGAAAGTTGTGAAGGTACAATTGGAAAATAAGATTAAAAGAACATCTATCTAATCCTACACTTTCTAAAGTTCTTTGGATATTGGTCCAGGATGGACACTGTTCATGATTTGCAAAGCCTGGACCTGTGTGACCTTGAACAAGTTAAACTTTCTAAGCTAAATTTATCTCTTCTGTGAAATAGGCTGACAGTGCCAATTTAAATGGGCTAAGCTAAGCATACACAGCTGTCATTGTATAACTTGTCATATGATGGACTTAATAATAAAGCTAGTCTTAACCTTAATTCAGTCTTTTGTTTTCCTCATAGATAACTTAAAAAGATGATTTCCTATATCATCGTGATTTTAGTGAATAACACTTGCTGGTTATAAGGAGTAGAAAATGCAGATGAAATTGATGTTTTGTTTTGTTTTGTTTTGGTTGAGCTGCACAGCTTGTGGGATCACACTTCCTAGACAAGGGATGGAACCTGCAGTGAAAGTTCTTAACCGGATCTTAACCACTAGACAACCAGAGAACTCCCTGGTGTATTATTTAATCAGAGAAATGTAGGCTTAGCCAACTTTAGTCCCAATATTTAAATACGTCTTATCTCTACAGAAATGTTCTGAAATAGACAGTGCTTGCACAGAATCAATGACTAATAATTGCAAATTGCCAACCTATGTTTTTTTGCAGTATAAGAGTTTCTCTTTTTAATATTATAGGAAGAGAAGAGTTACAAATGACACTATTTCGGTAACATCGATTCAAAAGAAATACAATTCTATACTGAGTCCTCTCATATCCCTTTTACCCTTCAAGCATAACCTTGATTTTTTGAAGAGCACAAAAATATGTGAGTTACATTTATAATAGTTCTGTAGAAATACTAATGACTTTAATTTCATCAGTTTGTCATCACAAAATTGCCTTGACAAACTGAGCAGGTATTAATCTTTTTCTGTCAGTGAAGGGAGAAAAGGCAGCCAGTGAGTCATAAAGGCTATTTCTTCGTGGTGTTTGTGGTCACTTAGCATTGCTAGGCTAGGCCTTTATAGACAGCACTTTGTGTGTGACTGAAACAGACCAATGTAGACAGGGGCCAAGGAGTTTGATTACTGCTACCCTATGAGACTGTACTTTTCCTTTTAAACGGTGGGAGGCAGAGCTTCTTGGTAGGAAGATCCTCAGTCTATTCACCATCCGTATTTTTAGGGCCAGTTGCTCTTTAAGAAGTTTGAATTTCTGGATTCTGATTATAAAAATAATTTCATGTTTACTGCTGAACATTTGGATTAAACAGAAAAAAGAAAAAGAAAAAGAAAAACACACCTTTCATTCCACCACTTAGAAGTAATCACTGTTAATATTTTTTTCCATGTCTGGGTTGGCATTTGTGAGATCTTTCTGTGTAATCATTTTTATCTTCTGTCATTTTCACCTACTGTTGTAGGATACACATTTTTTTTCTCATCAATTAAAAACTTTTGGAAGTGTAATATCTATAAGGCTGCATGATGTTTGCTGGAAAAGAATGTTTCATCCCTGCCTTATTGTTTATGTTATTTTTTAGGTTTCTAGAATTATAAATAATGTTGTAATGAATATTTTTTTCTTCCCCCATGAGAAGAGCGTAATGAAACCAAGGAGTGCTTTGGGAGAACAACTGTTCTTTCCATTTTGCTCCAACGTGTTTTGAAGTCCTCATTTCTTATGAGACTCATCATGTGTTAAAACAATTAGTGCATCTGAGGAAGAATGTGTGTGTATATATATATATATATATATATATATATATATATATATATATATATATACACACATACATATATGTATGTAACTGAATTGCTGTGCTGTATACCTGAAACTAACATGATGTTGTAAATCAACTATACTTCAATAAAAAATAAATAAATAAAATTAAAGATAAAAACAAAACCCAAAAAGCAGTTAGTACAGTTTTGCTGTAGGTACTCTGATGCACAAGACCAGGGAATGGGATACAGTTGTCCCTTGCAACTCTGTACCCTGAGTCTAAAAGTAACTTTAATTTCTGTAATCCATAGCTTTGTTGGGGTCTCTCCTATTGAAGACTCCAGTGTTCAACTTGTGTACACCATATTGCACTGTCGTCGATGTTCACCAGATTGTTTTCCTTGATCCATGTCATGTTGGCAGTCAGTAGAAAGCAGGGTGGCATGAGAGCTGTGGTATTGATGTTTATATGTATATTTTACATGGTCTCCCAAACTCTAAATGAAGAAATCCTAGTAAACTTATTTATGATTGGAAATGGTGGTGTAGACTAATAACACTAAGATTAGAGTGGAGGTATAGTTTAACTGTACTGTATTTTAATCATATCATGGCTATTAGCTCTTCTCCAGTCCCTTCAGTATTTTGTTAGGGTATTATGAACACACTAAAAATTATACACCCCCAACTCCTAACATAGTTTTAAATTTTTATTATAGTTTTTCCTGAGCCTAACTGCCACATGGTTGATTAGTAAAATAGTGACTGAGAAAAGTAAGGTGAATGGAGGACTTTCATACTAAAATATTTTAGACATAAAACCACAGAAACTAATTCATATTCTCTCTCCCTCTCTCTCCTCTCTCTCTCTCTCATCACTGTTTGAATGAACCTAGAATTACAAGGTTTCTGAAGAAAACCTTGGTTTGCCTCTGAGTGACATTGGTTAGGCAACTGAAATTTCATAAGAGAATATGAAGAGAGGCTTAACTTCCACTGGCTCTGCTTTTACCTGGCAGCCTAAATTAGCTGCGTTGTAGGTACTGTAGGTACTTAACAGGGAGTATAATGCCAAATTCCCAACCTCTCAATATTTTTCAAAAGCTTGGCAGAGAAAAGCAATGCTTTTGGAGGATTGCCTGAGAGAAAAGCAGTAAATTCACTTCTGTGAATCAGTGATTCTCAATGGAATGTGGGAGGTAAGGGAAGAATGGAGGAGGAGGAAAGGGGGGAGGCCTGATGTCCTCTTCACAGGAGGGCCTGGCTCCCGAGGTGAGGACTAGGTTTTGGTGATTCACTTTTCCAGACATCCCCTGCTCCCCTCAGATGCTGATGTGGATAAAATTTGAGAACTTCGCAAGTGTTGCTAAAGTAGAGGTGACAAACTGGAGACTCTTGGTCAAACCCAGCTTGTAGACAGGTTCTCTCTGCCTAGTATATACAGCACACACACACACACACACACACACACACACACATTTTAACAAGGAATACAGAATTTCCATAAAATCCAGATTTCTCTGGAAACAATAAAAAAATCTGGCAAAGCTAGGCACATGTCCAAGCATGGCAACAAATGCCTAGAACTGGGAAACAGTTCCTTCTTTGATCACTGTCCTTATTACTCCCTTTTTGCTTACACCTGGCTCACATCACTGACTCAGGTTACTTCTCTGGTCCCTGTAGGCACTGGAGTTTACAACCTTTGAATAAAAGCCTGTTTGTAGATTATAGCAAAAGAACAAAGAACCGGGTAATTGGGCCACATCATTTGACTTTCTAGAAGTGATTTTCTGGATTTGTATTTTAGCCTGATTCCATAGGCCTTGTGACACAAGGAAATGGCCCTATAGAACTCATTCCCGAGTTTACTTTAAGAATATTTGTTCATTATTTTGGGAATTTTATAAATATAGTGGTTAAAAGGATGGACTCTGGAGCCAGACTGCCTGGAATCCAATTCTACCTCCTGCATTTCCCAGCTGAAAACCTTTGGCCTGGCATTTGATATTGCTTTGATTCAATTTCCTCTTCTGTAAAATGGGCATAACACTAGTACCACTTGTTTAGGATTTTTGTTAAGATCAAATATATCAATTTATGAAAAGTGTTTAGGACATTGCTTAACATAGACAAATATTTGAGGTGATACTATTACTAATATTATTACCTCCTGTTCCAGAAATAGAAATAGTTGTACTTGTTATTATGTTTTTCTATTTTATAGAGAATCTTAAACTTATAATGAATCGTGTTTGTGTCTTTTAGAAAATTTTATGTCAAATTTGATGCATCTATTTAGTAAATATACTGCATACATCTTTTGTCCTGCTTCCATCTTATTTTCCTGCTCTTCATTTTCTTCTGTGTATTTCTTAATTATTCTTGATTATTCTTATTTTGCTGTATTATGTGCACTGCTTTAAGTCATCTTGATTCCCCTTTAAAACAATACAGGCCCTAAAAATAAACTAAGAGCAAACAACATATGTGAGCTCTCCTACATAGACAAGTATGACCAGTAAAATGAATTATTTTCCAACAGAATTTCATGTGACGTTTACTCTCCTGCTGACATTCTGAGCTTCCATTTATTTTCAGCTCTGTCTTTTAGCTTTAGGGATAAACTGATCCAGTCATCTTCGATAGCAGTACTCCAACAAGTTCCTGCAGTCACGTTATTTCCCAGATGTCTTCAAATATATTGCATTGCCTCAAACTGATTTTTAGCTTGTCTTTAAACAGGACACTCAGATGTTAATCTGAGTGTCCTATGCCCATCTGGCCTTTTTTAGGTCATGAAAGGCAACTGGTTTTATATTTAAATTTGCTACGTGAGATGATACTAGAAAGCAACCATATACTCTATATGTCTCGTGTAAAATAGGCTATTTCTCCAATACAAATAAACCTATTTGGAAACGGTGGGCCTCCTAAAGGTTACTCCCAAGAGACTTAATAGAATGCTTGGGGAATTTTACTATAATCTTTTGATACAATGAGTATGAGAAAATTTTATGAGCAACCACCCTGAGGCTAGTAGAATGACGGGGCTTTATTTCTCTCCTTTTTAATTTGGTGGTAAACACACGAGACAACTTTTAGTATGTTATCAGCCATTTTACATCAGGGAAACAGAAATCACTCTGTTGGGGTTTGATATGGGGGATTGGCTACCCAAGTGGAGGCCGGGCAGGAGAAGCAAAGGGCTTAAAGTGGTGTCTTTCAGAGCCTTGAGAATGTGCTCACAACCAAGATTGTTAGAACCCTTGTTCTGAGCAGGACCTCGGGAGCCACACCCTCACTAACCCTTCCACTGTGTTCCTTCCTTCTTCTCTCCTAATGCCATGCAAGTGCTTCCCGTTCACAGAATGTAACTGGAAGAGAGCTGGCAAGGGGTTCCAAGAAGTACAGTTTGGGGCTTCTACCACTGGCAGTTCAGGGGAGAGTATAGAGTAACATATTTTCCTGCATGTAGTTCTGTCCTCACCTTTTTATTACTATGAGTCATTTTGTTCTTCTGTTACTCTCATGTGACGTATTCATGAAGCATTCTAATTTTAAAACATTCTGAACTATATGAAAATATTTCTAACTCCAGGACTGTGTCAGTTACGTCAGCAACACTTACAGGAGGCACTCATAGGTGTCTAACTAGAAATATTTTAGGTTATTTTTTTGCCAGTTATATGGTTTTTGTCAGTCCTGAGGTTGTAAATTTTTTTGATGAGGGCAAGTGCTTAATGTACCTCTCCATTATTTTAGCTACTGAATTCCATGTTTCCTTGTAGGGGTCGAAATAATTTAATTCTTATATCTGAATATTTTCTCGGCCTTATTGGGATTGGGTTTTCATTTTGGTTTCCTGATTTTCATAAACATGCATTTGTTTTTAACTGTCTTGTGTCAAAATATCGTTTTAAGCATTTGGCTCTCACATCAAAAACTAGGGCTGATCAACTTTCATCTTGACTGCCAAAACATTCAGATGAATTAGGGCTCCTTAAAATGCATCATAAAATGCATCCAGAAAGACTAAGGTATTCAAGCAACAGAGGCAGAATTGCTCAGAGCTGCACCAGTGTAACTGGGTTAGCAAGTCAACAATCTGAGTGGGAGGGCTCATCTCTCTCCATAGCCCTTTGTCCCCAGAAGGGTTTCTTGTCATTTTGGCAGTGGTTGACAGGACTCAGGTGAGCCCTGCAATGTGCTGTGACTTCTGTAAGTGTTTCTGACATAATTGACATAGTCCTGGAGGCTTTTGACAAGTTTGTCAACTTGTCAAATGGGCAACTAAGCCTTGAAACCACAGTAAAGGTTGTGTAAGTTGTTCAATAGAGGGTGCAAAATCCAGGTAACCAAATAACGGTGTCAGAGTTATTCTGCTTGCTGATGACGCTTCAACAGATGAAAATAAAAAAATCACCTTTGAAATAAACCTTCATCTCTCGGAGCATAATGTAGCATATGCCTTATAACAGAATTCCTTTCTAAAAAGTTATTTGTAACATTTATCTTCTCATTTGTTTATCATTTTCTTTTATATATGCTATTGCTGGAATGCTTAATGCTTTAGGCCTCTGAGGAATACTGACACTCTCTGAAAGGTTTAGGTTACTGTGGTGAATGTTTCCCAGAAAATAGAACAGTGACTACTAAGTAACTTTGCTGAAGTGAGGTTTAACAAGAGTAATTACAATTGCTTGGGATTTTATGTTTTAGGGGTTCTATATGGAAATCACCAGAGCCTCTGACCCTCAAGTGTCACTCTATTTGAGCAGAATCATAATTAATCATAATCAATAGTATCCAAGCTAAATTTTAAGGGTTGGACATAAAAATGATAACTGCATGTACCTACAAATTATTAAACAAAATAAAATTATATTCTACCTTTACTCTTCCACTTCAAAGGTATGCTATTTGGCTTTGCAGACTAGATCTACTTGAGTATCTAACTTGGACCATAATTTTAATGTTTAAGTCCATTTTTCTATGGGTAAGGTCCGTGGCACTTCAGAAAGTCTGTTATTCTAACTTTATACAAGGATTAGAATATCTCCAAATGCAGAGAGGTCTGAGTATCTTATCTTGAAGCCTATGATATAACTGATATTTTTACTCAGTGGAGTATGAATGCACAGAAGAGTATGGTCTAATAATCACTAAGTTTTTATGTGCTGTATTGAAGTTATTAGTTTATCCAGCTTTTTGGAGGGACTTTATTTTTTTTAATTTTTAAATTTTTTTAAACATCTTTATTGGAGTATAACTGTTTTACAATGGTGTGTTAGTTTCTGCTTTACAACAAAGTGAATCAGTTATACATATACATATGTTCCCATATCTGGAGGAACTTTAATATTGCAATGAATCTAATTGAAGATACTCACCGTCCTTGTTCCTATTTTCATTCACTGTTAAAAGCTGGAAGGTGCATAAAAGATGGTTGTATCCAGTGATTCTCATTTTTTCCCCAAAGGTGGGGTTTGGGGGTGATAAATGGGATAGTAGGTAATAAGGTGATGAGGCAGTAAGACTGAGGGTGAAGTTAAACACATACAGCCCTGCAGTCCCCACGTTTTCTCAGATGAAAGGTATTCTGACTTCATTTTATATATTTGGCATAATTGTGACATGTGATTCTGCTGCCAACCAGCCCACCTACATTTCAGAGGAGGAAACTTGCCTCCAGAGAAGCTAAGTGGGTCGCCCAAAACCACAGATCCACTGCATGGAAAACCAAATTCAGAGTCCAGATCTCCTGGATCCTAATATGATGTTTTTTCTCTTTTTTAATTCAATAAATAGGTTTCTAACAAGATTTCTGATAGCAGTGGGGGAAAACCTTTCATCCTTTCAAAGAACTTACGGTTTAATGAAAGAATAGATGTACAAATAAGTCTAATAAAGATGCATGCACAAAGAGTCTCTTAAAGAGGAAAGGCTGCTCACGTCTTTTTAAGTGAGTCAAGAGAAGTTTCATAAAACTCCTATTTCTTTAAGATTTTTCCTTTATAGAATTAGCAAAGGCATTCTAGAAACGTTTCAAACAGTTGATTATTTATGGAATTCTTCCCTATACTCATATTTTCATAAAAATAGGCTAATAAGATATTTTAATTGAGCACAATATTTCTCATCTAGAATTACAAGTGTGTCCTATAACACGTGCTGCTTCCAATATGAGTTTTTTTTCTTTTCATTTGAATTATTTGAATCACATATTGCTTGCACTTCAGCCTCAGAAGTATGCTTTTTCTGGTGGAAGTTAACAATTGCTATAAAAAAATCAAGATAATTATTTCATATAACAAGTGATCTCGAGGTCTGTGGCTTCAGGGGTGCCTCAGCAATGACATCAGCAATCCAGGATCTCTTTCATTCCTCAGTGTGTGGGCTTTTCTTCCTCTGGCACATCGTCACCTGGTTGTGAGATGCTACTATAGCTCTGGCCTCAGGTATTCGTGCAGCAGCATCTCCAGTAGGAAAGGAGGCAAAGGGAAATAATTTTTCAAGTAGGTCTTTGTCAAATAGATCTGTGTTCATCTGCTAAGAATCCTTGATTATTTTGATATTGTATTTTGATTAAGCAAACTAAATACAATATATTTTGCTTTATATTAAATAGAGTCCTTTCGATATGGGCCGTCCAACATCGTGTGTGTGTGTGTGTGTGTGTGTGTGTGTGTGTGTGTGTGTGTGTGATGTGATGCCTGTCTATTCCTCATCACCTATTCTGGGTGTGATGTGAGAGGAAAGAGAGGAAAGTTTTGTTCACACAGTCTATGCTGGGAGTAGTAGGCTAAAAATCCAACATGATGCTTTCCTTCAAAATATAACTTTTATTCCTAAGGAAAAGGAGTCAGATAAATCTAGTACTTATCCATAAGTCTTTGTTCACACTCACTCACTATAAGTAAATTCAATCTATCACTTAGTACTATCAATGTTTTTGTCTAAATGTCTTTCTCCGCTTTCTGTGCCACAGATACTGTTCTTCAAGGTGCCACAGTCTCTTGCTGGACCACTCCCAAAGCCTCCTAAATGGTCTTCCCATAGACACTCCACCCCCACTCCAATCTGTTCACCACTCCGCAGTTAAAGTGATTGGCTCAAAACGCGTATCTTATTACTACTCTGCTTAGGAAAGTTCAGCAGAAGCCATTGCTCTTAGGAAAAAAAAAAAAAAGAAAAAAATCATAATTGCCACCGGTAAGACTTGCCACGGGCTGACTCACCCTTTTCACTCCAGCTCCATCTATAGGACACTATTTGTTTTCTGAACTCCTACACCAATGGTGCTTCAGACCCTCAGATGCTCTCACTCCTTCCTATCGGGGATCATTCAGGTACACTGCTCCCTCTACCTGCAATTTCCTGTGCACCTCCCTTCTTCCTCTATTCCCACAGGCTACTCTTTGTTCTTTAGATTTGCCCTGTGCTGTGAGTTTCTCAGGAACAACTTCTCTGACCCTGATGGACTCTGCCCTGTTAGCACGTTTCCTTTGTGTCATTGAGACCACACGGTAATTTTACAATTATTTTTCTAAGATCCATCTCTCTCAGCTGGATAGATGGTGAGCTTCATGGGGACTGGACTCTATCTGTCTACTTTTAAAATTCATATTTGTGTTCAAAATGCTTAAGATGACACTCAGCACAGAGTAAGTGCTTGAGCTGTATGTGTTGACTGCTTGTGTCAATAAGCGAATGAATAAATAGTATTTATTGTGTTATCTGCATCACTCAAATATTTTAATGGCTGAGTTTAAGTAGTTGATGTGGCCATAGGTAGTACTTCAAAATAGGTCATTTTGGGTACCCTGCATTAGAAAATTGATTAGAAATGTTTGCTTTTATTATTAATTCCCTGGAAAAAATCCTCATGTGTCTTTGTCAGAGAACTTCTAAATGCAAAGATGACTTTTCTCTTAATAAAGTTGGAACCTGTAAATGTATGATATTTGAATTCATAAGTCAAAGTACTATTGAAATGGTGAAAAGTCTCAGACTTCCTATATAGGGATTTGAGTTTGGAGAGAACCACATGTCCATTGGAGTAAAGTCTGTTTACTAGCATGGTATTCAAAATAAACAATAAAAAAAGGTTAAGTGATATGGCTACAAAGTTCAGGTGATTTCTTCTAACATTCCTTTTAAATTATTCTATTTTTCTGAAATCGTAATACTATTATCTTTGCATTTGGCAATTCAACAAAATTAAGGAACACGTATTAAGTGGATACTATGAGTCATTTATTAATTCAATGAATAGTTATTGTTTGCCTCCTACTTGCCAGACATAAAGTTGTATTTTTCTTGTCAGGAATTTATCTATAAAAATGACACAATCCATTATTTCAAGGAACAAATAGTGTGGACAAGAAATTTAAAATAACGCATGTTACGTACAAGTCCTTTGCTAGAAATAAGCAGAGGATGTGGTGAGAACACATATTAAATGTCCCTAACTCAATTTCTGTTAAGACAAGGGAGAGGAGAATTGAGGGGAGGCTTCCTGGAAGACATAACATTTGAGCTAATTTCTGAAGGATAAGTAGAAGTTTTAACTAAATATTTATTAATCAGGATGCCAATTTCTTACTGTATTGAATATTTTAAAAGCATTGTTAATTTTCTCCCCAACTCTCATAACTTTTTACTCTCTTTCACCTATACACTGGAGCCTTCTTGAGAATGGGAAAAGTGTTTTATATTTTTAGGTATCTAACAAATTACTAAACATGGGGCTGGCTATGTATCATCTAGACATACACTGTTGATTTCTCTCACTAATATTAAGGAGACTGAAGATTTGCAGTGATGGTTCTGGGAGGCAGGAAAAGGCACTTGGACCAGATTCCACCACGAGCTGTGATTCATTTGTGTTGCTTAGCTCAAGTAATCACCAATAACCGTCCTATTTGGAAAGACTCTAAGTGGTTCTTCCCATGTGGGCATTCATAGGTAACATGCCTAGTGGGAAATGTTCAGATTGAATTACAATTTTTATATATTCTTTTCTTTGTTGGAGTCTTACTGAAAAGCATTGCAGATGTTTCTGTTATAATTCATGTAGCTACTGGATATAAATAACTAAACTTTCTCTAGTCCTGAAATTTGGGCCTTTGCATAATCACAGACTCATAGGAGGGTCAGAATTTTTGAAATAATGTTTAACGGATTCTGTCTTCAGAAAGGAGGCGTGCTAAGCATTTAGTAAATACACTCAGTTGATGGCCAAGTTCACAGGTCTATTTTTCTTTTTCTTTTTCCTCTCTTTAATCTGTCACTTCTTTTACTCTCAAAACAGTTGGGGAACATTTCAAAAATACATGTGGATTATTTTGATTTAGAAGAGTGAACCATTTTTAACTATTGTGAGTTAAAGATATACCAGATACCTTGGTTCCTAGGGCCATTCTCTGAACCTATAAATGGATATTTAACTGATCCTGAGGGAGGACAAGATAAACTCCTTGCAAGATCATTCCTTGAGAAGGAAGAAAAAGTGACCTTATTAGATATACTGTTGTGTTACTTCCTTGCATTTACTCCCTAAGAAATACTGCTTCATCTGACATTTATTGTTAAAGATGTTAAGTTTGTTATTTTTGTTTCGTTTCTAACTGGGAGCATCTCCAGTTATCTTCCCTCTTTGGTGATTCCCTTTCAGATAGATTATTTATTTTCTATCAAGTTGCTTTTCTCTACCTACACAAGTTTTGAGGAGCTAAACGTTATCTGTTCACTTAATCTCTCTTCAGAGTTCACATTGCCAAGACCCTACATTATTTTTAGAAGCGCTTTGCTGTACTTTTCCATCCTTTTTCAACTGGGAGATGCCGGGACTATTTTAATACCCCAAGTGCAGTTTTCTAATGCTTTGTAAAGTAGCAATAGAACCTCTCATTATGGAATATTTCTTTTTAATCACGTTGGGTTAGCGCTGACCTTTTCTCTTCTTTAAGAAAGCTGCATAGCCTAAGAAGCACTTATGCCAAGTGATCATTTAAATGGAGAAATATACATGTTAAGAAAGAAGCACACACACGCAGCTGCTTAATCATTGTGGAGTCACTTATCTGACAATTTTAACCATCTGAAGTTTCGGTAAATGCTGGAAAAGACCTCTGAGTTGTAGCAGTTGCTTATTATATATTTCTGGGAAAAATCTGTGTACTGGGAGCTTGGTGGCTGTGCTCCTAACAAGACCTTCAGGATTTTATTGAGGGGCCCTTTAACCCTATTTATGAGTAAGATGGGTTTTCTTATTTCTCAAACTTCAGCAGACTGGAAATAGCAAAGTAGAAACCAGAAAGGAAACAAAGAGCAGATGTGTTTTGAAATGGAGATGATATAAATAATGAACACATTGGAAAATTTACCCCATTTTATGAGTGTTCTGATTATGAAAGATAAAAGCATTTTGTTGACCCTTTTTCATATATTTTGCCAATAGTCTAAATGGTTTTTGAGTAAGAAAGAATGTTTTTAGCTTAGATTCTGGGGTTCCTTTTTGAAAAATAGGAATAATAGAAGACAGAAATGTGAGTTATACAGATAATTCTTTTTATTGAGTAGAATACTTTATAATCAGAAACTATGATATGTTATATCTCAAAGACCTTGCAGATTCAGTTATTAATTATACATAAACCATTTATCAGCCTATTATCTTTCTTAATTCAGTTCTAGAATTGTATAAAACAAGTGTCCTTAACCAATCCTCCCACTGGGTATTTGGAAGAGTGGGGGCAATTGAACTATTGACCTATGGGAATTATATTTCTTGGTTTTAAAAGAGATATAATATAAATAATATAAACATTAATTGAGTCATTTCATTTTATACCTGACATAATAATGAAAAATGAGAACATTTTAGTTCAATCCTTTGAATAACTTGTCCACCTTTTAAGAAGTTCTCACATAAGGAAGAATCTTCTAAGATTGGATTCTGAGGTGTTATACTGACACTTAGAAATTATGGATGCTAGAAATGTGGGGGTCAGAAGGACCACCCCCCCCAAGGCCCTGGTGATGATAAACAAAATATGAGGGGCACCAGTTGTTTCTCTATTCTCTAGTTTCATGTATGACAGACTCTGCCAATAAGCTTTGTGCCAAAGACTATTTAGGATGCAAAGCTAATGCCATTTGGGATAGCAAATAAACTTTCTAATAAGACAGGCTTTTACATATTTTCCTTAACACCAAATTACAATAATAAGTGACATATGCTTGCACCTTTTGGTTTTGTGCAAGTGACAGCACACTCTCGCTGAGCTAGATGTTCCAAGGGCATCGCACATCATCCTTTGTGGTGTCACCCATCCCTGCTTCTCCATGGCCCTAGGATGCCCTGTCAAGCATTTTGCTGATGCTTTAACAGCCATTCATAAACCATTAAGACTATTGTTGGTTTAGGGAGGTAGGTCTGCACAGGAGCATGTGAAAGGAATCTTGGCTTACACAGATGTGGAGCTCAAATGTAAATCTTTAAAAATACAAATATTCTTATATTTGGTTGCAATTATTAGTTCTGTCTTGAGCCTGGTACTGCTGGTTGTTCCTTTAGCAATTTTTTTTTTTTTTGAGAGAAGGTTTTTTTATTTTTATTTTTTAGGTTATTTTTTATTTTAACATCTTTATGGAGTATAATTGCTTTACAATGGTGGGTTAGTTTCTGCTTTGCAACAAAGTGAATCAGTTATGCATATACATATATCCCCATATCTCTTCCCTCTTGCGTCTCCCTCCTTCCCACCCTCCCTATCCCACCCCTCTAGGTGGTCACAAAGCATCGAGCTGATGTCCCTGTGCTATGCGGCTGCTTCCCACTAGCTATCCACCCCACGTTTGGTAGTGTATATATGTCCATGCCACTCTCTCACTTCGTCACAGCTTGCCCTTCCCCCTCCCCATGTCCTCAGGTCCATGCTCTAGCAGGTCTGTGTTTTATTCCCATCCTACCCCTAGGCTCTTCATGACATTTTTTTTTCTTAGATTCCATATACCTGTGTTAGCATACAGTATTTGTTTTTCTCCTTCTGACTTACTTCACTCTGTATGACAGTCTCTAGGTCCATCCACCTCACTACAGATAACTCACTTTCGTTTCTTTTTATGGCTGAGTAATATTCCTTGTATATATGTGCCACATCTTTTTTATTCATTCATCTGTCGATGGACACTTAGGTTGCTTCCATGTCCTGGCTATTGTAAATAGAGCTGTGATGAACATTGTGGTACATGACTCTTTTTGAATTATGGTTTTCTCAGGGTATATGCCCAGTAGTGGGATTGCTGGGTCGTATGGTAGTTCTATTTGTAGTTTTTTAAGGAACCTCCATACTGTACTCCATAGTGGCTGTATCAATTTACATTCCCACCAACAGTGCAAGAGGGTTCCCTTTTCTCCACACCCTCTCCAGCATTTATTGTTTCTAGATTTTTTTGATGATGGCCATTCTGACTGGTGTGAGATGATATCTCATTGTAGTTCTGATTTGCATTTCTCTAATGATTAATGATGTTGAGCATTCTTTCATGTGTTTGTTGGCAGTCTGTATATCTTCTTTGGAGAACCTTTAGCAATTTAGCAAAGAGAAAACCAAATAGAATAAGAAGCTCATTCTCTTTTTCCCTCCCCTCCCCTCTGCTGTCTCGCCTCCCCTCTCCTGTCTCCCCTCTCCTCCTCTTTCCTCCCCTCTTTTCTTCTTCTTTCCTTTTTCTTTTAAAGTAAACATGACAGTGAGGTGCTATTTTAATTTTGCTTGGATGTTCCTCTCCTGACCTCCCCACCACCCCTACCAGAAAAATACAAAACCAAAAAACTCCCCCCAAACCAGAAAAACAATTAGGCTAGGTATTTCTTCAGTGTAATGGCAAAAGGTAAAATGGGAGAAAATTTCCTCTCTACTAGTTTCTTTGAAAACTAGGTTCAAGAAACAAACGAGTTCGTGAAACAGTGTTTTGATCAGTAACAGCAGTGGCTTAAAATGTGTGTACTCTGCGGTACCCTGTATTTTTTTTTTTTTTTTTTTTTTTTTTCCGGTATGCGGGCCTCTCACTGTTGTGGCCCCTCCCGCCGCGGAGCACAGGCTCCGGACGCGCAGGCCCAGCGGCCATGGCTCACGGGCCCAGCTGCTCCGCGGCATGTGGGATCCTCCCGGACCAGGGCACGAACCCGTGTCCCCTGCATCGGCAGGCGGACTCCCAACCACTGCGCCACCAGGGAAGCCCCACCCTGTGTTTTTTGATTTGCCAAGTTTTGAACCATCACAAATCGATAAACTAACCAGTCATCCTATACACCTGGGCAGCATGCTGCTTTCCTGGATGCTGCCCTCTACTTGATTTGGCAGAGGACAAGCGAAGTGTGGGATCACTGTTAGCTCCGGGTAATATGTGAACGCTGCCAGTGTGTGTTGAGAAATCTGAGTCTATTTCCTGGAGACACCCCAAACTTAAAAGTTTTTTTGTTCCCCCATATATCATTGAGTTGAGTTCAAAGAAGTTGTCAATGTCTGTTTGCTAACAGCAGTGTGGTCTTGTTGGGCATGGATGCATTTTAATCACTTCATGGATGTTAAAGGCTTTAGTTCCGGTTGATTCCTGCCTGTCTCTTCCTTCCAAAATTCTCCTAAATCTGGCTCTTGATAGGAGGGACTTGCCTCTAGAAGACAAGCAGAAGCAAAAGATAACAGGAAGGCCCACACTATGCCAGGGTGTCTTGAAACATGAAAGGTCGGACCCTACATTTTTCTAAAAATAAATCTCTTTCCACAGGGTCGGTAAAACTGCTATCGTGAAAAAAATCTTCACTTTCGATTTATTTTTTTCTTTCTCTCTAGAAAAATATGCCAATATATTTTAAACTGTGACCGATTAACTGTTAACAGAGCTTAGTTCAAACCTCCCAAGCCCATTTTTAAACCCCTTTAGAAGAATAACTGATAAAGTGTCTAGCATTACAATAAATAAAATGCCACCACAGGCCTTTTGGAGAGTGGGTCTATATTAGTATCATTATCAGTATTATTTTTCCTCCCTTTCTTCATTTTGCATAAACTGAAATTCCTTCAAAACTTCAGCAGCATGTTATTAAAGTATCTGTATACAAAAAAAAATGCAAATGGTTTTATTTTGGAAGAAACGGCTTCTGAGTCTTTGAAGCCTATGCTTTTGTTGTGAATCTGAGAGCCATTGTCACCTAACAGATTCATACCCTAGGCAGAATTTCTATGGAATTGTGTGCTTAAAACACTGTGTCATCCTAGTGTGCCTCAGGAAGAAGCAGGAACACCGATGTCCATCAAAAAGGAAAATATATGGGTCTCAGCCTCCACTGCTTTCCTACATCACTATAGTGGTAAAGCATATTGTATGCTCTTTAACCCTTGTGTCTGCCCAGTGTCAGGGACAGACTGGAAAAAATCCCAAGTGTGCATTATCCTCCGGCTGAAATGTCTACCTTATCCTACTGACAAGACCATTTTCAAGGACCACTCAAAAATAATACCTTGTGTTCTGCTTTTCTGCATGATCGATATACACATGAATCTCCATTTATATATATTTACATACATACAAATATATGTAAATATATGTGTATATAATCTATTATCTATCTATCTATCTATCTATCTATCATCTATCTTTTTTAAACCTCTAGAGAGATACTGACTAAAGGCAGTTGGAGAAAGGATCTCTTCAGTGTCAAAGACAACCTATTGTTTAATCGGCCAAGGCTTACCATATCCTTCTGTGACTATGGGGTTTGGTGTGTGTGGAGGGGGAGGAAGGGGGAGGGGCAGTGCTTTGGAGCATTCTTCTGTGTGTTTGTGTTTAAAACGATATAGAGAGGAGGCTTTCAATATTTTTAAGTCTTCGGAGAGATTCCACATACTGATCTTTATATAACAACCAGGGTGGGAGAAGTTAGAATAACAATTGTCCTGGACATCTGCTTACCATGGTTCACAGTCAGTTTTTTTTTTTGTGTGTGGTATGCGGGCCTCACTGTTGTGGCCTCTCCCGCTGCGGAGCACAGGCTCCGGACGCGCAGGCCCAGCGGCCACGGCCCACGGGCCCAGCCGCTCCACGGCATGCGGGATCCTCCCGGACCGGGGCACGAACCCGCGTCCCCTGCATCGGCAGACGGACCCTCAACCACTGCGCCACCAGGGAAGCCCCACAGTCAGTTTTGACATATCCAACAGCACTGTATGAAAAATAAATTAGTATTATATAATGACAGGAGTCTTAAGTCAATAATGATGCCTTCTTGGGGGGAATTTTTTTTAGGCTTGGTGCTTTTCCTTCTCTGTAAATTGGAAAGGAAAACAGGGATACTTCCTGTTTAATTTAGAGATGTTCTCATGAAGGAAAATTTATATTTCAAAAACTGTATTCTTTGGAAGGCACTAAATCCTAGGCAGTCAATTACTAAATATTTTTTATATTCCTGAAATTTGGTTCACTCTATGAACCAAATGTATATATATAAATATATATATACATTTGGTTCATACTTTAGGAAATTCAAATACTAATTAAAAATTTTAAGTTGTGAGAATTTTTTAGAAAACATATAGATGGTATAGGAGCATTCCTGTTTATCAAGTTTATTTCAGTCATTATGAAATAACTGTGAAAAGAGAAAAGAAAGAATTTCACCATGGATAAATGGGATTATTTCACTTTGCATATGACCCACCAATAAAAGAATAATTACACATATATGCAGTTTTGTTTTAGATAAATTAATGAGTTTATTAATTTCCTAAATTTCTTTAGAACTAGAATGACATACTCAATGACTCGCATTTTGTAACTGTTTTCATCATCATCGTTATTATTATTATTATTATTATTATTTTTGCGGTACGCGGGCCTCTCACTGTTGCGGCCTCTCCCGTTGCGGAGCACAGGCTCCGGATGCGCAGGCTCAGCGGCCATGGCTCACGGGTCCAGCCGCTCCGCGGCACGTGGGATCTTCCCGGACCGGGGCACGAACCCGTGTCCCCTGCATCGGCAGGCGGACTCTCAACCACTGCACCACCAGGGAAGCCCTGTTTTCATTATTTTTTAATTCAAGTTGAGTAAATCTCCTTCATGGAATTTTAAGTGTGTAACACTAGAGAAATCTCTAGGTTCAACTCACTTGATATTGAATCATTTAGCTGTATTTTCCCTATTGTTTCATGATACTGAAGTTTACTCATTTTAGGGTTAACAAGACTCAGAATCATTACTCAGTGAACCACCCAAAGTTTTTAATGTCCTTGTCCTCCAAGTCGTGACCTCTTAAAAAGCTGGTTCATTGGTTATCATGAGCTTTTGGTGTTGTCTTGATTTTGAAAAATTATTTGTAATCGCTGACTCTGAAAGTCCCTCCTCATGAAACTATTGTTGTTGCAGTCCTCACGTCGTCTCTATTCTCCTTTAACACCTGAGGCAGTAAGTATATTGGGGATTCTGAGGCCAAACACTTTAGCAATAGTTGGCTCATCACTTTCCTTTCCATAAAAGACATATACAATCATGGTTGATAATACTGGCTTACTATAGATAGTAATGTTCAAAATTGGCTCAGGGTTATTCCTGAAAAGTGATGATATTTTAATTTGACTCCCAGGTAAATCTTAACCGCAGTAAGCAAAATTATTAGTGCATCAGTTAATGAAAAGGAATTTTTATCTTAAAGAAGAAGAAAAGTTGGATGCTTTGGAATAATTAATTCATGCCACGTTTGTTCCAGAGAGGTGAATTTTAATTGTATTGTACTGTATTCTATTCTGTTCTACTAATTTTATTCATCAATTTTATTCATCTAATTATCTATTGGATATTTACTTTTTTCCAAAAGAGTGCTAATGTACTGATTTAATATACTGATTTAACAGTTTCAATTTCTGTTAGACTAGGTCCAAGGAGGATTTAAAAAAGCCTCTGAAGAACCATAAGGTTTTTCCCTCCTATATTCTCCATACTTAAAATCTACTTCCAGACAGCTGTATAAAGGAGAAGTTTACTGTTACCGCTTGTTAGCATGGTTGTAAGTTGTCTGGGGTACTATATGTTTATTTTGATGATTTTAATATGTTTCATGAATCTGCAGAACAATGAGAACTAATAAACAAGAAAGAGAAATTGCAGATTTCAAAAATTGGAAGAAAAATTTGTTAAGTCTTACTTCCCTAGAGACTGAATGCAGCCAAGGTTTATTGCCTATTATTTGCTTTTCAGGACTGTGTCTGACTCTTTTAACTGACAAAGACTGCATTGATAGAAAGCCTTTCCAAAGTTTAATTATTTTACAAAGAAAGAAATCAGTACTGTATTGCTTGTTACCCTTTATTTTCTTCTTAAAATTATTTCCCTTAATTATCTGACTGTGTAGTTTGAGGGATGTTTTTGACTTCTGATTTACCTTATCAGTTAAAATGCTTTTCAAATCTGCATCTTATCTGGATAATCTTATTTATTCCGAAGAGAATAGATTAAATTAACTGTCCACTTTATTAAATTTTTGTTATAATTTATGTTACTGTAATTGAATCGGGACAGGAGGAAATTAAATTGCTTAAAAAATACAGAAGAGTCTGTGGCTTCCATAGTCTCCTATGTAAAGTTTGAAATCATTTCATGTTCTAACTGGGGAAAGTAGCATTATAAAACTTCGTGTGTGTGTGAAAATAAATGCCAAAATAACATTTACTTCTTTTCATTTTAATGAAAAGCATTATATTGGAAAATCACTGAACTCTCTGGATATGGATTTTGATTTCCTTCCAATTTTATAGAATAATTTCTATAATCATTCAAAAGTTTTAAGCAGAGAACTTATTCCAAAATTTTGACATCAATTGCAGTAGTGCAGGGATTAGACTGTTTTATTTCCCAGTATTTGTTCCCTGGGCAGAAATAAAATAGAGTTTGTATTGATTATCAATATAATAAATCAATGTGTGCAACTAATTTGGACCATTCAAGCATAAAAACAATACTCCATTTTATTCTATAATTACTCAAAAGATTTACCTCTTCTTTTTGGTTCATTTTTCATAGCAACCCTACTTAGAAGGATATACTTAGAAATTACATAGATTTAGGGAGATAAGAAAAAGTGTCATAGGGAAGGAATGACTGGAGAAATTGCAGTACTGTAATCTGTTGTTGTGTGTAGTCTGGAACTAAATCAATGGAAATCTGAACTAATGTGCCCTGCCCAAGAACTGTAAGAACAGGACTATCTGGTGTCATGTTTGGGAGTGGTAAATGTGAACATTAAAAACAATACAGCTATAGGCAGGTTTCTCAGTATCCACATGTTTGCTGAGCAGTATGAGACACATTGTTTAGCTGCTGCTAATTTTTGAGCATTTATTAGATGCCTACTGTGTACGTATGAAGCACTGCTGGATAACTATCTAGGTGCTACACGTGATGGTATGGGGTGTAAAGGACATATAAGACAGATTGTGAGGTCCTGAAGGTATTTATGATTCACCAAAAGGTTCCAAAAAGACAAGAGAACTATTACTTAATAACAAAGCAACAAAGTCAAATGTACATATTAAAATGCAAGTACATTAGTATGGGATAGAAGTGGGTATGATTGTTTTGTTAACTTTTTAAACCAAGATACTGAATTCTGATTTTAAAAATAAAGTTGTAAATTTTCAGGTGCTCATGTAGCCTAAGCTCTGGAGGCTGAATTCTGTGTTCAGCTGTTCGGTTGTTGTTAGTACTGATGCATGAAGCAGAAAGAAAACAGCTTGCTTTCTATAAGTTAGGCAAACTCTGGAGAGCTGGGAATGGCAGGGAGGCAATTGGCTTGCAAAATAAACTGAACAAACCAGAAGCCAAAATTAAATAGAGTGTATAACGGGGCCCCAGGGATCACCTTAACAATGTACTAGTTATGAACTAACTATTGTCATTATTACCACTGCTAATGAAGGAACCATAGGAGAAGGCAAGCAATGCCTCTCTGTGATTACTTCCGGCTTCTGGGCTTCCGGTTTAACTAGCTAAGGCACTCAATGATCCTTTAAAAAATGAATTTACTCAAATGTCTTTCTGCTATTAGTGAGGATACCATTAGACATGGTTTAGCTTCAGAAAGTATGAGGACAGTTTGGCTAATGATGGCTGAAAATGCTGGATAAAATAACATTCTTAGACATTCATTCATTTTTTTTTACCATGTTTTGTGACTTGATAATGACTTTAGTTTCTAATACATCTTTAAAAAATGATCCAAGGAAATTATTAAATACAACTCACATAGAAATATTAGTCCATTGGTTTAGTTAAACAATTTCCATTGCTAGAAACTTGGGGAAAAATACTTTCCCAATGGTGACTTTTAGAACAATTGAAGCCAATTGACATGTAAAATAGTGCCACTATAAAAGAAGAATACACCATTATTAACTATACCTAAAGATTTGGTTTTGGGGGCAAACAAAAACTAATGATTTGAATATCTATGGCAATTTCTAGAATATTTATGAAAATGATTCTTTATCCAGCCCTCTTCAGATTCGTAGAAGCAAAAAGTACTTCGTTATTTTATTTTTATATATTAGCATTCATTCATCCATTTATTCATCCAATTCTCAACAAAAATGTCTCTGCCACATGCCACACCAGTTGATTAAAAATATAAGGCTAATAAATAACAAGAACAGCAAAAATAGATAACATTTCTTAAGCTGGGAACCTTGGACTCTGGGGTACTGATTAAACGTGAGATAGCAAGTCCCTACATCCTGAGCTAGAATCCTCACTGCCACCTGCTGATTGACCCTAGGCAAATTCTTTATTCTTCAGTTCTCTTATCTGTAAAATGGAAATACAATAAGTGCATCCATTCTGTAGTTTTCTTGTAGAAATTAAATAAGATAATGTCTGAAAAAGCATTTTGAACAGTGTATGTCTAAAGGTAAGTGGTCAGTATTAACAATTATTACTTATTGTTTTAATTATTTAATTTAATCTTTGTATACATGAGCATACCAGTGAAACACGTAAGCGATATGAAATGAGATGAATTATAATTTCTTCTTTAGGAATTAAAATGCTGAGATTCCACAGTATATCTTTTTGTTTTAATTTGTGAAATGTATCTATAAGTTCTACTGCTCTATTACAAATAATAATAGATATACAATAATAATAATAGCTATACAAGTAAAAGTTTATATGGATTATTTATGATTGCAGTATGATTGTCCACATTTTATATGAGAAACTGAGACACAAGGAGTTTAAGTAACTTGTTCAATATCAAATAGCAAGTAAGCAAAGGAGCCAGAATTGAAACCCAAGCAGTGTGACTCTTATACGTGTTGCTATGCTATCTGCCAGCATGGCCACGTAGCTTTTCTCCAATTTAAAGATAACTCAAAAAATCACATATGAAGCCAGGTTTTGAGGGCAATTTACTCAAGGTAACCTAGTCCTGAAAGCAGATAACAGCTCCAATAGTCTATGTAAAGCAGCTGTCTCTTTGTATGTGGAATAATTAATTAAAATAGGTCATTCTGATCTATAAAGCTGTAGAAGATCTGAATTCTGATTGCTTTAGAGATTAATTCTCTAGACTTACTGTCATGATCATCAAAGTGCTTATGCTAATATTTCCCAGATTTGAACTTTGGGAAATCAAAAGCACCCCGTTTATTTTCACATTGTAAATTTCACACAGCCTTCTTGATAAAATGGAATTTAGGTCAAATCTCATTTTCAAGCACATTCTTTGTATATGGAATAAGGAAGTAAATTAAGAAAGAAAAAGAAAGACCTCAGTATATCTGTATCTTGTGTTGTATGAGCCTGTGTTATGCTAGATGAAAAATGCATATATGTACATAACAAACGGAAATTGCTCCTTGACTAGAATTTCAATTTAGGGTGTTATTGCAAAAAGTGAAGGTAGCTAAGAGTTTCATTTTTCCCCCAGAATAATGAAACGAGTACACATTTCTCCCTCTTTTCTTTTTCTATTCTTTCCTTTTCATTTTTCTTCTCTTCTCTCTTTCTTTCCTTTTTAATTTCTTTTCTCTCAGTAAAATATACTCAACCAGAGATCATGCTTATTTAGATAAAATAAATACTCTTACTTTTTTGGTAGTTGTCCCTGTCAGAATCCAACAAAAGTTAAGCAGAAAAAAGCCCTGGTTTTCTTTCGCTTAGATGCTGTGCCCAGATTCAACATTTTGATTTGACTGAGTGAGGAACAATGCAGAAGAATAATATTAACATAAAATCACAATGGAACTTGTCACAAAATGCATGGCAAACATTACAGCATGTAGTCTAGAGCTTTAATTAACGTATTTGTTAAGTGCCAATTCTTCGAATAGACACTAACAATAAAGAAAAGACTTGCCTTAACACAGGTAATGTTGCTAGCTCCCCTTCCTTTAAAAGAGATTTTGACAGTTATACTATTGAGCTCTGTAATTCTGCTGGGAACCAACTCTCATCCTCTGCCACCCAGGCTTTCAAAATCAGAATGGAGGAGAAAGTCAGTAGCTTTTATTGCTATTCAATTTATTCCAGGGCAGGAGTTGTAAATGGTTGTATATATAGACTTGGGAATTTGCACACTGAATGCCTCCTCTCAGATTTCATATGACTACCTCTGTCCGTGTCATTTAATTTGCATTTATTCACCAATCAAGTTTGCTTCCTGGATGCCTCACTTGCATGAATGGGTAGCAGAGTAATTACAGATAAGCAAAGTAGTTTTATGAATGAAGACACAATTTACAGCAATGTGTGTGGGTATCACCTCCCTGTCTCTTGTTTAATATTCAGACCTGTCACCTTGCACACAATCTGTTGGAAAAGGAGGCTCCAGAGCCTCAGTTATACCTCTAACAAATCACACCAGATTGTACTGCTCTGGAGGACTTTCAATTGGGTTTGAGCAAAACAGAGCCTTAATAAGAAGGCTGACATACAAAAGCTTGACTCATTATTGCATATAAAGAACAAAGAGTTTGGTGACTGATAGGTAGAAGGGAGAAGGTTAAACAAAAAAAACT
The DNA here is from genome assembly GCF_026419965.1 of Kogia breviceps. NCBI lineage: Eukaryota > Metazoa > Chordata > Mammalia > Artiodactyla > Physeteridae > Kogia > Kogia breviceps. The sequence continues at coordinate 24,995,273 of NC_081313.1, read as the reverse complement.
TACATTTTATTTTTGGAGAATATTGCATTTTATTCTAAGTCTTTGCTATAGAGTTCTCTGTTTAGAAAACCCATGGTCCAGCTCTCAAGCACAGAGGAGAAAATTTAGTAAGAACATTTTTGTTGACCATGCAAACAGTACTGAACCTTGAGAGTTTTCAAGTGACATCAGGTGGGCATTTTTGAAAATGTTGCAGAATATATTCATAATCTTTTTAAGTTGATCAATTAAGAACTGACTATGACTCTCAGACATCTGCAAGTTTTTTTCTTGATTTGCTCACTCTCATTCCCTTGAGCCATTCTCAACCCAGTTCTCAGCTGGGGGTGATTTTACCCCCAGCACACATTTGGCAATGTCTGGAGACATTTTTAGTTGTCACAGCCGGACAGGGAAAGTGCTACTGGTATGGAGTCTGAAAGACCAGGGATGCTGCTAAATATTCTACAATGTTTAGGGCGGTCTCGCAATAAAGAACTATCTAGTCCAAAGTGCCAAGGTTGAGAAACCCTGCTTTCAGCCCTATTTGCAAGACCCCTCTCTGCCCAATCCCACCACTGCTCTTTCTTGAAGAAGATGATCTTACCACTTGGCCCTTATTTCACAGAATCATAAAAGCTGTCAACCATGCCCCTCTTAACAACACCTATCCATTCACAAACATACTTGCTCATAAAGTCCTTCCGTTTAAGCCCTCACCCTCATTCCCCTAGCGGTGAAAAAGAGCAGCTCCTTCTGTTTTCCAAGCTAATTGGTTCATCTGTATTCTAGATTTCATCCCGCCCCATCTCCTCCCGGGTATTTCATCACTCATCTCTTTATTGTTCTCTTTTATCCCAAACCTTTCATTCTCCATCAGTTCAAGACTCACTCATTAAATATAAATTCCTTCCTTCAACTTTAGCTTTCCTCTTTCCTTCATACAGAAGTTTTCCAAGAATATTATACAATCACTATGTCTACTTCCTCAAATCTATATTCCATTAGTTATTTTTCATCAACTAGTCTTAACTGTTTATATCAGTTAGTTATTGCCGTGTAACAAGCCACCCCAGAATGCAGTGGCTTGACATAATGTGTTTATTATTATTCACAAATGTACGGGACATCTAGATAATTATTCATCTGGGCTCATGAATGTATCAGTAGTGTGTCTGGTATGCAGGATTTTCTTCAGGCCTAGGGTTGGAACTGGCACAGTGCTGCCTCTAGCACAAGTCACAAGGCCAGCCAAATTCAAGAGGTAAGAAAATAGCCTTCCTGTCTTGATGGGAGGAGGTGAAAGTTATGTTGCAAAGGGTGCTGATACAGTAAGGGGCAGAGGATCAGAAACATTTTTGCAAGCAACCTCCCAATTGTATTAAAATTACTAATGGTCTAATATTCAAAATCAACTCTGGTTACACCCTTCATTTTCTCTGATTTTTTAGCAGGTTTTGACACAAAGGAATATTCCTTCCTTCTAGAAACTACACCCTCATGTCTACCACAACACCACTGTCTTTAATTGTCCTTCTGACTCTGATCACTGTTCATAATCCTTGATTATCTCTACCAGAAGTGATAAAGACTGTTGATGCCAGGGATTCTTTTCTTGGCCCTCTTTTCAGTCTACAAGCACTTATTGGCCATCCTATCACAATTATGTTTTTATTTGTCACCTATATTTGACACCCAAATCTAAATTCCTAGCAGAGCACATTTTCATTAGCTGTAGACTTACATCTCCATCTGTATGTTAGAAATCTTTACCTGAAGACTGAATTGATTATTATTCCTCCAGTACTTGGTTCTCCTCAAAATATCTAGTTACATAGTGGTTAGTTTTGACTCCTCCTTTTGTCACCTCCAACCCTTTAAGTACCATATTCCAATTTAATGGTTCATTAAATTCTGTTGATTTATCCCACCGACTCAAACAAATATTTATTCACTGCTTACCATATGCCAGTTTAATCGTTCATGCTCCCCCCATCAATAAGATAGGCACTTACCTGTTCTTTTGTCCTTTATTTCCTGCCCAAGCTCTTCATCTACCTCCCAAATTAATAGCTTTGTGATTTTATCTCCAAATTATTATTTTAAAATTACTAACATTTATATTTAACTATTGTGCTACAAAAATTCTTTAGCATTTCTTTTTGGGGATTTTTGTAGGATTTGCTTTTCTGAATAGTAATTTGGCTGGACATGAAAATCTATATTTAGAACATTGACAATATGAATTCAGTGTTACCTTGTAGATGCAGAATCTAATTAAGGTTACCAGATTTAGCAAATAAATATATTGAACACGCAGCGAAATGTGAATTTCAGGTAATACTTTTTAAAGTATAAGTACATCCCATGCAATATGCATTTTGGGATATACTTATACTAAAGAAGCTATCCATTGTTTATCTGAAATTTATAAATTAACTGAGCATCCTGCATTTTATCAAGCATCTCTAAATCTAATGTAATCTGATTATTCTTTTTCTGTTTCTCTAGAAGATTTTAAGAAATGTATATCTATAAAAATTTTAAGAAATGTGTGTTTATTCTTGGGATTCTAAAATGTCACCACAGTGAGTCTGGTTGTGGATATGTTTATCTGCATTCTCTTCAGAACTCAGTAGGCTTGTAAACTTAAGTCTTCTATTAGTCTTCATTTCTGGGATAGAGAAAACATTCTTGCTCTGCCAGTTTCTTCCCTATACTTTTCCCTTTTCTTTCTAGAGCTCCTGTTAGACAGATGTTGAACCATGACACATAATTATCCTTTCATTCATTCCATGTCTGTCTGTTTGCAATGATATCTGGATGAACTTATTGGCCTCGTATCTTTGTGCATTAATTCAGTCTTTAGCTATGTGTATTCTTGTATTTGCTTGATCATTAAAAGCTTGCTTTCTGGGAATAGTGCTTTCCTATACCTCTTGGAGAGACTAGCCCTTCTATCATGGCCTCTTTGATTTTAGCACCTATTCTCTTTCATTAACTTGTTTGTAGCTGCTTAGTAGAGCACTGTGCAAACTGATTGCAGAAGGGAAAGGGATGATATACCTCCAGACAAACTCTAACCCTATTTGTTATACCCTGACTCTGGGCTTAGTGGTCCCTGCACTACCCTACTGTTATGGACTGAATTGTTCCCCTCCAAGTTCATATGTTGAAGATGCTTTTCTCTTGCCATCTTCTCACGGAGATGCTGAGACCCGCTCTTCGGCACCATCAACATACATTTTTTAATGTACTTTCTAACATTTTACTACAAGGTATTAAATGATTTCTCTATGTTTGTGCCATTAAAGAGTGAATTATTTGAGGATGGATGCTGATTATCTTTGCACCCACATTGACTGAAATATGACTAATATTCAGAAGAATAATTGCTTAATACATGAATTAAAAATGAGTAAATGAGAGTATTAAAAAGAACCATGAATGCCTGAGTCATTTTTCAGTACTTTTAAGGACCATGAACCGATCTATTATTATTTATTTTAAACTTTAAAATTTGATTCCATTTCAGTGCCATTGATTACCGCAGTGTCTTTTAAATAAAAATTGACAGGAGAAACTTTAAATCACTTAACCTCCTTTGTATTTATTAAAAACAAGTAAAACATTACTTAAAACTTAGTTAAAACGTAAGTCAACGTTCCTTCTACCTTATTTATAATACCATAGGTAAATTGCCTTGGGCCATCCAACAGCAAAGCAAAGGAATCCCATTTACCACTCAGGTCTGTATAGTACACAGCACTTACCCTGAAAAGGACACATATTCAAAGAGGAGAAACAACTATCTGCAAGTGAAACAGGTAATGAAGTTTTCTCCGTGCTATAATTTAAATTTAAAGAACAGGTATGAAAGACTAAGAGGCCCAGATAGGCAGGTATTTCCTTCTTCACGGTTATAAAATCTGTCACATCTTAGAAACACTCCCCCATTGAGTGGTAATCACAATTTTTATTCTAAAGGTTCCACATGCGTGGCATATTATGTAATGGACAGCACTTCAGAATAATCTAATGAAAAGAGAACTTTTTATCATGCTAATAAACTTCAGATTCTGCTTGTTTCAAGAAAATGAATTCAGGCTTTGAACTGCTGAGGTCCACATAAATTCAGGTTATCCATACAGCCGTGCGGAAAATCTCCAAGATGAGTTCTTTATTAATAGCAGGAATGACTGAGTCAGTCAGCTCGTTTAATGATATGGCCCATAATTTGAATCCATTGAAAGTTGCCTGTTAGCAACTCTGGGAGCCCGGATCAAGCGTGACCTTGACTTGTGATAGCCTGAATTAAATCCTGGTATGATAGTTCCCACACCAGCTTTGTTTTTAGCATTTGGCATGCAAGCAGACTCCTTGAAGAGCCTAATAGTTATTACAAACATGAAAATTGTAAAGAAGTTGGAGGAAGGTTACGCTAACATGTAAAATTTATTTGGATAAAAAATAATGGTTGGGGACTTCCCTGGTGGTCCAGTGGTAAAGAATCCACCTTCCAATGCGGGGGACACAGGTTCGATCCCTGGTTGGGGAACTAAGATCCCACATGCTACAGGGCACAAAAGCCCTTGCGCCACAACTACTGAGTTCGTGTTCCACAACTAGAGAGAAACCCGAGCACCGCAACAAAGATCCCGTGTGCCACAACTCAGACCTGATGCAGCCAAGAAAATAAATAAATAAAAATAAATAAATATTTTTTAAAAATGGTCATTTCCCATCCTCTATGAAATTACTGGTAGAGGTCTGTTAAAAGTGGTAATGTTCATGCAGGCAGTTTTGTTAGGCTTCTGCAGGACATTTTGTATACATGTCTATTCATTAGAATTTCCTACTGTTTAATACATTTATGATATGATTCTAAAAGAGAAAAAAATAATCTCTCACTTATGGGTGATCTAAGTTTTATTCTGTCTTGGCAACTTGAACTTGTGAAAGCTTTAAGGTTTAAAATTCTTACCATATCTTGGTGATAATATTCTACAATTTGAACTGTTTGAACGTTTTTTTTTAATTGAAGTATAGTTGATTTACAATGTTATGTTAATTTCTGCTGTACAGCAAAGTGATTCAGTTATACATATATGTACATTCTTTTTTTAATATTCTTTTCCATTATGGTTCATCATAAGCTATTGAATATAGTTCTCTGTGCTGTACAGTAGGAACTTGTTTATCCATTCTCTATATAACATCATACACCTGCTAACCCCAATCTCCCACTCCATCCCTCCTATAAAAGTTCAAACTTGTGTTATATTTAAAAGTTTGAATTTTTAATTGTAATAGCTTTCAAGATTTTTCAAAACTCAGGTATCTTAAACATCCTATTATTATAATTAAATATAAAATTAATCATTTTTATATGATTTTTAGGTGTTGTGACACTTCTGCCTCTTTTTTTCCTTGCTCCCACCTCACCATTTTGCTATAGGGAAATGGTGTAATTCTCTGAAAGAACGAAACTTCTTTGCAGGAAGTTGATGACATCAGGGACACTACAGTAGCTTTATAATGGAAAGTGTATGAATTTCCTAGGGTTGCTTTAACAAAGTACCATAAGCTGGGAGCTTAGAACAATAGATATTTATTATCTAGTAGCCTTGAAGACTAGATGTCGGAAATTAAGGTGTCAAGAGAGCTATGCTCCCTCTGAAACCTATAGGAGAATCCTTCCTTGTCTCTTCCTGGTTTCTTGTGGTTTACTGGCAATTTTTGGTATTCTTTGGCTTGGCAATGAGTCATTCTAATTCTCCATCTTCACATGATGTTCTGTGTCCCTGCCCATAGTTTACTATTTGGGCATGTTTGCCTCTGTGCCCAAATTTCTCTTTTTATAAGCCCATGAGTCTTGTTGGATTTTGGTCCACCCTAATGATCTCATTTTAACCTGACTACCTCTATATTTCTAAAGGCAAGATATAATTTTTTACTTTGATAATGACTTGGAGACTATGATAACAGTATTATAGTACAGTGTAGATACGAAATGATTTTATTTGAAAGTGCCCCATACTGTGAATCTAACATGTATGTCAGAAAAGATATGTTAAGAACGAGAGCTTTAGGGACTTCCCTCGTGGTCCAGTAGTTAAGAATCTGCCTTCCAATGCAGGGGACATGGGTTTGATCCCTGGCCAGGGAACTAAGATCCCACATGCCGTGGGGCAACTAAGCCTGAGCACTCTAGAACCCACATGCCACAACTAGAGAGTCTGCGTGCCTCAACTACTGAGCCCGCACACTCTGTACCCTGTATGGCACAACTAGAGAGAAGCCCTCGTGCTGCAACGAAGAGCCTGTGCGCCGCAACTAAGACCCAATGCTGCCAAATAAATAAATAACTAATAAAAAAAGAATGACAGCTTTAGACAAACTTGAAAACTAGAAGCGGTCAATGTTATAAACAATTGTTACAATTAGCTGTAGCATGTAGTAGCACTTTTATTTTTTGACTTTTCATTGTTATGTTTTTGTTCTGCTTTATAAAGCAGAAGTGATTTGATTTTATCAAAGTGTTTTCAGTTTCTTGTATTTATAGGCACATCACATCAGAAATGGCATAAATTTAGTGGAATGCACAATACTGACTTATTTAATTTTTTAGACATTTCTTCATTTTAGGTATCTTCAGTCTTCTAACTTGAAGTTTCCAACTTATTGAGGGCACAGTAAAGCACTTTTACACTTTAATACCCTCCATAGTGTATGGGTTCAGGACTTTATATAGTTTTTTTTTCAGTTCTGAGTTACTAAACAGCAAAGTGAATTACTTGGAAGTAGCATGAGTTGGCTCAGAGACTCAGACCTCCATGAGCTTCCCAACAATTCTCCTTCAGATAGAGTTCAATAATGCAGTTATTTCAAGACTTGGAAGGGAAAAATTGAGTTTATGAAATCAAATAAAAATCGAATAAGAATAATTCTCTCATTTATGACTATTGCTGCCAAGTGAAAATCACAGAGGGAATTCTCTTTAAGGGTAGCACACAGACATCTAATAGAAATCTGATAAGGATAAGGCTCATTGTGATCAGATGAACAGAAATGTTAGACAAATACATGCATAGCATGAAAGGGTTAGAAACAGTCATTCTTCTAGGTTAACACTGGGCTCTAAAGTATGGTTTTACTTGATTTTGGATTCTGTGACTAAGTCTCCTGAAATGTTTGTTCAATTTCATTTACTCTAGCTCACTAAGACAGTGTCATATGCACCATGACAGTTGTTAGGTCTCATAAAGATTGATTTTTGCAGATACAAGATCATTCAGTCCTATGTAACCATTTCATGCTTACATAGATAGAACAGTAGTAAACTGAATTCTAACTTTCATACTTCCTGAATACTCTGTCCTTTATGAGACAAATATCCAATGTATCTATTCATTGCATTTTCAAACATGATAACTAAGAAGCATCTAAATATGGTTTCCAGGTCAATTCCATCTTGGGACCACTGTGGGATTATAATGCACATAAATCTTTTATAAAATATGTGTACCAAGATATCGTTGCCCCCTCCTTTTCTTTCAGTACACACACAGCCTATTATGCCTCTGCTGCGGCTTTCAGTACATGATGGAATGGAATGTAAGAATAGTTTCTGTTTTATTACACTGCCAGTTTAATAATTAGCTCATGACTCTGTGCTTGTGGTCAATTGCAGTATTTCTAATCTATCCCAGGGCCAGTCCATTTCACATAATATTTCCAAATTGAAATCCACTAATCTCTTTGGTCTGACTTCACTAAAATGTGTTTATGGAACAAGTTAATTGGAGCCACTGCATTCATGACTATGAGCCAGTCATTTTGAATGATATAGGTAGCTCATGCCAGACCTCGGCATGTTCCTTCTCCAGAGCCAGTGCCATATTCGCATTCTGGAGCTATGCTGTGACTGAAGGGGTCCTTTCAGAATAGCATTAATCACACTGCACCACTATTTACAGAAGAGAGCAACGAAGAAACCAAGTATAGAAGATTTGCACCATCCAGACCAATGGAAAGTGCTCAACTCCTTTGTGTGTTGAAAGAAGTCAGTAAATCAAGAGAGTTTGAAATGATATAGTTCATCTGTCTTTGAATCAGCATGGTTTAAAGCAGCTCTCTTTACAGAGTAGGTGTGTCCACATTTCTCAAATGGCCCTCATGATTAGAAATTCATGTTGTGCAGTCACATTGATTTTCACAGATAACTGTGGTGTGATGAGAGGCTCCATGTTTAATGTATAGAACGTGACTCCAGCTTGAATCAAGGGATCAATGCAGCATCTATTCTTCTCCTTATTCCCTTATCAGGAGTCATTTGTAATGCTTCAGTTTTATGGTATACTATTAGTGAAATTAATCTTCAATTGCTCAAAATCTTATAATTATTTTTTTCAGTTTCAATCATAATTCATGGTCTACCGGCCTGGCACCTGCTGGCAAACAGTTATACAAAGTCAGCGAAGGATATGCAGTAAGTTTTTCCTTCATGTACTTTTGCTTGTAAGGTATATTTCTCCTTGCCCTTTGCCTTGGCCTCCTAAGTCACAGGTGGGACATTCATTGAGGTTAAGTTGTCTTCTTGGGCCATAAACAAATATTTTTCTCCAGTGTTCAGACTTCACAATTTTGTTCTCTACTCATCTGCTATTTTGCCTGAACCTTATTCCTTTTAGTGAACTTGTCTCTGGAATTTATAGTCCCCATTTCCACAATTCTGAACTTGGTCTTTTATTCTGGATCAGCTGAAGGTGCTGTGCCTGTTCTGAGCTTCATACCTGGTTCTATAAGGCTGCCATTCATTCTTACATTTATTTAACAGATTTTTTGAGTATTATTATTATGAACTATTATTATTATTACTAACTCTCATTGGATCCACAGTTGTATATAAGGGGTTACATGTTAACCCTTTGTATGTTAACCATGTTAACGGTGTGAGATGTTGGGAGTTGTAAACACAGAGGTATAAACAATGTTGTCTGATTACTGCTTATCTTTGACTTTTACTAAGGTAACCACAATCTTTCTCAATGCCCCCATATAAATCAAAAACAGATGAAAAACAATACCAAGGTTCTAATTTCTGGCTTGTGTGTCCCTGAATGTACTCGGGTAGCACCAATAATGACTGATGCTTTTATTGCATTTACTGTGTGCCAGAGACTATTACAAGTTGTCTGTTTTAATCTCCGTAACAATCCCAGGAAAAAACAAAAAACCAAACAGACCCTATGAGGAAAGAAAAAGTGATACAGAAAGTTTAAGAAACGTTCCACCTTATCTAGCTGGTAAGTAGTGAAGCTGCAGTTTTAACCTAACCATCTTAGTCTGTTCCAGCTACAATAACAAGATACCACAGATGGGGTGACTTATAAACAACTGAGTATTATTCACAGTTCTGGGTGCTGGAAAGTCTAAGATCAAGGTGCCAGCAGTTTGGTGTCTGGTGAGAGCCCACCCAATTCCTGGTTCCTAGACAGCCATCTTGCTCTGTCCTCTCATGGCAGGAAGGGTAGGGGATCTTCTCTGGGGTCTCTTATAAGGGTACTAATCTCGTTCATGAGGGTAAGCCCTCAAGACCTAATCACCTCCCTGAAGTCCCACCTCAAATACTATCACATTGGGGGTTAAATTTCAACATATGAATTTTGAGAGGACATCGACGTTCAGTCTATAGCACCAACCAATCTGGATCTCAGGGTGTTTCTAGAAACCCTAATGCATTGCATCTGAGAGTGACAGAAGAAGGCCTTTCCAGTTTCTATGACAAAAGAGGCATTTCTTACAGCATTTCTGTTCATATTGAGTTTGAGAACACAGACTTAATAGGATTGTATGTTGTTCAATGTTTCAAGTCTAGCATCTAAATTTGAATGAAAGGATATGAGCAACTAAAACGGAAGTCATTACATACGGATCACGGTTTACAAATTTCTGGAAAGTATAATTTTGAATAATTGAGCAGTATCACTTTCAGAGAGTATTTGAAGAATTCTGCTCTATATTCTCTTTCTGCCCTAAAACTCCTATTGGGAGATTTCTTTTATTCAGGTTTATGTGCACTCTTGAGCTCAATATTCATGTTTTCTGGTGACCATGTCCACATGATGTCTTAAAGATGCCTTGAAACACAGCATGGCTCCAACTGAATTCCTAATCTTCCCTTGCCCCTCCCCTAAATGACTTCTCTTTTGGTTTGTATCAGAAAACGGCACCATTATCATCTCTCTTGTTATCTAGGCCTGAAACCAGGGCTTCTTTCTTCATTTTCCCTTCTTGCTTTCCAACACCCCCAACCCCCAATCAGGTCATTCCCACGATATATCTTTTCTGTGTCCTTAATATCCCTCAAATTCTTTCACTTCTCTTCATCACCACAATTTCTTGTCTAGTTCATTTTTTCCCCCTTGGCTACTTATGGTAGCAATTCCTGTATTCTCTGGCCTTACCTTCTGCTGTCTTTGTTGTTAGCATGACCTACAACATGCATTCTTTATCATCTGGCCCTTGGTTCCCTTTATGACTCATCTCTTACTCTTTGGCAGTCTCTGCTCCTTTTACCGAGATCCTTGCAATTCTTCAGATGAGCAATGTGCATATTTTACTCCTGGGATTTTGTGTATACTCTTCACTGTGTATGGTATACCCATCTCACCCCTCACTCTTCCTTCTGGGTAACTTCTGCTCACACTTTCATTCTGTTTTTCCACACAGAATATGGCATGTCATCAGTACTTGAACAGTACATATTAAATGGATCATAGAGTGAATGTAGTCAGCTTAGAGAAGTATTAGGAAACTAATTTAAAGATGCAGAAGCATTTGTGTTAGAGGAAGTGGGTGGTATTTCCAAATAGCTTAAAGTTAAATTTTATAGAAACTTAATGCCTGGTTCAAGAGTAGGGTTTTAATAAATGAAGGTATTTATTGAATACTCGTCATATGATTCCAAAAGACAGGTGAACTTGTTTCTATATTAGTAATAGGTAGACTACAGATTTCATTTTCATTTTTCCCAGTGAAAACTATTCATATATGTAGTTATTAAAAGGCACTGTGCTGAGTTTCTAAATGTACTTTCATGACATCTTTGTAATAACCTCTGAGTATACACCTTTCTCTGAACTGGATAGGTCAGTTTATGTCTTACTTTCCCATTACACTGTGCGTTTCCTGAATGTGTAAGCCATTAATATTTATTTTTCTAGAATATAAAAATATGTGTGACACATAGTAGATGTTTTAGGTACTTTTTGTTAAACGAGTGATTTAAAGAATAAAGAAATTCATAGAAAATAAATAGTATACTAAAAACATGACTTCCTTACTTTAGTTTACAATGCAGTGGTGGTCAGGATATTACCAGCTCACAGGAGTCTAACAGATCACCCAGCTAAGTGGCAGCTGGTCAGCAAAGGCACATGGAGACTTTTCTGGGTGCTTCCAATACCATTATTGTGATGCATCATGGTGGTGTGAGAAACCTCTTACTAGTCAAACTCCTGCATGAGAATGGAAGATCTGTCCTCTTTGCCTCTCTGCCTGCATTTTTACTAAGTAACTACTCAGTTCTGGAAGCTAATAAAGATGCTCTCCTTGATCAAGCCTGAGTTAAGCTTCTTTGAGCCCTCTGCTCACTTAGACTGGACCTTTGGCTTCTGTTTCCATCTTTATAGAGTCTAGTTTTAGGAATAATCCTGTCAAGTTGGTTTAGCCAGAATCTTTCACCTTCAACGTCTGATCAACCTTGTACCTGATTGGGTTTCATCCTCTCCAACTCCCAGGTTGTGTTTGATCACGTAGGCTGCCTTCAGCAAGAATCCTGTTAGGTCAGTTTAGCAAAAAATTATCCTACCCTCTTAATTTTCTATCCACTGACCCCCTTCACTCTACTCCTTGGCTATAGTTTCCCCTTTTTCCTCCTTATACTTGGAGTTGAACCCAATTTCTCCCCCTTACTGCACACCTCCCCTTTACCTATCATGATAGGCTCCCTGAATAAAACCTGCAATTTCAATACATGTCCAAATAATTGTTTCTTTAACAAAGCTGAAGTATCCAGTGTTCTACACTTCAATATTGCAAAGACACAGAATTCAGCAAGATAACAACTGAAGAGAAGAGTGTTTGTCTCTAAGATCAAGAGCCTCAGAGCCTAGAAGAAGAGGTCAAGATGAGGACAAGGAGGAGTGACTCACAGAGGGGCTTTTAGAGTACTCCAGTGGTTAACTGTGGTTCTCAGTCATTCTGGACATGAGAGCACATTCTAGAGGGAGAAGTAAAGGATGGAGATAGACTTGGAAATAATCTCACAAGCTCTGAAATTATTTCTAAAAAGCAGTAGTTCTAACAGTAATGATAACAGTGCTGTCTGTTTGCTAGCTTTTAATTATTCCTAAAAAACTCAGGTACAGAATAACAAGCAAAGGCAGGTTAAATTTGGAACAGATTTTCCCAAATTAGGGTAATTGTCTTTATTCTTTAGACAAAGGAGTACTCATTGTACTGGCTTTCCCTGTGTCACTTTGAGTTCAGAATGCCATATCATGAACTTTTTCAGAGCTGGGTGAACTGGATATATTGTTGTGCTGAGATGATAAAATTGGAAATACTTTTTTTTTTTTTTGCGGTACGCGGGCCTCTCACTGTTGTGGTCTCTCCCGTTGCGGAGCACAGGCTCAAGACGCGCAGGCTCAACAGCCATGGCTCACGGGCCCAGCCGCTCCGCGGCATGTGGGATCTTCCCGGACCGGGGCACGAACCCGTGTCCCCTGCATCGGCAGGCGGACTCTCAACCACTGCGCCACCAGGGAAGCCCTGGAAATACTTTTGTGTAAATTCTCCCAAAGCATTATTTCTCTTTCTTTATACACAACTTATAACAGAGAGTGGTCAAAGGAAAAGAATGCAATCTTCCAAGAAAGCAAGCAATACATGACAGAAGTCATGAGAAAGCAAGAGAAAAAGTCCCTGACGTTTCAAGGCAGAGGCCAGCCAAACCTTACGAGTTCTGAGTAACTGAGATTTTCTTATGGTGCCATCTCTGTGAGCACCTCAAGTCCACCTAATTTTCTTCCTTGCCCCCTCCACTCCACCAAGGCATCCAAATATGGTGGCTGCCGTAGTTGACCTCATTGCAACTTAATGATTTGATCTCTCTCCCTTTTTTCCTATGTGTTTTCCAAGGTGACAGGCTGCTTACCTGACTTACAGGCGAATGCAGATGATGAGGAGCCAGTCCTTTCCTCTGTTCCTCCTTCTTACCACGTTCCAGTAATGTATATCCTCTTTGTCATCCCCTGTCCTGCATGAGGCTGAGGATGATAATGCGGCATAAATTTCTTTCCAGAGAGCAAATAGAGTGATTGGCTCTTGGCATACACTGGAGCGATGGATGGGGTTTTAGTCCAGTATAAGCCCCACCATAAGGAACGAGCCATGTTTTGTGACTGCCAAAAAATACAAATAAAAGTTAATGCAATGCACAAAATTTCCCTCCGCATTCTCATTAAAGAGTTTGCCTACAAACAAAACTAATGAAAATTATTTGTACAGTTTAAATTATGTTTATCAAATTAATCAAATAAATTAATAAAAATTACACCATGGCAAAAATTTCTAAGCAGCCAAAGAGAGAAAATGCAAGCTTTACTGATCACTAGTCCTGCTGAGTTTCTGTGAGGTGCTGGTAGCAATTTAGGTATTCTTTACAGACTGCAGCAGCCTCCGAATTAAAAACACCTTATATTAAACACACTGTGTATAATACTTTACCATTTTCAGAGCCCTTTCAGTATACTTTGTCAATAATAACTGTAATGGGGAAAGTAACTCCTTTTTTTATGATACAGAATCTGGGAGTCCAAGTGGTTTCATACTAAGGGAAGAAGCTGGAGCTAGATGGTGAGCTTCAGACGATGAGTTTATTGCCCTTTGTTGTAGACTGCATGTTTGTGTCCTCCTAAAGTTCATATGTTAAAGCTCTAACCCCCAATATAATGGTATTTGGAGATGGGGTGATAAGGGAGTAATTAGGCTTACATGAGGTCATGAAGGTTGGGCCTTCATGATGGGATTAGTTTCTTTATGAGGAGAGACACCAGAGGATTTGCTTTCTCACTTTCTCTGCACGAAACAAAGAAGAGGTCATGTGAGCACACAGTGAGATGGCAGCAGCCTAGATGCCAAGAGCAGAGACCTCAGAATAACACTTACCTTTCAGGCACCTCGATCTCCGATGTCTCAACCTCCAGAACAATGAGAAATAAATGTCTGTTGTTTAAGCAGCCAGTCTATGGTATTTTGTTATGGAAGCCCCAGCAGCCCAAGACACCCTTTCAGCTAGCTGTTAACTGGCTAGGTACCTGTGTGACTTGAAGCAGTAACCAAACCTCGTGTGCTATAATTTCAGTCTTTCATTCTTTTTATACTTTCATTCTTTCACTCAAAAAAATGTCATTCAGTACCTGCTTTGTGCCAAGAAGTGCATCCAGTCCCAGAGATAAAAAATCAACAAGCCTGGGGCTTCCCTGGTGGCGCAGTGGTTGGGAGTCCGCCTGCCGATGCGGGGGACGCGGGTTCGTGCCCCGGTCCGGGAGGATCCCGCGTGCCGCGGAGCGGCTGGGCCCGTGAGCCATGGCTGCTGGGCCTGCGCGTCTGGAGCCTGTGCTCCGCAATGGGAGAGGCCACAACAGTGAGAGGCCCGCATACCACAAAAAAAAAAAAAAAAAAAAAAAAAAAAAATCAACAAGCCATATTCAACTTGCTCCCATTTTGATAGGGGAGTGACTCACAAAGAAGATAATTATTATATTATTTAATAAATGCTATAATACAGGTCTTTAAAAAGGAGCTTTGGAAGTACGAAGGAGCTCATTTAGCTTGGGGGAACTCAGGAAATGCTTTACAAGGGAGGTAACATGGACGACGATTTAAAATATCAATATTACACGTGAGACTTGGAACCCAATCCACCCAGATGCACTCAAGGAGGACGCGGCTGATGGAAGGAAGGAGGGCTGGAATCACCTAGGCAGGCAGCTGCAGTCTTTGAGCTGCATGCTTGACCTTATGGTGGACAGCATCCTAGCATTTCTGCCTATACTGAAATCCCCCAGGGAGTTTCTGTTAAACCCAGATGCTTGAATCTTGACCCAGACCTGACCTACCAGAACAGAATCTCTGGGCATAACACGGTGGAGTAAACATATTTAATAAGCACTCCAGGTAATTCGAATACACACTGAAGTTAGAATAAGAGTGCACTCAGATACAGGAGTAAAAAGCAGGCTTTTCTCTGTTTTTCAGCATGGATGAACTCTGATGTCAGATTTCCTACACACTCTTTTACATGTTCCTTTATACTCCAGTTTTCTCATTGCAGCAGTGAAATTTCTTTATAGCTCTACTGTCAAAGCATCCATGGAGTTAATACTGCTTTGTCAGTAAAATGATTTTTCTCTTTCCTCTTGATTAATAAGTAGAGCATCATCTATTTCCATGAAGCTGGTACAGTTCTATTCTACTTTTACCTGAAAGACCTTACAGTTGGCTAATAAGAACCGAGGCAGCGCAGCACAAGGCCTGGTGAACAGTTACTGCTAAACAGGGATAGAGCCCCCTCAGCAACTTCCTGCCCCACTCTTTCAAAATCCCTCCCTGAATTGCAGCCACTTCACAGGCAGCCGTTAATGATATTTAATTTCCTCTGAAAATACTGAACGTATAATTAAGATGAAGATGCTCTGAGGGCTTTCCCTAGATTTGAGCTTGATTCTTTCTTCTGTTTGGAAGTATGTCATTTAACCTCTTTATCTCTCTTCTTCTATAAGTAGGGAATGTCAAATTTACCTGCCCTGAAAAAAGTTTTCTGGATATTCAGCAGTGACGTTAGTCAACTGTTTAGCACATAAAAAGTACCACATAACAGCTATGCGATGCGCTGGGCAAAAGCTCTCTTAGGAACATCTGTGGTACCTGACCCTTTTTGTGATTCTCTTTTCTTGACAAATTATGTCATGTTGCCTCACTGCACATGAGGGAACAACAAGATACAATGTAAACGATTAAAGCCCCAATTTTTACCATCTATGTAAAATAGGAACAAAGAACAGCAGTGATGTGTCACCATAGTATCTGATGCAATTTGAAACCCCTGGTATTTTAATGGAAGGGTTTGAGACAACACCAGATAGCAATATGGGGGTGCCACTGGGAACTTTACCTTTTCTTTCAAAGAACTCCGTGTCCCTGTCTATCAAAGAAAAAAGAACATGCTCTGTACAATCACGACTGCCTTCAGGATTGTTTAGAAATCTGAGTTATCTTTGATACTTTCTCCTTCTTCACCAAACCAGTTGATTCTACAGAATCTTTGAATTTGTCTGTCTCTTCCCAATTCCACTTCCACTTTTTTATTTATTACACCAGCTTCTCTCTATTGTTTTTTTAAGTTGTTCCTTAACAACTGGTCCATGTGCCTCCTTTTCGCATCTCTTTCCAAACCATTCTATACACAGCATCCAGAGTGATTCTTTAAAAAGGTAAATCTAATCTTGCCTTACTCCCCTTAAGTTCTTCAATGGCTTCCCATTGTACATAGCATTGTATGCAGTCTCCATACCATGAGTTACAGGAGCCTGGCTATGTTGTCTTCTGCTTACTTCTCTAGCCTCATTTTGAACCATTTTCTTTTTCTCACTGTTGCTCTAGCTAATTGTCCACGTTTTAGTTCCTAGAATACCTCAAGCTCTGTCCTACCTCAGAGCATCTATCTATACAGTCTTTCCCCTGCAGAGCTTCTGTACAAGATGTCCCTCCCTGACTCCTTGTCACTCTTCAAATCTCAACTTAAATGTTACATTAAAAGGTAGAGATTTTAAATGATATATATTTAAAAAATACTCAGCAGGTCTTCCCCTTCATGCTTTGACAAACAACGTGCTTATTACCTTCCAAGCACTTTTATAATTTGTAATTATTCATTTATGTATTCATTTGTCTGTTCAATGTTTGTCGTACCAACCTGACCATAAGCTCCTTGTGAACATGAACCAGGTCTTTTTCACTTACTACTCTATACCTGGTGCAGAGAATACTGTCTGGCAGTTAGTAGGAATTTAATAGATGATTGTTGAATGAATAAATGAACAATAAAAAAGGTAGATCCTGTTTCTGGAATGCCCTTTTGTAGAAGAGCTCCTGATTTGCTTGCATATTAAAAAAAGAGGGCTTCCCTGGTGGCGCAGTGGTTGAGAATCCGCCTGCCGATGCAGGGGACACGGGTTCGTGCCCTGGTCCGGGAAGATCCCACATGCCGCGGAGCGACTGAGCCCGTGAGCCATGGCCGCTGAGCCTGTGCGCCCGGAGCCTGTGCTCCGCAACGGGAGAGGCCACAACAGTGAGAGGCCCGCATACCGCAAAAAAAAAAAAAAAAAAAAAAAAAAGAACCCAGTGGTAAACTGTTAGTAGGGAGGTGAAAAGAACTGAAATTAAATCTGAGAGTGAAGAGGTAAGAAAGAGAAATGGAAAAGAGTGAGGGAATAGCTGCCAGATAGATGAATAAAAACAAAAGAAAAATATCAATAGCAACAGAGAAACAAAACCCTCCTTGTGGGCTGCTGAAGGAGTGATTACAATTTCTAACACTCAATTTGCAATTTTTTTACATGCCCTTGATGTAAACTCATGCTTAGCCTTCCTACGTCTCCAGAAAAGTACTCTGAATTCAAATGGCAAATGTGTATTTGTGTTTGTGTTTTATGGGTACTAGTTATCTATTTTTGTATAACAAATCACCATAAACATTAGCATCTTAAAAAATATACATTGATTATCTCATAGTTTCTGTGGGTCAGAAATCTGAGCATGGTTTAGCTGGGTCCTTTAGTTCAGGATCTATCACAAGATTGCAATTAAAGTATCGGCCAGGACTAAGGTCTCGTCTGAAGACTTCTTTCAAGCTGTTGGACTCAGGACATCCATTCCTTGCCAGCTGGTTCTCTCCGGTATGGCAGCTTGCTTCATCGAAGTCTGCAGTCCAGAAGACAATAGAGTGAGTCTGCCAAAAAGATGAAAACCACAGTCTTTTGTTACTTACACATAGAAGTCACATCCCATTATGTTTTCAGTATTCTGTTCAGTCGATAGCAAGTCACTAGGTTCAGCTTACACTCAGGGGAAGGGGATTATACAAGAGGTCATTGTGGGCCAACTTAGAAGTCACCTACCACAGTATGTCTGTTGATGTTTTGGTTGTGTGTGTAAATCAAGGAAAGGACTAAGTTCCACATTTAGGGTGATGCAAACATGGAGTTATCCATGAAAACATATATTTCCTGAAAATATGAAGAAAATTTGAGACAGCCCTTCCCAGGGTGTGGATAGAGGTCTGAATTATATTATTTGGTTCTCAAGGGGGCACTTGGACCTTAGATTCCAAAATATTTCAATAATCTGATTATCCAAAGCATTGCTGTAACTCTCCGCTTTTCCTTCCCTGACAATTTCTTTGAAGATATAATACACTCAGAAGTTCTAAATATTGCCAAAGAATTAGGGGGTTTTGTATAGCAATTGTTGATACAGGGAGTTTTACAAGGCTTTGCACCATAGAGTCAATGTGCTTCAGTGGCACAAAGGTCACAAGTTATTTTATAGTTCATCTTGGCTTAAGGTCTAATCTAAAAAGTCAGGGAAAGTTCTCTAGTGATCTGGCACTAACTCTGTAACTTGTACGCTCTTGATGGATTAAATTAGAAAAATGTTCTATTACAAAAATAATTATTAATACACTTACCTAATATTAACTTATATCTCTTTTACTTAGGATCAACTGAGATGTGCTGAGTATTTGTCTATGTGCCAGGCATTGTGTTAGGCATTTTTCCAGGTGCTAACTTACAGAATGCTCAAAGGATTCTGGTGACTAAACAATTACGAGGGCTGATAGAAGAGAAGTCCATTCAAAATTTTCTAGTTTGAGGGACCAGGTTATTTATAAAATAATTATTTGAAATGATATGATGGCAATAAGTTTGACTATGGGCAGATAGAAGATGACAAGTTCTGTTTTACTCATAAAATCTGACAGCATATACAATGATGTCGGGAGGGACGATGTGGAGGTGGAAGGACAGTATTGGGAGTTACCATGAGTAAGGAAATAAGGTGAGATAACTGCTGTCCATCTTTTAAATATCAGCGTTACTCAAAGTTGATTTCAGCAGCTCTCTTCATTTTTTTTTTTTTCATGGCAATAATATAAGAATGTAATTGGTGACAGTAAATGACTTTATCCGACTGATGAATGCATGTGTATGTGGTGGTTGACTTTCTGAGCAATGACACCTTCCAATAAGAGCAGGTAGAAATTAGTAGTGGTGTCTCCTGGCTGCCTCACAGGATGCTTTCCCTGCCTTTGGAACCACAGGGGGGCTGGCTACACTGTCTCTGTCAATGGACAGAGTTACTGAAACCTTAGCCAAATGCCAGCTCCTCCTACTTCCCCCAAAGTGGAATTAGACATAACTTTTCTAAGTGATGGGTGCCCCATCTGTCCTGCTGTTTGTTCTTATTAAGCCCAAGGAAGGAATGGTCAATTCTTGGAAACATTCAGTTGATGTGGTGGTGATAGATGTGCACTGCTCACAAGGGCCTGCACGGGGAGCATAGTTGACTGACAGCATGCTGAGGCCATTGTTCCCCTAGGCTGCTACCAGCCAGTGGCTGAGCCTCGCAGAGGTACTAGAGTAGGGGCTGTTCTTCTCCAATTTTGGACTCTTCTAATAGGTAGGGACTCTCCTTCAGCCTGGCTGAGACTTTCTCAGTACTGTGCTGTGGGATGAGGCTCTTTCTACTCGATCCTTTTTTCTGTATCTCCTTTCGCAAGTATCAGACGTGCATGGCTCGTGCATGGCTCCCTGAAAGCTCTTCCCACCTATTTCTGATCCCTCCTCCTTTGCCG
Source organism: Kogia breviceps (assembly GCF_026419965.1). Taxonomy (NCBI): domain Eukaryota; kingdom Metazoa; phylum Chordata; class Mammalia; order Artiodactyla; family Physeteridae; genus Kogia; species Kogia breviceps. The sequence goes on along the minus strand of NC_081313.1, from coordinate 24,975,310 downwards.
TCTGTCCATGATTTGACCCAATAAATCTCTTGAGCCTGTCTGATGCCATCTTGGTGTCAATGTGTTGAAGGATCTGAACAGGCCCAGGGGTGAGATCACCACTGCAAGTGACAATTGTGCTATACACTATTATAATGAGCATGCCCAGTGTCTGAAGTCAGCTTGAAGAGGCTGGCGTAGTGAGGAGATTGGGAATGGCATTCGTAGACTTAGATGCTTCAGTTTGATCTAAGCAGGGTTACATTTTGGGCATTGCATTTTATTTAAGAAATCAAGCAGTATATTATCACATGAGAAGGACTCTCTCCTTTAAAAATAGGCTTTCCAAAATTGGAATGTGTTTCAGTTTCTAGGACAATTCAATTACTCAGAATACCATGTTTGCAGATTATGTCAGATGGATGAGGCAGTTCACTATAATATTAAAAAAACACAATCAGTGGGTCGAAGAATGCATATTTGGATTGAGCTCATCTGCTTTCTGTGTTTTTAGGTGTAGGTAGATGTGTGCTGTGGGAGGTTTGTCATTGACTGAGAGCAAAATCCAGGATATGAAAAGTTAGTTCATCCATCCACAATGGACAATTCCCTGATAAAATCATGATAGCTTAAAGTCACAGCCGGATTCGTACACATCTTCTGAAAAACCCAAGAGATATTCTGGTCTCCATGATGAGACAGTTCAGGGCCATCTTGTGCCCTGTTACATCTTCAGCGTTCTGTACAGTGTGTCATACAGGGTAGATGTTCAAAGATATTTGTTGAAAAAAAAATGAAGGACATTATAATCAGGATAGTTTTAATTGTGAGTAAATGTGACTCTATACTTCAACCATTTTTATATGTAGAATAATCAGTTAATCACAACTAGTTAACAATCATGTCTATTCTATGAGCTGTGTTTCTTTAACACTGAGTGCTTCTTAGGTGATTGGTAAATAGGGGAGGGATGTTGGTATAATGTGAAGGGTGTTGATTCACACGTGATTTTTCTCAGGAGGTTAATTTTTTTTAAGTGATTGAGGTGGACTACCATAATTAAATGCCTTATCAATGTATAAATCCTTTATGAAAAGACCTAAAACTCTACAAAAGTGGCTTCTTTTAGTCCAAGCCGTGCTTGTACTCCACCGTGTTAAGCTACAGTGAAATGCAAGTGCATGTGAAGGGGATGGTGCTGACATTTCCTCCCTTATTAAACAATGATTAACAAAAGAGGCTGTGGTCTGGAGAAGATTTTTTTTTTTTTTTTTTTTTTTTTTTTGCTGTATGCGGGCCTCTCACTGCTGTGGCCTCTCCCGTCGCGGAGCACAGGCTCCGGACGCGCAGGCTCAGCGGCCATGGCTCACGGGCCCAGCCGCTCCGCGGCATGTGGGATCCTCCCGGACCAGGGCACGAACCCGCGTCTCCTGCATCGGCAGGCAGACTCTCAACCACTGCGCCACCAGGGAAGCCCTGGAGAAGATTTTTGATGTTGATGAACATGTCTGTATTGGAAGCAAATGCCCTCTGAGAAGTACATAGCGAAGGAAAATGTACAACTGCCAGAATTCAAGTTGGAAAGAATTAACTGTGATACTGGAAGCCAATGCCAAACATATTTTAGTTGCATTTATGTTTTTATTAGGATTGATATTGTTTTTGTTAGTTCTCTGGATGTAGTAGGCTTTCCGGGATCTGCTCCAACTCTTTTTTCCAGAGCCAATGTTATTTTCACCATGTGATTTTACAGAAAGCATGTTCTCCCCACCCCGAACCGCATATGTGGCATGATAGCAAGAATACTTGCATTTAAAAGAAAATCAGTAGGGACTTCCCTGGTGGCGCAGTGGTTGAGAATCCACCTGCCAATGCCGGGGACGCGGGGTTCAAGCCCCGGTCTGGGAAGATCCCACATGCCGTGGAGCAACTGGGCCCGTGTGCCACAGCTGTTGACCCTGTGCTCTGTAACCTGCGAGCCACAACTACTGAGCCACAGCTACTGAAGCCCGTGCACCTAGCGCCCGTGCTCTGCAACAAGAGAAGCCACCGCAACGAAGAGTAGCTCCTGCTTGCTGCAACTAGAGAAAGCCCACGCGCAGCAGTGAAAACCCAACACAGTCAAATAAATAAATTAATAGATTTATTTTAAAGAATTATAAAAGAAAAGCACTATAGTTACTTGGTTAGGAATTCAGCTGTAAGTCAAATTGCTTGGATTAAAGTTTTAGCTTTGCCATTTCCAACATGACTACACTTGGGCATGGCAATTAATATTCTGTGCCTTCATATTCACAGTGGTAAAAAGGAGAAATAATAGTATCTTCCTCATTGGACTATTGTGTAGTACATGAGTTGATGCAATAAAGAGCTTAGGCAAGTGCCAGGCACACAGTACACGTTCCACCAATGCTAATTATTGTTATGAAATAAAGCATCTCTTTCCTCAGCTAAGCCATGTAAGAGAGAGTTCACCCTGATATATGGAGACATGGCATGGTTTCATAACTGGACCTTAATATAGAAGTTCCTTTAAGGCTTGACTCATAGTTCTTTGTAGCAGTTTTAGGAGCCAGTCCTTTTTGAATTTGTATTCACTATTGCTACAACCTGTTTTTTTAAATTTCCTCTGGCTAGAGTCACTAGACTGTGACTTAAATTAAATTATAACTTTAAAACTGATTTCCTCCAGTTACTTGTGCTCTATACAGGAGAGTCATCACATACTTACTGCTCTTATTTGACATTTTCTCTTACTATTTTTCTCGATAAACTATGACCTGTTATGCCACTTCCCTTAGATGTGAAATTGATACAGTGTAGTAGAAACAAGATGTAATATCAATAAACTGATCTATCATAAACACAGCTAAAACTGGGAAACACGTGTCCAAAATTAAGTGATATAGAATTAAAGTACACTTTTCTTTTTCCTTAGGAAAAGGCTGATAAAACCAAAGACTAGCACAAGAACAAAAGCCGTTTGCTACCTCTAGCAGTGTTTGTATTCCTGAGAATCTATGGGAAAACTGGATAAGTGCTGTGTGGAAGTTTGCTTTAAGAGCGAGATCTCTAGGTTGATGTGTCCTTTCTTAAATGCTTGGATTTCCAAAGCAGTCATTCATTGTCTGGGGTTAAACATTACTGTCTTCCAGCTGACAATTTAAAAATGACTGTAAGATAGTGAATCAACTATACCATCAATGGATTAAGTCTGATTATCAAGCTGAGTAGTAGGTTGGACAAAAAGATTTCACGGGGCCTTCAATTCTATGAAATGCTAATTAACACCATAAAAAGGTCCAACACCTGAGAACAAATTACTATATCAGTTTTGCTTTCCACCATTCATGGTGGAAGGAAAACATTATGAAAAAAACAGGCACTTTGTCAGAAAAGGACTGTATGGAAACTAGAGCTGCCTGTTTTCAAATTCTCTATAAGACTGGAGCAGGCTGCTCTATTATCAATATATATGAATAAAATTATGATCAGGGGAAAAAGTAAACTATATATCAAGCACCTCTGTCAGACTCTGAGATTCATTTAATTCCCTTCTTCCTCCCCAAAAGAAACAAACCCTGTGAATTAGGTGTTATTATTCTAATTTTGTAGCTAAGGGATAGAGCAGGCTTAGAGCAACTGAGTAATGATAAGGTCACTCAAAGTCTGCTTTCTTTCCCCTATGTCAAAGCTCGTCTTAGGATCTGCCTTCTGTGCTCCTCCTCCTGATCGCTGACATTGCCTGTACTCTCAGACTACTTGCACTATGCTCTCTTTTTCTACCCATTCTCTCACTTTGATCCTCTGCAAGCCAGGTTTTCAAGGAAGAGTGCCAGGATCAGAGTGTCACAGATCAAGTCGGGTCTGTTGGTTGTCTAGAGGAGACCAGGGTGCCTCTACCAGGATGCATTCACTGCACTGCTTAATCTTACTCTCACTCTTACAGGTTCAGAAAGCTGAATTTCAGGAGTAATGAGAGTGACTCTGTTTCTCATACTGGGCTTATGTTAACAAAATTCATACATGTTGATACATAAAACGAGAACCTCAATTGACTTCATTCACCATAACAAGCAAACTGGCTAAGGTCCTGAACAGTCATATCCTGTGGTCAGTACTTTCACTCTCTGTAGCCATGTCCTAAGAAGCCACATTATAATTACAAAATTGTTGTGATTACTAAGTCACTGGAACAGAAAGAATTAGTGATTCAGTGAGGTTTGATGGCATCTGGTAAATTAGCATAGAGCATCCACATCCGAAATACACACATAATACACTGATAGACTGAGTCAAGTCCTTGGGCATTAAAGAATTTGGGTGGGCACGATCAATGCTGTGACTCTTTATATATTTATTTATTTTTACCTTGTCTAGTATGTGGTTAGGTTTCTAGCAATTCACCTTCTGATTGACTCATTACTCAAATCTTGTTGATTCCAGGGAGAACTTCTAGAACTTAACACGACTTTACAATATGTGTTTCCATCCCTTTGATGTTGATGTTTAGTTAAACTTTCAGATGGCAATCTTATTTCTCTCATCTGGAAATGAATTTTGGGTTGAATGGAGGAGATCCCTCTGTACGTCTCAAAGCCATAGATACCAGATCTCTTTTCAAAAGAAAATGAAATTTACACTTTTGAACAGAGGTATGTGAAAGATGACTTTCTTGGGAACATTATCCAATTAAGATTTAGTGAGATCTTAATAACGGGGCTCTATATTTATATTTTGCATGACAGATTTTGTTTCCTATGTTAAGAACTCTTAATATGGAGGGCCTATTCTCAGAACATGTTTTATAGCAAGAAAACACCATCAATGGCTGCCTCCAGGATGAGATTCAGAGAGCCTTAGGAAAGCCATATACGCCTCAAATACTTTTCTCACCATCTGTCTGGGATTTAACCTTTGAGACAAATTTCTTAGAGTCTTCAAATCTTTTCTGTTTTAAAAATTTCTTCTTAGAATGCAGATGTACTTGAGATATTTAATGCATTAGGCCAGTGTTTATCAAATGGATATCATTAAATAGCTGCAGATATAATTTCAATGTTTGGGGATTCTCTAGAAGAATTCAATTTTAATAATGCAGTAATAATATATGCATATTCTGGATCACTTGAATGACTACCTTGTAAATCAGTACTCTTTTTTTTTTTGTCTTTCCTCTGTTTCTTTTTTTATTCTTATTAGTTACCTATTTTATACATATTAGTGTATATATGTCAATCCCAATCTCCCAATTTATCCCACCCCACCCCCACTCAGTACTCCCTTCTAATTTAAAGCCTGAATTTGTGTTTTGGTTCTTTTTAGCATCAATTACTTTAATTGTCACTGGCTTATTAATAATGCGATCCTTTAAAAATCAAAAAAAAGGCCAGACAGTATCATCTCACTCTACAAATCAGGTTTCTTAAAAATTTAAAATGCAAAAAGAGATGAAAGAATTGATTTCTAGCAAAGGGTGATGGAAACAGATTGTACCTGGATAATTATTATCTGGATGGCTACTGATTTGAGGCAAATGGATGTTTAAATCCTGCCAGTTGGATGGGGTGGTCAGATTAAAATCAAGTTCCTTATATCAGTTATTCCCTGAATTTGAATTAAAGAAGATCACTTTTGTCCGTTAACTTGTCCCTCATAGAAAAACTATCAAATGGCTCTGATTCCCAGTAGTGAAAAATAAAATGCATTCCCCTAATGCAAGAGATTAAAATTGTTTGTAGTGGTTTTTTGTCACAGAATCACATAGTAGCTTACTTTTTCGGAGTTTGTGGATTGATTGCTTATATACAGACTAGGTTTAGAAGATTCTGAGATATTGATTTAAGAATCTCAAGCTATATAGATCCAAGAAATATGTTTTCCTTTCTCTTTAAATGGATATACACCATTGAGCTTAGTCTATCCTCCTGAGTTTAGGATATCATTTGAATTCCTGAAAAAAAAAAAGCTAAAGGCTCTGTCTGTATATTCTAGTGGTTGTCACCTTCAATAAAGCCCATTAGTCAGTGTAATAAATCTGTTACTAGAAACCAGACACAACAGTTTCTTTGATGAAGGGTTCATGTGAATAGACTGAAAGTTCTGACTGCAATAGCTTGAGTTGCTACTGTACTGTGGTTTCACTTATGCTTAACTACCCTTGATGTGTCTGGGGTAAGCAATTCATGCCACAGATTTTGGAGAAATTCTTCCTAAGAAATTTATGGTAGTGTTAAAGTATTTACCACACAGTTCAATGCCTTTGCTTCTCCTCCTTTTTACATTCCTACTTCTTCCTTTGATTTTCTTTTCCTTCTTCCTGTTTCTAAGACCTCATATTTTCTTATGTTTTGTAACATTCCCCTTTTTTCTTCTTTCTGCATGCCATGGGGAAAGCAAGGAGAAAAGGGAAAGAATTTTCATTGATGTTGGCATTTATAATTATGAGATGTCATTAATCCACATCCCCTACAAAATAGGTAAACTGAGGCCCTGAGTATGTAAATAACAGCCTTAGAACAACTGATAAATGATAGAGCCAGTTTTGAATTCATGTGTTAGAAATATTCTGTAATTGGAATATTATTTATCTCTCTATATAATCTCTATGCATGATATAGATATCATCTATCCATTTATCTGTACATGTTTATGGTGTCACTAAGAAATACATTTTATATTTCTTTATTTCCAGGACCCTATCCCCCACCCCAAAGAAAAGCAGGATGATTTCAGGCAAATATTTGGACTTCAAATGTTTGTTAAATAGAAAACATATCTCAAAAGCTCACCATTAGCATATTCCTATTCTATTTTGTTTTTAGGTATAGTACAGCATGAAGTATTCATGGCCACAGATATGAGATACGATCAAAACACCTAAATCTAACTTACCTTCCTTTTTCCATTAAATGCCCCAAATCTAAAGCTCGAAGACATGTAGAAATTTGTACATGCTATCAAAATAGTCTACAGTGCTTACCATCAGAATTCATATTCTTCAAGAATAGAGTTAACATTATCGTTTTAGAAGGAAGGTTAATGACAGATATAAAAATTGAGTTAACTTAGAATAAGAATTACAAACTGAGTATATTTATCTATGGAGGTAATTAATAATCACATGTGCCAGAGATCTATAAAAGATTGGCTTCAGAACTTACTACAGGGATTTTATCCTTTCCTCTACAAATTGCTCAGTTCCACCAAAGCAAAGACACTATTCCCCACTGACGACTAAATAAATGACAAGATTGAAGTGGTGAAAAATAAATTCCTTCTCTGAGTTGCTTGAGTAAAAAGCTCTCCAAAAGAAAAATCACATTTTTCTCTTCACGTAATGGAAACGTAACACTTTTTGCAACATTGGACTTATTTGAGAAGAAGCTTGGAAAATTCATTCTAAAGAGAAGCATATTTGGGGTATTAGTTCTACCACAACCACACATAATGAAGAAGAACACTGGGAATAAGGATCCTTTGGCCTGTGTACCTCCTCTGCCAAGCCTTCACCTATGCTATTACAATGCATATATAAACATTTTATGGTAACCAGGGAATAAGTTATTGATGTACTGTATTTTCAACACATGTCTATAAGAATGCAAAAATATAAACATTGATCTACATAATCATATACATATATTAAGTGAAACTTCCCACAGCCGTGTCAATCAGATCATGAAAAAATAGCAAAATTGCATTTAATGGCTTATTTGCTGAAAGTGGGAATTTTAATTATTCTAGATAAATGTGGATTAACAAACTATCATAATTCTAGTCTGAATTCATGAATGACTTATTAGTCACTCATATTCTCTTATTTTGTTTGTTTCTTGTTCATAATCCTGGTGAGCGTCTGATATTTAGATCATAGCCTTCAATGCTTCTTTATTTAAAGTCTTACTAGGGTGGTCTGGGAAATGATATGGCCAGCCAGAGTAGATCCAGTTTTTGTTACAGCTGACCATGAGATTGTATTATCTATCTCTCTATTTATCTATCTATCTAATCTATCTACTTATCTATTTTTGGCTGCGTTGGGTCTCCATTGCTGTGCGCATGGGCTTTCTCTAGTTTCCGTGAGCAGGGGCTACTCTTCGTTGCGGTGCCCGGGCTTCTCATTGAGGTGGCTTCTCCACAGCCGTGCTGTGGAGCACGGGCTCTAGGTGCGTGGGTTTCAGTAGTTGTGGCATGTGGGCTCAGTAGTTGTGGCTTGCGGGCTCAGTAGTTGTGGCGCATGGGCTTAGTTGCTCTGCGGCATGTGGGATCTTCCAGGACCAGGGCTCTAACCTGTGTCCCCTACATTGGCAGGCGATTCTTAACCACTGTGCCACCAGGGAAGTCCCTAATATATCTCTTAAGGAAAAAAAGTACTAAAAATGTAATGCAGCATTCTAGAAGCAAGATTTTTTCCCCAATGTAGATGACATGAGAAGATACTGAATTATACAGGAAAATTATGTATCTATATATTTATATATATAGATATATATATATACTTTTCCCCCTGCAACTTTTTGTTTCCAGGCTCTAAAGTAAAGAACATTGACTAGGAATCATGAGACCTGAACTTACACAGATTTTTCTTGACTGCATTTCTTTTTTTTTTTTTTTTTTTTTTTTTTTTTTTTTTTTTTTTTTTTTTTTTTTTTTGCGGTATGCGGGCCTCTCACTGCTGTGGCCTCTCCCGTTGCGGGGCACAGGCTCCGGACGCGCAGGCCTAGCGGCCATGGCTCACGGGCTTACTTGCTCCGCGGCATGTGGGATCTTCCCGGACCAGGGCACGAACCCGTGTCCCTGCATCGGCAGGCGGATTCTTAACCACTGCGCCACCAGGGAAGCCCTTGACTGCATTTCTTAACCTGCTACAGTTCCCTGATCACTGCCACCAAACTCCCTAGCATCTCCCTTGCCAACATCTCGCTTGCTCACTATCTCTAAACACGCCCAGCTTCTTTCATTCCTGGAATGTACCAAGACCTTTCCTGCATCATTGCCTTTGCACATTATTTCCCTTCTTCACATTTTATTTAATCATCTCCTAATCATTCTTAGATATCAATTAATAATCAGTTTCTCAAACAGGCCTTTTCCAAGCCCACCATCTGTATGCAGCTCCTGTATAGCATTGTCATAGAATTATTTCATTACTGCCTGCATGTATTACTATTTTTAAATGTAAATTTATTTTAATTATTGTTTCTTTATTGTCTAGGTAGTGTAGGTTATATGCTTCATTAAAGCAGAGAGTTTGTCTAGTACAATATAGATGGTCAGTAAATATTTGAGAAACTAATAGATAAATAAATAAATTAGTAATAAGAGTTGGGGTAGGATAAATGATCTACAAGATTTTATCCATCTGGAGCAGTCCATGATACTGGGGTAAATTCATTGTTTCATTTCCATTCAAAGACAGTCCTGAAGGAGATTTTATCTTAAAACCATGCTTTATGCACACAGTCAGGAATTGCAAGAAAGTTTCTTAAAAACACACACTGAGTTTTGGACTTTCAGTCAGCCATTCATACCAGGGGATTAATGGCTAAAACATAAATATGATCCCACACAATTTTTACTGAAACCCTGACCTGGCTGTTCACTGTATATAACATAAAATCCAAAAACTTTGGAATGATATGCAGAGTCCTCATGATCTGCCCATTCTTTCAGGCTACAGCTAAGACAAGAGTCCTGCATTTGACATTTAAGACCTCTCTACAGTTCCCAGAAGTTCATGGTGTTTTTAAATTTTTTTTTTCATTTGTTGTCATGCCTTTGCACCTACAGTATCTGCTTTCTAGAAAGCTGTTCTCCCCATTCGTCCTTTTTAGCTTTTGTTCACTAGGCAAATTCCAACTCAAACTTCAAGATTTGGCTGGAATTTTGAATATTTAGTCATTTTTAAAAATCTTTCCAGAAAGACCAAAGAACTTTATTATATGCATGCCTCTATTATAGCACTTAAGAGATTTCTATCATCATTTATCTGATTACCTGATCACAGAAACAGGACAGTTTTGCCCTAGCATTGCTAATCCTGAAGAACAGGGGTTGCATTCTTATCGTGTGGGTCGCTGGGTCCCTAGCACAGTGCCTGGCACATGTTAGGCAGTTCTTGAATGTGGAATGAATGAATGAAGGTGAGTCCTAAATTATTATGTTGAAGGCTTAGCCCAGGTTTTCCAGTGCTTCAGGTGTGAACGAGAGAAGGTGGGCTCTAGCATCACAATTTCGTTCTAATATTATAAAGTTTATTAATAATGAATCATTTTATAGACTTGTCTTTATAAAGCTAATATCTACAAATCAATATTTTTTGATAATTTTATTATAAGTTATTTTGTTTCCTCTGAACATTTACCTTTTTATTTTTTGCGTTTTTCTTAAAATTAATTTATTCAAACTAGAGTGAATCATCTGTGCAGAAATAGCATTCCCTAGATTTTGCTGGTCATAATTCTGAATATATCAGCTTATTGTAAGGTTTTAAAATCAGAGAATTGTTTTTCAACCCTTTGTTCAGTTTCATATTCATTATCACTTTAAATCTTTATCTTCCATATTTATTAATTGGTGGGTCTTCATTATTTACTGATTTTTTCCTATGATAAAAATGCAAGATTAATCCTTAGCTCCTTGCAATAGAACATCCATTTTATTTTTTGGAGTAATCATAAATTCTACTGATTTTTCCTATGATAAAAATGCATGATTAATCCTTAGCTCCTTGCAATAGAACATCCATTTTATTTTTTTGGAGTAATCATAAATTCTGTTTCTATTTTCCAAGATGTTGGAAATAAAAACCAAACATTTTTGCTTCTGATTATAATGAGAAGAAATTCTGTATAACATCATGTTATAACATCAGTATGTTTCTTCTTTTACCGATTTATGAGAACTCAGTGCCAACCCCCTGAGCTCTCCTGACCATCCAGTGGATCATGGAGTGCAAACCAGTCCGTCTCAGGTATAGCTGCTCAGAGTTGAGCGTTTTTAGTCATGTCATCTCTTATTGCCATTTATTCAGTGTTCAACACCTGATACTCATCTGATGATGAACTGGAAAAATTCAGCCAACATTTCCTTTTAAATAAGGATAATGAAATATCAAAGACCTTGGTTACATGATGCAAAGAACAAAACGCTCATCTTTCAGGTTTGCGCTTCTAAAAGAAATGGAGGATTTAATAAAGAGAGAGACAAAAGGACAGTTTTATGGACACATGTTTTAGAGCCACCCACAATTTTACAAGGCAGAAAAAAATCTTCCTCAATACTTTGTGTTATTTTAATTATTTCCGTTGGCTAAAGTGCCAAGTGCTAATGTGCCCTTGCTCTGCATTATTTCAAGAATGAGCAGTGGGGGCTTCCCTGGTGGCGCAGTGGTTGAGAGTCTGCCTGCTGATTCAGGGGACTCGGGTTCGTGCCCCGGTCCGGGAAGATCCCACATGCCGCGGAGCGGCTGGGCCCGTGAGCCATGGCCGCTGAGCCTGCGCGTCCAGAGCCTGTGCTCTGCAATGGGAGAGGCCACAACAGTGAGAGGTCCGTGTTCCAAAAACCAAAAAAAAAAAAAGAACAGTGGATTGAGCCTCCCTGAGGCTGTCAAACGCCAGGTGGCCCTTCAGCTGCAGCCTGGGTGTCTTATGAATGGCTCAATTGCTCCCTAGAGGCTGCCATTCTGTCTTATTGAGAGTCAGGCCACCTTGACTGAATGCTCTGGCAGTAAGACTTTTATTGATAAAAACCTTGGAAACTGACAAGAGAAGGGATTCGATAGCCAGGAAGGCTCCTTCCCTAATTTCAGGTCTAAGCAACAGGGACAGGTGCTTTGTGTTACGTAGTGTCTTTTATTGGATGAGGGATTTGAAGGAAGATGTGAGGCTGTTCTCTTGTGTGTCATTTTACCCTTAGAGCTAGCTCACAGCATTTCAAAACAAGAAGGACATGATAGCTCGAGAAATCTTTACCAGCTCCGGATGGAACTAAGTATGTGACAACCAACTAGAGTTGACACAAGCATCCACACACAGTTTAAGTGTACAGGAAAATGTTTGCAGGGGTACTTATACTATTAATTACTCTGTTTGTGGAAAACAGCATCTGGAGAGGGGAGGAGGAATTGAGCAGGAATACAAATGAATTTTTGCTTTATATATTTTATATTTTTTAAATGTTCTTTTACAACAAAAATGCTATTCCTGTTTTTTAAAAAATATTTTCCTGAATACAAATGCCTTTTTCTTTTGTAAATAGTAGCCTATGGGAGCTTCTCTAACTGTAGTAATAATTTAACTTTATCAGCTTTGCAAAGGCCAATATTTTTAAGAGGTATTAAAATCTTCGGTATACACTTTAATTGTCCTTTGCCATTAGTAGAGCAAGGCAAATTATTGGCCAACTGGAGGAAATTGTATTTAGGGGACAGCGGAAAGTCCCCAACTGACCTACCAGGGGTCATTGTCATCATCATCATCATTATCATCATCATCAACAGCATCAAGCAGCAGTTTTTAAACAGTCCATCTGAGCATGGCATGGCACAGCGCTCTGCAAGGTTAATGAAACGGAATGTCAAGGACTGCCGTTTCAATGTTCCTATTCATACCACAGGCTAAACATCAATAGCAACATGCACATACAGGTATAGACAACTCTACCACTGTAAAAAAACTGACTACAAAAATGTTTTTGGAGATAATGCTGGTCCTCCCTAATTGAGGAAACCCAAATGCCACATAGGACATTCTTTAACATCTTTCTTCTTTAAGCAGAAGACCTTTATTGGGTAGTTGTTTGAGAAAATATTTTGTAATACCATTGTTTTGATCTGTCTAGACTCTGGTAAACAAATTTTTCTATGAAGTACTGGTATTATCTTAGAACAGTTACTTGCAAATAACAAAAGCATAATAGTTCTAGGTAAACACTTGTTTGCTGCTGACTAGGATAGGACATGCTCTAGTTACACTTGCTAGAATAGTTCTTTTGTTAGCTAAGAATGAATACCCTTCTTCTTCACTGAATTTTCTACTATTGACATAACATGAGCTTCAAGACCGTCCAAGAATACGGAGTCTATATTCCTATTGTTGATTTTAATAATTGCATCTCATAATTGGCTTGGAAGTTGATTTTATCTTGTCTTCATACTTTACAATGAATTTCAGATTTGATACAGTAGAACTCACCTTATATTTTTTTTTTTTTTTTTTGTGGTATGCGGGCCTCACTGTTGTGGCCTCTCCCGTTGCGGAGCACAGGCTCCGGACGCGCAGGCTCAGCGGCCATGGCTCCCGGGCCCAGCCGCTCCGCGGCATGTGGGATCTTCCCAGACTGGGGCACGAACCCGCGTCCCCTGCATCGGCAGGCGGACTCTCAACCACTGCGCCACCAGGGAAGCCCAAGAACTCACCTTATAAAGAGCATTCTTTTTGCTATTGGTGTCCAGAGCTCCAATAAAATCTCTTTGAAAATGATATGTTGATCCTTCTGAAGATTACTACTGTTGTTTCTTTTTATTAAGCTCTGTTTTACTTCTTTTTGAGGGACTGTGGAAGAATAACATAAAACTTTCTTGCTGAGACTTTTAAGAAGGCAAGGTAGAGACTGATGCCATGCCTGTGAAAGCTTGTTTTCAACACGTACAATGAAAAGGCTTAGCATTTCAGGATCACTTTTATTTTATTTTTAAATGAAATTAAATTTTAAATTTGTTGAACAGTTTTAAGTACACAACAAAACTGAGAAGAAGGTCCAGAGATTTCTCATATACACCCTATCCCCACATATGCATAACCTCCCCATTATCAACATTCCCCACTAGAATGGCACACTTGTTACAATTGATCAACCTATATTGACACATCATAATTACCCCAATTCCATAGTTTATCTTAGAGTTTATTCTCGATGTTGTACATTCTATGGATTTGGACAAATGTTTAATGACATGTATCCACCATTCGAGCATCATACAGAATATTTTTACTGTCCTAACAATTCTCTGTGCTCCACCTTCTCCCCGTTACCCCTGGAAACCTGATCTTTTGACCGTCTCTGGTCTTCTGTCTTTTCTAGAATGTCATATAACTAGATTTATACAGTATGTAGCCATTCAGATTGGCTTTTTTCACTTAGTAATGTGCATTTAAGTTTTCTCCATGTATTTTTGTGAGTTGTAGTTTGCTTCCTTATAGCACTGAATAATATTCCATTGTCTGGATACACCACAGTTTATCCATTTGCTTACTGAAGGACATCTTGGTTGCTTTAAGTTTTAGAAATTGTGGATAAAGCTGCTATAAACATCTGTGTGCAGATTTTTGTCTGAACGTGAATTTTAAACTTTTTTGGGTAAATACCAAGGAGCACACAGTATCATTTTTGGAAAGAAAGGCAGCGACTCAAATTGTGGTGCTCTGTCTAGATCCCATTGCTCTGTTAATCAAAGATCCTAGTAGATGATGCCATTAGCTGTGCAGTCTCCACATTAAGCCTTTTTCTCATTTGGATAATGTTTTCCTTAACAGAAATAGTAACGAGAAATAAGGTTTCAAGGACTTTATTCTACAAGTAGTCTGTAATTACTATGAGAACCAGACCGATTTCAAAATTTTGAGTATAATCTAATGTTATGGGTTCTCAGTATATGTTTCTCAATGATAATCATGTGGTTTAATCAGCTTCATAAAAACACTTCACCTGGAAGTATTATTGAGAGGTAGATTTGGTTGTCTTAAGAATATCACCGACTTACTAAGGAAACTTCCTTAATTTGTATCAGGCTGTGTTAGATTTGTTTGTTTTCTACTGATCCATTTTTTATTAAAATCAAGTGAAATAAATTCTGTAGTAAGTTTAGATTGATTATATACGTATTCCCTAGCTTAGGTAAGAATGCAACAGTGGACAAGAGCAACTCTTGTTCTGCTACACTTCAAAGCCTTGGCAAGCCTCTTAATGACTCAATATGCTATTGGTATCATTGAAAAGATCCAGAGTCAGTAAGCTAGAAATTCTCCCACACAAAGGCTCACAAGAGATTACAGATCATTTTCAGACTAGGGACAGTCAAATGGACTTAGGCCTGAAGAAAATGTAGTTATATAAGGAATCTAAAAGCAGTAAAAAATTTCCATTAACTATACAGAAGAGAAAACCATTACCATTCTGCCATTTCAGCAGTATGATATAAAACAATGCTCTGATAAAAGATCAAAACAACTCTATAAATCCAGTATATGCTTGCAGGGGACGCATCCACAGTGGCATTATGTGTGACTTCAAATCACCTGCAGACAACCTAAAGACCTTCTCAGTGATGGTCAACCTCAATATGATTGTGAAACTCGGAAACTGGCTCCACAACAAAAGTTGCCCTTATTTCCTTGAAAGGTGTTATTAACTTCACTTATAAATCTCATTTAATATCGAGATAGCAGCAATAACATACAGGATTTTGACCAGTCCATCAGCATTAGTAGAATGTCATGAAGTTAAAACAAAATATATCTATGTAGCATCTAATTTGTGCCCCAAATTGTGCTAGGCATTATGGGAAAAATCAAAGCCATTTAAAAAAAGGAAGAACAAGCTAAGTTATTTTAGAGTTGACAATTGTATGCATGAAGAAGTAGTGAACCATACAAGACAACTCACAGTCAAATTTAAAATTTTCTGAACAAAATGTAAAGAGTTAAAGAAATTCACAAGAAGGGACTCTGGTATGAATTGCAGTACCTGAGCTTTATGAATAAAGTAGGTCTTGGGCTATGCATTAAAAAGATGCTTTATTGGAATGGTATTAAGGAGAGAAGTTTTGATTTATCTTGGTTGGATTAGCTACATATGTAATATGAATGAAAGCTAGCTGTTTAAACGTCAACAAAGAGAACCCCAAAATATTATACTACACATGGACACTCCTAAAAAAGTGGATATGGTATTGTGCACTTTAAAATATGTTAAGTGGATAGTTCTCATGTTGTGTTCTTTAAAAAACACACAAAAAACATGAGGTAAAATGAAACAAAACCCCCCAAAAGAGCAGAAGGAAATTTTTGGAGGTGAGAGCCTTGTTTAGGCCCTTGATTGTAATGATGGTATCATGGGTGTATGCATATGTCCAACTCATTAAGATTTATACATGAAATGTGTGCAATTTTTAGTATATCAGTTATATCCCAATAGAGCTAAAACAAAAAATAATCTTAATATGTGGAAACTAGCAAAGTTTCAGCTCATGCAGATGATAGAGGGCCACAGTCAGGGCAAATGTTTATACATATTAACAGAAACAACTCAGTGGAATACTTATTACACATAAAGAATAATTTCATAAACTTTGCAGATGGATTTGATGTGAAAGAATAGTATCAAGAAGAGTGTATTCAACCTTTTGCAGCAGAATAGATATCCAGAGATGTTCATAGATGGATTCATATATGTATGGTTCTCACATGTGAAACATGAGAGATGATGCCTTAACATCATTTAAAAATCATATCAAGTAATTAACATATGAATAAAACACAATAGTTACGTTCAAATTCTAAATTATTGGACACAAACTGTAAAAGGAGTTGCCTCTTCTCCAAGCTAAGGTCAGTCCCTTCACCTCCCTCCAATCTTCACAGAAAACTTACACCATCCATTAGCCCTTCTCTTTCTCTTATCTTTAACCTTTATTGTTTATGAGGTCCTTCCAAACAGCTTTTAGATATACTTGAGGCTCTCTCATGTTTTTTTAAAAATTTTATTATTTTAACGTCTTTATTGGAGTATAATTGCTTTACAGTGTTGTGTTAATTTCTGCTGTATAACAAAGTGAATCAGCTATATGCATACGTGTATCCCCATATCCCCTCCCTCTTGCATCTCCCTCCCACCCTCCTTATCCCTCCCGTCTAGGTGGTCACAAAGCACCGAGCTGATTTCCCTGTACTCTCATGTTTAAAATAAAACAATGAAGTGTTTCATTGTGACTCAAATACATAAATGTATATACCTTGACAAGCTAAATTTTAGTTATTTGTCAGACCTCATCTTAAATATTACCTGCTTAGAAAATTTTTCTGACTACCGGTGTATGGCTATGTAAAACTGTGTACTTATCCTTTGCAGCACTTAACACAAGTATTATTAATTGGCAATCTGTGAAAAGATTTGCTCATTGAATGCTTTCTCTACTGGGCTGTAACCTCTCATCAGCCGTTTACAGGCAAAGCACTGAATTCTAAGCACTTAGAGCAGTCTGGCACATAGTGGCCCTCAACTGATTTTTGTTGCAAAATGAATAGTTACAAGACTCAGTCTTTCTAA
Organism: Kogia breviceps; assembly: GCF_026419965.1. Classification (NCBI taxonomy): domain Eukaryota; kingdom Metazoa; phylum Chordata; class Mammalia; order Artiodactyla; family Physeteridae; genus Kogia; species Kogia breviceps. The sequence goes on along the minus strand of NC_081313.1, from coordinate 24,958,003 downwards.
TACGTGAAATTACTACATGTAACCTTCAAAGATACACCAGGTGAGGGAAGACTTAAACATCCTATACATGTCATCAAAACTTATCTCCTTCATCCTTTCTGTTCTTTTGCTCCTGTAGTTTGGACCCTGGATTTTGCATATCCAGGTTGAAGGAAAGGAATGATGGAGAATATGCTAGGGTCCTTTGAGGAGCATTTCCTAATTACTTAACCCTGTCATTTGTACATATTTACAGCTTTACCAACTTATATTAGTCTAGTCCTGTGATAGAACATAAGCAATACAAATATAACTTGAGTGATCATTATTCTAAGAGTACATATTTAGATTACTATATGATTTCTTCTGAAACTCTAGGCTTCTAATAATGGCTAGATCTATATAGTAGTATAATCTAATTGGGTCATAATTAATTTAGCCATTTCAGTTTTTTTCATCTTCATGTCCTATCGTACTATGGTTAGTTGTGGGCCAAATTATTTACAAAGACTCTCCAGAATGTATGACTTGACGCTCTCACAGACAATCTACTCACATCAATTAGACACAGAAAGACACCAGACAAATATTTTAGTGGACATAGGCTACATTATAAATAAAGGAGAAGATGTGTTGAAATTTCCCAGCCTCTATTACTAGGCAACAATCCTACAATCACGGGCGGTCAGAATGAATAGTATTGACTCTCTTTTTAAGGGGCTCTGTGATGTACAGTTAAAATATAAATTAAACTTTAGTGCAATTAAGATATTTAGTTTCAACAGCCTTATATGGAGATTTAAAATAATTTTTAATTTTTGCTGATATTTACAAAACTAAAACTTAGAATTTTATTTCAACAATAGGAAGGATCCTCAGATTACTGAGGACAAAAACACACAATTATAGTTGCCATAGTCATTCTTTTAGTTTATTCACACACAAAGGATAAAATGGAGCTTGGAATTATACACAACTGAGGATAGTACTTGGACTATTTAATATGGTCATTTAAATAAGTAAATTTGATGTGGTCATGCACTAATGCATCTCTGTACATCTTATTTCTGATGTCTTCTGATGTGTACTGTCTAATTACAGAACTTGTGTGACTTGTTGCATAGGGTTGTATTATATAGATTAGCATGCATGAAACAAACAATATTTCTAGTGAGCCTATACTTTTATTTGTTTGTCCTTAAAAGCCATTTGAAAAATCCACCTCATTTTTGTGTAAGTCCATTGCTTTCAGCAAGTTATGATGCAAAGGCAATAAGATTTACTTTCCAAAAAATTTAAAAATGATCTATGTAAACTGTGGTACATTACCTTCTACCACTTGATCACAGACTGCTTTTTTCAGTCAAACCAAAATCTCTGAGCTTACTAGTGAAATTAGGGTTTGTTATCTATTCGATTGGAATTACTGGAAATACTTTTGAAAATATAATTGCCCCTACAAATTAAAAATAAGTGAGAAAAGTATATGAGAATTGTTTCCCTTTTCCAAAGAAATTAATATCAAGGAGATGCTCAATCACTCAAGCAGTTGGGGCGTACTCTCACCTGAAGATCAACATTAATGTAAAACATGATTTTAATATCCTTTTCCATGGCTCAAGAATGGGGACTATTTGATTTGTGTAATAGCACTTCCTCTGTGCATAAAACCATGCAGAATACTTAGGGACATGTAGAGTATGACAATCTCATACTTAAAAGTTTAGATTTTCACAAACAGGAAGAAAAGCAAATGTGTATAGAGTGGTTAATATGAGATAATGTATTAAAACATCAGAAAGAGTGGTATAGATATTGAATACTACACTAGTTCTGAGAAGAAAAATCAACTGGAGACATCAAAGAAACTTCACTGAGACTGAAGGTTTTGGGCTGGACTCTGAATTAGTAAGATTTGGGCAGACAAAGGAGAGATTGGTTGGATACGCCAGGCCACAGCACCACATAAGCAAAATCTGAGAGGCTGGAAAGTGTATGGGAAGCAATGGAGAGAATCACATGGGGAGAGAAGAGGCTACGGAAACTTGATATCAAAACCCAGTCCTATTATTCATTACTTGTGTGACCTTAGGCAACTTAATGAATTTTCTTAGTTTCAGATTCCTCATATGCATCAGGTGGGGGTAGTAAGCCCAACGAGTTGTTTGTGTGGTCAGAAACAGGGTTTATTAACAGGTTTTTCAAAATGCCATGTGCTCAATGAATTTTGATTGCTCCATTTTATTTTTCTAGAGAAAGGAGAGGATTTATAATGAAAGATGGAATACATTTAAGTTGTTTTGGGAGACTTAAATGACACACAAGAGGCATTTGAATGTAATCCTATAGGCAACGGATAGATTTGTTACCCGTGAGTGAGAATGAGTCAGAAAGACTCACTCGATAAGGTCCAAATTCGGATGCTTATAGTTGCCTTTTTCTCGAATTACTGAAAGCAGGAATAAAGAAGATAGTTTTGAGGGCTTCCCTTCCCTTCCCTGGTGGCACAGTGGTTGAGACTCCGCCTGCCAATGCAGGGGACACGGGTTCGAGCCCTGGTCTAGGAAGATCCCACATGCCGCGGACCATCTAAACCTGCGAGCCACAACTACTGAGCCTGCGCGTCTGGAGCCTGTGCTCCGCAACAGGAGAGGCTGCGACAGTGAGAGGCCCGTGCACCGCGATGAAGAGTGGCCCCCGCTCGCCGCAACTAGAGAAAGCCCTTGCACAGAAACGAAGACCCAACACAGCCAAAAATAAATATATAAATAAATAAAAGCCATTTCTAAAAAAAAAAAAAAGATAGTTTTGAGAAGTTAATGTTAGTAATTGATAGGTTCTGATCAATCTCTTTTGTAATAATACCTCAACCAGGATGAGGCTTATATAAGTCACTCTGAAATTCAGGGTATCAACTGAGTTCTTAATCGCAAACAATAGAAACAGATTCTTAATTTAGGTGGAAAATTTTAAAATAGATATACAGTAACTCACATATTCTCTGAGAGGTTTAGAAAACCAGCAGTGGAGGCGTCCTCTCCAGAAACAATGCCCCAGGTTGTACCATAGACCCTTTCCAGGAGAGGAAGCACAGATACCATGGCTGGACACCAGGTATAAAGCTAGAATCTTGGTATGGCTGCCCCTGGAAACGAGATGTATCTTCCTTGTCTTTTTCAGAGTGCATTGCTCAGATGCCTCATTCTATGAGTTACTAGGTCGTGAGCTTAAGTTACATGCAGGGAAATCTGGGAATCTGGCTTCAATGGTGGTAGGAGAAGATTCATAATGTAGGAGATTCCCCAAATCTAAAAACAAAGAGTGTTGTCATGGGTTGAATTGTGTGCCCTTAAAATTCATACAGGACCGTCCTGATGCCCAATACCTCAGAATGTGACTGTAATAGGAGGCTTTAAAAGACTATTAAGGTGAGAGCAAGTCATTGGGAATGGGTCCAACATGACTAGTGTCCTTATAAGGAGAGGAGATTGGGACATAGACATGCACAGAGGAGAGACCACGTGAAGACACAAGGAGAAGACACAAGGACACGACCATCTACAAGCCAAAGAGAGAGGCCTCAAAAGAAACGAACAGTGCTACCACCTTGATCTAGGACTTCTAGCCTCCATAATTATGAAAAAATAAATTTCTGTGGTTTCAGCCACTCAGGTTTTGGTACTTTGTTATGGCAGCCCTAGCAAACGAATACAAGTGTTCACAGGTACTGGACACTAATATAGCCAAAAATAATGACATGTGAGAAATGTAAACTGTGTTTATAAAAAGAGGAATTTACCAGGTGGGAAAACAAATAAAAAGTAGGAAATATTGAAGAAAGCTGAGAAAGAACATCTTGGCTTGTTGCATATAGAAGGCAGGGAGTCAGAAGGCCATGATGCAGAGTACTGGTTTGGATAGAGAAATGTGACTTTATTCGAGATATTTTGAGTTTGAGGTGGTAGTGGAATCCGAGTGAACATATTCAAAAGGCAGATGGAGATGCAGATCTGGAACATAGAAATGAGTTCAAGCTTTATATACGGATATGGGGTCATGCATGAAGATGTGGTCATTTAAGTCTGGAGAAAGAGTCCATTGTAAGTACATCTGGATAAAATAGGATAGCTTGGGCTTCCCTGGTGGCGCAGTGGTTGAGAATCCGCCTGCCGATGCAGGGGACACGGGTTCGTGCCCCGGTCCGGGAAGATCCCACATGCCGCGGAGCGGCTGGGCCCGTGAGCCATGGTCGCTGAGCCTGCGCGTCTGGAGCCTGTGCTCCGCAACGGGAGAAGCCACAACAGTGAGAGGCCCGCGTACCACCAAAAAAAAAAAAAAAAAAAAAATAGGATAGCTTTTCTAAGGACTGAAAGCATGGTAAAATTAGAGGGAGGAAAAAAAAGAAGAGTCGAAAGCTAAAGGAAAAGAACACAGTAAAGAGTGAGTGCCTGTGTGTTTCTCTCATACCTCATTTCTATATTTGTGTCCCAAAGAGTGAGTTCAGAGCTGCAAAGAGCCCCAGACATGGGTAAAGGGATTCAGTGTCAGCAAAGCAAGCAAGCAGTGGGTCAGGGGCAAGTATGGTTTGGGTGAAAGCTTGGGCATTTTTAACAAATACAAAGTTGATTCCCTGAGATAAGGGGCAATACAGCAGGAGCCCCAACCTTCTGGATTTTGTTTTCTCATAACCATTATAGACAAGTACATTGACAATTGCAGTGTCATGTGCCATGACCCATAACAAACATTGTACCTGGGATGCTATGGATGGATATAGGATAGAACCTGATTCAGACTTTGGATAGTGACATCTAAACTAAGATCAAAAGAAAGAAAAGGGGACAGCAGGCTAAGAAGTTATAGGGAGATGGACATGTCGTGAAGTTTGGACTTGAGCCTATGAACATTGATCATTTTAAGTAGGAGAGTGACCTAGTCAGATTTATGGTTTAGAAGGGATAAGGCTGAAGGCGGGGTCCAGTTAAAGGACTGTTAAATATGTCACAGCAATAGATGGTAGTGCATTGACCTAGAAGGGTGATGGTGGGCATGGAGAGAAATAAATAAATTCCAAATGCAAATAGGAAATGTAATCAACAGAATTTTGTTAATGGGATGTGGAAAGTGAAGGAAAAACATAGGGTGATTCAAAATTTACACCTTGTGCAAAGTGGTGGACTATTATACCACTCATTGAGCTAAGAGGCATAAGAAGAGGAAAATGGAAGTGTGGAAGAGGAGAAGATGTGTAAACTTCCAGACTGGATTCATTTAAGATCGATGTGGAAACCAAATTCCGAGCTCATGCTCAAGAGAAAAATTGGGGCTAGAAAGAGTGGTTTGGAAGTCATCAAATGCCACTGCTATTTCTACTGATATTGTTACAAATAACAGCAGTAGCAATTATAGACCGTGATGGCCTAAAAGTAGTAGAAAGGAGAATATTTCAAGATAGTGGAAGTAACCGTGAGTTAAAACTTCTGCAATTAAGTCATATAAGATCTAGGCTAAAAAGCGTCCAACAGATTTAGTAAAAGGGAGACATGGGCAAATGTTTTAGAAGTGTTGAAGGGAGAAGTAAGAGTAAATGAGTTGAAGAGTAAAGATTAAGTAAGTAAAATGAAATAGAAATATAAAAGAAGATATTTCAAGATGTTTGGCTCTTAAGGAAAGGAGAAAGACAAGGCAGCACCTGGAGATAGCTGGGTGGGGGGATGGGGAAAGATTTTTTTAAGATGGGAAAAGGCTGTGCATGTTGAGAGGCTGACAGGAGGGAGACAGTGTGGAGGGGAAGAAGTTAACTCTACTGGAGAGAGAAGCTATAAATGGCCAAGCCATGGGCCTATGGCAACGGAGGGTTATGATATATAGATCATGGGTGGAAGGATCCACATTATATCAAGATGTAATATTAATTTCATGGTAAGAAGGAAAAGGTAGATGTAAGCATGTTCATCAGTTTGGAGGTTGGGAGTTAATGGTATTTATTTCTAGTGGCTCCCATGTTTATTGGAGGGGGCAGCGCTGTGGTACAGAGGGGCTCCAGTAATAAATTCAAATGCAGAAACATCTTTTTATGAGGGGTTAGCCTTTGAATGTATCCATGAGTCTACTCCATCCCATAGTCTATTGTATTTGGCTGAGGTTTCTAAAAACTGTGTTATAGGAAATTACTATCTGAATAACTGAGTTATTATGTAAGAGAACTTGGCACTCGTGGACGTAAACAAGTTCATAAAGGTGTTTGATTAAAGCACTTGATCCCTAGTAATGTCTTAAAACATCTCCAAAAAAATGGCAGTGCCAACACATAGTAAGTTGGATTGTATGTTTTTTGATCTTACATGTCTTTTTTCAGCCTTCGTGAAGAACACAAAACAGATGCAAGAGACAGAAATACAAGTATGTGAGATAGCAATAGTAGTGCACAAAGCTCTGAATAATCCTATTATTTAGAAAATCTGTATCAGTACATGGTTTAGATTAGTACCTTTAGCATTCTGGGTATTCTGCAATGGGGTTAGGTTTTCAATATGAGAGGAAACAAAGGAAGAAGTGGGTCAGTGTGGAGTGGGGAAGAAATTCTTTTTCTTCCAGTGGGTTGACTCTATCACTAACTAGCCGGGGATTTGGAGATGATGACTTAATCTCACTAATTCATTTTTTCGAAGCTAAAGTTAGCTAGGAACCTAATCTGTGAATGCCTCAATGTCTATCTTTTTATATGTTGAATATTTAAACTTCAGATGTATATTATCGTTCCCATTTTCTAGATAAAAAATGGAGGCTCTGTTAAAACACAATTACAAGTTCAAACAGCTTGGTCGAAAACCTAGGTCCTAAACCTAGGTCTATCTGAATTCAGTCTATGCATTTTCCATAACACTTACTAATCTTCCACATACCCTTAAGTCCAGAAATCGTATAAAAGTATAAAGGATTAAGGAAGAAGTTTTTTATGTTGGTGACACTTTCTGCAGTTCCTACTTTTCCCTTTATCCATTTCTCTGTTTATTTTATAGTTCAATAAACGGATCCCTTGACCCACCTCTATTTTCATCACATCCTTTACCACTCTCTTTCCTAATTCTCCCTCCCTCTTTCGCTACCTTTAAAATATCAGAGGATTCTGACCACCTGAGAAGGTAGCAGGCAGTGGTTATCAAAGTGCATGCCCAGTGTTAAGGGCAGAATTGTATTATGAAAGAAAATCATGTCACGGAATGAGTTCCTTTTTTCAGTGACCCCATTACCCTGTAAACTACTTGCTTTATCCATATCCTGAGCTATAAATGGACAGGCCATATTTCATAGGTTGCTTAAGCTAAAAATCTTGCTGGGTCCATCTGCTATGTAGAACCAATTTCCAATAAGAAATCTAAAATTCTACAGCTGGAAGGGACTCAGAGATCACCTAATCATACTAGGTCATTTTAGAATTGGGAAATTGGGTCTCTGCAAGAATAAATGCTTTCACCAAGGTTACCTGGAGGAGCAAATTCATACCTGCCCAATGGAGGGCTTTGAATGAGGGTCTTTGGCTTGAAGCCTCAACATCTGATCAGTTATTTAGGTAAAAAGGCTTTGTATATGTTGCAATGGGATACATGGTTTAAGTCCATACATCCTAGTAGTTGAGAGGATGTAGGGTTAAATCACACCTCTGCTGCCTCACGTGTTAAACTGTTTTTGCTCTATGAGCTCCGTGAAGGCAGTGGTCATATATCTTTTGGTGATCATAGTATCCCCTGCATCTAGCATGATATTGTTAAGTCAGGGGTACTTGACTTCATTTATTTGAATGAATGAATGAATATCTCTTATATTATTGTGAGGTTTCAAAGAGAATCTTAGCACACTGGACCCATAAGAAGCTCTAAGCGAATGTTAATTATTATTATTGCTAAAAGCAAAGCTGAGTGTCCCTTTGCTTTACAGACAGTATTTCTGAGTAGCAAGGATCCTTCTGATTGTGCTTAGTAAGTTCTTTCATCTTAAAGGTTATCCTTAGAGCCAAAAAATGTTTATGGGGCCCTTAGAAACAATTGACAGGCAAAAAAGGACAGAGGGATAGATTGTGCACTTACTGCAGCATAAATGTGTAAAGATGATACAAAGGAAGGTAAGAATATGCGTCTGTGTGTCGGAAGGTTATAGAGAGAAGGGCAATATGAACGTTTCAAATGTATGGAGCACTGTTTCTGCCATGTTTTCCCTATCCCTCTCTCCTCTCTTAATGTTGAGCAGGAATAACCCTGTAGCAACCCTAAGTGTTGGCAACTTGGTTTTCTGCAGTTCTTTGGAAATTTCCAGTGAAACCACAAGCTTTAACTAAATTTAACTAAGTTTTAACTCATTTACTTTACAGATAAGTATAGCCCCCTAGTTTTGGAAAAAAAGTAAAATCTATTCCGTGAATATCCAAATAAGCATAGGCTGTCACTCGGGAGTGGCTACTAAGAGCCACTGTAAGTTTTCAGGGCGTACATACGTTAACAAATACTAGTAGCCTGGTACAGGGGTTGTGAAATTGTAGGTCTAAATCATGTCTGTCATGTCTGTATTTAGTATTTATATTATTACAAGGCTAAAATATTTTCAAACAGATTCTTTAAAAAATTCGTCATAATTTCTCAAAATGTATTGATTCCAGCAGATGATTGTACTACAACCTTTTTCTTCAGTGAAGCAGCAAATCATTATTGGTTTCTATAAGGGTTTGGATCATATTTAGTTTTAGAAAAATGGTGAGATGATGCCAGTGGCTTGTAAATTACTGTATTCCTTATAAGCGAAACCATTAATCAGGCCATTTGCAAAGCCATACATGGATCTTTGAAATATTGCTCTTAGAAGAGAATTTTCACTTGGGACAATGTACTTTCAAATCCATTGCCTGTAAGTGCCTGTAAAGAAAATATTTGGGGTCAAGAATAACTAAATCCTAGACAACAAGTACAACTTGTCAAAAATCAGGGCATCTGGAATCCTTGTCTAAGTACCAGAGATGCCTATTCCTACTTGACCCACTTTTTTTTCTCTCTGTGTAAAATAATTCACATTGTTTCAGTGATATGAAAAGGAAGCGGACTACAGTATTTTATTTTATTTTGAAATGTCTTAAAGTAATCAAGAAATCCATTTTTAGATGTCAAAATTTATTAAGAATATATAACCCTGTACAGGTATCTCGAATAGTAACTATACATATGGATGACAGCCTCATTAAATTGGATTTTAAATGGATGGGGACACATGATAGCATCTGACATACAGAATTTCTCATTGAAACAGAATTTTAAAAATCTGCATCAGCCAAGGTGAAACTCAAATGGGTGTTGAGCCATTGATCAGGATGTGAAAAAATTTCTTTATACCACATTTTTCCAAGGGCTTATTCATCTGTAGTTTAGTTTATAAGGTATACAATTATATTTTAGTGATATTGTTTTTGAAAATTAATAATGAATCTTATTTTTCATCAGTTACACCTTTTTAATAGTACAAATTTATTGTTAATCTTGATTTTTAAGTTTAAGAAACGCGTAATTATGTTGGAGGTCAACTTCAGTGTTGTAGGAGAGATATGGCTTTGGGGGGCATAGTTTTAGCACCAAGTGGACCTATCTCTGATCAGCAAATTTAAAGAGGAAAACGTCCAGAGGGTCTCAACCATGACCAAATCGGTCTGGGCAGAGGAAATACATTAAGCCTGGCTTGTGTTTTCAATGTGGCAGAAGTCAAAGAAGTGGAAGCCAGCAGGAAAGGAACTATTACATTCCTCTTTTGTACGTTTTCCTTCTCCTCTAATGGTTGATTCATTCTGTGGCCAGCAGAATGAGGTGTTCCCTTCCCCAGGACCAGTTTCCTGGTCTTACCTTTCTGTAAAAGCATTGATTGCAGGGGAGACCTGCTGGGAATCCTGACTAATAGTGGTCCCCATCCGTTTCAAATGGACACACAGCATTAAGGTGCTCAAGGACTGTCCCTGGTGACCTTGATGAGACCAAAAAAGAAGGCCATGCCCATACTCCAGAGCAGCTGCCCATAAAGAGGTAATTGATGCCATGAGCTCCTAGATTGCCCCCCTGGTTTGTCTGGCATTCCATGAGAAGTGACTCACTACTCCTCAGAGTTTGCCTGCTGCTGTCAAAGAGTAGTTCCAAGAAGTTCTGAGAATTACCATTCAACCAGTAAAATTAAAAATACTAACTTGGTCAATGGAGATATTTGATCTCTTAGAGTTTCAGTACCTATGTGAAATGCTTGACATAGTAACATTGATAATTTTCACTGAAGTACTTACATAGAAACAACATCTTAGGGTTTACAAGTGTAGTTTCCTGCTGTTGTTTTCATAGAATTAAACATTAAATATCCCATTTTCAAGATGTGAGAAGCTGAGGCAAAAGAGAAAATATACATCATGATTCAGTAGAATTTTTAAAAAACTCTCAGAAACTCCATTCATATATTGATGTCCCTTAGGGTAGAATAGATTGTATGGTGTCATTGTAAGTCCAATGTATAAGCCTATCTTTACAGATAAACATCAGATTAACACTGATCTATATTTCCATTTGAATGGGAATTGCACTGGCCGATCTTCTCTGTTCTGAGTACCCCAAATCAAAACCTTGATTAGAGTAATTGGTTTAGTAATAGAGCCATGTTTTTAATCCAGGTTTCTTGGCAGGTATGGATTTGTTAGATGGTTGGTAGCTAACATGTGAGATCCACTATATTGCTCAGTTGAATCCGTACTTACTTGCCTCTAGGACTGCCATCTGTTGTGAAATATTGCAGTGTGCATGCTGTATTATACGTGATATACCTAACATCCCTTATTTCTGCTACATCATCCAACATAATCAGTTGTTACTGTGAATGTCTTTACAAAGAATTATCCAGTAGAGGCCTATTAAAAAGAAAAACTAATATTAACATACACTTCTCTGTTCCTAATCCTCATATCTTTGGATGTAGCATCTTTTAATCAACGCTGTCACCAATATGTGTGAGGCATGCATGAGCAACCTATAATGAGCCATGTTACAGAGGAAACAGTAACAGTGATTGCATTCAGCTTATAGAAGTATTCATTACTCTGCTTTCTTTAAAAAGATCATATGTGATATAGTGGTTATTTTACATAATTAAAATATTTATGTTTGTAAATATAGTCAAAGCCAAAAAGCAAAACTTCATCAATATGATTGTGCAACCTGCAGCCTTCCCTACATTAAGCAGAGCATTTTCATCCTGGTTCTAGTAGGCTGTCCAGTGGTTTGAGTGAATCAGCTTACATATACACATGTGTCGAATTGTACCCAACTGACAAGATATTTACCATGTCTTCTGCATGAGTCATTCATCCTTCTGAATATTTATTGAATGCCAGGCACTGTATAGCAGAGTACAAGACAGATGAAGTCTCTTCCTACTTGGTGTTTTCATATGCCTAGCAGGGGGACATAGGACAAGAGAAATAGATACATACAAATAATATTGTGGAGCGTGATGCGTGCTAAGAATGAATAAGTGGAGACTGTGATAGAGAATCACAGGGGGACTTCTTTTACATAGAAGGAACTGCAGGGTGTAGGGTGATAGCGGAGAAGCAGTCTCTGCCCTCAAATTGCTGATGGCCCTGGGGTGGCTGAGATGTGTTCTCTGAGAGCCATTACTCACTAGCGTGCTATTTCTCAAATAGGATTCTGCCATACCTTATTTTGCAAGAGAGATGTTAATAGGTATTTTATGAAAACAATGAAAAGTTCTGTGATTGTATATATCTAGAGAGCTCTGCACAGCAACGTAGCTCCTCTTGGAAATTCACCATGCACAGCACAGTGCAGCATAGGCTCTGAGAAGTCTGACAAGAGTAAAAAATATATATACAAATCTGCTTAATCTTAGATTTCAAAAAGATTTTTTACCTTGGATTCGGATCCCAATTTAGTAAGTGCTTTACTATGCAATGCATTTGAATGATATCAAAGAGATAAAGGCACATAAATATCATGAGGTTTGGAAGCATCAGATGAACCACTGTGTTTTGGGAATGAAAATAGTAGCTATGGAAAGTTTGGAGATCACCATTCCTTGGTGGTGGCTATCATTGTCCAATGATCCTCAGAAATGACTTCCTAGTGGAAATAGTGGAATAGTGTGTAGTGTGTAGTTCAAGTAATTAGGGATTTTAATGTAAACAATGCTAATCTCATAAAAATGGGAAAAAAGCTTTGTTTTTGCTTTGACGACTCTATGACTATTATAAGGATACTGTGTATCAGTGATATGTTACAAATAAGCCCAGTCCATGAAATTCTTTTCTTTTGATTCTTGGCAGTGTCAAGCATAGAGAGTCTTTATTAGTCAATTGGTACACACGTATATACTTGATAGTTCCAGATAATTTGCAGAGATGTCAGAAGAGTTTAAAGGAATCAACAGGGAGTTGAAATACCCCGACTAGAGCAAGGAGAGCGTTCTTACCATCCCTAGTCCTAAACCCAAGCGGATAGCTTTATGGAGAGAGCTGCATTAGATGATCGGTGTCCTTCATCACAGGGCATCCCCCAACTCATAAGCACCTGGCAGAAAGAACTGGAAGGATAAATAGCCTGGCTTCTACTTCTCCTGCCCTCAAATTGCCTACCTGTGCCTCCTAATGCCTAAAAAGAGCTAGAAGAAAAAGGGCAAAGGGGTCTATTGATGACTTTCATATAGGCCCCCCTTTGAGGTCAGGAAGAGATGAAGAAAGTGATACTGATTAAATTGAATAAATTGATTTTGGAGAGGAAAATAGACTATATTTAGCACAAGATCATTTTTATGTTCTCCATGATAGAAAGATGAGAATCATTTTATCTATTTCCATCCTTTATGAAGCAAGAGTGTTCTCAGCCTTCAATAAAACCAGCCCAACTGCAGGAAGTATTAACACGACTGAGCTTTGATGATCGTGATATTTAGGTTAAGGCCCATGCCACAAAGAGTCTCCTACACCTTTGTGTTAACTATGAAATCATTATACTACATAATATTTTAGATTTTTTTCTTCCCACTGTACAGTGGGGTCTCCACCCCACCGTGTGGAGACTTTTATTTTATTCTTAAAAATAAAGGTAGGGCTTCCCTGGTGGCGCAGTGGTTGAGAGTCCGCCTGCTGATGCAGGGGACACGGGTTCGTGCCCCGGTCCGGGAAGATCCCACGCGCCGCGGAGCGGCTGGGCCCGTGAGCCACGGCCGCTGAGCCTGCGCGTCCGGAGCCTGTGCTCCACAACAGGAGAGGCCACAGCAGTGAGAGGCCCGCGTACGGCAAAAAAAAAAAAAAAAGGTAGTGGCTACTCTGTCTCCCTCCTGCATTGGAAAGCAAACAGTAAACAAGGTGTCCTGGGTAATCAGTCAGAATCATTGCTTCCCACTCAGTTCCTCTTGCTTCTTAACTCTTGTAGGAGGACTCTATCAGAGTTCTGCTCAGATCCCGTTGGATTCCTTTTCCTAATTCTTCTTGTGCACCGCTTGGATTCCATGTCTTTTGCTTCTCATGATCTGTATCTGTAATTCCATTTGGATGACTGTCTTTAGGTACTGGCACCACTTTGCCATGTACAGTAAGTACTCTTTTTTTTTTTTTTTTTTTTTTTTTTTTGCGGTATGCGGGCCTCTCACTGTTGTGGCCTCTCCCGTTGCGGAGCACAGGCTCCGGACGCGCAGGCCTAGCGGCCATGGCTCACGGGCTTAGTTGCTCCGCGGCATGTGGGATCTTCCCGGACCAGGGCACGAACCCGTGTCTCCTGCATCGGCAGGCGGATTCTCAACCACTGCGCCACCAGGGAAGCCCAGTAAGTACTCTTTTACTCAACTCATGCTGCCGTAACAGAATACCATAGACTGGTTGGCTGAAACAACAGAAATTTATTTTCTCACATTTCTGGAGGCTAGAAGTTCAAAATCAAGGCTTAGCATGGTTGTTTTCTGGTGAGAACTTTCTTCCTGGCTTGTAGATGTGTCTTCTTGCTGTATCGTCACATGGCGCCAGGTGGGGCTGGCGGAGAGCAAGTTCCCTGGTCTCTTTTTATAAGGGTATTTATCCTGTAATGAAGATCCCATATGGCTTCGTCCAAACCTAATTATGTCCCAAAGGCCCCATCACCAAATACCTTCACATTGGGGGTTAGGGCTTCAATAAGAATTTGAATTTGGGCGGGGGCAGGGGGGCGCGGAACACACATTTCTGCCCATAACCAGCGTGGAGGTAGAAGTGCCTCAGAGTTCATATCCCTTGGGGCGGCCTTTAGCCGATGACTGAGTCTTGCCAGAGTTTGAAGTCTCACCTCCCGAGGTCTTAGGCCAGCACAAAGCCATGAGGCATGATTTGCATTTCAGAGGAATAACCAATGTTATGTGAGTGAGGCTGAGGATGGGTGTGTCAGAATGAAGGCCACTGGCTGGATGGCGTGCCGAGGTCCCTGGGCGCAGTGTGCGACGGTATCATGGGGAGGGCCTGTCTTTGAATTTTTAGTTCCTGAGTTGACAAGGGTACGAAGAAGCAGATGGACAAAGAGAAGGAAGGTTGGAAGTCAGCTATCAAATCTTACCTTCTTCACAATTATTCCCAGACATGAGCTATAGTCAGAGATTCTCTCTGAATCAAGGCTTTATATAGCTCTGAACAGAGATTTATCACACACAGAATAAGTCAATTGGACAGTCCATGGTGTTCTTCTCTAGTTCAAGCAAAATATTTTAGAACGGAAGAAAAGTCATTTTAGAACTATTTTTCTTCACTAAATAATCTGTATAAATAAATTATATCCAATTAAATTCCTGATTTGTATACTTAATAACAATAATTTGATGTGTTGGTGTGGTACCTTCCTGGAGCTGTGGGATTGACTGATTTACTGAAGAATCACAGACACAATTTTTATAAAATCATCTATATAAAACACGCTAAGAGTCTGTTAAAAACACATTTTTATCCACGCAAGACCTAATGAATGTGTATAGTATAAGATACAGTTAGTATCTTTAACATTTTCTGCTTATCAGCACAGGATGACCTGTCTTTTTTAAAAACAATAAGACATGTTTGTTAATACTCCCATCACTGGCATTGTGATTACATCAAAATCAATCTTTGGATATGCATTATGCATAGTCAAGTCTCTAACTTGACAAGCTAAATATGTAAGACTTTAAGTATATAAGACTTCCGCTTGATAAAGTAAATCCTGAAGTCAAATTTCTCCATCATTTTCAAAACAAACATTATCATCTATTTACATTCTCAGGCTTATAACTTTTGAAAACTGCTATTTCCTCCTATGGAAGATGCACTGCATATCCATCATGTGCCTGGCTAACTTCTTTAGTAAACTTCATCACCTCTCTACCAGGCAGCCCCGATTGTACACTGATTCCCCAGCATCTAACAGTGCTGGCCTCAGTGCAGACACTTTGCAAATACTTGTAGATTGAATGGTGAATTGTTCTGTTAATTAAACAATTCCCCAAGGGATCAAAATTAACTTTTGATCAGTCTATTCTTTATGGATTTTCCACTTCTAACTCTGAAAAAAAATGTGCCCCATAGATTTGTAAAGGGAAAACAATCTTTATTTCTCTATGGCAGGTAGAACTCCCGCCTGTCAGTTTTTGCAAGTCTGGTCTCGAGACTAAAGATTTGGAATCTATATATATATTTTTTTTCCTTTAGCATTAAAATTAGTAGCTTTCAAACCATTGGAACAACAGTTTCAAACAATTGAAGGAAACTTCAGCTTAGCCAATGATAAAACAGCAAGTAGATTACCACTTTGTCAATCAGTTTCTATAGCATGAAAATAATATTTGCTTCTTTGCTTTTCATAGAGATGATGTGGTGAATGAGGGGGAAACACTGGTTGAGGATTTCGTCTCTGTGAAGCAAAGCTGCCGGGATGATTTAGCTCCCATGTGGAGCTATTTTAAGCTTGAAATACTTTGACCCAGCCCTTAGCTACCTAATGCCCATTACACTTTAAAAAGCCACCCTGGTTCTACTGCCAGTGTAAAGCACTGGTCAAAGCTTTTATATTTAAAATGACCGCTCTGTATCTGGGGACAGAGAATTCTGTAACCTATTTGAAGCAGCTTTGGCTCTCTACCTTCAGCAGAGGACCATAAATGTCATACAAAAAGCCAGAAAAGCCAAGCATCTCACTTTTATGCAGTAAAGGACAACACTAGGGATTTTCTTAGAGTTGCCGATGCGGAGTCCACTGCCATGGGACATGCCTGTATTCAGGCAAAAACTGGCTCAGTCAAAGTTTTGTTTGAAGTTTCTGCTCTCACATTGTATAGAAAAGTGCTGGTTTTAAAGTGGAGGTAGGGGCTTCCCTGGTGGCGCAGTGGTTGAGAATCCGCCTGCCGATGCAGGAGACACGGGTTCGTGCCCTGGTCCGGGAAGATCCCACATGCCGCGGAGCAGCTAAGCCCGTGAGCCATGGCCGCTGGGCCTGCGCGTCCGGAGCCTGTGCTCCGCAACGGGAGAGGCCACAACAGTGAGAGGCCCGCGTACCGCAAAAAAAAAAAAAAATAAAAAAAATAAAGTGGAGGTAGGATAAGAATTCTTTACCGGAAGGCAGCAACAGAAACCAGGAAGGGCATAGAAATATGATATATTACAAAGCAAAACTTAGATATGCAAGAATCTGTCAAGAACTGTGAAGAGTCAGAGATTTTACTCTAATTGCAAGTTAAAAAGTTAGCCTGCCACAGCTTCATGGACGCTGGCAGAAGACACAGACTCCTGGATTAGAGACACAGGTCTTTCCTACTCACAGAACAGAGCAGCAGGTGGCCCGAGCTTCATCTTTTCATTGGCTTCCTTGTACATCAGTCCCACAGGGGTGAGGCCTGGGAATGCTCTGAACACAGTGGGTGTGTGTCACAGCTGAGCAACCCTGAGTTTAACAAAACCTTAGTATTGTGAAGTGGGGCAAGCAAAGCTGCCCAACTCTTGCCTCAGGGAGAAATATTACCTTTACTATTTTGTTCGGGAAACAAACCCATCCTATGCCCCAGATGGAGATCTTTTCTCGGTCTTCCAAGGCTGCTCACTGTACAAACATCCTCGAAAATATAGTCCAGAACAAAAGCCATTGATGCCTCTGCTCAGAAGACATGCAAAAATGAGAAAGACCTGTGCAGAGTTGCCTCCCAAAAGTTGCATGAAGTGTTGGGCTAGCTCTCCAATGTCCTCAGTTGTCAATATCCCACCCTTTCTTGGGGGCAACACCTCTCCACTAGTTATGCTTTTATATGTATCTGTATTTCAGTAAAGTACCTCATCTGGCATAACTGTTTTTTTTTTTTTTTTTTTTTTGCTGTATGCGGGCCTCTCACTGCTGTGGCCTCTCCCGTTGCAGAGCACAGGCTCCGGACGCGCAGGCCCAGCGGCCATGGCTCACGGGCTTAGTTGCTCCGCGGCATGTGGGATCTTCCCGGACCAGGGCACGAACCCGTGACCCCTGCATCGGCAGGCGGATTCTCAACCACTGCGCCACCAGGGAAGCCCATAACTGTTTTAATAAATGACTTTAAACAGTTAACCAAAGGTCTCATTTTCTGAAGCCTATGCAAGTCACTATTAACCCCCCAGGAATTCAGTTCTGCTCAGCCATCAATCACTCGATGGGAAACTTTGCAACGGTGGCATATCAAATAAATTCATTAACCAATTTAATCTATTTATGTATATGCCAGGAATTGCAGGGGGATACTTTATTGTATTTCCAGCTAAGAGAAGCAATTTAATAATAAATTACATCTGTCATTTCATGCCGATTTCCGTATTTACCTTTTTTTGGTCACTTTGTTAGACTATGAATTCCCAAATCTTCTTGTATATCAAATCCCTTGGAGACCTATTACAATATTCAAGTTCCCCAGCCACTCCTTCAGAGATTCTTACTCAGGAGGTCTGGTGTGTATTCTTGGAATACTTAATTTAGAAAATTTCCTGGGTGATTTTGAGGGGCAGTTTAGGGTAAGCACTTGCAGATTTTAACTATGATTTCACAGTTATTAAGATTTTTTTTTTTGCTGTTTATGACTTAAGAGGATAATGTTTAAAATCGAAAACGTAAGGAATAGAGGAAAAGTCTAATCATGTCTGTGTAATTTTTTAGATGGCCTGTGCATTTCTTTTAAAAAAAATTTTATTGGAGTATAGTTGATTTACAATGTTGTACTACTTTCCGCTGTACAACATCTGTGTAATTTTAACTGGGAAAACAACACATCTTCTGAAAAAGGTTTGGGAATAAATTATTTTACACTTTGAGCACCTTTGATACTTTGAGCCAAAGCTTCTGGTCCAAGAATTGTTAGAACAAATCAAAAGGTGTGAAAGAGCTGGTGAATTTCTAAGGCTGGATTGCCCACAGTTTCATCAGAGTGGGGCTGTGGGAGTGGAGAGGACAGTGGTACAAGCACAGTGACAGAGGGAGAAGGAGCCGTTACAGCACCGCTCTGGCCGGGGTGGCTGGAGGTCATGCTGAGGGTGTGGATGGAAGGCACTTAACTGTGCAAAAGAAACAAGAGGAAGACTGAACAGAAATTTAGTATTTTGGCAAAGTTTTTGAAAATGAGTGCCAGGTTTCAGAGGATCAAATAGAGGACAATTCTAAATTCTAATTCTCAACTAATTTAATCACTTTTAGGAGCCACTGGGTATCCAGGTCCTATTGTTAATATTATTATTTTGGTTATTTTTACTCTATGTCTCTGGCTGTTTGGTTGAAATGGGGGGAACTCTACCAAATTTAGCCTGCAACAAGTTATAGTCCCAGTTTCAATCTCTCCTGGTCCTTGCTTCCTGATCTAAAACATGAGTTGTGTTCAGTTAGATCAGTGGTTTAGAGATGTCACCCCATAGCCTAATGCCAGGCCCTAACAAAATATTCAGCGATCTGAAACAAAACCAAAATACAGAAAATAATAAAATTTTTTAAAATATGTACAAGACCAGTTAAGAGAAAGTTTAAACTATGATTCATTATTCTGAGATTATATTTACCTGCCTCTTTGGTGGTAACATTTTCTTCTTTGCTTTATATGGTAATGGGAGAGAAAAGTTTTATTTGTAGATTTTCTTTTAAGGTCTTTACTTTTGGCAAAATTAAAAACAACCCTATGTTGATCCTAATGTGTGTGTGTGTGTGTGTGTGTGTGTGTGTGTGTGTATTTCCTGATTTACTGAATTCAAAAGTCTGGGAACTCTGTGGAAAATAGTTTGGCAGTTTCTCAGAAGACATAGAACTGTCATATGACCTAGCAATTCCAATCCTAGGTATATATATATATATCTATATATATATATACACACAAAAGAATTGAAAGCAGGGATGCAAACAGGTATTTGTATACCCATTTCATAGTAGAATTATTCACAATAGCAAAAAGTTGAAAACAACCCAAGTATCCATCAACAAATGAGTGGATAAACAAAATGTGGTAAACAGATACAATGGAATATTATTCAGCCATAAAAAGGAATAAAATTGATATATACTATGATACGGATGGACTACTTAGGTGAAATAAGTCAGACCCAGAGGGGAAAATATTGTATGATTTGACTTGTATTAGGTACCTAGAGTAGTCAAATTCAGAGAGACAGAAGGTAGAATAGTGGTTAACTGGGGCTAGGGGGAGGGGGAAGGGGCAGTTATTGTTTAATGGGTACAGAGTTTTTGTTGGGGATCATGAAAAGTTGTAGGTATAAACAGTAGTGAAAGTTGCACAGTATTGTGAATTTAACACCACTGAATTGTTCTCTTACAAATGGTTAAAATGACAAATACAATCTTAGGTATATTTTACCATATGTACAACATATATGTAAGAGAAGCTGAAAACTACTGAGCCATATGGCTTCTCAGTTTTTATGTCCTTCTAGTATTTCATTATTCACCTGCCTCTGTTTAATGATATGCCAAAGGTTTTTGCCTATATCAAATTATATTGAAAGATCAAGAACTACTGCTCACTGATGATAATGTCTATGATTAATATATATTTTTTATGATTAATATTATATTTACAAGTATAATCCCAATTCCAAGAAAAAATAATGAAGAAGGAATATTAAAAGTGCTTTCTGTAAACTGTGGAATGTTGGTAGCTTTCTGTATTTTGTTTTAAATAAATGCATACTTTTAAAATAAGATAAAAGCTATTAACGCAAAGTTTATAAACAAGAATTTTAAAATTAGGTTAGTTGGTAGGCAGGCTTCTAAGATGGCCTCCTAGAATCCCTGTCTCCTTGTATTTATGCCTTCGTATAGTCCCTTAACCTTGAATAGACTTAGTGACTTGCTTCTAACCAACAGAATATGTCAAAATTCCTATGGTTAGATTATTAAGACCCTGACTCCCGATTTTCCAACAGATTCTCTGTTGACTTCATGGTTTCCAGGCTTTGGTGAAGTAAGCTGTCATTTTGGAAAGTGTGATGGTTAATTTTATGTGTCAGCTTGGCTAGGCTATGGTGTCAAACACCAGTCTAGATGTTGCTGTGAAAGTATTTATAGATGTGATTAACATCTAAAATTTGACATCAAAATAGAATTTGAATAAAGCAGATTGCCCTCTTTAATGTGAGTGGGCCCTGTCCAATTGGTTGAAGGCCTTAAGAGAAAACACTGAGGTCCCCAGAGGAAAAGGGAATTCTACCAGCAGACAGCGTTCGGACTGGAGCTGAAATATTAACTCTTCTCTGGGTCTCCTGCCTGCCAACCTGCCCTGCAGGTTTTGGACTTGCCAGCCCTCACAATGACATGAGCCAATTTCTTTAAGGAAAACTGTCTCTCTCTCTATATATATATAAATCATATGTGTTCTGTTTCTCTGGGGAACCCTGACCAATACAGAAATGTCCACATGGCAGGGCCCTGAGGAGAGCCTAAGTCCAACAACCACTGAGAAAGTGAATCCCTCAGTTCATCAGACTGAGAGGTACTGAATCCTCCCCAAAGCCACTGTGTGAGCTTGCCCCCTTGAATTGAAGCAGATCTTGCCCCACTGAATCTTGACTGCAGCCTTCTGAGAGCCCCTTGACCTGTGCCTGGATTTTTCATCCACAGAGACTGTAAGAAAATAAATGCGTGCTGTTTTAAGATGCTAAGTTCTGGGATAATTTGCTGTGCAATAATAAATAACTAATACAGTTTAAAAAAACATTTTCTAGCAAAATGAGAACATCTGGGAAAGAGCTTGACTTTTTTGTATGTATTGTCTTATATTTTGCAAAAGAAAAGTTTGCTCATAATTTGTCTACTTGACACTAGTCACCTGCCTCCTTTCCTTCTAATTTGTTGCTTCCAATCTGCTGTGAAACAGACATCCATAGCTAGACTCTTTAGCATTAGAATTAAGTAAGCTGTGAGTTGTGAGGGTCTAAAGAACTCTTTGGGAAGAAGGAGGGCACACAGTTTGGTGCATGGACTTCCTGACATTTATTTTGGCATGTAGGTGCCATTTTATTTCCCGGAAGTTTCCTGTGTTTCTGGAAAAGTACTATTCAGGGGATCATTAATTTGATTGTTTTTTTAACTTGAAATGTAAGAGAGACAGAGAGACAGAGTGACAGAGAAATAGAGAGGAAAATAGAAAGTGGGTTTCCTGCATCAATTAGGAAAAATGGCTCACACGTTGGACTTGAGGCCACACTAACCCTGAAGTAATATTTTGAATGGGAAAAGTTTGGGCCACCTTAAATAGTTAAGAGTATTTTTTTTTTTTTTTTGGCTTCAGCTTCAACAGATTACTTTCACAAATTTCTTATCTTTGGGGTTATATCTTCTCCTAATATTTGAGGAACCAGTGACTCAAAATGAGGGCCGAAATGTCAAATCATGTTTTGAGCGGAGAGCAGGCAGCAGCAGGTTTGGGATTTATTTCTGCCTCCACGAGTGACTTGCAATGCAGTGGGGCATACGCTGCAGCCAAATCTCTCTGAAGATTGCTGGTCTACAATGCGGGCAGATCCAGAGAGTTTTGTAGAGGTGTTTCATGTTTGTAAATACGCCAAGACCCTTGACTTAAAGATGCTATTGAGGCACAAAGTATTATTTTCAAGTGACTGAACATCTTGCACCCCTGAACTCTGCAGAATGAAGTGGTCTGTGAGGTTTACTTAACACTTCTTGTGTTTGGTTTTCCTGATTGCTAGTCCTGAAAGAAATAGAGAAGATCCAAATAAAGCTGTTTTATTCTTCTGTTTTAAGAACATCATGACATGTAGCAAATTTCATACCGATTTTGAGGGTATTCTTTTCTGTAATATTCAGTGTTTCTTCACTTTCCATGAATCTGTTTAGTTTTATGGCTCTTGAGATCTAGCTGTGATTTAAAGGAAAAAATAATACCCTAGAGATATCCTCAGAATAATTGATGAGCCACATAAGGCCACCAGGAGGTTCCCAAATGAATCATGCACATGTGCCAATGTCTTTCCCTTACGTTTGAAACGTGAAGACGAAGGTGATGCTGAGGGCAACATCTTCAGTGGTACAGCACTCTCCTGCTTCCCATGTTCCCCTTCAATCGGACTCTTTCAGAGATATCCTCATCCTCTCAACTTTGTAAAATGTGAGAAAGTGTGGCCGAGTGGCTTTCACACAGCAGAGTGGAAGGAAGGTGTTGAAACTGTCACTGATTTAAGCTCCCTTTCATTTTAGAATGTCTTACGCATGTCAGGGAGGGAGGAGAGGTATCAGAACTCACACTTCAGTAGGCATTGAATTGTCTGCATAATTACCTTTCTCCAAATCTGTCTCGTTGTTGAGAAAAACCTTCCTTGTTGGCTCTTTAGGATACACTGTGGGTGTATTTTATGATTTTTTTTCAACTTGTTTTAGGTATTACAGTTAGTTATTCGCTATACCTCACAGCCATTTGGTTAGCCTTATAAATGTCAACCTGAGTGAGTGGTTTCCCTTTACGTAGTGTGTGGAAGTCTAACTAATGGTACCATTATAAAGTGAGGAAAGGAAACAACTATAAGAATCACAGTCCTTCGTGGAAATTGTCTTGTTCCTTCTGATTTGTGAAGTCTACCAACTGTTAAGAGTTCCTTGATTGAGGCTAACAGCCCTTGAACATAGGGATGGAGTTGAGTTTTAATGTAATTGAGTCGAAAACTGTACGGTATCTTGTAGCCCCACATCGATTGGCAGGCTGGCAAATGAGGACTGGCAAAAAACTTACACCAATAAAATGTCTCTTAGGCTCATCCACCTCAAATGCTTTTTCTAACAATGTTGGCGTATTTGTCCCAGCCCCCTGGACTCAAGTCCTTCCGAGGAATTATAACTGAATTTTTCAAGATCACCTCTGAATCACATCAGTCACCACTGTTTTTTTTTAGTGGCCAGGTTTTTATTTAAAACATTTTTAAAACATCTTTATTGGAGTGTAATTACTTTACAATGGTGTGTTAGTTTCTGCTTCATAACAAAGTGAATCAGTTATACATATACGTATGTTCCCATATCTCCTCCCTCTTGTATCTCCCTCCCACCCTCCCTATCCCACCCCTCTAGGTGGTCACAAACCACCTAGCTGATCTCCTTGTGCTACGCGGCTGCTTCCCACTAGCTATCGGTTTTACGTTTGGTAGTGTATATATGTCCATGCCACTCTCTCACTTTATCCCAGCTTACCTTTCCCCCTCCC
Source organism: Kogia breviceps (assembly GCF_026419965.1). Lineage (NCBI taxonomy): Eukaryota > Metazoa > Chordata > Mammalia > Artiodactyla > Physeteridae > Kogia > Kogia breviceps. The sequence continues at coordinate 24,934,291 of NC_081313.1, read as the reverse complement.
TGTGTACTCAAGTCCATGCTCTAGTAGGTCTGTGTTTTTATTCCTGTCTTGCCCCTAGGTTCTTTATGGCCATTTTTTTTTTTTTTTTTAAGATTCCATATATATGTGTTAGCATACAGTATTTGTTTTTCTCCTTCTGACTTACTTCACTCTGTATGACAGACTCTAGGTCCATCCACCTCACTACAAATAACTCATACAACCCAGCAATCCCACTAGTGGGCATATAGTAAAACCTGAGAAAACCATAATTCAAAAAGAGTCATATACCACAATGTTCACTGCAGCTCTATGTACAATAGCCAGGACATGGAAGCAACCTAAGTGTCCATCGACAGATGAATGGATAAAGAAGATGTGGCACATATATACAATGGAATATTACTCAGCCGTATAAAGGAAGGAAGTTGAGTTATTTGTTAGTCACCACTTTCATTTTTTTTTTTCTGTTCTAATCTTTTATTTTTTTTATTTTTTTTTACATCTTTATTTGAGTATAACTGTTTTACAATAGTGGGTTAGTTTCTCCTTTACAACAAAGTGAATCAGTTATACATATACATATGTTCCCATAACTCTTCCCTCTTTTGTCACCCTCCCTCCCACCCTCCCTATCCCACCCCTCTAGGTGGTCACAAAGCACAGAGGTGATCTCCCTGTGCTATGCTGTAGCTTCCCACTAGCTATCTAATTTACATTTGGTAGTGTGTATATGTCCCTGCCACTCTCTCACATCGTCACAGCTTACCCTTCCCCCTCCCCATATCCTCAAGTCCATGCTCTAGTAGGTCTGTGTTTTATTCCCATCCTACCACTAATCTCTTCATGACTTTTTTTTTTTTTTTTAGATTCCATATATATGTGTTAGCATACAGTATTTGTTTTTATCCTTCTGACTTACTTCACTCTGTATGACAGATTCCAGGTCTATCCACCTCATTACAAATAACTCAGTTTCATTTCTTTTTATGGCTGAGTAATATTCCATTTTATATATTGCCACATCTTCCTTATCCATTCATCTGTTGATGGACACTTAGGTTGCTTCCATGTCCTGGCTATCATAAATAGAGCTGCAATAAACATTTTGGTACCTGACTCTTTTTGAATTATGGTTTTCTCAGGGTATATGCCCAGTAGTGGGATTGCTGGGTCATATGGTAGTTCTATTTGTAGTTTTTTAAGGAACCTCCATACTGTTCTCCATAGTGGCTGTATCATTTTACATTCCCACCAGCAGTGCAAGAGTGTTGCCTTTTCTCCACACCCTCTCCAGCATTTATTGTTTCTAGAGTTTTTGATGATGGCCAATCTGGCCGGTGTGACATGATATCTCATTGTAGTTTTGATTTGCATTTCTCTAATGATTAATGGATGTTGAGCATTCTTTCATGTGTTTGTTGGCTATCTGTATATCTTCTTTGGAGAAATGTCTATTTAGTTCTTTTGCCCATTTTTGGATTGGGTTGTTTGTTTTTTTGTTATTGAGCTGCATGAGTTGCTTATAAATTTTGGATATTAAGCCTTTGTCAGTTGCTTCATTTGCAAATATTTTCTCCCATTCTGAGGGTTGTCTTTTGGTCTTGTTTATGATATCCTTTGCTGTGCAAAAGCTTTTAAGTTTCATTAGATCCCATTTGTTTATTTTCGTTTTTATTTCCATTTCTCTAGGAGATGGGTCAAAAAGGATCTTGCTGTGAATGATGTCATAGAGTGTTCTGCCTATGTTTTCCTCTAAGAGTTTGATAGTGTCTGGCCTTACATTTAGGTCTTTAACCCATTTTGAGTTTATTTTTGTGTGTGGTGTTAGGGAGTGTTCTAATTTCATACTTCTACAGGTAGCTGTCCAGTTTTCCCAGCACCACTTATTGAAGAGGCTGTCTTTTCTCCAATGTATATTCTTGCCTCTTTTATCAAAGATAAGGTGACCATATGTGTGTGGGTTTATCTCTGGGCTTTCTATCCTGTTCCATTGATCTATATTTCTGTTTTTGTGCCAGTACCATACTGTCTTGATTACTGTGGCCTTGTAGTATAGTCTGAAGTCAGGGAGCCTGATTCCTCCAGCTCCATTTTTCGTGCTCAAGATTGCTTTGGCTATTCGGGGTCTTTTGTGTTTCCATACAAATTGTGAAATTCTTTTTTCTAGTTCTGTAAAAAATGCCAGTGGTAATTTGATAGGGATTGCATTGAATCTGTAGATTGCTTTGGGTAATAGAGTCATTTTCACTATGTTGATTGTTGATTCTTCCAATCCAAGAACATGGTATATTTCTCCACCTATTTGTATCATCTTTAATTTCTTTCATCAGTGTCTTATAGTTTTCTGCATACAAGTCTTTTGTCTCTTTAGGTAGCTTTATTCCTAGGTATTTTATTCTTTTTGTTGCAGTGGTAAATGGGAGTGTTTCCTTAATTTCACTTTCAGATTTTTTATCATTAGTGTATAGGATTGCAAGAGATTTCTGTGCATTAATTTTGTATCCTGCTACTTTACCAAATTCATTGATTAGTTCTAGTAGTTTTCTGGTAGCATCCTTAGTATTCTCTATGTATAGTATCATGTCATCTGCAAACAGTGACAGCTTTACTTCTTCTTTTCCTATTTGGATTCCTTTTATTTCTTTATTTTCTCTAATTGCTGTGGCTAGAACTTCCAAAACTAGGTTGAATAAGAGTGGTGAGAGTGGGCAACCTTGTCTTGTTCCTGATCTTAGTGGAAATGGTTTCAGTTTTTCACCATTGAGAACAATGCTGGCTGTGGGTTTGTCATATATGGCCTTTATTATATTGAGGAAAGTTCCTTCTATGCCTACTTTCTGCAGGGTTTTTATCATAAATGGTTGTTGAATTTTGTCAAAAGCTTTCTCTGCATCTATTGAGATGATCATATGGTTTTTCTCCTTCAGTTTGTTGATATGGTGTATCACGTTGATTGATTTGCGTATATTGAAGAATCCTTGCATTCCTGGAATAAACCCCACTTGATCATGGTGTATGATCCTTTTAATGTGCTGTTGGATTCTGTTTGCTAGTATTTTGTTGAGGATTTTTGCATCTATGTTCATCAGTGATATTGGCCTATAGTTTTCTTTCTTTGTGACGTCTTTGTCTGGTATTGGTATCAGGGTTATGGTGGCCTCGTAGAATGAGTTTGGGAGTGTTCCTACCTCTGCTATCTTTTGGAAGAATTTGAGAAGGATAGGTGTTAGCTCTTCTCTAAATGTTTGATAGAATTCGCCTGTGAAGCCATCTGGTCCTGGGCTTTTGTTTGTTGGAAGATTTTTAATCACAGTTTCAATTTCAGTGCTTGTGATTGGTCTGTTCATATTTTCTATTTCTTCCTGGTTCAGTCTTGGCAGGTTGTGCATTTCTAAGAATTTGTCCATTTCTTCCAGGTTGTCCATTTTATTGGCATAGAGTAGTAATCTCTAATAATCTTTTGTATTTCTGCAGAGTCAGTTGTTACATCTCCTTTTTCATTTCTAATTCTATTGATTTGAGTCTTCTCCCTTTTTTTCTTGATGAGTCTGGCTAATGGTTTATCAATTTTATTTATCTTCTCAAAGAACCAGCTTTTACTTTTATTGATCTTTGCTATTGTTTCCTTCATTTCTTTTTCATTAATTTCTGATCTGATCTTTATGATTTCTTTCCTTATGCTAAATTTGGGGTTTTTTTGTTCTTCCTTCTCTAATTGCTTTAGGTGCAAAGTTAAGTTGTTTATTCGAGATGCTTCCTGTTTCTTAAGGTATGATTGTATTGCTGTAAACTTCCCTCTTAGAACTGCTTTTGCTGTATCCCATAGGTTTTGGGTCGTCGTGTTTCCATTGTCATTTGTTTCTAAGTACTTTTTGATTTCCTCTTTGATTTCTTCAGTGATCACTTCGTTATTAAGTAGTGTTTTGTTTAGCCTCCATGTGTTTGTATTTTTTACAGATCTTTTCCTGTAATTGATATCTAGTCTCATAGCGTTGTGGTCAGAAAAGATACTTGATACGATTTCAATTTTCTTAAATTTGCCAAGACTAGATTTGTGACCCAAGATATGATCTATCCTGGAGAATGTTCCATGGGCACTTGAGAAAAATGTGTATTCTGTTGTTTTGGGATGGAATGTCCTATAAATATCAAGTAAATCCATCTTGTATAATGTATCATTTAAAGCTTGTGTTTCCTTATTTATTTTCATTTTGGATGATCTGTCCATTGGTGACAGTGGGGTGTTAAAGTCCCCTACTATGATTGTGTTACTGTCGATTTCCCCTTTTATGGCTGTTAATATTTGCCTTATGTATTGAGGTGCGCCTATGTTGGGTGCATAAATATTTACAATTGTTATATCTTCTTCATGGATCGATCCCTTGATCATTATATAGTGTCCTTCTTTGTCTCTTGTAATAGTTTTTATTTTAAAGTCTATTTTCTCTGAGATGAGAATTGCTACTCCAGCTTTCTTCTGATTTCCATTTGCATGGAATATCTTTTTCCATCCCCTCACTTTCAGCCTGTAAGTGTCCCTAGGTCTGAAGTGGGTCTCTTGTAGACAGCATATATATGGGTCCTGTTTTTGTATCCATTCAGGCAGTCTGTGTCTTTTGGTGGGAGCATTTAATCCATTTACATTTAAGGTAATTATTGATATGTGTGTTCCTATTACCATTTACTTAATTGTTTCGGGTTGTTCTTGTAGGTCTTTTCCTTCTCTTATGTCTCTTGCTTAGAGAAGTTCCTTTAGCATTTGTTGTAAAGCTGCTTTGGTGGTGCTGAACTCTCTCAGCTTTTGCTTGTCTGTAAAGGTTTTAATTTCTCCATCAAATCTGAGTGAGATCCTTGCTGGGTAGAGTAATCTTGGTTGTAGGTTTTTTTCCTTCATTACTTTAAATATGTCTTGCCACTCCCTTCTGGCTTGTAGAGTTTCTGCTGAAAGATCAGATGTTAACCTTATGGGGATTCCCTTGTGTGTTATTTGTTGTTTTTCCCTTGCTGCTTTTAATATGTTTTCTTTGTATTTAATTTTTGACAGTTTGATTATTATGTGTCTCGGCGTGTTTATCCTTGGGTTTATCCTGTATGGCACTCTCTGTGCTTCCTGGACTTGGTTGACTATTTCCTTTCCTATATTAGGGAAGTTTTCAACTATAATCTCTTCAAATATTTTCTCAGTCCCTTTCTTTTTCTCTTCTTCTTCTGGGACCCCTATGATTAGAATGTTGGTGCGTTTAATGTTGTCCCAGAGATCTCTGAGACTGTCCTCAGCTCTTTTCATTCTTTTTTTCTTTCTTCTGCTCTGCAGTAGTTATTTCCACTATTTTATCTTCCAGGTCACTTATCTGTCCTTCTGCCTCAGTTATTCTGCTACTGATCCCGTCTAGAGTATTTTTCATTTCATTTATTGTGTTGCTCATCGTTACTTGCTTCCTCTTTATTTCTTCTAGGTCCTTGTTAACTGATTCTTGCAATTTGTCTATTCTATTTCCAAGATTTTGCATCATCTTCACCATCATTATTCTAAATTCTCTTTCAGGTAGATTGGCTATTACCTCTTCATTTGTTAGGTCTGGTGTGTTTTTATCTTGTTCCTTCATCTGCTGTGTGTTTTTCTGTCTTCTCATTTTGCTTATCTTACTGTGTTTGCGTTCTCCCTTTTGCAGGCTGCAGGTTCGTAGTTCTATCTGTTTTTGGTGGCTGTCCCCAGTGGCTGAGGTTGGTTCAGTGGGTTGAGCAGGTTTCCTGGTTGGGGGGACCAGTTCCCCTGTTCTGGTGGATGAGGCTGGATCCCGTCTCCCTGGTGGGCAGGTCCACGTCTGAGGGCGTGTATGGGGATGTCGGTAGCCTTACTGTGATTCTAGGCAGCCTCTCTGCTAATGGATGGGGCTGTAGACCTGTCTTGCTCTTTGTTGGGTATAGGCTGTCCAGCACTGTTCGTTGCTGGTACTTGAGTGAAGCTGGGTCTTGGCGTTGAGATGGAGATCTCTGGGAGATTTTCGCCATTTGATATTATGTGGAGCTGAGAGGTCTCTTGTGGACCAGTGTCCTGAGGTTAGTTCTCCCACCTCAGAGACACAGCCTTGACACCTGGCTGGAGTGCCAAGAGCCTTTAATCCACACGGCTCAAAACAAAAGGGAGAAAAAAATAGAAAGTCAAGAAAGGAAGGAAGAAGGGAGGAAGGGAGGGAAGGAAGGAAGAAAGGAAGGGAGGGAGGAAGAAAGGAAGGGAGGGAGCAAGAAAGGAAGGGAGGAAGGAAGGAGGGAATAAAGAAAGGAAGAGAGGGAGGAAGAAAGGAAGGGAGGAAGGAAGGAGGGAATAAGGAAAGGAAGGGAGGGAGGAAGAAAGGAAGGGAGGAAGGAAGGAGGGAATAAAGAAAGGAAGGGAGGGAGGAAGAAAGGAAGGGAGGAAGGAAGGAGGGAATAAAGAAAGGAAGAGAGGGAGGAAGAAAGGAAGGGAGGAAGGAAGGAGGGAATAAAGAAAGGAAGGGAGGGAGGAAGGAAGGAAGGGAGGAAGGAAGGGAGGGAATAAAGAAAGTAAGGGAGGGAGGAAGAAAGGAAGGGAGGGAGGAAGAAAGGAAGGGAGGAAGGAAGGAGGGAATAAAGAAAGGAAGGAAGGGAGGAAGAAAGGAAGGGAGGAAGGAAGGAGGGAATAAAGAAAGGAAGGGAGGGAGGAAGAAAGGAAGGGAGGAAGGAAGGAGGGAATAAAGAAAGGAAGGGAGGGCGGAAGAAAGGAAGGGAGGAAGGAGGGAATAAAGGAAGGAAGGGAGGAAGGAAGGAAGGAGGGAAAAGGAAAGAAAGGAGGGAAGAAAGGAAGAAAGAAAGGGGAGAAGACAAAATAAAGTAGGGTAAAATACAGTTATTAAAATAAAATAATTATTAAGAAGAAAAATTTCTATTAAAGAAAAAGAAAAAAGAAAAAAAATGGTCGGTCTAACCCCAGGACAAATGGTGAAAACAAAGCTACACAGACAAAATCTCACACAGCAGCACCCACATACACACTCACAAAAAGAAAAAAGGGGAAAATAATAGTATATCTTGCTCCCAAAGTCCACTTCCTCAACCTGGGATATTTCGCGGTCTATTCAGGTTTTCCACAGATGCAGGGCACTTCAAGCTGACTGTGGAGCTTTAACCCGCTGTTTCTGAGGCTGCTGGGAGGGACCTCCCCCTCTCTTTGTTCGCACAGCTCCTGGGGCTCAGCCCTGGACTGGCCCCGCCTCTGCGCGCAGGTCGTCCGAGGGCGTCTGCCCTTTGCTCAGACAGGGTGGGGTCAAAGGAGCAGCGTTAACGGAGCAGCTGATTCGTGGTCTCTGGCTCACTCAGGCGCGGGGGCGGGGGGCACGGATGTGGGGCGAGACCGCGGCGGCAGAGGCCGGCGTGACGCTGCACCAGCCCGAGGCGCGCCGCGCGTTTTCCCGGGGAAGCAGTCCCAGGATCCCGGGACCCCGGCACTGGCGGACTGCACGGGCTCCCGGGAGGGGCGGTGTGGAGAGTGACCTGTGCTCGCACACAGGCCTCTTGGTGGCGGCAGTAGCAACCCTAGCGTCCCACACCCGTCTCTGTTGTCCATGCCGACAGCCGCAGCTCGCGCCCGTTTCTGGAGCTCCTTTATGTGGTGCCCTTAATTCCCTTTCCTCGCGCCCCAGGAAGCGAAGAGGCAAGAAAAAGTCTCTTGTCTCTTCGGCAGCTCTGCGTCCGTTTCTGGAGCTCCTTTAAGCGGCGCGCTTAAACCCCTCTCCTCGCGCAACAGGAGGTAAAGAGGGAAGAAAAGGTCTCTTGCCTCTTCGGCAGCTCCAGACTTCTCCCGGACTCCCTCTCGGCCAGCCGTGGTGCGCTAACCCCTTCAGGCTGTTTTCACTCTGCCAACTCCAGACCTTTCCCTGGGATCCGCCCAAGGCTCAGTTCCCAGCCCCGCCCGCCGCGGCGGGTGAGCAGACAAGCGTCTCGGGCTGGTGAGTGCCTGTCAGCACCGATCCTCTGTGCGGGAATCTCTCCGCTTTGCCCTCCGCACCCTGTGGCTGCGCTCTCCTCCGCGGCTCCGAAGCTCCCACTTCCGCCACCCGCAGTCTCCGCCCGCGAAGGGGCTTCTAGTGTGTGGGAACCTTTCCTCCTTCACGGCTCCCTCCCACTGGTGCAGGTCCCATCCCTATTCTTTTGTCTCTGTTTATTCTTTTTTCTTTTGCCCTACCCAGGTACGTGGGGAGTTTCTTGCCTGTTGGGAGGTCTGAGGTCTTCTGCCAGCGTTCGGTGGGTGTTCTATAGGAGAAGTTCCACGTGTAGATGTATTTCTGATGTATCTGTGAGGAGGAAGAGTGATCCCCGCGTCTTACTCTTCCGCCATCTTCTCGCTCCCTCAGTCACGTGTCTGCAAGTTTCCTCTCTGCTAGTCTCCTGGATGTTCTCTACTTCTTTGGCTTCTATATGATCCCTTCCTACCAATCTTCTTCCTGCAACCTTGCCCGTTTCTACTCTGTCTCCTTCCTCTTACCTGTTAACTGCTGATGTTGCCTTCTTCCCACTGCTCTCCTCAGGGTATGCTCTTTTCCTTAGAAATTTCATTCTCGCTCATCATTTTATAATCGCTTAAGTGCTTGTGATTCCCAAACTTATGTATCTTGTCTTGACCACTTTGCTGATGTTCAGATTTATACAGTCTGCTGTTTATCCATCTGAATTTCACAGGCACCTCAGATGAACCGTGTTCAAAGCTGAATTCACTGTGCTTCTCCCTCTTGAATCATCCTTTTGAATTCTGAATGACAGTTACTGACACACCACCCCTTGAGCCAGCTGATAGAGACAGAGAGTTAGTAATCATTCTCGGTATTTCCTTCTTCCCCTTTCCTGTCCAGTCAACCCCACAATCCTTTCCATTTCATCTCTCAAATATTTCTAGAGTCTTCCTTCTCTTTTCATCACTGCTGTTGCTGCACAGGTCAAAGCTCTTTTCTCATCGGGATTATTCTAACAGCATCCTAGGTTCCTTCTTTCCAGTCTCACCTTGCCTCATTTATGCCTTAGATGGATATTTCTAAAACACAAAGCTGACCGTATTATTCTTAGAAGTAGAATGGTGTTCTTTCATCTGTAAAATCGATACCAAGCCCCATAATATGACTCAAAAGCTTGCCTTGGTTCTCTTATTATATTGCAGTCTTCCTCCTCCAAAATGACCCCTCCCTCTAGCCATTAGTAACTCTCACTCAACCCTCATGACTAAGTTCAGTCATAACCTACTCTAGAGACCGTCCTTTTCCCACTTAGGTTGAGCTAAGTGCCTCTTCCCTTTCCTCCATAGCAACAAATTCACAACGTTCTCACAGCACTTGTGAAGTTGCACGAGAATTGTGTTCATTCTGTGAGGTCCTCCCTCCATTGCACCGTTCCTTCCATCCGTCCACTCTCAGTGCCCAGTGCAGTGCCTAGACCACACTGAGTGCTCAACAAGCTTGAACTGAGCCAGAATATTCCAGGTGCTTATGATCACAAATGCTGCAATAGCTTCATAACTGACTTCCCTGCCTCCAAGGCACTCTCACTACAATCTGTCTTGTACACAGCTGATAGGTGAATATAAATAAAGCATTGTTTTTTATGATTTTTCTTCCTGCTTAGGATCTACAAAAGCTTCCTAATGCTTTATGAAGATTTATAATCAAATGTATCTGTCTTTCCTTGTGTGTCTGGTCCTATTCAGATATATCAGTGGCTTCTCCTCAACTCAGATCTCTTCTCCACTCACACTGCTGTCCTTTGCCATCATCACTTGTAGGTCAGTAATCGTAGACTTTCAATTTTACGTAAGCTTTTTAACATTTACAAAAGACTTTCACAATGCATGCTTATTCCCTCATCAACTAATTTTGCTCTCCTTCCTGCCTGAGTGTTTGGCCTCCTGTGTCCTAATTGAAATTCCTGTTTTCTTGAAGGTTCAAGTCACCATTGTCACTTCTGTGATATCTACTATAAGAAAAGATGGCAGTCTTTTACACCACATATATTTTTCTAATAAAGACACATAGCCTTGCTTTTTACCATACTATTTCTCCCACTCTAAATATCTCCCCCAAGTTTTCCTAATTTTTAGAGCTGCATATATTATCTTTCCAAGTAGCTTCAGAGTTTATCAAAGGTAAAGCCAAAACTTCTCTCTCTATATATATATGTAATTCATCTATGGTCCTTGGAAGAGAAGATACTCTCTTTGTGGGTGTCATCTACTAAGATTTTCTTCTTTTGTGAAATAAATTTATTTTCTCCTCATATTTAAATTCATCCCTGGAAGATAGTTAGTGCGTCTTTAAGTTTCTTTTCTTTCAGTATTGTAGTGTTTTTAGAAAGTCCTTCAAATATTTAGAAAAATTATTTTTTCTGCATCATGTCATTGATTGACCCAGTCCACAGAAATGATATTGCTCTGCAACTAGTAAGACTGCTGTTCCATGCACAAATGATAATCTGTAACATAATATATTGTACTGATATGACACTGATCTAATAAACTAGACCTGAAATATAGGATAGGTTGAGCTGTTTTTGTTTTTTAATCCAGCTCGGTAAGGTGATAGAAACATACTATTTGGAAGAAAAGGATGTTAGTTTACAGGTTTACTTTCCTTTGGTTGTCTAGTGTGGATTTCTTTTTTGTTTTCATACACCCTGTCAATATTATATAGAACTAATGAGTGCCTATATCATGGAGACTAGGTCTTTTCCTCCCCCTCAAAGAAGTAAAGCAATTTTAAAATCGAACAAAGTTGAGAAAAACAATGATAGTAATACAAAGATAAAGTACCATGTTCTGTGTAACAAGATCTACTGTTTAGCTAACAACCACTTTTTCACATGTTATAATTAGATAGGATTTATGATTCAGGTTAAAGCTTCACAAGCAACCAGATTCTAGAGATTTTTAAAATGTAAATTCAGTGGTAACAAGAAATACCCCCCCCCCAGGGAGTTCAGCATTATTTACACAGTCAATTGAGCTATGACAGTGATCCTTCTTTTTATCTCTTATAGGGCTCAAACTCCATTTTCCAGCTCTTTCTCAGAGCTCTACAACCTATAACTTAAGCAGCATATATCAGGCATGCTAAAGTCTGCTCTTCCCATCAGGGGACTTGTGCAATTGACTTGCTGTCCTGGTGAGAAGATGAGCAAATTGGTATGGGGCAAAAGGTCAAGCTGCATTCATGGTGTGCTAATGTCTTTGTAGATGAAAAAAATTATAATAACCCTCCTGGATATACCATACTGTTATGCATGTCTTTTTTTTTTTTTTTTAAGTAGAACACATGTGTAAATTATTTGAAGATACTTTACATGAAATTGAACTGGGTATTTTATCATGGTACTACTTACTAATGGGCTTCTGCCTCCAATTCAAGAGGTATTTTCATGGGAAAGAATGTTGTCCTGGAACTCTCCCTTCAGACGGGACACTGGTCAGACAGAGGCATCCATTTTCCTCCATCTCTTTCATTTATTAATCCCATGTCCAATAGGTGATAATTTAATAAGAACTGCCCACTATTATTGAATTTGTAATGAGAACAGCACATCTGAATTTCAAAACATTAAGTCCTGGTGTTTGTTCCAACTTTCAATGTACTGCTGTATTGAGGGGATGTTTCTGGTGAAATCAATTAATTAGCAGTCCATCACGAGGGCCCTGTCATTCAGAGTCTTGAGCCAACGTGCGCCATATAAACATGATTAATAAAAGAACACCTTGGAGTAAAAGAGGTCAATCACTGCATCCTGACATTAAAAATGGGACTGTGGCATGTCAACAACTTTAATTGAGTGAAGTGTTCCATGAAAATAATTGAAAAAGTAAAAATTAGAAACACAGCGTTCTTCATTATTTCCAAAATTGTTAATGCAGGATATTTTTTCAAGTAAGGGAATTTTGTACCCCTAAAAGAAATATTAAAGTGTCAGTTGATCTCTCAAAAAGAATATTAAATACCTCCGTCAACAGAAAGACTAAAACTTGATGTGATATTTATTAAGTGCTCAGCAATTTTTGCTCTTTTTTATTTTATAAGATTAATAGTAATAAATTCAAGAAGAGAATTTCAGAAGATATAAGTATGTACAAATTCTAAAGAGGAATTTTTATAAGTATGGGTTACTTTACCTTTTGTCAATCTAACCCAAACGCTTTTTTTAGATTGCTAGTAACTTTTTATTATTTAAAGAATCAGTAAATAATTTATATACAATAAAGTGTACAGATCTTCCGTGGGCCTGTGGCCTCTCCCGTTGCGGAGCACAGGCTCCGGATGCGAAGGCTCAGCGGTCATGGCTCACGGGCCCAGCCCCTCTGCGGCACGTGGGATCCTCCCGCACCGGGGCACGAACACGTGTCTCCTGCATCGGCAGGCGGACTCTCAACCACTGCACCACCAGGGAAGCCCAGGTGTACAGATCTTAAGTTTAACAATTTGATGAGTTATGACAATTGCACACAGTTATAAAAGATAGCATTTCATCATCCCAGGAAATTTCCTCGTGATCCTTTCTATTGGGTCGCTCAGTACCACCAGGTACAACCTCTTACTTCTTTCTCGGTGGATTAGTTGTAGCTGATCTAGAACTTTATGCAAATGGAATCATATAATATGTATTCACACAGTGTTCTTGAGATTCTTCCATGTAGCAGTAGAAATATGGTCTGTATCAGTAGCCTGCTTCTTTTTATTGCTTTTTATTGCTTATTATTCCGTTGTGTGGATATAACATAATTTGTTTTTCTGTTTTTGTGTTGATGGTCATTTGTGTTGTTTCCAGTTGTCTTACACTTTCAGAAATTGCTCTCTGAAATTTCACTTCATAGAAATGCACGAACTCTTTACCTGTTTTCCTCCCATCTGGGCAGCTAAAGCTGTTTCTTCGTTTTTCTGAAGAGGGTGGATAATTTTAAATGAATGATGGAAAAAACATGTTTGTAATTGATGAAGAATTTAGCTGTGGCTGCTAATGCTTTGGGATAGTTGTGCTTTTCTAAAAAGAAACATAATTCATTAGAATTCTTATCTAGATCATAAATACATGCATATTTGAAAAATTATAAAGATAATGTTTAAGATGTAGTTTATACAGGTGATAGGTATTTGGATAATATTTTTTAAATACCTACTCTATTCTACTTAATAGCATTAAATTTTTTTCATTTATCGATATGCTTTAATTTCTCTTTGTTCTAGAAGTTTAAGTAAATCGGGTATGCAAAGATACAGATTTGTGCACATATATTTTTAGCTATCAAGAAAATGCATGTTCTAAAATGCCATAATTATGTATAGAGCAACACGTCTGTCCAAAGACTATAATTATTTAGAATACAGTAGGCATACTGTTAGCATAACTTACCTCATTGTTCAAAATAGCTATAGAAATGGTCCTAATTCAGATGATGACAACTGCCTGAAAGTCTCAAGGGATGGGCCCAAATATCAAATTAAAGGCATGTCCTAACATATTTTTTAGCTTGTTATTTTGCTGCATCTGATTTTACATTATGATTCTGATATGAAATTAAATTTCCTATAATGGATGATTTTTTTCCTTTCCCCCTCCAAACTGTTAGCTCATTGTGAGGAGCGTTTATTTTTTGTTTACCTCTGTATCTTTGAATCCTGTTGTCCACCCAAATGCCTAGAACACAGTAGGAAATAAGCTTTGGTGGTATGATTGAAAGCCTATGTATACCATGACTAGACTTGACTGATATGTGTCCTGTTATGTACTGCATCAGATACCATCCCAGTCAAAATGATCAAAAGAACACATTTGTCTTGATTTTTGGTAATTTATCTTAAATAATTTTCCCGATTCTTACTACATAGAAACCAGATATCATTTGACATCATTGATGTCATTTGCTGTTTCGCTAATGCTTTTCTTTTCCCAGTGTGAAACAACTTTCTACATTTATTACTAGGAAAAATGGTTTCTAGAACCTAGAGGCTGTGGAAAAATCTACACCAGGGGTACTGATGATTTTCCTCAGCTGGAAGGATTGTCTGTACCTCTTTTCTCTACACCTACTCATTCTCCAACCCTCTAATCTGCTTCTGACTATAACAATCCACAAAATGTTGCCGAATCCAATAGACACTCATCTCTTCGCATTTTCCTCAAACTGGCATAATATTGACACAACTGTTCAGGTCCTCCTTCCTTAAACATTCTCCTTTCCTGGCACTAGCCTGGTTTTCTGTGTACCTGTAGGACATTTTCTGTCTTCTTTTTGGTCCCTCCTTCTCAATCCACATCAAAATTCTTCCTGCAACCCACCTGGGCCTTTTCTTCTTTCTCTCCTCTGTCCTTAGAAGCCTGCAGCAACCTCCATGGCTTTACATTCCTTACATAGACTGATGGATGACGTCTCACTTTGCAGCTCCAGTCCAGAGCTCTCCTGAGCTCTGTACTTTCATATGCAATTGCAACTTGATGTCTGTTTTTAGACGTCTCACAGACATCTGGAGCTAAACAAAGATTGAAAAAGAGAAGTCTTGATTCTTGTTAGCCAAAGTGTCCTTTACCAGTCTACTCCAGTAAATGGAAACTCTATCTACTCTCTTGTTCAAGCTAGAAACCTCCCGCGAGGCATTAGGGACTCTTACTTCATATCAATTTTCCAATTTGTCAGCAAATTCTGTCAATTCTACTTTCAAAATATACCTTGAAATCATCTGCTTCTTTCCATTTTTCATCTGTTTCTGCCTTGTTGGGGCTACCATCATCTATCTCCTGGACTACAGCAATTGGACTTCTGTTCCTCCTAAAATCAGCAATATTTTTTGTATCTGTCTCCTAAGGCAAAGGAAACAAAAGCAAACATAAACAAATGGGACCTAATTAAACTTAAAATGGGACCTAATTAAACAAGATTTTGCACAGCAAAGAAAACTATCAGTGAGAACAAATGGAAAAGACAGCCTACTGAATGGGAGAAAATATTTGCAAATGATATGACCAATAGGGGTTAATATCCAAAATATATAAACAGCTCATACAGCTCAATATCAAAAACCAAACAAACCGATCAAAAAAATGGGCACAAGACCTGAATAGACATTCTCCCAAAGAATTCATACAGATGGACAGCAGGCACATAAAAAGATGCTGAACATTGCTTATCATCAGAGAAATGCAAATCAAAACCACAATGAGATAACACCTCACACCTGTCAGAATGGCTGCCATCTAAAAGACCACAAATAGCAATGTTGACAAGGATGTGGAGAAAAGGGAACTCTTATATACTGTTGGTAGGAGATAAATTGGTACAGCCACTATGGAAAACAGGATGGAGGTTTCTCAAAAAACTAAAAATAGAACTACCATATGACCCAGCAATTCCAGTCCTGGGTATATATCAGAAGAAAAAGGAAACAATGATTCAAAAAGATACATGCACCCCAACATTCACTGAAGCATTATTTGCAATAGCCAGGATCTGGAAGCAACCTAAATGCCCATCAATAGATGAATGGATAAAGAAGATGTCATATATATGTATTTATATATATCTGCACATACAATGGAATATTACTCAGCCATGAAAAAGAATCACTTAAGCTCTCTGTGCCTAAGTTCATTTTCTTCATCTGTATGGAAAATGCTGAAAATAATAGTTTCAATGTCACAGAGTTTCTCTGAGGACTAAATGTGAAATGTTTCAAACAGTGTGCAGTAAATCCTAAGTGCCCAATAAGGGATAGCTCTTAGTACTCCCAGTTACTGTAGCATTGCCCAGCACTCACTTCCACCTGCTTCTTATCCTTCAGCTCTCACTTTTAAACATAATCTGCCTAAAAAAGGCCTTTCTTGGGGCTTCCCTGGTGGCGCAGTGGTTGAGAATCCGCCTGCCGATGCAGGGGACACGGGTTCGTGCCCTGGTCCGGGAAGATCCCACATGCCGCGGAGCGGCTGGGCCCGTGAGCTCTGGCCGCTGAGCCTGTGCTTCCGGAGCCTGTGCTCCGCAACGGGAGAGGCCACAACAGTGAGAGGCCTGCGTACCGGAAAAAAAAAAAAAAAAAAAAAAAAAGGCCTTTCTTGAACACCTTGGCTGAAACTAGCCCTCCTTGTAATTTTCTATATTTCCTCATTCATGTCCATTACAAGACTTAGCACATTGTGTAGTTTATTTACTTAGTTTCTTTCTTCTCTGACTCTGTGTCTCTTTCTTTTTTTTCTCCTTTTGGTTGCTAGAATGCAAGCTCCTAGAAGACAAGGATCCTGCGCCTGACTCAGTGCCTGCACATGGTAGGTGCTTTATAAGTACTTTTTGAGTGAATCAGTGAATGACATTCTAGCAGCTGAGAATTCAGATACACTTCCCAGAATAATGGTAGTCACTCATATATATTTTTCACCTTCTATTGGTGACAGATCCAACATCAGGGTAGAGATGAGAAAAGAGAGAAAAGTTCTCTAAGCATTTCAAATTGACAGAACCTGTGACTCAAGAACCCTTTTGATTTCTATCTAGAAATGGATATACCTTAGTGCCATATCAATAGAATGAAGAAGTTTACATACTTCTTCATTTATTTATTTATGTATGTATGTACATACATACATAAATTTATATAACTTTCATGTAGCTTTATAATTCTCCTGTATGTGAGTATATATTTTCATTATATAATTAGCTCTTACTTTCATTGGAGATAATTATTCCCTTTTAAATTAAATAAATATAATTAAATCCTATTTTTTTTACTTGCTGATTATCCAATGAGAAGAGTTGTATATGGAGCAGTTAAAATAAATCAAGTGAAGAAAGTCCATTTCCTGACGATTTCCCTGTGTGTTTTTTTTTTTGTTTTTTGTTTTTGTTTTGTTTTGTTTTTAACAGATACTCTAGTTTTAGATCTAAGTGCCTAGGACAAGAGAAAGGGTTTTCTAATTCAGTCACTTTCTGCAGTGGCTGATAATTGACTGTTGTTTTCTCTGATTCAAATAAAAAATGGTAGCCAACCCCTTATAAGACCATATATTTATTCTATTAATACAGATATTTTCACTTCAGTTAAATATGCTCCCTTAAAAAAATAAACTTATGTATGTAAGTATAATATATGCAGAGTAAAGTTTACAAATATTAAATGTACCTCTTAGTAAAGTTTCACAAAGTGAATACATCCATGAAACTGTCATCCAGATTAATAAATAGAATATCACAGGTACTGCAATTTTATCCATTCACGTAGGAGTGTATTGAAATCTTATTGTGATTTTAATGAATATTTCCCTGATGAATAATAAGGTTGAGTTCTTTTCATATATTCATTGACCATTTGGATATCCTCTTTTGTGAAGTGCTTCCTCAAGTCTTTTGTTCATTTTTCCAATGGGATTTCTGTCTTTTTTGTTGATGTTTTAGAAGTTCTTTATATATTCTGCATACAAATCCTTTGTGAGCTGTGTCTTATAAACACATTTTTTACTCTCTGTTGTTTGACTCAATGTTCTCTTGATGAAAAGAAGTTCTTTCAGTGTACTCTGATTCATCAATCTTTCCATTTTTGCTTAACACTTACGTCCTATTTAAAAATTTTAAAATTTAAAATAACTATCTCAAAGTCATGAAGATGTTTTTTCATGTTATCACAGAATTTTATAATATTTTAGATTTAGGTATCTAATTCATATGGAATTAATTTTTGGATATGGTATAAGATTTACTTTTTACTTTTTATGATATGTATGTATCTTATTTATTTGACACCATTTATTGAAAAGACAATTCTTATTCCAGTGAACTATGGTGTTTCTTTTCTTCAAACCAAGTATTTATATAGTTCAAATAATGTCAGAAATGTATTTTAAAGAGACAATATCTATCATTAACATTGTCAGCAGCATTTAGTACCACAGTAACTGATATTTTAATAGTAAATGTTAAAATGTGAAACACTAATAACATTGGTTTTTTTAACCTTTCCTGTATCAAAGTGACAATCCAATGGAAGCTTTCAACTCTATTCATAGGAAAATGCACATTACACAAGAAGTTTTGAACACAATTTTAAAGTTGTTAGTGAACATCTTACAGACTATATGTTCTGACTTATGAACCCCTGATTTATAATATCCCATGAATAAGTGATGCTACTTGACTATATAATATGAGAATTAAAATGTAATCTTTAGGGATAAAAGAGTGGAGGCAGTGAACAATTTTTGAGCTTGTATTTGTATTTTTTCACAAAACATTTAAATTTGTGGTGTGTGTCATACCTAAATTACTTACATTTTTTTTTTCAACAAGTTGGTATTTATTATGTACTATACAACTAAAACAAAGGAAAGAATGCTGAGTTTGGTGGCTAGTGTGAGAAACCAAAGTTAAATCAAACAGTAACTTACCTTTTGCAATAAAATGATATGAGAAAAGCAGAAGTTGGTCTAAAAGCATGTTTTGCGTAACCTAAACTAAGTTGTGGATATTAGGGGTTGTTGTTGTTGGTGGTGGTGGGCAAGTATCAGGGAGGTCTTGCTGAAGAAAGGAACTTTTAGTTGCAGTCTGAATCCTAAATATGAATTACTAGAGAGGGTGGGTGGGTAGAGAACATTTCAGAAAGAAGCAGCATCAAGTACGATGTCCACAAGGTAGGCAAAAGCACGGTCAATTTGAGAAGGAAAGAGCCAGTCTGAGCTGTTGGTGCATGTAATGCAAGGGAGGTACAGTGTCCAGCAAGGTCACAGAGGCAGACAGGATTGAGGCATTTCTTGCAGAGCACTGGGAAGCCACAGTGGACTGGGGAGGCCAGCACAGTCAAGATGGTGCTTGGCTTTGGGTCAGATCAGGAGAGACAATGAGAAGTGGTGGGATATGAAAAGAATTAATGAGGGGAGAACTTATAGGATTTGGTGATAAAGATTTGCTTTATGGGAAGAAGAGAAGGGAGGTCTCAAGAACTAGTTCTAGGTTTTGGATTAAACAACTGAGATAAGAATAACTGTAAGGCATGAAAAATGGACAAGTTTATTTTGTTTTTTTTTTCCTTTTGGATGGACAGTGTACAGTGATCATGCATTTAGTTTTGGATTTGTTGAGTTTGAACCGATTTTAAGGCATCTACACAGTGAAACTGTGTTGACAATATGTAGATTGTTCTGAAGACAGGGAAACAGTCTGGTCAGAAGCTGTACATTTGAAAGTCAGAGGAACTTAGATGACACCTAAGGCTAGGCGTGGAAGAGACTGTCAAGGAAGGCCCTGCAGGATATATATTAAGAGAGTGGTCTTTATTTTTCCTGATTCAGACTGGCTCTGTTTGAAATCAGCTAATTAAATATATTTTCACTTGAGAGAAAATATATACTATAGTAGTTGTCTTGGTCACTGATAATTAATCAGGATTGTTCAGTGGGCTAGAAGGCCTAAGCAGAGTTCTTAGACTTTCCATTAAGAAATGAAGAAATGGCAACTTTGAGGGTATATTTTATCCAAACTGTTATGAAAAAGAAATGTCTTCTACCTTTCTTAAAACCACGCCACAGTTTGACACCCTCAAGTGACTATGGTTAAGTTTGGATTATTTCTGTAGGAAGATGTATATGCGTATGTGAATTAAGCTGGGTATTAAATATCTGAATGTATTTATCTACACTACTTTGTCTTTAGCCTTTCTCCATCAAAATCTCACAATTTTATAAATATTGCTTAATGCAATGATACTGAAATATTTACCAGATTAGGCTTTCTAGCTGTCCCCAGAACTAGGGAAAGGAGTCCTGGGACAATGGGCTATAGAATAAAATATGCTATTTTGTGGGGGTAATCGTAGAAGAAGAAGTTCAGAACACTGATGGCCAGGCATCTGTGGGATGAAGTTACCACAATGACTCTGCAGTTGCTAAAAAAATAAACATGATACTACTTCACAGTTTTGCCTCAAGTTAATCCTGTACCATCCAGTGCCTGGCACAAAGTAATCTACCCGTTGGGTAATTACTGTAGTTTTCTGAACCTTGGCACTATTGACATTTTGGCTGGAAAATTCTTTCTTATGTGGTGTCCTGCTCATTGCTAACTAACATCCCACTAGAAGCCGGTGGCACCCCTACCCTAGTTATGACAACAAAAATATCTACAGATATTGCCAGATGTCTGGGAGGTGATGTGGTTTGGAGGGGGCAGTTTTCACTCAAGAACCACTGATTTACTGAATGAGCAAACATTTCCTTTCTGAAAGATGTTGGCTATTCTGTGTCCTTTTTGTCCTCCCCACCTATGTCCTGGAGGGTGGAAGTGTCTTAGTCTCTGGACAGTATGAGAGGGAGAGCATCTTGGTCACGCTGTGGTCAGAAGCATAGGTCACAGGTCAAGTCAGGTGCTGACGGCTCACGTGGTGAGGGGTAGCGAGAGAGGTTTCGAAGCTGTGAATTGTCTCTTAGGCAGCCAGGGTTCATCCGGAGCACACAGGCATGCCTATTTTATGTCTTCTAGGCTTTATGAAAGAAGGTTTTCAGCAGATGACAGTGGAACCCTTGTGAGATATCTTAGCAGATAGGTCAGAGATCAACTCTAGAGGTTAAAAGTTACCATTTAATTGACTCCTTTCTTTTTAGGTCAAATTACTTACAAAGAACAGTCTGAACAATAAGGGAGTGAAACTGCCATTTCATGAACATGAAGTTTCGTTTGAAAACATAAAATTTAATGACCAAAAAAGAAGTACTTACGAACCTTCGGTTTGAATTTACTTATATATGTGACTCGTAATATCATCTGACGTATTTCTATTTTTGCTAGTCCTATGTGCTGAATAGATCAGCAGGTATCTGCTGCACAAAATTAAGGGTTGGTTATACAGTACTCAGTTGAGGCTGAGTCTTCATAGTGCTTCTGCTTTATATATGCATTCTTACTGTAAGCCTTACATTGAAGGAGACACAGTATATGCTTATAGGTTAAGGGTGGTTTCTTAGAGTAGCTCTGTCTAGAGGAAGAAAACAGTGTGCTCTTCACCAGCATTTCTCCTGGTGTCTTTGACCATAGCTGATTCACATTTCTCTGTATCGTTCTAGAAAACAGAGCTAAGCTGCATCTTGGCACGACATGCCATAGGATAGCAGCCAAGTGGAAACATGTATTGTTACAACAATAGAGGGATATAAAATCATGCTGGCTGCCAGCAGGAGTGGAAATCTAGTGACCTAAATGAACTCAACCAGAAATCCATTAAATGATTTAATTTTTGTTCCATTCAGCTACTGATTATACTTACAGTGCTGGGGCAGCCGTGGTAGCAATATCAAAAGCAGCAGTGAAAGCCTGAGTAGAATTATTAAAAGAATTTAACTACTGTATAAAGTGAGTAGATGTCTGATATGAAGGGGCTAGAACAACTAGAACAATAATTTTCTGACAAGGCTGATTTATTCCCTGTGCAATGGAAAAAAATAGATTTCTACAGATTGTTCATGTCAAAACATCAGAATATAACAGGTGTCTCAACATGTGAATGCACTGTGATGTTCAACATTTTTTGCCTTTCAAGAACAACTAAAAACAAATGAACAATAGGTTCGTGTACAGTGGGCCAGGAGATCTTTCATGCTGGAAAGGCTGGGTAGGGTACAAATCCTGCATGAAATGGGAGTGATAATATGTAGCTGTTGTAAGACTCACATTCACATTAAGACTATTAAATGTAGAACCTGTTCACAGAGGTGAACTCAGCTCTGCCATATTATCTGTATAGTAATGGAGAAACATGTCTCTTTTTTTTCTGGTGCTGTACTATAAGCAAGCTGTAACTCTAGCTTTAAAACAAAATCCATAAGCAAACAAACAAAATACAAGCCTTAGGAAATATCTTAGGAAATGGAAAAATAGAATTATGAACAATTTTTACAATAATTTAAGGTACTGAGGGTAGAGAAGCTTGCGTAGAATTCCATATGGGAATCTACCACAGGGGTAGATTTATGTAAGAAGTCTTAAAATATTCATGATATTCATGGAGTTTATAAGTTTTTACTTTTCTTTTCACTAAGAATAAAAAAAGGAGAGAATCCAACTGTTTGGGCATTGAGGACCATATCCTCATTACTATTTTTTTTTTTTTTTTTTTTTTGTGGTACATGGGCCTCTCACTTTTGTGGCCTCTTCTGTTGCGAAGCACAGGCTCCGGACGCCCAGGCTCAGTGGCCATGGCTCACGGGCCCAGCCGCTCCGCGGCATGTGGGATCTTCCCGGACCAGGGCACGAACCCGTGTCCCCTGCGTTGGCAGGCGGACTCTCAATCACTGCGCCACCAGGGAAGGAAGCCCCCTCATTACTATTGTAGAGAAAGAAATGCTCATATGATTGTGTTGTTTTATTTTCAATGATTCTTAGGGGGAGTTTTGTCTTTGGTTTTTACTAGCTATAATTGGAGCAAAAGCAGAAATAAGTAATGTACAATCTACTAAACTATGACAAAGAGTTCCTTTTTTGGTAAGCATGAGATTTACCAATACTTGACCCAAATATAGAAAAGCAGATTTTTAGAATCAACTATTCCCCACTTTTTCCATTTTCAAATGAATATTATTAGTCATCAGAGATAGGGTGAAGTAAATTATTCTGAGGTTCAGCTCAAACTTCTTGGCCTCTGCAACACCTTCCTTTGTTCTGGAGAAGGAAATGACCCTGGACTCTGGTGATACATGATGGTCCAGATCTTTCTATTGGTCTTGGTTACATTCCACTAGTAGGACAAGAGTAATATTAACTGTCATAGCCATAGTCACTGGGGGATTCTTTTCCTTTGCAGAGACTACAAATTTTCACATTATTTGTTCCTCCTAGAAAAGTCAGGACATCCATAGGAACAATAAAATGAAAAAAAAATTTAGTTTGGGAAATAAGGAGTAAAACTGGATATGTGTACTTATTAATAATTATAGTGATTAAAGTTGAGACAGACTTTCTGGATTCAAATAATGACTTTGCAACTTATAAAAGTCATAAGATTATGGGAAATGTATTTCTCTTTTCTGTCTCTGTATTGACCTCGTCTGTAAAATAAGGATAATAATTCCACCAAATAAACTTCTAGGGTTATTGTGAGGATTAAATACATTTTTTCTGGCACATAGTAAGTGCTCAACTGGTGCCAACTATTATTATTTGCCATTGTTATATCATGTCATTGGGTCATAGTTCAGACATTTTGAAGAGGGCTAGTTTGGAAATTCCTGGATAGAAACATAATGGGAAATTGTGACCCCTTTTCACCACATGAACCAAAATGAAAAACAAATCAAAATATAAAAGAACCAAAATGAAAATATAAAAGAAAACTAAGGTATGTTGAGGGCTTGCTATTCATCAGATATTTTGACATGTGTTGTTTCAATTAATCCTCATATTAAGCCTCTGAGGGAGATTTTGTCATTTAGAACTGAGAAGACCCAAAGTGAGACGAGTTTAAAGTTATTAATATTCACACATAGTAGCAGAAAGGTTGGAACCCATTATGCTGAGCAAAGTTCTTTCCACTTCATTACCCAAGCACACTTTCCACTCTTCGTGGCTCCATAATACACTTGAGTCTTGTAATGTCAAGTCTCTCCAGAAGTGCTCTTCCAGTCACAGAGCTAGTCCAGCAGGATAGCCCTAGGCTGTGATAATCCAAACACAACTCAGGAATGAAATTGATAGATGTGATTTAAAAGGAGGTACTTCCTTTTCTCCTTACTCCCTTTCAGGGTCCCAAACCCCATGTAAACTCTTGGCAAAACTCTAAGGCAGCAGTGTCCTTCAGTCTGTCTTGCACCTGACTGTGGTTTTGATAACCTGAAGTCAACTCAGACTTTAGAGCTCAAGGACTAGTGTATCCAAAGGCTCATTATCCATTTTAAAGCTCTTAGACCTAAATAAGTCTTACGCGGCTCTGAGGTCTGTTTGGCAGAAAATAGCAGGGTGTGACTTGGTTCGTTTAAGAAAACTGTGGATAGCGCTGCCCCAGATGGGATTGGGGAACAGGTTCCAAGTGAGGTCAAGTGTGATTGCTTGGAGGTGGCTACTTGTAATGCCATGTTGAAAAAGGTGCTGAGGCTGCATTCAAAGACAGAGGGACCTCTGTCATCAATTAGCAATGTCTGCCAGAGCTATGGAATGGAGAATTGGTATTATGCAAACCACTTCTTTGTCATTTCTGGGCTAGAAGCAGTAACAGAATATGCAGTCAGTTGGGATGTGACTTTTATCATCCGTGAATTAATTTTACAAATCCTGCTTGTTGCTCAGGTGGGCCTTCCTTCCCTGCTAATCTTTATGTACTCCTCCTGAAGATGTATGCTCTCTTAAAATAACTCTTCTTTGGTCAAGTAGCTGCATTATTCTGCCAAAAGCAACAAAAATTAGTTTCTGAGAAGAAGTGCCCACACACTAATGTATTTATTTTAATCTGTTTTCAAGAGTGTCGGGAATTTCTCTTAGAATCTACAGTGTACCAATGCAAGTAGCACATATTTAAGTAATGGCAGTAAATTATGAAAATAACAACATGGAACATTTTAATAGTTTAGACTGTGGATTTGAAGAATGAGCCAATATTTCTACATTCTACTGGGCAAAATCATCCTATGAATATAGAATTGTGTAAATAAAACTAATTTTTGCAATCAAGATCTCTCAGATTTGTGTGTTTTATTTTGATTTTGCTGTTCATGGCTCATTTCCCAGGAATATATTAAGTGATGGAAAGATTAATGTTGTGAGGAGATTTTAAGGGTTCTTTTGTTTCTGCATTGACTGATATGTTCTTAACCTTGAATGATATTGATTCGTATTTAATAGAAAAGTGGGTATATTCTTTCTCAGAATATCTGAAGTTGTGTATTAGCAATTAAAAAAATATATATACAAATAACATTCTTTACATCAACTGCAAGTGTATTGTTTCAGATGTTAAATGATGGATTGAAGAAAGAAATCAGTTAAAAAGGTAAGATGGGGCTTCCCTGGTGGCGCAGTGGTTGAGAATCCGCCTGCTGATGCAGGGGACACGGGTTCGTGCCCTGGTCCGGGAAGATCCCACGTGCCGCGGAGCGGCTGGGCCCCGTGAGCCATGGCCGCTTGAGCCTGTGCGTCCGGAGCCTGTGCTCCGCAACGGGAGAGGCCACAGCGATGAGAGGCCCGCGTACCGCAAAACAAACAAACAAACAAAAAGGTAAGATGGCATTTCAATTTAGAGACATATTGAGCATTTGAGAAGATACATGTGCCTTTTTTAAATACTACTGTTTTTTCTTTATAGTAACAGTATCATGGATTTGCTTGCTTAAGCACTAAATAATTCTAAGGAAAATAACCAACAACTTTTATTTACAAATGTTGTATTACGTTATATATGTGCATACCACACAGAATTGTCTTTCTTTTTGCGGTACGCAGGCCCCTCACTGCTGTGGTCTCTCCCGTTGCGGAGCACAGGCTCCGGACGCGCAGGCTCAGCGGCCATGGCTCACGGGCCCAGCCACTACGCGGCATGTGGGATCTTCCCGGACCGGGGCACGAACCCGTGTCCCCTGCATCGGCAGGCAGATTCTCAACCACTGCGCCACCAGGGATGCCCCAGAATTGTCTTTTAACACATGAAGATTTGATTGATTAGAAGTGAATCGCTTTTCCAAACTACATTAATTATGATCAAGCAAATTCAGTTTACTTCTAAATCATAAAGCTTTCTTTTACATTTGGTTCATCACATCTGTATATGGAGAACTGCTCTGAAATAAAGTTGACTACCAGTGTGAACATGGCTGTAGAAGTCAGCATTCTTCACCCTTCTCCTGCAAATCATAAAAAGAGCCATAAGAAGTATGGAAAACAAACAAACAAACAAAAGCCTGCAATTTTTATTTGCAATTAAACTGGGAGAAAGAAATCACACATACTCCAAAATTAGGTAGGAACTGCCATGAGAATCTGATGGAAATCTGGTGGAAACCATGAAGGAAGAATTAAAGGGAAGAAAACTAGTTAAAGGGAGGAATAAAAGAGAAGAAGCACAAAACAGGACGAGAGGGCCCAGGAAAAGGAGGTTTCAGAAAATGGAAGCAAATAAACACTTCCTGAAGAGGCAACAGCTTTATCCTTTAACAGTGTTCCTGAACTTAGGGTGAGCAGGGCTAGAGGCGGAAGCCTTTCGGGACTTGGTTTTTACCCTGAGGAGAGGCGGTGGGCCTCCACACAGAGGCACAATGCTTGCAGGAAGCAGTGTGTCTGTGTTTGTGATAATAGAGGAGGGAACAGCTACAGAGCTGTCTGGTAGGTCAACCAAGAGTCATCTGGGGAAACTTCAGCAAAAAGACTGGAAGTGAGCACTGAATATATCTAACTCTAGAACAAAGATCAAAATAAATGTGGGAATTAGAGTGATAGTATAAAATGTAAATCTTCTTTCTTGTAACAGGAAGAATGATTTCACTTAGAAGCATTGAGACAGGAAGGGTGAAAGAAGGTGGGCAGAACTGTGTTTGGTAACGGCTTCATTTGTAATAACCAAGTCTCAAATTTTTATTTAAAGTTGGAAAACGTATTAGGTTGAACTATACGGAATTGCCATTTTATAATCCCCAAATAGTTGAATATTAGAAATCTCATAGAGTTCAAATCATGTCTAAGGCACTCTCAACTGTGAGATGCTCTATTTCGAGCTCTGCCAAAAAAACACACCTCCAGTTACAATTGTAACTTACCTTTGATTGTAAGACACATTTTAATTTTAGAGATACTTACATGTGAAAAAGTGGGATTCTTCCATTCAGTAAAACATGGTAAGAGAAGTCTAAAGCATATGTTATGGCCAAAGAAAAATATGTAATACTACTGAAAAGTATTATGTGATAGAAGAGAAAGTAGAAGAAAAATGCTAATTTTATCACTGCTCATAACAGAGAGCAAACAGACATGACAAAATATAGAGCACTGTGGGTGTGCACAGATTATAAATTAATTTAATGATAACAAATTCATCAAAAATACTATACTCTCTAAGTATCAGAAGAGGTCAACATACTGTAACATGTAATACAAACGTAAAATGAATCAAATAACAAAGAAGTTTATTTCATACTCATGCAATACACGAATACACTAAGTTAGTTAGATGTTACTGGTCATCGAGGGCTCACCTAAATGCAGTAATTCAGGCACCCAGGATCCTTTGATCTTATGGTTCTGTCATCTTCTAGGGCTTTATCATCACTTGCCACCAGCCAGGAGATTGTGCAGAGGAGATGCAAATTCTTCTTGCAAACCTGACCCAGAGAAAGATCACATTACTTTCCTTCACATTCTATTGGCTTTGGAATCATTCCTTTGGGCACATCCACCTTCAAGGGAGGCTGCAAAGTGTAGAGTTGAGTTAGGTGCTCAGGAGAAGAGGAGGAAGAAATTGGTGAATATTTTATATTCTCTGCCACAGCCTTCAACTCAAAAAGTAAGAAAGGGGAGAGCAAAACAATCTAATAAAAATTAAAAAGAATAGAGAAAGAAGAAAATCAGGGATCAACGAATTTAAAAAGAGAAAAATTATAGAATTAGTAAACTCCTAAAGCAAGGAAAGTTGAATATCTGCTACCTTTCAAGTTAAAAAAGAACGGGTAATTAAGTGTATATGTTTGAATTGTGTGTATAAGCATAAAGCAATGCTTGAAGGATAGATACAAAACTAATGACAGTGGTTACTGTGTATATTTGAAGGGATGGGGATTGGGTGAAAGGACAAGGTAAGAGGATCTTCCTCTTGTACATATTTTTATATTATTTTCATTTTTGAACTGTGTTAACATACCACTTATTTAAAAATATATAAACTAAAGGGAAATAAGGAAAAATTATAAGTTAAGCAAAATTGAATTTGTAAACTTGAGTTCCAGGGTTACTTATGTTAACAGATTTTGAGGAGGAGAAAATGCTTTTTACTAGGGGTGCTGCAAAACAATCAGCTAATGATGCACTATTATAATAAATACCATAGATATTTTAGCTGTAAGACACCTCGTATAAAAACACGTAAGCAGAGATGATCTTCACAGAGTGAAGTTATGGTAGCTGATGAAATTTGGCACAGCAAACGGTGACTGTGCTTCCACAGTCTGGCATTTGGTGGATTATCTCCCTAGGGCAATGCTGAGAACTATTAGACTCCTACTTTCATATCTAGATAACACGTTATGTGATGGGATTTTCCTGCTTTGTAGCAATGAAAGTCCAGAAAATAGAAACCCCTGATCTTGATATTTTATTCCCTGAAGTAATTATATTAAGTTTCTTTGATGGCATAAAGTATGCCTAATTCATTCTTATTTCCCCAGTATGTGAAAAATCTGAGGTTCTGAATTTAGGCTGAAGAACTGTAGTGAAATGTGGTATCCCGCAGGCAGTAAATCAACCACAGGGTAAAGCCAGTACAGTGAGACCTTTGGGAGGCAGTAGAGAAATCCTAATGACTTATGAGGACCTTTAGGTATATTACTTCCATGTTCTTCTAGAAATAAAGGAAGAAAATGCCTCATAGTCAATATTAGAGCTCTGTATCAGATGGAGTTACTGCCTTGTTCTCAAAAGAGAGTTACTGGCTGAAGGTTGAAGACACATATCAAAGAGGTAGTCAATGGGAAAAAAAGAGAGAAGTAGCAAGAAGTAGTCTCGAGGTACAATCTAAATTGCTTCTTTTCTTTATACTGTCCTCATCTTTGACCCCACTTTGCCCTTTAAACATCTCAAGATACTGAAGGAAAAGAAGGAAGAGATACTTCAAATAATCCATTTTTAGTTTTGAGTTTGTTTTTCTTTTTTCCCCACTTTGTTTTCTTTCTTATATAAGCAACAGGACTTTCTTTTTAACTTGGACATCTTTTAAAAAAATGACCCAGCTGAGATGGATCAGAGTGACAAAAGAGAACCTTTCGTGAAGGAGTGAGTAGCTCAGAGTCAATATTCTCCAATAAGCTGAGTGAAAGCTGCCCTCCACAGCACGGTCTTACATGACCTACTCAGATATGTCTGTTCAGTGAGGTTAACTCCCTATGACTACCTTTTGTGATTTGCGTGAGTGGCTGAGGACGGACAATCAAAACACATCTAAGTTTGTGGTCATGCCTCCCTTATCAGGGAAAACAGTGCGTAGACAGACACTACAGAGCATCCGTGCTGTTTGAGGCCAAGGCAAAAGAAAGTCTCTGCTTGGTTCTAGGTCTCCTAGAGTGGTGATTTGAGGAGGAAGCTTCCTTCATGTTTAAAGGTGCTGCTGTGTTTCTCATAATTCTCAAATTTATGAGAATTATGGGAATAATTAGGGTAGTTGAGTGTCCTGTCTTTGCCTGTGACAGTCTTGGTGTATGCCCACTGTTGCAGCAAAATTATAAGTAGTGCTTTCTTTCATTCTAAACAGTGTTCTGGTTTACATGGTAAATTATATGGTCTCTCTAGGAATTACCAATTTTGAGATTTTAGAAATTCCATTTGTGAGAACAGCAACCAATATATGCAAGTCCCTTTTTTTTTGCGGTATGTGGGCCTCTCACTGCTGTGGCCTCTCCCGTCGCGGAGCACAGGCTCCGGACGCACAGGCTCAGTGGCCATGGTTCACGGGCCCAGCCGCTCCGTGGCACGTGGGATCCTCCCGGATCAGGGCACGAACCCGTGTCCCCTGCATCGGCAGGCGGACTCTCAACCACTGCGCCACCAGGGAAGCCCTCAAGTCCCTTTTTTAACACTCAGGTGAATGACTGGGTTCCTACAAAACCTAACTGAGAAGAGGCCCTCTGGCATGCATATTTATTTAAGACCATAAATGGAGCAAAAATGTATCCAACATTACATGTCTGTATTTTCTGAATTTGACTCCCATATCACATATAAAACAATCCAAATTATTTAGGAATGTGCAGTCAGGAATTAGCCAATTTCTGTAATTCCTATGAAATCTATCTTAAGCAGAATACCTGAGATGGTGATATAAAATGTTATCTTCTTTTTGAGCCTCTAAAGTATGGTGAGGCAAGGGAGGTGGCCAGGGTGCAAAATTTAAGGCACTCACTCTCTTCATGCAGGTGCAGACGGCACACTTGCATTTGTTGAAAAATATTGACTTCTGCGTCAAGACAAATCTCAGGCTTTATCTATTCTAAGGATGCTTCCTAAACTTTGTAGCCTCTCCCTATGCCTACTTCAAATTGGGTTATTGTCCCTCATGTGTCTCCTACTTGCATCTTTTGCAAAAAAAACCACTGTTGTATTGTACTGAAAAGGTGTGTGTGTGTCTGTGTGTCTGTGTTGTCTCGTGTTCTTGTTCCTTAAGGTTAGGGACCACATCTTTCTCATTTTCACATCTAGAATACCTTTTACTGGGCCTAATACATGTCATGTACTCAATGTTTATTGAACCAGAACAAGAAAATGAATTATAAACAAGTAATTTATTCAATTAAATTAATTAACATTCTGCTCCAAAAAATTTATTGCAGCCTTGAAGAATATATTTCGGTAATAATAACAACTTAACATTTTCTGACCTTAATAATTAAATGGTTCAAGTCCAAGTTTTGAGCTATTTAATACTTGTGTATAGAAGAAAGCCTGAAGAAATAATAACATTTACATAGCATTGTCATGAAACCTACAAAGACAGATTCTCATTGGGATAGCTTCTGAACACTTCTTTCTATGCTGTGAGAAATAATGTAAAGTAGTCTTTGTAGTGGAATAATGACTTATGAGTCACCCAAAATGAATAGAGTAGACTTTTATTCCTCCTTTGCTCTGCTTCTTCTTTTCCTGAGGAAAAATGCTAAGCTATTTTGGGGATAATTTTTAAGAACATACCAAGTACATGTGATAAAGGCCAGATATATACAAGATCAGTAAATCATTTCTGAATTCAATATTTGCGGGGTCTGTGATGTCTATTGGACTAAAATATCTTTTCATTTCCATATTTAAAATATGACTAATTAGATGCTTCAAAGCAATGTAAAATCAATCTGGATATATTTGGTAGGGAGAAAACTGGTTTAATTCAATTTTAAGTCCTTGGTTAACATTTGAGTTTCTTCCTTAATATAGAGACAGACAAGCCACAGTGTGAAACCATAAACTGGGAAAGAAAAAAAGATCACAAAAGAAGTTAACTTTCAGGCTCTCTATAATCATCTTATATTAATATAATCCCGCATCCCTAATGCACGTTTAGCACTGAATTCATGACTAAGAATTAAAGCAGTGAGTTGCATAATTGCATATTATATTGAATGAGCTCAGGACAATTCAAGGAGAAGTCGATCACAAAGCCTCAGTTATCCAGATTGACTCTCTTGATGAGGACCAATTTGCTGGGTAACTGTTCACTTCTCCATCCTTTTGGCCTGATAAACTCCCATTGAGTTAGGAGGGGAAGGGCCAAATTGCACGTTGTTGCTGTTTTGTTTTATTTTTTTCTGGTGGCTCTTTGTACCTTGGTCTCAGATTTAAATATGAATCCTTGACTTTGAGTGACACCTGTCTGGACTTAAAGGATGACTGGAAACTATTGGGTTTTGTTCACCAGGTGGATTTTTCTGAGTCTTGTCCAACTCTCGTTGAAATGATCTTCATTAGTCAGTTGTTAGCTGGCGCACCACTGCATTTTGCATGATTTCTGACCGCTCCTTATTTGAAAAACTTGTACAGTGTTCCAGTAGTGATTGCCCATTTGTGCTCAGTCTTCAATTTTCCAACAATATTTATACTCAAGCATCATATTTTCCTATAATATTAACACCCAACTTTCATGATAAGGTATCAGGGATGAGTAACATATGTAATATACTTATGTATAATGTTTAAATATTTAAAGTGTCAAAAACTAAAAAGTTGTGTGGAAATCTTCCTTCACTGAAATTACTCACTGAATATATTTCCTCAATAATGTGAAGCTTTTATAACAATGATTTGTTGTATTGAAAGTAAATGCAAAACTGGAACTTAGAGAACAAGACCTTACACTAAATATTTATAGTTTGAAAATAAATATTCTCATTAGTTTTGCTGTTTGAAACATTAATTATATTGGGGAAAGATAAATTAGTTTTCATTCCTTATATATCACTTAACTTCAGAAGACATAAAATCTTTATTTACCAATTTATTTGAGTAACAGAATCCTTCTATCTTGGTACTAGAATATATAAACATATAAAAGTAAGATGAGAGATATTTACAGAGTTCTCCACATATCACAGGAACTATGTGTGTTAGGGAAGAGCGGACTGGAGACAGGATTAGAGAACTGACTTCTAGTTCCAACTCTGCTATTGTATCAGCTGTGTTAACACTGGGATTTTACTCTACTCATTTATAAAATGGTGATCATATCTGACCTGCCCACCTCAAAGTTTTTTGTGATGATCAAATAAAGTTTGTGAAGATGCTTAGCAAACTATCAAACACTATATAAATTTAGGTACCATTATTTTATTAGCTGTTGGCACTATTCAGTTGAGCCTGATTAATTGATTAAGGAATCATACACTTCTGGGTATCTATTAAGAAAGCCTCCAGTGGGGGGGGGGAAGACAGTCTCATCCCTTTTCTTTGATATGATAAGATTAAGACTTGGAAGTAAGGTTAGAAAATAAATTTTACAAGTCATTGCCTCAAGAATATAGACGTTAAAAAGAAAAAAAAAAGTATCTTGAAAGCTAGTTCAGTAGGTTAGGAGGATAGCTATGTGAGTCAGATAACCAAATCATGCACACTAGATGGTAGCAATTCTCTGGATGTTCACAAAAATAGGCACAAGGACTATTTAGGTGAAGGGGAAAGCAAATTTGATAATGTGCTATCAAGGCTGTGAGTTTGTTTCTTCACACCTTGGAGGGAAAGTGGGAAAAGAGCTCAAATTATCTTTTAGCCCAGAGAGATTTAAGTGAAAAAATGAATGTCAAAGATCAATTGATGATGAAATGAAGCAAGAGACATCTCTCCACATATTTTCCCCTCTCTATCTTGAAACAAATTACATTTAATATAGAATATTCTCAGTTATCTTTAAATGTAGATTTTCAAAATATTTTATTAAAATAGTTCACCTCACTGGATTGCTGAAATGCTATCTAAAACTAATTATTAACACAAATGGATTAAGATTTTTCTTTAATCGTTATAACCTTTTTTCTTCATGTGCACTTTTAATAAATCTGATTTAGTAACTGGAATTTCATAAAATTGTCATCTGACCACCCTGTTATATTTTGGTGCAGTCCTCAAAGTACTAGATCCTTTTGCTAACATTTCCAAATAGTGAATATAAATCCAATGACAGTAAACATTTTGGACATTTGTTAAGCCTGGAAAATTGATTCCTGACTGGTGCTATTTAACTTTGATTGGTTTGAGACAGTAATACTTCACAGAAAAATCTTGTAAATCTATGCTACAATGCTGAAGGAAGAGTACCCTTTAAACAAATATTAGTATTACAAATCATCAGAGTACTTAATGTGCTAGGGTATATATGTTTTACTTTAATAAAGGTATTACTTGCAAGAATTTTTTTGGTTTAATGAGTTTTTCTTGTTTTATGTCTTCAGAAACAAGCCAAATTTTATTAATATGGGTATCAATCTACTCTCTTCCTACTATCCTGTTCCTAGTATTTTACAATACCCAGTTTTATGTTCATAGGAAACACAACAAAATGGTTTAGAAATGGAACAACCGTACCATTCCCCTTTGGCAAATAATACCAGAGAGAGAGCATTTCTAATTGGTTATGTGCTATAGCTGAACTATAGCAGATGCTCAGGAGAGTGTAAAGAAGGATATGAGTCCTCTCCTTTATGAACTTAGAATTGTGATGGATAAAGAGCTACCCTGATTACAACAACAGTGACATTAAAAATTTTAACGTGTGTGATTTGGAGTCACCTTTTTAAATTTCATAAACAGCTTATTAAAACAACTTCTTGTACTCTAGTGCTTCTTATTCTCAGTCAGTTCAATACTCACTGGTTCCTGTCCAGTTCTCCCACATTTTACCTTGTGGTGCCTTGATCTGTTATTCAGTTAATTTCTAGATCTCTACTGTGTGCTCCTAAAAACTGCACAAAACTCATTTTATTAAAAAAATTAACAGATTATTTCCAGTTTAGTTTGAAAATGTAGCATTCAGTTTGTATTTTTACCTATATCAGTTTACTTTATTCAACAGACCATGTTTAGTTGAAGATTAATAAAAATTTATACTTTCAAGTAAAGAAACTGCCAAGTCTCATGGTAAGAGAAGCAAAATTCACCTGAATTCATTGTAGTGGAACTAATGTTCATGTATCATCAAATAATGGTAGAGGGAAAGTCAAGGAGGAGGTAGAACAGCTTGGAATGTGGGAGAATTAATTTAGTTAGTCGGCATTTACTTTTTTCCCCTGAATGTCTCAGTATCTTTTTAACATAGAAATTTGTAATCTTAGTTTAAACACTTTCAATTTGAAGCTCTAATTATAGTTTATATAATTCATGTTTTCGAAAGAACGCTGTTTCTTTTTACATAGAAACACTTGGGTATTTCTTTCAGATGTTTAAATATTTCAGCATTGGTAATAGGAAAAAAATCCTTATAATAGCCTTATAGTAGCCTTGTTGAATGGAATGGAAATCACATATTAGAAGTTAAAAAAAAAAACCCTTAATTTTGACATTTGACTGCATCATTTTTAGTGGGTTTTCATAAATGTAAAATGTATATTTTAGCAAAATGTACAATAATCATAGCTACATTGTATTAAATTCAGAAATCATAGTGATTATAGATATTTGACAACCTGAAAATTGCCTATTGCTTATAATTTTGTCTTAAAATTTTTGAGAAGAAAAGCTGCTAATCTATGCTTTGGCACTTTGCTAGGAGAGATTTTACCCTTTAGTGTCAAGTTATTTTACATTTTTGACTTTTTCACCATTTGCTTTAGAATAACCTTGCTATCCAGAGGAATGGAAGAGCTTCTGGAAATCAGAAGAGTGGCAGCTGACAGAGGAAGTAAAATACATATCCCGTAATTCATGGGGTGACAAAAGATAGGCCTTTTGTCCTTTAGAAAGAATTATGGTTTATTTATAAGTTTACCTGTCAAGTGGGAACGACATTGAATTTTATTCTCTATAGTGCTTTTCAAGGATAAGTCACCTCAAAGTTTTAGTAAATTGAATTATAATATCCTATACAAATACGTGATTTGTGCAAATCATTTGGATGTTTCAAGGAAAAAATAAATAGGTTAGCTGAATTATTCATGTATATCCTACTTTTGATTGCATACAGTGATAAGAGCTAATTCATTGGTAATAGCTAAATGATCTTTAATTTTATTGATATTATTTTCAGTATCATAATCAATAAACATTTCTTGACGTCTTATATATGCAAAGCAAGTATATGTGTATATAAAGAGCATATGCGTGTAGAGATAGACATATGTATAATATATACAAAACTTTGGCACTGAAAAACTACATGCACAATCTCTACCTTCAAGAAGCCATGGATCTAGGATTAGCTTTTTTATGTATTTACTTATAGTGTAGCCTGCAAAGCAAGTTCAGCATTATCTGAGAAGCAGCCTAGAAAGGTAGGTAGTTCAGGGCACAGACTCTGGAGCTAGATTGCTTCAATTCTAATCTTAGCTCAGGCTCTTAACTAGCTGAGGGTCGTGGGGCAAATTATTTAAGCTTTCTATGACTCAGTTCCTTTATCTGCAAAATGAAGACTGTAATAATGCTTACTTCATAGTGCTGTTAAGAAGATTAAACGAGTTAATATTTGTAATACACTTAATGCCTAGCACAGAGTAAGTACTATATAAATGTTAAATGAATAAAATGCTTAACAAATATCTTTAAATAGGATTATAGTTTTCAGTAGCTGCAGAGACCAGGTGGAGATGGTTCCAGCGATATATGATATACGAAGGAGACAAAACTTGAGTTAGATCTCCAAGGCAGAAGAGTAGCAAAAAGAGAGAAGAGGACTTTTCAGGTGGATAGGGTGGAACATGCTGTCCTGCGGGTGCAGGCTCGGTCCCAAGGCAAATGAGTTTTCAGCAACAAACATATAAGGAAGGTGAGGATGATGGGACTGAAACTGCACAAACTGGCCTAGCAACAAGATTAGCGTTCTGAGTGGAATAACCACCATTCAACTCAAATGGCTAAAGGGCGTGACATGGTGAACAGGGACATATTTAGTGTTTTGATATCTAAAGGGAAAGGTAATTGGGTTTTCCAGGCAGTTGTGATGTTCGCTGACTGCAGATGTCAGTTTTTTGTTTCCGGATGATCAATCCATTTTGGAACAAGACCTCTAGCAGCTGTTTGCTGCACACCCTCTCCTGCATTACCAATGAGCCGTGAAGCTGGCACCCACCAACAGACAAACTGGGCACGCCAGCCCCTATTATGGCAAAGGTCCTGTTCCCCCTTGCTCTTTTCTCCAAGACTTTACCTCTCAGCTCATTTCCTGGTACCTAAGTAGCTCCTGGATGCCTCCATTTTGCTCGCAGTTTTTGGCTCCATTTATTACCACCTTCCTGGCTTCCCTCTCTGTCCTTACCACTCTATTGGGCATGACTTATGTTTACTCATTCTAGGTGACAGCTCTGCCCAGCTGAGCTCTGGCCTTTACGTCTCCACCACACAGGCCACCCTTTGGACTGAGTCCAGATGCAGCCACTGTGGGCAGGAGAATCTGGACCCAGGAGCCGCACCTATTTTGGATGGAACCTGACAAGAGCCAGGCAGGGGATCAGAGCCCCAGCCAAGAAAGCCAGAGCTCAGAGCAGAACTTCAGGATTAACAGGGATGTTAAATTCAAATAAAAAATTGAAGTGGTAGCTCTGCCACTGGGTCATCATGACAAATGGCCCAGGACGGTTGCACGTTAGGAGCCAGCAGTAGATTCTCATTTTACAAGGAGGAATTTTATTCCCAGTCCACTTCCAATATCTGCATCATATAAGGTGATTATCCTTTTTTAGTTCAGGCATTAGGAAGGGGTGAGCTCCCAGATGGAGACACTTTTCCGTACAACTGAAAAGGCCTGGGAGAAGCAGAGGCTGAGGGTTTACAAGCAAAAATGAGGAGGCATATTCCTGTCCGTGTACTTCTGAGCAATAAACAGAGAATCACAGCATAGGCTAGAGTTGACTAGCGCTGGGAAGTAAGCTTAGGGCCAGGAATAGCAGGCCTTTAATGGCGGGTATGGAGTTTGGATTGCTTTTTGGGCTGGAGAATTAGTGAATATTTTGAGCACTGACATTTGTGAAGATTAGCTGGCAGTTGTCTGTGAGCTGAAATATAGCAGGAAAGCAAGAGATGAGCCCAATTAGGATACTCTTAATTCTCAGAGACAACACTCTGAGTTTCAGCTTTTCAATGCCTGACGTTAAGTAGGTGCTTAATAAATATTTATGTAATGAAAGAATAAAGTAATTAATTATAGTCTCCTTGAGTTAGTAGATAAATTCAAGTTCAACTAATCTAACCCTTTGTTGTATTAACTGATCTGACAGCTTGTCTGACTATTTCTTGTCATATGAAAAATCAGTTTATACAGAAGTAGCACATTTCATTTGGTGTGGCGGCATTTTCCAATACTAGGAAGGTTTCTGCTTATAATGAGTTGAAAAAGGAGTAAAACATCCTTGTCTTCTTTCCCTTGCATGTAATGACTGCGGTCAAAGGCTTCTGAAGTCATATAAAATAAACATCGCTACCTCAGAGAGGTCTTCCTTAACCCGGTAGTCTGTGCCAGCGCTCTTGTAGTACACTCCATTAGCACCTGTAACTCTATGTTGGAAGTACTCATTGCATGGGTAATTACTTATTAACATCTGTAATAAGTTATCTGCCTCATTCACTGCTGAATTCCCAGGGCTTTGCTCAGTCCTGACCCGGCATGGGTGCTCTGTAAATATTTATTCACTCCACAATTTTCTATTGATTGCCTACAGTGTAAAAGCCACTATTCTAGACATTGATGGGGCATCAATAAAATAAAACATGATGACACTTCTCACAAAGTTTCCATAGGAGAGGGGTGGGGCACAAATAATACACATGGAACAAATAATATGAAATATGTCCATGGTCACAAATGCTATGACAAAAACTAAAACAGTGTGAGAGGACAGGGTAGGAGGATGCTACTTTAGGTACAGTGTTTAGGGTGGAATCTCCATGAAATGACATTTAGACAGAGAATAGCATGAAATGATGGAGCAAAATGGGTAGATACTTGGGTACCTGGGGGAAGAAATTCCAGATGAAGAGTAAGTAACTGTTGAACTAAGCTGAATCCTCTGTTCTTAAGGAGATCGTGATTTCTATTAGGGATCACAATCTTTTTAAACTTTACAAAATAATTGATAAAAAAGGATCAGCGAGTGACTTTGGCTAAGATCATGTTTTCTTTGAAATTGGAACGGAATTTTCATAGAATTGGCCACACATGGGGACTTTTGTGTATCTAGATCAGGGTTTTATGGAACCCAGAGCTTGTGTAGTTTTGGAAGACATATAAGAAGACATATGCACAAATATTCAATTTTATACATTTTATAAAACATATGACCAAGTGAACACTGCCAGGGCCTTGGAAAGTGAGAGAACTGAAAGCTTCAGCTCTATTAGCTTCATGGCACAACCACCTGCAGATGCACTATGTATTGGAGAGGAAAAGAAATCATTACTCTTTCTGTTGTCTCTTATGTTTATGTCCTGATAAGGAAATGGCAGATTGAGATGAACATAGTGGTTTTTCTAGGCAAGCACATGGTTAATACTTGTAAAATTCCATTCCAACACGAGGAAACCAGGCCATTTTGGTGATGTGGATAAAGCACTTGGGTGAAATTCAGAGGCTCTCATTTTAGTTCTGTCATTTGCTAGCTGTAGGAACAAAGGACAAGCCAACCAATCAGTCTGACACTTTCCCCCCTTTTTACTATTTATTTATTTATTCCAATAAAAATGGAAGTGGAAAGGGTTTCTATTGAGTGCTGAGACCTGGTACAGCACTAGATTTTTTTTCTACGTTATTTTTAAAATTTTTAACTTTTTATTTTATATTGGAGTATAGTTGATTAACAATGTTGTGGTAGTTTCAGGTGTACAGCAAAGTGGTCCAGCTATACACATACACTTATCTATTATTTTTCAAATTCTTTTCCCATTTAGGTTGTTACATAATACTGAGTAGAGTTCCCTGTGCTATACAGTAGGTCCTTGTTGGTTATCCGTTTTAAATATAGCAGTGTGTACATGTTAATCCCAAACTCTCTAACTATCCCTTCCCTCCCCCTTCCCCCCTGGTAACCATAAGTTCGTTCTCTAAGTCGGTGAGTCTGTTTCTGTTTTGTAAATAAGTTCATTCGTATCATTTCTTTTTCAATTCCGCATATAAGCGATATCATATGATATTTCTCTTTCTCTGTCTGACTTACTTCACTCAGTATGACAATCTCTAGGTCCATCCATGTTGCTGCAAATGGCATTATTCTTTTTTTAAAAAAAATATTTATTTATTTATTTATTTGGTTGCGCCAGGTCTTAGTTGCAGCTTGCAGTCTCCTTAGTTGTGGCAGGTGGACTCCTTTAGTTGCGGCTCGTAGGCTCCCTAGCTGTGGCATGCCAAATCATGGTTGTGGCATGCATGTGGGATCCAGTTCCCCAAAAAGGGTTTGAACCTGGGCCCTCTGCATTGGGAGCATGAATCTTAACCACTGCGCCACCAGGGAAGTCCCTCATTATTCTTTTTAATGGCTGAATAATATTCCATTGTATATATGTACCACATCTTCTTTATCCATTCCTCTGTCGATGGATATTTAGGTTGCTTCCATGTCT
This sequence comes from Kogia breviceps, assembly GCF_026419965.1. Taxonomy (NCBI): domain Eukaryota; kingdom Metazoa; phylum Chordata; class Mammalia; order Artiodactyla; family Physeteridae; genus Kogia; species Kogia breviceps. The sequence goes on along the minus strand of NC_081313.1, from coordinate 24,894,390 downwards.
TGCCTATTGTAAACAGTGCTGCAATGAACACTGGGATGCATGTATCCTTTCAGACAATGTTTTTCTCTGGATATATGCCCAGGAATGGGATTGCAGTATCATATGGTAGCTTGATTTTTAGTTTTTTATATACAACTTTAAAGGTTACTTTTCATTTACAGTTATTACAAAATATTGGCTATATTACCTGTGTTGTACAATACATCCTTGAGCCTATCTTACACCCAGTAGTTTGTACCTCTCCCTCTGACACCCCTATGTTGCCCCCTTCCTCTCCCCACTGGTAAGCACTAGTTTGTTCTCTATATCTGTGATTCTGGTTCTTTAATGTCATGTTCACTACTTTGTTGTATTTTTAGATTCCACATATCTTTTAGATTCCACATATAAGTGATGTCATACAGTATTTATCTTTCTCTGACTTATTTCACTTAGCATAATGCCCTCCAGTCCACACATGTTGCTGCAAATGGCAAAATTTCATCCTTTTTTATGGCTGAGTAGTATTCCAGTGTGTGTGTGTGTGTGCGTGTGCGTGTGTGTGTGTGTGTGATGTGTATACCACATCTTCTTTATTCATTCATCTGTTGATGGACACAGGCTGTTTCCAGCCTGTAAATAATGCTTCTATGAACACTGGAGTGCATGTATCTTTTCAAATTAGTGTTTTGGGGTTTTTTTGGATATACACCCAGGAGTGGAATTGCTGGGTCCTATGGTCATTCTATTTTTAGTTTTTTGAGAAACTCCCATACAGTCTTCCACAGTGGCTGCACCAATTTTCATTCCCACTAACAGCGTACGAGGGTTCCCTTTTCTCCATATCCTTGCCAACATTTGCTATTTGTGGTCTTTTTGATGATAACCTTTCTGACAGGTGTGAGGTGATATCTCAGTTGTGGTTTTGATTTGCATTTCCGTGATGATTAGTGATGTTAAGCATCTTTTCATGTGTCTGTTGGCCATCTGCATTTCCCCTTTGGAAAAATATCTATTCAGTTTTTCTGCCTATTATTGATTCAGGTTGTTTGCTTTTTTGATATTGAGTTGTATGAGCTGTTTATATATGTTGGATATTAATCCCTTATCAGTCATATCATTTGCATATATTTTCTCCCGTTCAGTAGGTTGTCTTCATTTTTTGATGGTTTCTTTTGCTGTGAAAAAGCTTTTAGTTTAATTATGTCTCATTTGCTTATTTTTGCTTTAAAATTTTTTTTATTTTAGGAGACAGATCCAGAAAACTATTGCTGTAATTTATGTCAAAGAGTGTTCTGCCTCTATTTTCCTCTAGGAGTTTTATGGTTTCAGGTCTTACATTTAGGTGTTTAATCCATTTTGAGTTTACTTTTGTATATGGTATTAGACAGTGTTCTAATTTCACTCTTTTATGTGTAGCTGTTCAGTTTTCCCAGCACCACTTATTGAAGAGACTGTCTTTTCTCCAGTGTATATTTGCCTCTTTTGTCATAGATTAATTGACCATAAGTGCGTGGGTTTATTTCTGGGCTTTCTATCCTGTTCTGTTGATCTATATGTCTGTTTTTGTGCCAGTACCATACTGTTTTGATGACTGTAGCTTTGTAATGTAGTCTGAAGTCAGGGAGTCTGTTTCCTCCAGGTCTGTTCTTCTTTCTCAGGTTGTTTTGGCTATTCAGGGTCTTTTGTGTTTCTATACAAATTTTAAAATTATTTGTTCTAGCTTTGTGAAAAATGTCATGGGTAATTTGATAAGGATTACATTAAATCTGAAGATTGCTATGATTGCAATGGACATTTTAACAATGTTAATTCTTCTCATCAATGAACACTGGATATTTTTCCATTTCTCTTTAGCATCCTCAATTTCCTTCATCAGTGTCTTATAGTTTTTAGAGTATAGGTCTTTCACCTCCAGTTAAGTTTATTCCTAGGTATTTTTTTCTTTTTGATGCAGTTGTAAATGAGATTGTTTTCTTGCCTTCTCTTTCTGATAGTTCATTATTAGTGCATAGAAAAGCAACAGATTTCTGATATTAATCTTTTTTTTTTCTTTCTTTTTTACCACTTTAACCATTTAAAATTGTACAATTAGGTATATTCACATTGTTATGCAACCATTACCACAGTCCATCTCTAGAGCTTTGCATCACCCCAAAGTGAAAGTCTGTACCTATCAGTGACTTCTCATTCTCTGCCTTTCCTCCAGCCCCTGGCAACCACCATTCTACCTTCTGTGTCTATGAATTTGCCTAGTCTAGACACCGCATATTAAGTGGAATCACACAATACTAGTCCTTTTGTGTCTGGCTTCTTTCACTTAGCATGTTTTCAGTGTTCATCCATGTTGCAGCATGTATCAGAATTTCATTCCTGTTTAAGGATGAATAATTTTTCATTGTATGGATTTACCACATTTTGTTTATCCTTCATCCACCAATGGACATTTGGGCTCTTTTCACCTTTTGGCTATTGTTAATAATGCTGCTATGAACAGTGGTGTTGCAGTGTCTGTTTGAGTCCCTGCTTTCCATTCTTTTGGGTAGAGACCTAGAAGTGGAATTTTGGATCATATTCTGTTTAACTTTTTGATGAACCATCAAACTGTTTTCCACGGCAGCTGTACCCATTTATATTCCCATCAGCAATGCAGAAGGGTTCCAATTTCTCCACATCCTCACCAACACTTGTTATTTTCTGCTTTTTTTGATAATGGCCATCCTACGGGTGTGAAGTGGTATCATTGTAGTTTTGATTTGCATTTCCCTAATCATGATTAATAATGTTGAACATCTTTTCATGTGCTTATTAGCCATCTGTATATCTTCTTTGGAGGAACGTCTATTCAAGTTGGTTCTTTCTATAAAAGTTGGTTCTTTGTTGTTGAGTTGTAGGAGTTCTTTACACATTCTGAATATTAATCCCTAACCAGATATATCATTTGCAAATATTTTCTCTCATTCTTTTCTCTTTTTTTTTGAATTTTATCTTATTTATTTTTTTATACAGCAGGTTTTTACTACTCATCCATTTTATACACATCAGTGTATAAATGTCAGTCCCAATCTCCCAATTCATCACACCAGCATGAATATTGATCTTGTATCTTGCAACTTAACTGAATTTATTTATGAATTCTAATAGTTTTTGATTGGAGACTTTAGGGATTTCTATGTATAGTCTCATGTCATCAGCAAGTAGTGAGTTTTACTTCCCTTGCAATTTGGATTCCTTATATTTATTTTTCTTATATGATTGCTGTGTTTAGGACTTCCAACACTATGTTAAATAGAAGTGGTGAAAGTTGGCATTTCTGTCTTGTTCCTGGTTTTAGTGAAAATATTTTCATCACCTTTTTCTCTCTCTTCCCCTTCTGGGACCCCTGTACTGTGAATGCTGGAGTACTTGATGTTATCTTGAAGGTCCCTTAAACTGTTCTCATTTGTTAAATTTTTGTTGTTGTTTTTCTGATTGGGTGATGTCCATTATTCTGTCTTCCAGATCACATACATGTACTACTGTACCACATAGTCTGCTGTTAATTCCTTCTAGTGTAAATTCCTGCATTTATTGTATTCTTCAGTGCTGACTGGTTCTATTTTATATTTTCTAGGTCCTTGTTAAAATTCTCACTGTGTTCATCTATTCTTTTCCCTAATTCAGTTAGCATTCTTTTTTAAAAAATTTTTATTTTTATTTTTTAACACTTTATTGGAGTATAATTGCTTTACAATGGTGTGTTCGTTTCTGCTGTATAACAAAGTGAATCAGCTATACATATACATGTATCCCCATATCTATTCCCTCTTGCATCCCCCTCCCCCCTCCTTATCCCACCCCTCTAGGTGGTCCCAAAGCACTGAGCTGATCTCCCTGTGCTAAGCAGCTGCTTCCCACTAGCTATCTTTTTAACATTTGGTAGTGTATATATGTCCATGCCACTCTCTCACTTTGTCCCAGCTCACCCTTCCCCCTCCCCGTGTCCTCAAGTCCATTCTCTACTAGGTCTGCACCTTTATTCCCATCCTGCCCCTAGGTTCTTCATGACCATTTTTTTTTGTTCTTGTTTTTTAGATTCCATATATATGTGTTAACAAACAGTATTTGTTTTTCTCTTTCTGACTTACTTCACTCTGTATGACAGACTCTAGGTCCATCCACCTCACTACAAATAACTCAATTTCGTTTCTTTTTATGGCTGAGTAATATTCCATGTATATATGTGCCGCATCTCCTTTATCCATTCATCTGTCGATGGACACTTAGGTTGCTTCCATGTCCTGGCTATTGTAAATAGAGCTGCAGTGAACATTGTGGTACATGACTCTTTTTGAATTATGGTTTTCTCAGGGTATATGCCCAGTACTGGGATTGCTGGGTCATATGGTAGTTCTATTTTCAGTTTTTCAAGGATCCTCCATACTGTTCTCTATAGTGGCTGTATCACTTTACATTCACACCAACAGTGCAAGAGGGTTCCCTTTTCTCAATACCCTCTCCAGAATTTATTGTTTGTAAATATTTTTGATGATGGCCATTCTGACTGGTGTGAGAGGATATCTCATTATAGTTTTGATTTATATTTCTCTAATGATTAATGATGTTGAGCATTCTTTCATGTGTTTGTGGGCAATCTGTATATCTTCTTTGGAGAAACGTTTATTTGGGTCTTCAGCCCATTTTTGGATTGGGTTTTTTGTTTGATACTGAGCTGCATGAGCTGCTTGTAAATTTTGGAGATTAATCCTTCATCAGTTGCTTCATTTGCAAATATTTTCTCCCATTCTGAGAGTTGTCTTTTCGTCTTGTTAATGGTTTCCTTTGCTGTGCAAAAGCTTTTAAGTTTCATTAGGTCCCGTTTGTTTATTTTTGTTTTTATTTCCATTTCTGTAGGAGGTGGGTCAAAAAGGATCTTGCTGTGATTTATGTCATAGAGTGTTCTGCCTATGTTTTCCTCTAAGAGTTTTATAGTGGCTGATCTTACATTTAGGTCTTTAATCCATTTTGAATTTATTTTTGTTTATGGTATTAGGAAGTGTTCTAATTTCATTCTTTTACAGGTAGCTGTCCAGTTTTCCCAGCACCACGTATTGAAGAGGCTGTCTTTTCTCCATTGTATATTCTTCCCTCCTTTATCAAAGATAAGGTGACCATATGTGTGTGGGTTTATCTCTGGGCTTCCTATCCTGTTCTACTGATCTATATTTCTCTTTTTGTGCCAGTACCATACTGTCTTGATTACTGTAGTTTTGTAGTATAGTCTGAAGTTAGGGAGCCTGATTCCTCCAGCTCCATTTTTCTTTCTCAAGATTGTTTTGTCTATTCGAAGTCTTTTGTGTTTCCATACAAATGTGAATTTTTTTGTTCTAGTTCTGTGAAAAATGCCATTAGTAGTTTGATAGTGATTGCATTGAGTCTGTACATTGCTTTGGGTAGTATAGTCATTTTCACAATAGTGACTCTTCTGACCCAAGAACATGGTATATTAATCCAACTGTTTGTTTCATGTTTAATTTATTTCATCAGTGCCTTATAGTTTTCTGCATACAGGTCTTTTGTCTCTTTAGGTAGCTTTATTCCTAGGTATTTTATTCTTTTTGTTGCAGTGGTAAATGGGAGTGTTTCCTTAATTTCACTTTCAGATTTTTTATCATTAGTGTATAGGATTGCAAGAGATTTCTGTGCATTAATTTTGTATCCTGCTACTTTACCAAATTCATTGATTAGCTCTAGTAGTTTTCTGGTACCATCTTTAGGATTCTCTATGTATAGTGTCATGTCATCTGCAAAGAGTGACAGCCTTACTTCTTCTTTTCCTATTTCTTTTTCTTGTCTGATTGCTCTGGCTAAAACTTCCAAAACTATGTTGAATAAGAGTGGTGAGAGTGGGCAACCTTGTCTTGTTCCTGATCTTAGTGGAAATGGTTTCAGTTTTTCACCATGGAGGATGATGTTGGCTGTAGGTTTGTCATATATGGCCTTTATTATGTTGAGGAAAGTTCCCTGTATGCCTACTTTCTGCAGGGTTTTTATCATAAATGAGTGTTGAATTTTGTCAAAAGCTTTCTCTGCATCTATTGAGATGATCATATGGTTTTTACTCTTCAATTTGTTAATATGGTGTATCACATTGATTGATTTGCTTTTATTGAAGAATCCTTGCATTCCTGGGATAAAACACACTTGATCATGGTGTATGATCCTTTCAAGGTGCTGTTGGATTCTTTTTGCTAGTATTTTGTTGAGGATTTTTGCATCTATGTTCATCAGTGATATTGGCCTGTAGTTTTCTTTCTTTGTGACACCTTTCTCTGGTTTTGGTATTAGCGTGATGGTGGCCTTGTAGAATGAGTTTGGGAGTGTTCCTCCCTCTAGTATATTTTGGAAGACTTTGAGAAGGATAGGTGTTAGCTCTTCTCTAAATGTTGATAGAATTCGCCTGTGAAGCCATCTGGTCCTGGGCTTTTGTTTGTTGAAAGATTTTAAATCACAGCTTGAATTTCAGTGCTTGTGATCTGTCTGTTTATATTTGCTATTTCTTCCTGGTTCAGTCTCGGAAGGTTGTGCTTTTCTAAGAATTTGTCCATTTCTTCCAGGTTGTCCATTTTGTTGGCATATACTTGCTTGTAGTAATCTCTCACAATACTTTGTATTTCTGCAGTGTCAGTTGTTACTTCTCCTTTTTCATTTTTAATTCTATTGATATTGAGTCTTCTCCCTTTTTTTCTTGATGAGCCTGGCTAATGGTTTATCAATTTTGTTTATCTTCTCAAAGAACCAGCTTTTAGTTTTACTGATCTTTCCTATCGTTTCCTTCATTTCTTTTTCATTTATGTCTGATCTGATCTTTATGATTTCTTTCCTTCTGCTAACTTTTTGGGTTTTTTTGTTCTTCTTTCTCTAATTGCTTTAGGTGTAATAAGGTTAGGTTGTATATTTCAAATATTTCTTGTTTCTTAAGGTAAGATTATATTGTTATAAACTTCTCTCTTAGAACTGCTTTTGCTGCATCCCATAGGTTTTGGGTCGTCAAGTTTTCATTGTCATTTGTTTTTAGGTATTTTTTGATTTCCTCTTTTATTTCTTCAGTGATCTGGTTATTAAATAGTGTATTGTTTAGCCTCCATGTGTTTGTATTTTTTACAGATTTTTTTTCCTGTAATTGATATCTAGTCTCCTAGCGTTGTGGTCGGAAATTTACTTGATACGATTTCCATTTTCTTAAATTTACCAAGGCTTGATTTGTGACCCAAGGTATGATCTATCCTGGAGAATGTTCTATGAGCACCTGAGAAGAAAGTGTATTCTGTTGTTTTTGGATGGACTGTCCTATAAATATCAATTAAGTCCATCTTGTTTAATGTGTTATTTAAAGCTTGTGTTTTCTTATTTATCTTCATTTTGGATGATCTGTCTGTTGGTCAAAGTGGGGTGTTAAAGTTCCCTACTATTACTGTGTTACTGTCGATTTCCCCTTTAATGGCTGTTAGCATTTGCCTTATGTATTGAGGTGCTCCTATGTTGGGTGCATAAATATTTACAATTGTTATATCTTCTTTTTGTATTGATCCCTTGATAATTATGTAGTGTCCTTCTTTGTCTCTTGTAATAGTCTTTGTTTTAAAGTCTTTTTTTGTCTGTTATGAGAATTGCTACTCCAGCTTTCTTTTGATTTCCATTTGCATGGAATATCTTTTTTCATCCCCTCACTTTCAGTCTGTATGTGTCCCTAGGTCTGAAGTGGGTCTCCTGTAGACAGCATATACACAGGTCTTATTTTTGTATCCATTCAGCCAGTCTATGTCTTTTGGTGGGAGCATTTAATCCATTTACTTTTAAGGTAATTATTGATATTTATGTTCCTATTACCATTTTCGTAATTGTTTTGGGTTTGTTATTGTAGGTCTTTTCCTTCTCTTGTGTTTCTTGCCTGGAGAAGTTCCTTTACCATTTGCTGTAAAGCTGGTTTGGTGGTGCTATATTCTGTTAGCTTTCTTTGTCTCTAAACGTTTTAATTTCTCCATCAAATCTGAATGAGATCCTTTCTGGGTAGAGTAATCTTGGTTGTAGTTTTTTCCCTTTCATCACTTTAAATACGTCCTGCCACTCCCTTCTGGCTTGCAGAGTTTCTACTGAAAGATCAGCTATTAACCTTATGGGGATTCCCTTGTATGTTATTTGTTGCTTTTCCCTTGCTGCTTTTAATATTTTTTCTTTGTAGTTAGTTTTTGATATTTTGATTAATATGTGTCTTGGCATGTTTCTCCCTGGATTTATCCTGTATGGGACTCTCTGCACTTCCTGGAGTTGATTGACTATTTCCTTTCCCATATTATGAAGTTTTCAACTATAATCTCTTCAAATATCTTCTCAGTCCCTTTCTTTCTCTCTTCTTCTTCTGGGACCCCTATAATTCAAATATTGGTGTGTTCAATGTTGTCCCAGAGTTATCTGAGACTGTCCTCAATTCTTTTCATTCTTTTTTCTTTCTTCTGCTCTGCAGTAGTTATTTCCATATTTTATCTTCCAGGTCACTTATCCATTCTTCTGCCTCAGTTATTCTGCTATTGATTCCTTCTAGAGAATTTTTAATTTCATGTATTGTGTTGTTCCTCATTGTTTGTTTGCTCTTTAGTTCTTCTAGTTCCTTGTTAAACGTTTCTTGTATGTTCTCCATTCTACTTCCAAGATTTTGGATCATCTTTACTATCATTCTGAATTCTTTTTCGGTAGACTGCCTTTTTGCTTGTCATTTGTTTGGTCTGGTGGGTTTTTACATTGCTCCTTCATCTGCTGTGTGTTTCTCTGTGTTCTCATTTTGCTTAACTTACTGTGTTTGGGGTCTCATTTTCGCAGGCTACAGGTTCATAGTTCCCTTTGTTTTTGGTGTCTGCCCCCAACAGCTAAGGTTGGTTCAGTGGGTTGTGTAGACTTCCTGGTGGAGGATACTAGTGCCTGTGTTCTGGTGGCTGAGGCTGGATCTTTTCTTTCTGATGGTCAGGTCCGTGTCCAGTGGTGTGCTTTGGGGTGTCTTGCTCGTTGTTTGGTGTGCGGTGTCCAACACTGTAGCTAGCTGGTCATTGAGTGGAGCTGGGTCTTGGCATTGAGATGCAGGTCTCTGGGAGATTTTTGCCGTTTGATATTACGTGCAGCTGGGAGGTGTCTGGTGGACCAATGTCCTGAACTCGGCTCTCCCACCACAGAGGCACAGGCCTGACGCCCAGCCGGAGCACCAAGACCCTGTCATCCACACAGCTCAGGAAAAAAGGGGAGGGAAAAGGAAAGAAAGAAAGAAAAAATAAATTAAAATAAAGTTATTAAAATAAAAAATAATTATTAAATTTTTTTAAAGTAACAAAAAACCAAAGAATGAATGTAAGAAGAGAGCAACCAAATCAAAAAAACAAATCCACCAATGATAACATGTGCTAAAAACTATACTAAAAACAAAATAAACCCCCAAAACAGCGGACAGACAGACCTATAAGACAAATGGTAAAAGCAAAGCTATACAAAGTCACATACAGAAGCATACACATACACACTCACAAAAAGAGAAAAAGGAAAAATATGTATGTATTGTTGCTCCCAAAGTCCACCACCTCAATTTGGGATGATTCGTTGTCTGTTCAGGCATTCCACAGATGCAAGGTACATCAAGTTGACTATGGAGATTTAATCCACTGCTCCTGAGGCTGCTGGGAGAAATTTCCCTTTCTCTTCTTTGTTCGCACAGCTCCCGGGGTTCAGCTTTGGATTTGGGCCCACCTCTGTGTGTAGGTCGCCTGTGGGCATCTGTTCCCTGATTAGGCAGGACAGGGTTAAAGGAGCAGCTGATCTGGGGGCTCTGGCTCAGGCCAGGGGGAGGGAGGGTTACAGATGCCGGGCGAGCCTGCTGTTGCAGAAGCCAGTGTGACGTTGTACCAGCCTGAGGTGCGCTGTGCATTCTCCCGGGGAAGTTGTCCCTGGATCCCAGGACCCTGGCAGTGGCGGGCTGCACAGGCTCCCGGGAAGAGAGGTGTGGAGAGTGACCTGTGCTTGCACACAGGCTCTTTGGTGGCGGCAGCAGCAGCCTTAGCATCTCATGCCCTCTCTGGGATCTGCACTGATAGCTGTGGCTCATGCCCGTCTCTGGAGCTCCTTTAATCGGCGCTCTGAATCCTCCCTCCTCGTGCACCCCGAAACAATGGTCTCTTGCCTCTTAGTCAGCTCCAGACCTTTTCCTGGACTCCCTCCCAGCCAGCCGAGGCACACTAGTCCCTTCAGGCTGTGTTCACGAAGCCAACCCCAGTCCTCTCCCTGGGATCTGACCTCTGAAGCCTGAGCCTCAGCTCCCCGCTCCCGCCCGCCCTGGCGGGTGAGCAGACAAGCCTCTCAGGCTGGTGAGTGCCGGTTGGCACCGATCCTCTGCGGGAATCTCTCCGCTTTGTGCTCTGCACCCCTGTTACTGCGCTCTCCTCTGCGGCTCCAAAGCTTCCCCCTCCGCCACCCGCAGTCTCCGCCCACGAAGGGGCTTCTAGTGTGTGGAAACCTTTCCTCCACAGCTCCCTCCCACTGGTGCAGGTCCCGTCCCTATTCTTTTGTCTCTGTTTTTTTGTTTGTTTGTTTTTCCTTTTGCCCTACCCAGGTACGTGGGGAGTTTCTTGCCTTTTGGGAGGTCTGAGGTCTTCTGCCTACATTCAGTAGGTGTCCTGTAGGAGTTGTTCCACCTGTAGATGTATTTCTGATGTATTTGTGGGGAGGAAGGTGATCTCCACTTCTTACTCTTCCGCCATCTTGAAGCTCAGATCCTCGGTTAGCATTCTTATTACTAATGCTTTGACCTATTTATCTGGTAAATTATTTCTTTTTCTTAGCAGTTTTATTTCTTCCCTCCCCCCAGGGTTTTTCTCTTGTTCTTTCAATTGAAACATATTCCTCTGTCTTCTACTTTTGCTCAACTTTCTCTGTCTCTATGAAAGTAAGTCAAACCATTACCTGTTGTGGTCTTGAAGAGGTGTCCGTGTGTGGGAGCGTCCCTATCTGTCTCTGTGCCCAGTGGCATTGGTAAGAGAGCTGGATCTGATATGAACACAAGTCATGTCTTTCCCCAGGATGTGCTGGCAGGTATCACCTCGGTAGTAGGTGGGGCTGAAGATGGAGGGGCTACAGCCAGAGCCAGCTGTGAGCGGGGGCTTCCTTTTTGCTTACTGGGCAGACCACCCTATGGGGGGGGGGCGGGGGCGGGTCCCACGTTGCTGGTCAGAAGCCCTGAGGGTTTGGTTCAAGATGGCTCTTTTCTCTTTAAGTGTGTGCTCTCCCCTCTCCCTGCACTAGCACCCTTACCCCAGAGGGGAGCAGTGCTGAGCAAGAGGGGCTAGTGCAGGTGGCTCAGCATGGATCTGGGCAGGAGCTGTGGCTGTGCTGGCTGCAGTCAGGAATCTGGGCTGATTCTCTGATGCACTGCCTGTGTGAGCACCAGTAATGGCTGAGGGCACCCTGCTCAGATGCTGCTCCTAGTCTAAACTACCTTTGTGCCTCACAGCTGAGGTTTCCCTAGGCCACGGCAGTCCTTGCCGCAGTGTAGAGCTGCACTGAGAAGCAAGCATAGCCACAGTGGGCTATCGGTTCAGGCTGTGTGTGGTATGTGCTGGGCTGGTTGAGAAAACTCAGGCAGCATCCTGTGCAGTTTCAATCCTCCCTCTCTGCCCTGTCTCAGGAGTAACCAAGTATGTGTGCTTTCCTCACTAGTGGGGTCCAGGCTTCCTACAGCCCTCGTGTTAGTCCTGCCCGCCCTCCAGCCAAGGGGACTCATCTTCCTGGTTTGGGGCCCCAGGTCTGGGGTGCCCAATATGTAGCTCAAACCAGTCACTCCCCAGGGAGGCTCTCTGTCGTGTAATCCCCCTCCTCTTTGGAGTCCCCTCCCAGGACAACCAACCTGATTGGTTCTCTTCCCTTCCTACTCAATTCAGCATGGATCTTGCTTATAGCCTTGGCTGTAGAGAAGTCTTTCTGCTAATCTTCAGTTAGTTTTCAGTCAGAATTGTTCCACATGTAGATGTATTTTTTTTAAAATGTAATACTGTTTATTTAACTTCAAAAACATTTCAGCATTCTAAACATACAAAAAGAATAACAGAACATTGCAGATCATTGTTTAGTACAGAAGGTTCTTGAACTTTCATCAATGCAGTGGCTCTTGGCTTTGCTGACAATGAAGAGTTCTTATGGTTTGTTTAAAAAACAAACAGTTTGGGCTTCCCTGGTGGCGCAGTGGTTGGGAGTCCGCCTGCCGATGCAGGGGACACGGGCTCGTGCCCCGGTCCGGGAAGATCACACATGCCGCGGAGAGGCTGGGCCCGTGAGCCATGGCCGCTGAGCCTGTGCGTCCGGAGCCTGTGCTCTGCGACGGGAGAGGCCACAGCAGTGAGAGGCCCGCTTACCGCAAAAAAAGAACACAAAAAACCAAACAAAAAACAGTTGAAAACTACCACACTTCAACTAAAAAGGATCCAAAACAGTTCTCATGCCAGCTGACCCCCCACTTTCCACAGCTGAGAATGGCAGCGGGGTGCTATGTCTCTATATACAGAAACAAGACAGCCTGAAGCTAAATGCATGCCACTGCAGTGTCCACAGGTCCAGCCCCACGGTGCACGCCCTGAGCTACGGCCCCTCCGGAAGGCATCACCCCTACAGCCGCCACGCCAGCAAGGAGCGTCAAGAGTGTGTTTCGGTTGCTTTGTTCTTTTTACAAACTATAAATGTGTACAGTTGAGAACTCAGGATCCCTAGCCAATGACCAGAGAGTCAACACACCACTTCACAAATTAAAAAAAAAAAAAAAGAAAACGCCAGAAAAATCTTTAAATGCCTTGTCACACCAACAGCAAAGTGCACAGAGTGAGGAGAACATGAGAGCCTTTTCATTTTGAAAATGTTTGGAAATATGTACAACTTTCATACAGTTTCCGGGTGCTCCAGACACCCATGGCCACTTCACGTGAACCACCGACAATTGCTAGAGCACTCTGAGAGAGTACGATATGATCATGATCCAACTGGGTAATTAAACCTAATGAGGGCAACAGACTCGTCTCCGGTGAGAGGTGCGTCAATTACGGCGCTCCCTACTCTAAGTTATTCACAAGGAGACAGATCAACAGTTGTTTTTTTTTTTTTAATTCATCTTCCTCCTCCTCCTCCTCCTCTTCTTCGTCCTCGTCTTCTTCATCTTCCTCTTCCACCTTTTCCCGGGCAACTTTAGCAGGACCCTCGGTGCCATCAAACTTCCCTTTAGACATAGTCTGCGACATCCTTCTCCTATTTCTCCTTCAGCTTCGCTGCCTTGTTGATGTATGGCTGCTTCTCGCTGTCACTTAAGTTATTCCACATCTCGCCCAACTGCTTTGCCACATCTCCAGTAGAGATGCCAGGGTTTGTAGATTTGATCTTGGGGCGGAATTCAGAACAGAAGAGGAAAAACCCAGACGGTGGCCTCTTGGGGGCATTCGGGTCCTTCTTATTCTTGCCTCCCTTAGCTGGTCCGTAATCCTTCATTGCCCGATCATAGCGCACTTTTTCTGCCTTTGCCATTTCATCGAATTTAGACTTCTCTTTCCCAGACAGTCTTCCACCTCTCAGAGCATTTCTTGGAAAATTCTGCAAAATTGACAGGGACCTCGGGGTTTTTCTTCTTATGTTCCTCTCTGCACGTCTGCACAAAGAAGGCATAAGCAGACACCTTGCCCTTTGGTTTCTTGGGATCACCGTTAGCCATCTTGACTGTATTGTTCGCTAGTCTGGGTAGCGCAGGGCACGACGCGTGGCTGAGCGCTCCACAGCCTCGCGCTAGCTGCCTCCACGAGAGCCGCCTGATTGGCCAGCGGGCTCCACTGTAGATGTATTTTTGATGTGTTTGTTGGGGGAGATGAGTTCCACATCCTCCTACTCCACCATCTTGATCTTCTCTCCTAAGTGCTAATATTTTTTAAAAAATAAATCTCTCAATTTTATCTTTTCTTAAATGCATTTAAACTAGTAATTTCTAGTTAAATTATTTATAATTTTTGACTGAGTCTCTCTTTCATCAACAGTCTCCTATACCCTTAATCTTGTTTCGGGAGTTTCTCTTTACATGCTAGTCTTAAAAGAAACTAGGTAGTCCCATGTTTTCAGCATCCATCCCTAATGGAGGTTGTATTTACTCTTATATCTCACTTTCCTTACAGCTGTGAAGTGGAAGATATTTCTTCCGAGCTCCCCATGTCTTCTCTTTCTTGCAAAAATTCTGTATCACTGAGGCTTCCGCAGTAGTTCTATACCTTATTCACTACTTTCATCTCCAAACATTCTAGAAATTCCCGTTATTTCTTGAAGACCTTAGGCTCTGGATCACATCTTTTTTTTTTTTTTTTTTTTTTTTTGTGGTATGCGGGCCTCTCACTGTTGTGGCCTCGCCCGGTGCGGAGCACAGGCTCCGGACGCGCAGGCTCAGCGGCCATGGCTCACGGGCCAAGCCGCTCCGCGGCACGTGGGATCTTCCCGGACCGGGGCACGAACCCGCGTCCCCTGCGTCGGCAGGCGGACTCTCAACCACTGTGCCACCAGGGAAGCCCAAGATCACATCTTTCTACTTCAGCCTAGCAGCTGTCATCATTTTTATTGGCCTCTAAATCCCTGTGTATCACTAGTATAAATCTTGGCCTCCAAGTTCATGACTTCTTTCTCCCTTATGACCATTTTCTTAATTTCATTTTAGCCATCAGTCTCTATTATCTTCAATTCTGACCCCCAAAATCTCAAATGCAAATATCACACTCAATGACCCCAGTCTTCTCTCTGCCATAGTCCTTGCTCAATAATCTTACTACAGCAATTTCTCATTAACATCTTGATCTCAAATCCAGTGATTCCACAGTTTCTCATTATTCTGTAGTCATATCTCATTCTTCCCTCTCCTTTGGCAGAGCTTGTGTTTCAAATGCATCATTATAATTGCTCATTTTCCACTATCTTTTCACGATTCACGTTTATACTTCCATTCTTGAGTCCATGGTCCATTATTTTATCACTCTCTTAAACATAATTTAAAAATCTCACCTGTTTGTTAATATTTCTATAAAATACCAACCATGATGAATTCAATAATTTATCTTCTCAGTACCTGCACTCAAGCACCTGAATGAAAACTGGGAGAATATCGCCTTTCACTTGAACTTAATCATACCAAACATTTGATTTGGTTGACCACTTCCTCACCTTGAAACAATTCTCTTTCTTGATTTTAAGACTTTTATTTTCTATCTAAACTCTACACATGTCATCTAGTTCCCCAAATGTCAGTACTATCTATGTTACAAAAAATTTCAATTATATGTCCCGGGTTCAAATTCCTCTTCTGAGTTTAGGCATGTCTTCCCGACATCTTCACATGTGTCTTATAGGTGTGCCAAGATTAATATGGCCAAAAGTTAACTCTTTTTCTTCTTTCAGTTTTATTGACCTGTAATTAACATACAGCACTGTATAAGTTTAAGGTGTACAGCACAATGACTTGACTTACATATATTGTATAAGCTAACTCTTGATTTGTCCCAAACTGAATCCTTCTTAAATATTTCTTATCTCACCAAATGGCTCCACTGTTCTCTCATTTGTTCAATCCCTGTTTCTTTTCTCTTCCTCAACCCCCACATTCAATCCAGTGCCAGTTCTGTTGATTTTAATTCTAATACATACCTTGAAAGATATCATTCCAGCTCTCGTCCCCTTTTGCTTAGATATGACTGTGGCAGCCTCTGACTTGCATTCTTCCTTTAATTGCTCCTCTACAACCAGAGCAATATTTTTATAGCATACATCTGATAATGACACTTTCCTTTATTCAGAAGCCCCTCCAATTTCACGTGGTCCTACGATTACTGAAACTGTTGGCCCCTGACAAGTTCAACATCCTCACCTCCTTCTGTTTACACCCTTTCAACTGCACTGACTTCACTTCTGTCCTTCAAACCTGTCAAGTTCTACTGGCTTCAGTGCTTTTGCAAAAACAATTCTTCCTTCAGGGCCTTTGCACAATCCACTAGTTAGGGCTTTTGCATACACAATCTACCATTCCCTTTTCGAAGCCGTCTCCTTTTCATCCATCATATCATCACATCCATCATCCATCATATCCTCCTAAGGTTGTCCTTCCTATCATATCTTAGGAGGTACGGCTCCTACTTCCAACCCAGTATTTTCTTTTTATGATGAAAACCTGCTCCTTTCTTTTCTAGCACTTACACCAGTTTTAAATAATAGCATTATTTATTTGTTGATTATTGCTATTATTATGTGCTTTTCCCATTGTATTGAAAAATATCTATGAAGGCAGGGTCATATATTTTACTAATGATAGCATGCTGGTTTTAAACACAATGCTTGACATTTGATATTGGTTAATTAAAATATATTTGGATCATTAAATGCGTATATGTGTTTTCATAGAAAAGACGTAATTGGTTAGTTGTATATAAGTAGTAAGACTCATCTGACAGTTACTGGGCTTCACAGATTTAATATAGGACACCACATTTTACTTAGTGTCATTTACTTTACATTTTAGGTATCTGTTTAGAATCAATTAATCCTTTTAGTACTGGCTTGGAATTTTTTAACTAAAAATAAAACTGAAAGCAAAGGTTATAGATATAAATTTTCTCCTCTATTAAAACTCTACTTGTTCTTTAATGTCAAATGTATATTTCTTCTGCACTCTGAAAACTTTGACCACCTTTGTCTTCACTCACCTTTCCTCCTCTCAACTCTTACAGCTTTCATTCTCAGTAACGCTTATTCAGGACTCATATTCTGTTTTGAATTGTTGATCATATTTTGAAAAATTTATGCCTTGACTCTAGAAGTAGAGTGTACTTATTTTCAAATCCCACAATTACTTTAGCACCCAATAATTACTGACTGTCTAATAGTCAGGAAATTGCATCATCCATCACTTTATTTATGCTATTTATAAGTGCCATCTCAGATCACAATTATCAAGTTAAGTCAGTGATAAGTAATTTCACACACATGTAAATTCATATAATCAGGATAAGGATATTATGGGGAAATATCCTTTACCAGCCTTCAGATATTACCTTACCTCATTAATCATCTTTCTATCTACAGCTGGGCTTCATGATTGAACAACAAACTTTGTTTCACACTCCATACCTATCAGTTGGTCATTGTTTTAGGGTAGTTGTGGTTTGAGAGATCCAGTGGTACTCCTTGTGTTATATTGCAGCCAGCACAAATTCTGGCTCATAAAATGTATTCAACTAATCTTGGTTAAATAAATCATTTACTGGTATGTGACTTAAGATGCTTAATGGCATTGCTACAGTCATTGATATTACCACCAATAGCAGTAACAGAAGCAGCAAAAATCCAACATTATACATCATTTGAAATCACTTGTACTCTTTCTGTCTTCTCTAGTCTGTCAGAAAATAACATCAGAGAAAAACAGTGTGCATATTTCTTTGTCTTTTGATCACAACCTCAATAATATTTCCCCAAGTCTCTCTGTTAATAGTGACATGCCTACACTTTGCTTCACCTGAGAAGAAGCTGTCTGAGAACTGATGGATGTGGACGAGAGGGTAGCCAATTAGGTAATGGCCTCCAGCAAGAGCGGACTCTGTAGAAGAGTCGCCTTTGAACTGTGTGGAGTTGAACTAAAGGGCACAGCTGTTACATAAATCAGAGAGAAAAGGACAAGGTTACACCTTTGGTTGACTCAACAGCTATATTTTCTCTGCTCAAATAGTAGAGTAGTATAAATAGTAGTAGTAGTATAATGATAGCTAATACAATACTCAGATTAATTACGTAATCTTGACTTCAATTATTTAGATAACTCAAGAGAGTAGGGAATTATATCCAAAATTAAAGCGTTAATTTCAGAAATGGAGACATTGCCATAAAGGGTTTCTATCAGAAAATAACTCATAGGGAGCCTGTTATTAAGTGACTTAACACTTTGATGGCAAAGAACATTATCAACAGGACCAGTAGCTATAAATTTAAAGCCAGGGATCTAATATCAAATTTATTAAGTAGATATAGAGAACATGTCACAAATAAGTTTGTAGATATCTTTCTGTAAGAAATTTTTTTCTAACTACTTGTTCGATTTCTGAGCTTGGCTCTGACTTGATAAAAGGAACTGACTAGTCAAAGGAAAAGATGAGTCTGTGCCCAACTGTTCTTATATATTATTGTTAATTTTTTTTTTTGCCATAACAGAGATCACCCATGCTTTATAATTTGTGCAAAAGTAGTGTGCTGAAATTGGAGATGCAGTATGGACAAAATCTCTTGCTACTCCCAAGTGTGTGTACATTTATCAGCAGGCATCTCAGAATCTATTTTTCTTTACTGATGTGCTTCTTTTGTCTTCAGAACAGCTAAAAATTAAATTAATTGCAATAGTGTTATAATTTTAATGAGAAATAATAAAATGTGAAAAGTCAAGTTTTTATTATGCAATTATATTTCTTTCTTAGCATTTAAATGCAGTGGAATTGACTTGCAGCTGATTCTCAGGGTCCAGGGAAAATTTTGTAAAGGTAACAATTACTTAGGAAGTTAGCTGTACCATGAGTTTATCATTTTAAACTCTCTCTGAAGATGTAAACTGAGCCCTTAGAAACCTAATTCAACCATCCGAAATATACAGAAGTTCAAAGTAGGAAATAAATTGTATCTTTCATCAATCCTATTAATTTTAAAATTTAAGATGGCCACTTTTATTATGCTCATTTGTTCTAGAAAGTAAATGATTATTTAAATTTTAAAATTTTCACAGTAACATGATGCTTCATATACTTGGTGAACACAAATGTGAACACATGTTCACATATATGTGAACACATATTCAGTACAATTCAATATTGAATATATTGAATTAATAAAGGTATAAGATCAAACTAAGGAATAAAGTAAAAGTATAAAATGAGCCCTTATTTGTGAATGAATTAATACAGATTACTTTTAGAACATTTTGGGTATGTTGCATCTTAGATAATGATAATTTATACATGTATGGTGCTTTTTAGTTTGCAAACTACTTCTGTAAACATTTTTCTTCTCCAGTAAGCCCTGTGGGAAGGGCTAGGCAGGTTTTTTTTTTTTTTTTTTTTTTTTTTCTCATTTTTCCTTAAACATCTTTATTGGAGTATAATTGCTTTACAATGTTGTGTTAGTTTCTGCTGTATAACAAAGTGAATCAGCTATATGCATACATATATCCCCATGTCCCCTCCCTCTTGCATCTCCCTCCCACCCTCCCTATCCCACCCCTCTAGGTGGTCACAAAGCACTGAGCTGATCTCCCTGTGCTATGCAGCTGCTTCCCACTAGCTATCTATTTTACATTTGGTAGTGTATATATGTCAATGTTACTCTCACTTCGTCCCAGTTTACCCTTCCCCCCCTCATGTCCTCAAATCCATTCTCTATGTCTGTGTCTTTATTTCTGTCCTAAGCAGGTATTTTTATTACCTAAAAAGAAACTGAATCACAGAAAAGTTATTTGATCACTTCACGCAACTAATAGGTAGCAGAACCAGGATTTAACAGAACATAGAGTCACTCTATAAATACCATCACATTCATTTTCCCCTAACAGCCAACAGTATTGTCTATAAATACTCTTAATTGATTGACTGTTTTAGAAAGAAATACATTCCTTAAGATTTCATCAAATTTTGCCAAATAACTTGGTAGGTATTTCATGTGATAATTTGTGCAGTAACTTGTTTTTCACTAAACTGTACCCTCAAGATTTATCTCTCTGTATTTAAGTAGATATATGTTTCAAGGATTGTGTCCTCTGGCTTCCATCAGGGGTAAGTGACAGCTGTCTGTGCATTAATGAAGCACAAAGGCTGTTTTCCATCAACGGAGGAAGAGATCATTGCTTTTCACCCTCATCCTTTGAACTATTTAATTTTACAGCCATCTGACTCAACTTTTATTCTTTTAGCATGTGTTCTAGAATTTTAAAAGGAAAGAAGGCAGAAAAGTTCAACACCTAAGTAGACAGCTTTGTCAAATGTTACTCCCACATTGTTTTACAAGGTTCTTTTTGTTCTGTAGTAAATGGCAGTGTCTTTCACTGAAGGAGTAATTTATAAATATCTCCTTTTGCTTTAGACTTCTATGTTCCTTATAGAACTCTTAAGTTCGGCTCAGAATATATTTTTCCCTCTTGGGAAATAAGAGTAGAACATTTTGTTCTCTGATATTAACTCAATGTGTCGCTATTAAATAGATGCTACAGGGTGGAAAACGGACATGCAAAAATCATTCTTCAGGTTTCTTTCCACTTTTGAAAAATGGTGGGGTTAGAAGGAACATGATCTCTTCTGAGTTCTGGCCGGGAAAGATATAAGGAGCAGCCCCTGACATTCAGAAGCCCGCCTGGCACTCACAGCTAGGTCATGTTATTCTCTAACTAGACATAAACTATCTCACAGAATACCAACCTCAGACAAGGTTACTCTGAGATCATGATAAAAGGAGATAAAGCAAGGCCACTTCATAATTCTGTCTAAGCACAGACAAAAACAATGTCACTATGCCACCCACAAAATATCAAACACCCCCTTACTCATCCAGAATTCATGACTGCTACTTCTTTATCAATTACAGTTTTATCTTCATTCTTATCTCCCCTCCTTGTCAATTAGGTGTGTTGAGATACACACTCATGGAAGTTCCCCTGTTTTCTGACAACATGCAATCTTGTGTGAACCCCTGCTTCCTTAGATCCTCTTGCTCCAAATCAGCCAGTCAAAACCAAAATCCAATGAAAGGTTCTTTTCAACCATCTCTTAGACACCCCATGATTCCCAATACAGTAAGTATTAAATCAGACCTGTCTCAACTAGAATTGTATTCCTGGTGATCTTTGGCTGCAGGACATTGACATATTTTTGCTCTTTGTCTCAGTTTGTTACTAGTTATTTGAAATTGAGCAAATTATTTAGGTACTCTGGTCTTTGTTTCTTCTCTATAAAATGGAGACGTTTATATTTACCATAAGATTGTTAAGGTGTTTGTTGAGATAAGCAATTTAAAGTACCCTAATTGTGCTGTAACACAGGAATTAGTATTATTATTTCTCTCATTTCATAGTATTTTTTCCTTTTCCTTCTTTTTCTGATTTTCCCCAAATTCAATCATAATAATCTTCTCTGTTGTTTGATCTATGATTTGTAACTCATATGATTTTTAAAATCTACAAACAAAACCTTCCTTTTGGGAATTCCCTGGCAGTCCACTGGTTGGGACTCTGCACTTCCACTGAAGGGGGCACGGGTTCTGTCCCTGGTCAGGGAACTAAGATCCTGCATGCCGTATGGCACAGCCAAAAAAGAAACAAGAGAAAAAGAGACGTTCCTTTGAACTGTTTAATTGGGAATCAGAATTTTGACAGTGGGTTCAGCAAGTTTATAACCATTGTCCTGACTTTGCTTTACTATCACCACACTTGAGAAAAAACTCTGCTGCCCTTGGAAATCATTTATTGACAACCCTGAGTTCCAGGGTGTGAACTGGGCAATGTGGACACAAATGAATTAGATGTCATCCTACCATCAAATAACACATGTTCCTCTCCAATAATATGCCAACTATCAGCCATACTAATAGTTCTTAAATATGTTTCTAATCCAATATGTCTGCTGTTTATGACACAGTCCTGTAGTCATAGTGCTACACCAAGCTTCTCATTTGGTGAGATGGGATTCACTGACAAATTGGATAATAAATCCAGAGACTAATCAAATTCAAATACACCCTCAAGAAATCTGACAGATAGAAAAGGAGGAATTGGAAAAATTCTGCATTCACTGGGAATTATAATAGAAACTATAAATTAAGCAGGAAAAAATAATGAGAAGATTTGGAGAATTTGAACAACACAAGAAACTATCATCTTCATCACATTTATGTGTGTGTGTGTGTGTGTGTGTGTGTGTGTGTGTGTGTGTGTGTAGCTTCACCCAATAAACCAAGCAAAATCATAGTTTTTAGACATATGTAGAACATTTACAGAGTTTGACCCCATCCTATCCCATAAAGGAAGTCTTAAGAAATATCAAAGAATTGGTAATACATGGACAACCTTCTCTGGCCAAAATTTAATAAAAATAAGCAATAGATTTGGAGGATTTCAGATTCTCTTTTCCAAAACTCAAGGGATCTCTGGCTTTGTGTAGCTCTTTGGGACCCTGTGCCACTGCCGTTGAAGTCAAAAGCCAATGACTTTAAGAACTCAGTACGTGATAACGCTTCATCCCTTTGCTTTTTCATGCTTCCAAAACTTCCCCAACATCTACTGCCTGGAAGATTGCTTAAAAAACATTAAAAAAGAAAAGTAGAACAGATATAAACCAATAGAAAAGGCAGTAGACCAGTGTAAGCAGGGATAAGCATAGCTTTGGTGGACAGAAAGAGTTAGATAGTATTCTTGGGTCTGGTATGACTAGCGCAAGAGTACTTGGTAGGAAGAAATAGGGCATATGATTGAGCGTGAAGAGAGCAACCAAATCAAGCAGCTTTGGGAAAATTTACACAGAGAAGTTTAGACTGGAAGCAATGAACAATGAGCAACAACTTTGTTTTCTGAAATTATAACATTGGGTTCTTAGGAAACTCAATTTGGCAACTGTATAGACAGCATTTCAAGGAGGAGAGACAACTTGGAGAAAGCACATTTATGAGGTAATAAACGCTTGGTACCAAAAAATGTCAGAGTCAGGCAAGTGGGTAATTAAACGAGAGTATGCACCAGCATAAGAAACCAATGTTCTGGTTATTGCTTCTGGAGTGGTGTTCTCAAGTTATCCCTGATAAATATTTCTATCTGGGCTAAGTGATTTAATGAGGGCAAGAAGTTCATATACCAGTGTACAAAGAAAAGTGGAAAAAGAGAGGAGGAGCTCAGTAGCAAAAAATGACTGAGGGAGTGATTTTATAATTGATGAAGGTATGAGTACCACCGTGCTTACCACCTCCACTTCTTACTCTGCCAAAACACACTGGCAAGTGGGAAACAATATTAATCCAGGAAGATAAATCCGTTCTTTCATCCATATAAGAAAAAACTGAGTGTGATGCTAAAGGGCATTTTGAATTTAGTCCAATCCAGCTATAATCTTACATTTTATAAGCTTCCACTTGGCATAAAGAGCCCCAATGTTGATATCCAAGGAGGAAAGAAGGGAAATAATACTTTGACAGTTTTTTTCCCCTAGTGTTTTCTTTCTTATACCTTTTCCCTCATGTCTTTTTCTTTATCTTTATATTTGAGTTGGGGAAATTAGTATGAAGATGAATGAAAAAATGCTATCATGCCTTTTTTGTTGTTGTTCTGATATATCTTAAAAAAAAAAAAAACAAAAACGGTACTGATGAACCTAGTGGCAGGGCAGGAATAAAGACGCAGACGTAGAGAACGGACTTGAGGACGTGGTGGGGAAGGGTAAGCTGGGACGAAGTGAGAGAGTGGCATTGACATATAAACACTACCAAATGTAGAATAGCTAGCTAGTGGGAAGCTGCTGCATAACACAGGGAGATCAGCTCCATGCTCTGAAACCACCTAGAGGGATGGGAGGGAGGCTCAAGAGGGAGGGGATATGGGGATATATGTACACATATAGCTGATTCACTTTGTTATACAGCAGAAACTAACACAACATTATAAAGCAATTATACTTCAATAAAGATATTTTAAAAATTTAAATATCTTGGAAAAGGTTAAAATGACTAATTTTTCTTTAATATTGACGCAGTATGGATTTTAATTTAGTTTTTATTATATATTGAAATAAATTCCACTCAAATAATGGTTTACTTAAAATTCAGGACACTAGATATTTTTGGAAATAATTTTATACTCTTAATTAATTACATGTATAATTTATTATATTATAGATGCTTAAAATAAAAATACAACCCCATTGATTCAATCATGTATAATAACATAGAGTGATTCAAAGAAATTTTGAGCTCCGTGTTTTAATTCAGTATCCTTCTTTGCAGTATAAATGAACATTTGGTAAAATTTTACTGTACAATCATCGAAATAACTTTTCTTAACAATATATTTCATGCAGTTTTATTATTACTCTTCTTACTTTAAAATTTCACAGAAGTGTAATTTAATACACATTTTAAATAGAAAGGTATTTTCATAACTATTGTAGCTACTAGCTACAAAACACCTCTTAGCACCTTCATCAGAACAGAGCTCCCACATCATAACTAGCTCAATAAAACTGGTTAAACATTTACTCAGGAAATAAATAAAAACCAATTCTGCCTTCAATTAAAAAAAGGACAGCCTGAGGTATGCAGATGATCAACAGACTCAGCTGTCATTTAAAAAAATGTTCAGATACTGAAATTTTCATTTAATTACCTTTTGAACTTTGATAGTATTTTATAAATCATAAGGCTGTATTAGTCAGGGTCCCAGCAGGAGACAGATGACACAATCAATTGAGTAATTGAGGAGAGTTTAATAAAGGGACTACTTCCAAAGTCATGGACAGGATTTAGAGATACCAATAAGGTACTGTGAAGTTCCCTGGGGCTAACAACTGTTTGAAGTCGTGTTTATCCCAGGACTTGAAAGGACACCAGGACGGAGTGGTTCCTAGAATAGAGAGAAATGGCGAGGGTCATTTGACAGGAGCTGTGGTCTTTGGTAGTAACCTGTCAGGGAGGAAGCATGGAGAATAAATACCCAAACTTCATTCTCCTTTCTACCCTGTGGTGCTTCCCATTGACTAAAGTCATAAGTAAGCCTCAGTGCGTGGGACCCTGTTGATGTACTTTGTACTAGTTAGCTTTACCTTCAAGACACAGAGCTCAATGAAGAAGGACTGAAATTAGGTATGGGAGAAAAACAGAACACAGCCAGCTTATGGGCTCAGAAGGATAATTTAGGCATTCACTCAGAAAATGTTTATTGAACATCTGTTATATATACTATGTATTGTGCTAGGCACTGGGGCTAAAAATATGAACAGACCATAATTCTCACAAGTGGAAAAACAACCTGGGTTTTTTTCCCTTTTTCTTTTTTTTCCTTTTTTTGAAACATACAGATTAAAAAGGGACTAAGGAAAACAAAAATAGGAAAAAAATTCACTGTAAAGAAAAGATATTATGAAGTATAAAATAGTCACTCGTAGAAAAAAAATGTAGTGAGAACTACTTTGTATCCCAGCCTCCATGTGCCTTGAAAGATAAAGGCTTGTAAAAATCATTCTGGACCTAAAAATTCCTATAAATGAATAGTAGGCCCAAGTTATATGAGGAGGCATAGGGAATTGATTCATGCTTAATAAACCCTGCAATTAATAAAACCTTGTTCCTCGGCTACTCCTTCCTCTGGGGAGCTCTCAGTATTTTACAGCCCTTGTCAAAGAAGCCTTATAACTCCTCTGTGTTATAAAGAATGGAATAAGTGTGACAGTGGGGTGGGTATTTTTTCTCCCTCTTCTGTACCTGGGATCTTTACCAGGGAATCAATGCTTTGCAGCTCTATCCTTTGGATTTTATACAGCTACTAATGGGTAGCTTTTCTCTGCCTGCAGTAACTATGGCATGCTTGCTGGAGATCATACATCATCCAGTGGTTAATTTTTTAAATTAATTCAAAGAATATTAACTAAACTTTTGTATTTTTAACCCAAGAAAAAATAAATAAATATACACCACCTTCCTTAGTTTTTCTTTGACCTTAAGTTTAATTCTGTACTTGATAAAATGTTCTGTGGTATATATCTAGACTGAGTGTGACATAGGCATTGGTGACAAAAATGACCCATTTAAGAATTGATTGTTTTCTTATTCTACTCTCAATTGCTTACAAAAAGACCTGACTGCTAATGCACATATTGTTGGGATTGATTCATACGGGTTCATAAAGCCATTGTGAGTTTCTTTCAGGCCACTGCTTATCTAGCCTCTGCTATAAATGTCATTAAGCCTGGAAGTAGAAGCAAGAGGATGCCCTTCCCCGCCAGGCAAGACACCTTCGCGTTTTGTATTCCTGAAACTCTGACAGAGGGATGAAAGTTCCCCGTTAGGAAATGAGATATCCCCTAGATATCAACTGGAATTGCCTGACCCCTGGAGACTCACCTGGACATCTCTTCATGACTAATGGAAGCCAAAGAAGTCCTCAAGCTTCTGTACTTTGAGGGGAGGGTGGTGCCTGTGTTTTCCAGATCCCTTCTACCTCTCCTCTCCTTCTTTCCTGACATACAGTCATCGTAATGACATTTATGCAGACATGAAGCAGACTCTACCCTAACTTCCCCCAAATATGCACCCCTCATACAAAGTATCTTCAAGAGTTGTAGAATCGGAGAAGTGTTAGAAGATAAAAGGTCATTTACAGTGGAAATAACTTCAAATTGAACCCTGGCACTTTAAAATGTTAGTCTCTCCATTTCCAGAAAATTTCTACTGATTCTCCCAATCTGAGGACCTCTGCATCTCAGCTGCTTTCTTGCCCACCCATCTGCTTCCTTCTCTCTGCATTTCCCTCTGTGTTCTCCTCCTTCCAAAGAGAGATTAAAACTCATCTCCTTGTCTCAGGCAGGCTTGTTCATCCTTTAGCTTTGTTGTGGCTTCTCCTAACAAGACCCATATTCTCAGGATCTTACCATACCAAGTGCCTTATCAAGGTTCTTCTCGAAAGAAAGACCTATTCTCTCTCTAAAGGGCAAATGGACGATTATTAAGGTAATAGCATTTTCCACTTTGCCATGGTGGAACATATACTTCCTAACAAGATAACCTAGTATTTCCTTTTCTTTTCCTGTAACCTTGAGAGATGAAGAACGAATTCTGCTTACATAATAAAGTAATTACAAATTTGGCAGCTGTGTGTTTTTGACAATAGAAGTGCATGTTTCACAGAGTACTGATAGTATCATTTGAAACTCTGAGCACATACGCAGTGCTTTGGCTGGTGAGTTAAGTACAGTCTTGCATAGATATGGGAACCAAGTAGGAAAATATAAGATGTGCTAGGCTTAAGTTGTGTATTTTCAGATTTTTTTCTTTGGCTTCTGAACCTTGAACAGTAGGACAGGTGATATGATTTTTTTTTTTTTTTTTTTTTTTTTTTTGCGGTACGCGGGCCTCTCACTGCTGTGGCCTCTCCCGTTGTGGAGCACAGGTTCCGGACGCTCAGGCTCAGCGGCCACGGCTCACGGGCCCAGCCGCTCCGTGGCATGTGGGATCTTCCCGGACCGGGGCACGAACCCGTGTCCCCTGCATCGGCAGGCGGACTCTCAACCACTGCGCCACCAGGGAAGCCCAGGTGATATGATTTTTAAAGACCTGAGAAGATCAGTCCTAATTTTCTACATTATTTACAAACCAGCTTTTGGATATCTAAAATCTCTTTCAAGCAAAGTTTGCTCTTCTGAGAATAAGTAAAACTAAGATAGGACCACAGGAAATATGCATCGAGCACCTGAAGGGGAGGGGAGTGAGTGAGAAAGGGAAGGACTGCAGTCACCTAAGCTAAATCTTAGCTGTGCTAGGAAAGCAGCAAAAGAGAAGACAGGATTGATGCCATTAAAGTGACTTCCTGGTTATGTCTGTGGCCTTTACTATTCAAAGTATGTATTAAATTAAGAAGCTCACTGATTGGAGGCAAAGTGGATGTCACGTGATTTTTGTATCTTGGAAGAGAGCATGGGACAGCGCTCAAGTTCAGATCTATTTCAGTGTTATGAGTGAAAAAAGAAAGAAAAAGAAGATATTGGGGTGTAGAAGACTTATCAGGGTCGAAGAGAAAGTAGATGGAAGTTGGAAGATATTCTTTTGTCATTTATGTTCTAGTACTCTTTTAATTTGATTTAAAATGAATAATTTACCTCATGAACAAAAATGCTCTCATGGTCCAGGTTCCAAGATGTGCTCCAGATTATAACAGCTGCAAATGAAAAATACCAAGATGGTACCTACAGATCAGGACAATGGACAGCATCAGCTAAGGACATCTTTGACATGGCTGGGGAGCTCCTCTAAGAGGTGTTTTGTTTTTCTTTTCTTTTTATTAAATATTTACAATATTGGGTTAGTTTCAGGTATACAGCATAATGATTCAGTTTTTTGTTTTATTTTGTTTTCAGCAAATATCTTAAATATATTCAGAGTCAAGGCCTCTCCAGGTACGATTACACTGTTATAATCTTGTCACATGGCTTCCCAGAGTAAAGCAAAACAAGCTCTATTTGACGAGATCCTTACAGACACTGTTTGGCTGACCACGTTCACCATATAGTTTACATACAGATCAATACAGATTGAGTTCCAATTGAATCTGAGTCCTGGCTTCTAATGGTTTCCTCTAAATTATAAGCGGATCACTTTTGCATCTTCCTAACTGAATCAGGGATTTTAACTTATTTACTTTCACAGACTATGACCTAGGAGTACAAATGCTCACCTAACTAAAAGCCTAGTGGACCACTTAGCAGAAAGCTTTATCCCCTCCTCAGGCTTACTTATAGAAATCCAATAGGGCTTTGCTCCCCCAGCTATCACGAGCTGCTCTGAGTTTTAAAAGGTTGTCTTTGTCTGTTTGATAACATCTGCTCCACACTCTGGTCATATGGTAGCCCTTAGGAAACAGTTCTCTAAGGCAGAAGCATATTTCATAAGATTCATATGATTTACAAACAAGAATTTTAAGTTCTAATTAGTACTTTCAGGGTGATTCATGCAAAAGAAAGATTTACATTTGCATGTCAACGAAAACCTGCTGCCTTAGAAACCCTTGCTAAACTATGTAATTAATCTTTGTACATGAGGAAAGATTTATTTTTCTTGCTTCCAGTTCTCAGGAACAGATTCAGACAGCCTTAGTGTCTTAGATATTTTAAACATCCTTGATTATTGCACCATGAGGTTTTAGGATTGGTATGTGGTGTGAGGAGAGAAAAACATCTAGTCCTCAAAGAGTTCCTTTTCTTTTACTATAATAGCCCTATTGTTTCTCTCCTCCTTCTCCCTTCCTCCTACTTTCCTCTCTCTTGTCTTCTCCTCCTCTTCCTTTCTCCTGCCTTTCCCTCTCCAGCATTGTATTTCTCTTTTAGAAATATTTAGGACCAGTGCTTGCTGTGTGGTAACTTTGATTTTGTTAGCTCTTATATTAGGATTACTCATTTTCACACTGTGCAATTAATTTAAAAATGCTTTATTTTAAAGTTCTTTCAAATTTTAACTAAGCACTACCATGATAATTGGATTTCTAATTTTTAGATATTACATTATTTTTTTAAACGTTGGCTCCTTTGTCCAATAAGCTGATTCAGTGGAAAGAATTAATACACAACTGGAACCTGAGAGATATTTGTAACAGTAAATAAAAGGTACTTAATTCCTTAGGTTAGATTCATATAATGCTTGTGAAAGAAGTGATTTTATATATATATATATCTTATATATGAGTTCCATCTCTCTCTCTCTTTATATATATATATATCTTATATATGAGTTCCATCATTTCAGTATACCTTCTTTTGGAAGACCAGAATTACCCTTTATTTTTTTCATAGTATTTTGTAAATTTGGAATCGTGTATCATTCAAACTAGCAAGAATGAAAGTGCTCCCTTCCCATGACCACATTGATTCTGGTCTGATCTAAGTTGAATTGATCAGAGTTTTTCTTGCGATTTGTGCTGGAGCTCTCAGGAAACATACAACATGTAAGACTGGGACCAGCAGTGGTTACCTTGCTGCCCTAGGAAAAGATTCTATCTAAAAGCAAAACTAAACAGAGGCAGGTGGCGTTGGATGAGAGCAAGAAAGGAGACTGAGAGAGCTGATGCCATTGACTGCATTCCTGGAGGTTTACACATGGAAGGTACTATATATATATATATATATATATATACACATACATATATATGCTATATATATATGTAGCATATATATGTATATATATATGCTATATATATATATATATATATATATATATATATATATATATATATATATATGGTGATGGAATGTATGACTTTATTGGACAAAGAACAGCCAAAAAAAATCAGGGAGGAAAAATGGAGCATGGCACATCTGGGACTTTAAATATTTGTAGTAGCTGAGGTTTCAGGGTGCTGGTTGTTTAGTGGCAGGGATTAGCTGAAGTGTATAAGGGACTGATTATGAGAAGGACCTTGATTGCCAAGTTAAGGAGCTTGGATTTGCTCCTGAAGGCAATAAGGAGCCATTAAAGGCATTGAAGCAGGCATCTGACATGGCTAGATTTGCCCAAAGCTGATCTGTGTTGAGGAAATATATAAAGTTGGAATAATTTTTAAATATCAACATTGCTGTTTCCATTCAGAAGCATCAAATCAATAGTAGGAAAATTTGAAGGTCTAAATCTAACTCTTAAAAATCAATTAAAAAATGAACAACTGTGAGTTTATCTTGTCATTTATGATATTATAAAACAGTGTGGAGACATTGTTATGAATATATCGATTTGATCTTCGAGATTCCAGTTATATTATAAAAGCTAAGTTAGCAAATAAAAAGCACTACAACTGCTGAAATCTGAATCAGTAGAAATAACTAAATTTAGAAAATAGAAGAATTAACTTTAGAGTGAGGTACTACAATGGGAATTACTTTGGTTCTATTGTTTCAGAATAGACAGCCACATTCAGAAATCAAGTAAACCATAAATGTGTAAATATTCTGTATATTTAAGATAATGCAAACTGTATATCAAGTGCACTCAAATTTAAATAATATTTTTTATATTAATATACAGTGCTTTTCACTGTGAAAAGTTCTTTTCTATCTATGTTTGCTAATCCCAACATCTCTGTGATTCGGGCTCTGCAGCTTACTTTACAGATAAGAAAACTGAGGCTCGAAGATGGTAGTACTAATGTGCTCAAGGGCGCACAGAGAATCTGGCCAAACTGAGATTTGTATGTGTCTGAATCTAAAGCCCAGGGCTTTTTGATTTGTTTTTGCTTCAAATACTGTATTCGTTGCTTTTCAAGACAGCATAACAGCTGACCAAGGGCAGCCAGCTAGCTGAGTCAGGAATTATGTGTCTACCCCGTACGGTGGATGCTTGCGGTGAGTCTGGCACAGTCCAGTGAAACCAGAGCCTTGCGCTACCCTTCTGCAAGTGAGCCTTGTCCATAGGCTTTTGATTGCAGTAGCTGGTAATACTTCAGATTACTGCAGACACTACAGCATTACTGCAAACACCTCTGGTATTTCAGTTCCCTGAAGGAGAGTAATCTTGCGCTTGATCTTTCGCCCTTGAGTCTTTTTTCTCTTTTACTTCTCCTTGCCAGCCAAGATAAAGGTTAGAATCTCTTCCCAGTATTAATGTGACTAAGCACCCAGTTTACATGAGTGACTACCTTCCTTCCGATGGGTTGATAGCCAAATATCAATATTTTTCACCCAACTTGAGGCATTTCATTGTCTGAACTCTTGCTGTAGACTTGGTTAGGTAAGAATGGTAGTCTAGATCAACATGGGGCCACACAGGCTTTTGGATGCTGGATTTTCACTTAATGCCTGTTCCCTCAGGGATGAGTACTTAGAGCTCCTGGATGCCACCGTGTCTTACGTGTTTTGGCAGTACCTCTTCTCTCTGTTGCCTGGCTAACTCCTACCCAGTCTTCTACTCTCAGCTCACACATTTCTTTCTCCCCAAACCTTTCCAGACAGCATTAGTGTTAATTTAGGTTTTTCTTCTGTGAGTTCCCACTTGTATTACAGTGGATTTCACGTTGTATTGCAAATGTCTATTTCTCAGACTCAGCAACGTCTTAGATGGAGGGCCTGTGTTTTCGTCTTTTTCGTCCCAGGGCTGTTTATAAAGAATCTGGAACCAATGAATGTCTGTGGGAGAAAAGACTGACTGCCTGAGTGAAAACAATGGGCCTTTGAAATAGGATCCCTAAATATATGTCTTACATGTATAGACAATTTCTATGAATAGCTTACACTTTTGGCCTTTAGAATTATTGGAAGAGCCTCTTGGTGGACACGCACTGGGAAACACAGGCAAAGAGAAATGAACTAATATTTATTTAGGACCTTGTCCTAGGACTGATTAGAACTGGCTTATGTATATGTTATCCCATTTAATCTTTACAGTAATTCCAAAGGCAAATATATTCTATCTCTTCCTTTTATGAATGAACTAAGTTTTAAAGAAGTTGAATTACCTTCCACTAAATTCTAACATTTAGTAAGTGAAAATGGGACAGAATCACAGGAGAGAAAGCTCAAAAGTCTGATAGACTTAAATTTAAATACTTGCTCTGCATGTAATGTCTAAAATTTGGGGTATTTATTCTCCCTAAGATTCTTCTGTGTATATGCACATTTGTGTATATGTGCACATTTGTGTGTATGAACCATGGACCTGAGAATGCCTGATTATGAGTTTGTTGCAAGGATAAATGAGCTGATACACATAAAGTGTGGCCAGATGGTGATTATTCTGCTTTCAAAGCCCAATAATTACTGAGTACTATACAGTCTTCTCTCTTCTCACTATACTAAGCTTTCCTCAGAAAAAGCAAATCACTGCCATATTGTGGATATCAGTGAACAGTTTGGGTCTTCATTAGCTGAAAAGTGGGCAAAGGAACATCCTCAAACCATTCCTGAGGGATTTTACTCCTAAGATGTTCCTTGAGGAATGATAGCAGTCCAAGGCAGACCTAGAAATGAGCTTCTGTCTGTCATGCTCCCAGCAAGATCCAACCCTGGGACAGTGCTTGGACCAACCAGGGTAGTGTCTCATCCACTGTAGCCTGACATGTAGGCCATCTGACTACATTGGATCGTGTTCGAATTGACTTCATTGTGGTCTCTGTGTACTGGCAATTGCTTTAGCTTTTTGGAGTTCTCCAGAGCAAAGGATCCAGCAAGGAGTACTCTTAGCATTTCCAGGCACCCTGCTAGTGTAGAGCTGATGAGATCCATCTGAAGGATCTCATCATTACCCTTTATTTTTGGAGGGTAAGGACCAAGTCCACGGCTTGGATAGCTCTCTTCTATTTCTTTAGCTCCCCTCACCCACAAAGCACCAGCTGACTAACTCACTGAGGTAATCCACAAAAAAGAAAAGGAAAAAAAAACTGCCTGTCTAGTACATATGACATGGAAATACTGCCTACATGTGGAAAAGGTTTAAAAAATGTGACAAAGTAATAAAGTCTCTTTTTATAAATTGGAGAATATTCATCAGAGAAAGTTAAGGGGAAAAATCAAGGGAGATAAAAACATTTCTCTGTAGTGGCTGTCAAGGCATTGTGCTTACAGATGCTACATTAACTGCCTGAAGTATGCTTCTGTGCTTCTTAAGGCAGTAGAAGCTTTCAGGGCCAAGTGGAGCTGCACTTCACAGTTCCTCTTAATGAAGTCAGTGTGAGCCCTCTGAATAGAAACGCCTCAAAGGATGTGGAATGCAATGAGAATCAGGTTCACCCAAAATGATAAAAACCATACAGATGAAGTGAAAGAAATTTTACCTTAGAGCACTGACAAAAATTGTCTCGGCTCCTTGGGGAGCTCAGTCCTGTGTTGGCAGCATTCGTGGTAGAATTTCCTTCGTGGAACTTGGCTTTCTAAAAGCCGCCCAAACTGGAATCAAAGTGTCTTGTGAACACAGAAGTTGGTGTTTTTTAAACTTTATGAGTTATTAGGGAAGTCCCCTCAAATGAAATTAACTTTAGATCATGGAAAACAATGGCAAAAGCCTATAAAGCACAATTCATGTACTGCAGATGAGCTAAAATATAATAGTTAACTCATTGAGTGGGTGGAGAGGGTTTAAGAATTACTTTTAGAAAGGCTAAAACAGTTCAGAGCTATTTCTTAAAAATATCTTATTTCATTGCAGGAAGATCTCTCCCTGCTCTTATTGAAGATTTGGCTCTGTTAGTCATGATTTCTTACCCTTACCTACAATCTATGATTCATTTTTTTATAACATTTTCTGTTTTATGAAAAGCTTTTTTCTTTTCTTTTTAAAAATCCAATCTTACCTGTGATTAGTCCTGCCCTACTTTCCCATGTCACCTTCCAAAAAGTGGTAAAGCCCAAGTTTCCTCCAAAAATAGACATTATTTGAGTCTCCTTGTTCTATAGCTGTGGTGTCATTAGGGACTTCTGTGGCACTGCAGATACTAAGAAGAAATATGTCATTTGGTTCTGAGGTCAGCCTAGTTTAGGGAGGAAAGAGCAATCTGGTGGTGAAACACCCTACAAAATTATATCTCTGATTCAACTCACAGAAAGCTCGCTGGAATTAAAAGACACCACCAATATTTTTTTCCTGCTAACCAGGGCTATATCTATCTGACCTAGATTATCAGACTGTGAAAAGTGGATATGAGTCCTCTGCAAAGTAAAGTCTTAAGGTCTTGGGACTGAAAAGAAGCTTAAGGGCTTCCTATTGCAACACTTCTAATTCTTGGATCTGTCCTCAATAATTTCTCCAAGTGGTTCTCTAGTCTTTTTAGATAGATTTCTAACAAAAAATCTAGTAGTCATGGGAATGTGAGCTCTTTGAGGGCATGGGGACTGCTTTTTTTCTCCCCCACTGTTCTCATCTCTTGAGTCTAAACAGTACTTAGTATCTATTATAACCTTACTAAAAAATTGATGAATGAATTAAGCAATGAAGGACCACCCTGAACTACTCTTAACTGCATAGTAATTTTGGCATAAAAACATATATGTGACCTACTTTCTTTCTACTCCTTCTCTAGCCATCTCTCCTTTACCCCTTCCTCCTCCTTTCCTTGTGTGGCAGGCATAGAAATCACCTATCCTAGAAACAAGAAGCTAACACTTAGCTGTGTGTACACCCAAGGTAACTTCTTATCTGTTCTTGTCATTAATGTGTTTAAAGAAGACTAATTTAATACAAATTAAGGGGTCACTAGCTAGGTGACCCATTTTACTTAAGTTCTTCGTGTCTCAGTTTTTTCATCTGTAAAATGGAGATAATAATTGCATCTCCCTGAGATGTTTGTGTGAATACCCAGTGCGATATTGTATATAAAGTACATCAGAACTGTACCTGACATATAGTTGGCACTCAATAAACATTAGGAAGTTGATGCCTTATGAAATAGTGTTTACTATGTTTATTCATCTTTGACTATTCTGGTTATTTCTCACTGCATAACAAATCACTGCTTTCATTTTTCCTTCCATTGATTGAGCTCAGATGTGTGATTCTCACTATGTGTAAGTGAGGGCCCAGAGACATCTGACTACTTCCCTGAATTGGATGTCTGAGAGGGCACACAACATGGCTGGCAGCTGAAGCTGGCTGTTGACTGGGAGCTCAGCTGAGACTATCAATTAGAGTGTCTACATTTAGCCTCTCGAGGTGGTTTAAGCTTCTCTAAGCATGATGGCTAGGTCGTGAAAGGGATCATCCCAAGAGCAAGCATTACAGGTGACCCAAATAGATGTAGAAAGGCTTAACATGCCCTAGCCTCAGAAGTTATGTGCTGCAGCTTCTGCCATATCCTGTTGATGCAAGCAGTCACAAGGCTTGCCTGGATTTGGTGGGCTGGATAGATTCCATCTCTGGAGTGCCAGAGTGACAAGGTTACATCACAGAACAGCTTGTGAGAGAGAGAGAAATTGTTGCCATCTTTGCAAAGTTTCATCAGCCACATTGACTATCAATTTTTTCCCTTTATATTTGAGATTAAATTCATTTCTTTATTATTTTTCTTCTGAAACATTTAAGGCCATATAGAAAATTTCAACCCTCAAACCCTCTTTTTATATGCTAGGCTTTCAAAAATCTGAAGATTATTTAGTGGCTTTAGCAAACATTTTCTGGATTAATATTATAGATGCTTCAGTTTTTCTGTAGAAAAACATGGTTTAAAAATCTTTTGATACTGATATTGTTCTTAGGGGTTGAATGCGGTGACTGAAATAGCTTTAAAAAAAAGTGGTTAAAAGCAATATACCAGTCATGGTTTGTTTCATTACATTGAGTTAAATAGTGTAGCTGGCCATTTGTTTCACTCTCTTACCTTCAGATCACCCAACAAAAAGACATTTGAATTAAAATAATTCACACTGTATGTTACTTGGTTATTCATATCCATATCTCTAGTCTATCACAGTCCCAACATAATAATATATAATATTTTATAGTCCTCAGCGTCTCACAATAGCATTTTCACATGCAATATCTCTCTTGAGCTTTATTATACAATTGTGTTACTTAAGTATATGGTATTTCTGCCTTCCCATGAAGGTACTGAAACTCAGAGAGGTTAAAAGCTTTTTCCAGCAAGGGAGCGGGAATTCGAGTTACAGGTATCCACTCTTTGCAAGTTTAAAAATATTCATTCAGTTACCAAATTTCTTTTTAAAATAAATTTATTTTATCTATTTATTTATTTTTGGCTGTGTTGGGTCTTCGTTGCTGTGTGTGGGCTTTCTCTAGTTGTGGCGAGTGGGGGCTATTCTTCATTGGGGTGCATGGGCTTCTCATTGCGGTGGCTTCTCGTTGCGGAGAATGGGCTCTAGGTGCGTGGGCTTCAGTAGTTGTGGCTCATGGGCTCAGTAGTTGTGGCTCACGGGCTTAGTTGCTCTGCAGCATGTGGGATCTTCCCGGTCCAGGGCTCAAACCCATGTCCCCTGCATTGGCAGGTAGATTCTTAACCGCTGCTCCACCAGCAAAGCCCCTCATTCAGTTTTCAAATTTCTGATTCTTTTCCTTATAGAAATCAAAATTAGTATAGGTCCAACACTCATTCCCAACATCTGTCATTTGGCTAACACCAATATAGTATCTAGAAAAGCTGTAATTATTTTCCCAGCTTCCCTTGTAACTAAGTGCTACCTTGTAAAACATTTTCAACAAATAAGACATAAATGGGAGTCTTCTAGGAGGATTCTGGAAATATTTTTATTCTTTTGTTGAAAAGAAAAGGTAAAGCTGATTCTTTCCTTTCCACTTTCTTCCCATCGTGACTGTAGTAAAAATGATCAGGACTGCAATCATTATCTAGTGACTGTGAGGAAAAGACATGAATACTATAGGCGTGCTGTTTCTGACATTGTTGAGCCACTAATCCAATGACAGCAATCAACTTCTTCCAGATTATTTTCTAAACAAATACATGTGTTAAACAAGTCCAGTCTTACTGGTTTAAGCTGATCACGGCTGGGTATTGTTACCACCAACAGAATACATTTTTCCTCCCAAATTTTCCTTCCTCCCTCCCTCCCTCCCTCCCTTCCTTCCTTCCTTCCTTCCTTCCTTCCTTCCTTCCTTCCTTCCTTCCTTCCTTCCTTCCTTCCTTCCTCTCTCTTTCTTTTTTTCTTCAGCCTGTGATGCATATTAGAAAGTGTGAGTGATACTAAAGAAGAGGTAGCCTATTTGAGAGGAGTTCAATGGATATTGTCAAGAGATTCTGTTGGTAAACTTTCATTTTTAGGAAGAGAAATCAACAGAGACAAAGCAATGAGAATGATAAAGCACTGAACCTAGAAATACTCTAGTTGGCTAACAAATTATAGGAATACTATTTATCCTTTTATCTCATTTACTCAACACAAATACTTAATACATTAATTGGTTAATTAATTAATTACTGTACCACCAGGAATAAAAATTGGCCATAAGTTAGCCATAAAATTGGAAAGATATTTGGAAGTATTTCATTGTTGCTGTTTGGGGGAAGTACACAATGAACTGCTGATTCATTATGGTGTTACATAAACCACGCTGTTGTGCCCCAAGTATCAATATCTGTAAAATGACCAAATATAAGTATACATTCTGATAAAGATTGATAATGTGTTCATCTTGGTTAGTCACATCTCTTATATTACCCTTTTCTTCTCCTACACTTCAACTTGGGACATGTAAAATTTCTCGTTGGACGCTGTATATACTATTCCTTCTGCCTGGACTCTATTTCCTTTTTTCATTGGTTAGCTTCTAATCATCCTGCCAATCTCAGTTAAGGCTTTACTTCCTCCGATAAGATTTCCCTGACACATAAGTTTAGCTGCTTTTTCCATATGCTTCCTCAGGTCTTTCCTCTATCATAAGCTGTAGTTTCTTTTTTACTTATCAATTCCTTGCTATACTCTGTAAGTTCCATGAGGATAAAGATAATACCTTTCATCTTTGTATCCTCAGAGCCTTTCCTGGTACACAGTGGGTACTTAAAACTTGTGTAATTGACAGAATCAATTTAATTATCCGTTTATAATTCTTACATGTGCTTTAAACACGAAGTCTTTAATTAGTTGAAAGAAGCAAGTCTAGATTATTAAATTCACTTGTATGATTTTATTTTTGTCATCATGACTGAAAGAAATAATCCTTTCATTTGAAGTTTTCCTCCTTTTTATAAGAGTCAATGCAGACTCTTGTCTAATTTTCCAATTTCTTCTTTGACATTCTTTATATGCGAGAGAGCTATCAGTCTTCTCGTTTGCCAATCTTTGTTTGCCAAGTGTGAATGTTCAAAGCCAGAATAATTTCCACATAACATATACTACATTTTCCTACCTAAAAGTTCAAAGAGAAACACTATGCTTGACATGATTTATTTTTGACAAATATGTGTAGCCTGCTTTAATGTGTGAAAACATTTTTCATTAGGTTCCTGAGGGGGACAATTATATCTCACTGGCTATACATCTCCATTTTAACAAAGTGTTACTC
Source organism: Kogia breviceps (assembly GCF_026419965.1). NCBI lineage: Eukaryota > Metazoa > Chordata > Mammalia > Artiodactyla > Physeteridae > Kogia > Kogia breviceps. Next base: position 24,855,624 of record NC_081313.1, on the reverse strand, counting down.
ATTCCAATTTTGTTTTGTTTTGTTTTGTCACCTAGTATCTCAGAAGAATACATATTCTTAAGTATAAATATTCCTGAGATGGATTTCACAGTACATAAGATAGGTGGTTTTAAAACATCGAATATGTTGAAACTGTTTAAACCAAATTTTAAATTCATTCCTGGGTTTTCTTTTGCAAGATTTTTGTCAGATTTGCCTAACATCAACTAATGGCCAAATCAATATTCTAAAGTTCAAATCTCCTTCATTCACCTTTCAAATTAGCAAATTGATCTATTTTTTCCTTTGCTAGCTAACCTCATATTTTTCAATTCATTTATACAATTATTTTCCTTTTCCTTTTGTGTTTTATTTTCTGGTATGGCATCTCTGACAGTACTGTTTTATTTATATTATTTTTATGTCATCTTGAATAACTGTGACTCTTTTCAATTATTCAGCTCTTAGAACACTTCAAAATTGAAACTCATTAGCCTGCTTGCTTTTTTTTTCTCCTCACATTTTTAGGGAGAGATAATGATACATAGTTCCTTCTTCCCCAGTACTCCTTTGCTAACAGAGAGTCTCAGACACCATCGGATTGCTTAAGCAATGCTTGGACACCATTTTTAAAAATTACTAATTAATTTATTTATTTTTGGCTGCGCTGGGTCTTCGTTGGTGCCTGCGGGCTTTCTCTAGTTGTGGTGAATGGGGGCTACTCTTTGTTGTGGTACACGGGCTTCTCATCGTGGTGGCTTATCTTGTTGCGGAGCACGGGCTCTAGGCGCGCGGGCTTCAGTAGTTGTGGCACGTGGGCTCAGTAGTTGTTGCTCGCGGGCTCTAGCGCGCAGGCTCAGTAGTTGTGGTGCATGAGCTTAGTTGCTCTGTGGCATGTGGGATCTTCCCGGACCAGGGATCGAATCCGTGTCCCCTGCATTGGCAGGCGGATTCTTAACCACTGTACCACCACGGAAGTTGGACACCATATTTTCACTCTTCCCTTTCATTAACTCTCCATAAGAAATAAATCTCAAAATACTCTCCATTTTACTTTCACAGTATCTGTTGCATGAGTCCGTCTTACCTCCCCTCTGCTACTGTCCCACTGGACTTTCATCGTTTCTCATCTACCTTTGTGAGAAAACCTCCTAACCATTTCTACCTTCCTATCCTACCACATATTCTACCAGGTAATGTTTCCAAAGATTACTTTGGAAATCTCATCCTTTTAGTTCTCTGCATGCAATCACACAATTATTTCCATCTCTCGTGGGAAAAGGTAAAGTTCCTAAATGTGGTTAGACCTCAGTCCTCCTGAATTTTTTTCAAACAAAACTTCAAACAAGTCTTATTCTTTTGCCTTCCTGATCTCCTGACCTTTTGCATAAAATGGTTCCTTTGGCTGGAAAACCCTCTTCCCTAACCCCATTGCCCCACTCACTTTCTGTTTCTTCCCAAGGCTAACTAGCCTTGGAAGCCTAGCCTCCACCCTCTTCTCCCAAGTAGGATGGTTAGTTCCCAGCCTGGGTTTTCATGTGAAGTCTTCTACTTCCCTTCTCCTAACTCTTAGCCTACTGAACTAGTATGGCCTCTTGGTGTGCCTTTCACATTGTAGGAAATTCTGTGAGGTTAGACCATCTGTATTTTTTCCTACCTTGACCCTGATTCAAAGCACATAATTAATATTGATAAAATAAATTAATTTGCAAAAGTTACTTCCTGAATAGTTCCTTTAGGTAGGTAAAATGCTGTAATTTTTTTCTATCAATGTTTTGAGTGTTCTAAAATTATTAATCTGAAGTCTATATTTTTACCTTTCTCACAGCTCTCTTAGTGTTTCAGACTGCACAATCTTATGATGACTATCTTTCAAATTGTCTTTCTTGAGAAAAATGAGTCACTGTTTGATTTTTATGTGCACTGACAGGGATCTCAAATTGTTACTTTATTATGCATAGCTCATAGTGCCTTAGAGTTATTTAACTGGAAAAGTCCATATGTGTGGTTTCTAATTCTGCTAATATAATGCTTTTGGGCCAAGGGGAGGTATAGAAAAGTTTCAAAATTACTTGTCATTTCTATTATTAATAATTGGTTCAGCTCTTAGTAAAAATGCAATATCCCTTTAATTGTACTAAGATCCCTCTATTGTAGAGTGAAAATAAGGTAAAAAGCTATGTGGCATACTATTTTAAAAGATAAAGCCTTGTACAAAAAGGTTTAGGGAATCAGTAACTGGTACTTTGTCAGTACATAGAATAATTATTACCTCTCTAATCTAACAGAGAATATTTTGTATGATGGGAAAGTGGGGTTAAATAATTGCCTCCTCAAGGCAAGTTTCTCTTGACTTAAAGCTACCAGTATGAGGGAGAAGAGAAATAAGTTTAAATTAACACAACATTAAAGACAATAATTGAGGGTAACACGTGTTTTCAAAGTTGTATTTTATTGGTGAAATTTCACAATCCACAGAACATGAAATAGGATACTTACCTTTGGTAAACTTACTGTACTAGGCTAAAGATGGAAATTCTTTTACAGATGCATCTTTCTTTCCAACTTCAAATCCTTCAGGAAGGTTAATTTTAATTAATTGAATCTGAATTCACTTACCAATAGTATTAAGACATTGCGTTCAAATATCTAGCCATGAAGTGGTTTCTTAGGATTTTTTGGCAGGCGGCTCACTCGCCTCCTCAAATTCTTTTCTTTGTCCGGTTAACTAACTACACTCTACCTACCAGCTCTAGTCTTTTTGTACTTAACACATTCACCAACCTCTACTTACCTTATTCATCATATCCATGTAATGTACCCCTATTTGGATATCAGCAGATCCTCTCTTTTCTGCTCATGAAGAGCAAGCCTGTCCAACCTTGTTTCTGCTGTGTGGTCCTGCTCACCCAGCCTCATGGCCTTCACATGCCTGCTTTGTTGAACCTCTGTATATCCAGTACTTTGTACTATCTTGTATATATATGGTGGATGCACAATTCATGTATGAGTGCCTAAATGAATGATTGAATGCCTGACTCAAGCTGGGTTCATCAGATCCTCTCCCATGAAAATTACAACTGAGAAACATGTTACAGAGAATTGGTGGGTAAGTCACAGTCATCATAGAGCTCAAGGGGGAAAATCTACAGGTTGCTGATGCTAAATTATCCACACCTGATCAGATTCCTATTCCACTGAAGTGTGGTTGCCAGCTCGCTTTAGACTATGAGAGGTACTCCAGTATACATCTTGTAATCTCTATTGTACAATTGCTTTCCTTGCAACCACTAATTCACACACCCTCAACCATCACTTTTATCTGAAAGTGTTTGAGTGTGCATGGGTAGCAATAGATTACACATATACACACATATATGAGTACATATTGTATTCCTCTAAAAAAAACCATGAAGCAAACACAAATGAAATACATCATCTACAATAGTGTATCTGTTAATGCATGTTGTTTATCAACCTGGAATTACATATGGATTTATTACTTTTTGTATGTGTCTCTTGGCATCAGATATATGTGTCTCTGGACATAAAAGTTTGAGAAGGCATATATTTTAAATCAGTATAGGTTATCTATGTGCAAACAGATGTATTCAGGACAATATGTGGTTTTAGTGTAAGCTACCATTTATTATATGCTCTTTTGTGGATTGAAAGCCACTGTGCTCCCTTTTATCTTTTTCATATTATGGAGAGATTTTATTACTCTATTTGTTTTGTGTTTGTGTCTTGTTTTTTCATTAACTTAAAGATCAATCTATTTTTAAAAGGTGGTCTGAAGAACAACAAAAACAATAAGAAAAAAATGAACTTTTTTAGCTACTTATTCTTTGCTTCTTCCTCTTTCTCCTCCTCCATTAGTCGTATTTGTTCTGGTTCATTGATCAAACTAGGCATTTTATGTTCAAAACGTTTCTATTTAGAATTTCTTCCACTTGAGAGATGAAAGTCTTAAATACTCTGATTTTGAGGCTTCCGTTTCCTTTCTATTATATTTCCTTCATATTAAAACAGTGTAGTCACTTTGACCATGCCATTTTGATTAATCTTTCTTTAATATTATAGACCCTTTTAAAAACAGAATATTCTGTTTGCTGATTATCAAATGATATTTGGGTCTCTAATTTCTGGTTATTTTTTCATAAACTGGAAATAAGGAAGAGATAATAGATTACTCTAAATTTGTACTTCCTTCTAAAACAGAAACTTAAAACATTTCTAATAATCATGAATATATAATTGTGAATAAGAGTGGATACACTTTCCTGCTAGGAAAGGATGTTTTCAAGGTGTACAGATGAGAGACTCAGGATCCACCTAGAGTTTCTTAGTACGTACTAAGTCCCATTCTAGGCTTGCTAATTATCTTTTAATGGAAAGAAGCTCCAAGTGTCTGCATCCCCTATAACCTAGAATTCTAATTCCATTATTGCTTTTTACTTTATATGTGGGATGGAATGATGACATGACACTAATTCAAGATTTGGTGCTAGAATTTTCCCACCTCTAGTCTCAGGAGTATTGTTGGATGTTTGTTTATCCCCAAACATCAGAATATTCTGAAGATGATTTTTCAGTACGGCAAAGATAGGTGCCATTCCAAGGGAACTGGCTTATGCTTTATTGTGGCAAATGCTTCTTCCTTCGGAAAGGTCTACCTCTACCAACACAGTTCCCAAAATGTCCTTCCTCTCCAACATTGTCACAGCCAGTCATACCCTCCCCCACCAATAAATCTATAAATTTCAGGTTTTTGTTTAATAAGAAAAATCAGTTGTATCCCACTGAATGTATATCATGGATAAGTACACTCCAGTATATTTCTGCTAGTTTGTTTACCAAGGGGTGTAGTTAAGAGCCATATTTACAGTGGTATTTGACTGGAGTTAGTTCTTATAATTTTATCATTTTAGATAAGTTTATGTTTCTTGGTTTCAGTTGGTTTATCATAGTAGTCTATCTTGCTTTATTGTCTTTTAGGATATTCCAAGATGGGTCAGGAATTCGGGTGTTCAGGGTTAACCTGGTAGTTTGAAGGGGGTGAGGGTATGTGTCAAATGAGGTAGGACTGATATAGGTGCCAAATCATGGTAGCCTGTGATGTAGTTATGATCTGTCATTGTGTACGATTTCCTGCACTCTCATACAGCAAAACAAAGTTTGTTATATATTGGAGATGGCAGTACCGGAAATAGGTAAGAAATTTTAGTTTCTTCTTGAAGTGTATAAGACTATTTTCAAGTAAATGATTTTCTAAAGAAATGAGTCTTTGGTGAGACACCAGGGAATAATGGAAATAGATTCAGAAAAATGCCACAAGCTTATTTTATTGATTACATTCTCATAAGTTTAAATGTAATTTTTAATTAGAGTGTATTACTGAAAAGACCTTTTTTCTATTTATTTAAAAATATCAACCATATTTTGACCCTTTTAACTTACAGCTAGAGTGACAGAGTCTGTGAGGGGTTTAGAAAAAAATCAATCTATGATCTGCCCTTGACATGATTAGCCAGTTATTTCCTGAATAAGTGATAGTAACACTTTAACGGGTTAAGACTGTCCGTGTTTTTTCTCAAATCAATTGTACTAATATTTAATTTACAAAATTGTGAAATTGTACAAAAATACATTTGAAAAATCCACCACTATTTTTGCATGTTTAATGATGTTGATTTTAGGAAAGGATGATGGCATAAACAGTGAGGTACAATGATGAGTATATGTGAAGTATATAATTGGTATATTTATCCAAACGATTCAGTGCAATTATTATCTTTGCTTGATAAACTGCAATAAAAATGGACTTGTTATTGGCATTTACATGATGTATCTGATTTTTTTTTAAAATTGAAGTATAGTTGATTTACAATGTTATGTTAGTTTCAGGAGTACAATATAGTGATTCAATATTTTTATAGATTATACTCTTTAAATTTATTGTACAATATTGGTTATATTCCCTGTGAATTATATAAATCCTTGTACCTTATTTCTTTTATACCTAATAGACTGTAACTCTTAATCCCTTTCCTCTATGTTGCCCATCACCCCATCCTTCTCCCCACTGATAAACACTAGTTTGTCCTCTGTATCTATGAGTCTGTTTGTTTTGTTATATTTATTTTGTTGTTTTTTTCTGTTTGTTTTCATTTAGATTCCAAACAAATAAGTGAAAACAGAACATTTGTCTTTCTCTGTCTGACTTAGTCACTAAGTATAATACTCTCCAGGCCCATCCATATTGTTGAAAATGGCAGAATTTCATTCATTTTATGGCTGAGTAATTTTCCATTGTATATACATTCCACAGCCTCTTTATCCATTCATCTGTTGACCTTTAGGTTGCTTCCGTATCTTGGCTATTGTAAATGATGCTGCTATGAACATTGGGCTGTATGTATCTTTTTGAATTAGTGTTTTCATTTTCTTTGGATATATACCCAGCAGTGGGATTGCTGGATCATATGGTAGTTCTACTTTTAATTTTTTGAGAAACCTCCATACTGTTTTCCCTAATGGCTGTGCCAATTTACATTTCCACCGACAGCGAACAAGGGTTCCTTTTTCTCCACATCCTTGCCATATTTATTATTTGTTGTCTTTTTGATGATAGCCATTCTGACACGTGTGAGGTGACATCTCACTTTAGTTCTGATTTGCATTTCCATGATGATTAGTGTTTTTGAGGATCTTTTCATGTGTCTGTTAGCCATCTGTATGATGTGCCTGTTGGCCATCTGTATGTCTTTTTTGAAAAAATACCTATTCAGGTCCTCTGCTCATTTTTTTAAATTGAGCTGTTTGTTTTTTCTTGATGTTGAGTTGTATGAGCTGTTCATATATTTTAGATATTAACCTCTTATAATTTACAAATACTCTCTCCCATTCAGTAAGTTATCTTTTCATTTTGTCCATGGTTTCCTTTGCTGTGCAAAAGCTTTTAAGTTTGATTAGGTCCCATTTGTTTATTTTTGCTTTTGTTTTCTTTGCCTGAGGGACAGATCCAAAAACAGTTTTAATAAAACTTATGTCAAAGAGTGGACTGCCTATGTTTTCTTCTAGTTTTATGGTTTCTGGTCTTACATTTAGGCCTTTAATCCATTTTGAGTTTATTTTTTGTGAGAAAATGTGCCAATTTTATTCTTTTACATGTAGCTGTCCAGTTTTCACAACATCACCATTGAAGAGACTGTCTTTTCCTCATTGTATATTTTTGCCTCCTTTGTTGTAGATTAATTGACCATAAGTGTGTGGGTTTATTTCTGGGCTCTCTATTTTGTTCCATTATCAATGAGTATGGTTTTGTGCCAATACCATACAGTTTTAATTACCCTAGCTTTGTAGTATAGTCTGAAGTCAAGGAGCATGAAACCCCCAACTTTGTTCTTTTTTTCCTCAAGATTGTTTTGGATATTTGATTTCTACTTTGGTTTCATACAGATTTTAGATTATTTGTTATACTCTGTGAAAAACGTTGTGGGTATTTTGATAGGGATTGCATTAAGTCTGTAGATTGCTATGATTGCTATAGACATTTTAACAATATTAATTCTTCCAATCCATGAACACTGGGTGTGTTTCCATTTCTTTGTATTATCTTCAATTTTTAAAATCAATTTCTCATAGATTTCAGCATATAGGTCTTTCACCTCCTTGGTTAAGTTTATTCCTAGGTATTTTATTCTTTTTGATGCGATTGTAAATAGGATTGTTTTCTTGCTTTCTCTTTCTGATAGTTAATAATTAGTTTATAGAAAAGCAACATATTTCTGAGTGTTAATATTGTATCTTGAAACTACTTTATTAGTTCTAATATTTTTTTTGTGTGTGTGTGGAGATGTACGTATCTTCTATAAATAGTATAGTATACTATACTATACTGGTGAGAGTGGGCATTCTCGTCTTGTTCATAAATTTAAAAGAAAAGCTTTCAGTTTTTCACCATTGTGTATGATGTTAGCTGTGCCTTTATTATGTTTCCTATGTTTCCTGTGTTTCCAGATATATTTCCTCTGTACCAACTGTGTTGAGAGTTTTTTTCATGAATGGGTGTTGAATTCTGTCAAATGCTTTTTCTGCATCTATTGAGATGATCATGTGATTTTTATCCTTCATTTTGTTAATGTGGTGTGTATCACCTTAACTGCTTAGTAGATACTGAAACACCCTTGCATCCCTGGAATAAACCCCACTTGATCATAATGTATGATCCCTTCTATATACTGTTAGACTTAATTTGCTAATATTTTGTTTGGGATTTTTGCATCTATATTCATCAGAAATATTGGCCTGTAATTTTCTTTTTTTGGTGTCTTTGTCTTGTTTTGGTATTAGGGTAATTGTGGCCGTGTTGAATAAATTTGGAATTATTCCCCCCTTTTTCAATTTTTTGGAATAGTTTGAGAAGTTAGTTACTGGTTCTTCTTTATATGTGTGGTAGAATTCCCTTGTGAATCCATCTGTTCCTGGACTTTTGTTTGTTAGGAGTTTTTAAATTAATGATCCAATTTAAGTACTAGTAATTGGTCTTTTAGACTCTATAATATATATATATATATATATATTAATAAAAAATGTGTGTGTGTATGTATGTGTGTGTGTGTGTATATATATATATATATTTTTCCCCCTCATTCAGTCTTGGAAGATTGTGTATTTTGTTTCTAGTTTATCCATTTCTTCTGGATTATCCAATTTGTTGGCATATAACTGTTCATAGTATTCTCTTTGATTGTTTGTATTTCTGTGTTATTGATGACAACTTCTCTTTCATTTTCTATTTTGTCTACTTGAATCCTCTCTTTTTTGTTCGTAGTAAGCCTGGCTAAAGGCTTATCAATTTTGCTTATCTTTTCAAAAAAACAGTTCTTCGTTTATTTATTTATTATTTTAAAAATACACTTCTTTATTTTTGGCTGCATTGGGTCTTCTTTGCTCCATGCAAGCTCTCTCTAGTTGTGGCGAGTAGGGGCTACTCTTCCTTGTGGTGCACGGGCTTCTCATTGCAGTTGCTTCTCTTGTTGTGGAGCATGGGCTCTAGGTGTGCGGGCTTCAGTAGTTGTGGCACATGGGCTCAGTAGTTGTTGCTCCTGGGCTCTAGAGCACAGGCTCAGTAGTTGTGGTGCACAGGCTTTTGCTCTGCAGCATCTGGGATCTTCCCAGACCAGGGCATGAACCCATGTCCCTGCATTGGCAGGCAGATTCTTAATCACTGCACCACCAGGGAAGTCTCTCTTGGTTTTATTGATCTTTTCTATTGTTGCTTTGGTCTCTATTTTATTTATTTTTCTCTGGTTTTTATTATTTCCTCCCTTCTGCTGACTTTAACTTTTGTTTTTCTTTTTCTAATTCCTTTAGATGGTGGGTTAGGTGGTTTATTTGAGATTTTTCTTATTTCTTGAGGTATGCCTGTCCTGCTGTAAGTTTCCATCTTAGAACTGCTTTTGCTGCATCCCATAGATTTTGGAAAGTTGGATTTATATTTTCATTTGCCTCAAGGTATTTTCTGATTTCCTCATTGACCTTATTCATTCCTCATTGGTTTTTTAGTAACATGTTGTTTAGTCTCCACATGTTTGTGTTTTTCCTTTCATTCTTCTTGTATTTGATTTCTAGTTTCATTCCCTTGTACTCAGAAAAGATGCTTGATATAATTTCTGTCCTCTTAAATTTGTTGAGATTTGTTTTGTGGTCTTGCATGAGATCTATCTTGGACACCATCCACATGCATTTGAAAAGAATGTGTGTTCTGCTGGGTTTTTTTTGATGGTATGTGCTACAAATATCTATTTAGTCCAACTGATCTAATGTGTCATTTAGGGTTGCTCTTTCTTTATTGCCTTTTTGTCTGGATGATCTGTCCATTGAGGTGTTAAATTCCAACTATTGTATTATTGTCAATTTCTCTATTTATGTCTGTTAATATTTGTTTTATATATTTAGATTCTAATTTATTAGGTGCATATATCTTTACAGATGTTATATCCTATTCTTTATTGATCCCTTTATCATTATATAATGTTCTTCATCTTTTATTATAGTCTTTGTTTTAAAGTTTACTTTTTCTGATATGGGTATTACTATCCCAGTTGTTTTTGGTGTTGTTATTTCCATATGTATGGAATATCTTTTTTCATCCCCTCAGCATATAGATGGGTCTTATTTTTTTTATTTGATTAGCTTCCCTATGTCTTTTGATTGGAGCATTTAGTTCACTGATATTTAAAGTGATTATTATTAGGAATGTACTGATTATTACTGATTATTATTATTACTATTATTATTATATAATATTATTATTATAATTATATTATATTATAATATAATATATTATTATATATAATTATGTATATAATATAATATAATAATATATATTATATTATATAATATTATTATATAATATTATATTATATAATAATAATAATTATTATTATTACTGATTATTATTACTGTTACTTGTTTTCTGGTTGTTGTGGTAGTTCTTCTCTGTTCTTTTCTTCTTCTTCTGTTCTGTTCCTTTACAGTTTGATATTTTTCAAGTGTTATTTTTGTGCTCTTCTCTCTCTAGTTTTTGTGTATCTGTCATAGGTTTTTGATTTGTGGTTCCCATGGGGTTGATATATGTTGACCTATAACTATATGTACACTTGTTTTAAACTGATAGTCTTTTACTTTCAAACACAATCTAAATATCTACATTTTTACTCCCCTTCCCCACATTCTGTGTTTTTGATGTCATATTTTGCATCTGCATGCTGATTCCTTAACTGTTTATTTTAGTTACAGTTGATTTTACAATTTTTAAAAAAATCTTCACAGTAGCTTATTTAAGTGGTGAGCCGCAGTCTTTACTATATATTGGCCTTTATCAGTAGGATTTTTCCCTTCCTATATTTTCTTATTTCTTTTTGTAGCCTTTTCTTTTCCACTTAAAGAAGACCCTTTAATACTGTTAAGGTTAGTTTATTATTGATGAACTCTGTCAGTTTTTGCTTTTCTGAGAAGCTCTTTTTCTCTCCTTCAATGCTGAATGATATCCTTACTGAGTAGAGCATTCTAAGTTGTAGGTTTTTTCCTTTCAGCACTTTAAATATATCATGCCACTTTCTTCTGGCCTGCAAAGTTTCTGGTGAACAATCGGCTAATAGCCTTATGGGGGTTCCCTTGTTTGTGACTCTGTTTTTCTCTTGCTTGTTTTCTCTCTTTACCTTTAACTTTTTCCATTTTAATTATGATATGTCTTGGTGTGGGTTTCTTTGGGTTCATCTTGTTTGGGACTTTGTGATTTCTGTACTTAGGTATCTGTTTCCTTTTCATGTTAGGGAAGTTGTGAGCCATAATTTCATCAAATATATTTTCTACCCCTTTCTCTCTTTTCCTTCTGAGACTCATATAATGCAAATGTTAGTAGGCTTGATGTTGTCCCAGAGACCCCTTCAACTGTTCTACTTAAATTTTTTTTTCTTTTTGTTGTTCTAATTGGATGAATTTGATTGTTCTATCTTCCAGATTGCATATGTGTTCTTCTGTATCACATAATCTGCTGTTAATTCCCTCTAATGTATTTTTCATTTCAGATACTGTGTTCTTAGTTCTGACTGGTTCTTTTTTATATCTTCTAGTTCTTTGTTAAGATTATCACTCTGTTCATCATTCTTTCCCCTAGTTCAGTTAGCATTCTTATTATTATTGCTTTGAACTCTTTATCAGGTGAATAATTTTTCTCTGTTTCATTACTTTTTTTTTCTTTTTGTTTCATTTGAAACATATTCCTCTGTCTTTTCGTTTTGTTTTACTTTATCTGTCTCTATGAAATTAGGTGAACAGTTACCTATCCAGGTTTTGAAGGTGTGTCCTTGTGTGGGAACTTCTCTATGTAGTCTGTGTGTGTCCTTTGGCTTTGGTGGGAGAGATGAATCCGAAGTGAACACGGGCTGCTTCTTCCACTGGGGTGTGCTGGCAGCCAGAGCCTTGGTGGGAGGTAGGGCTGGAGTTAGAGGGGCCAGAGCCTGAGCCAGGTGCCAGCCAGGGCTTCTCCTATACTCAGTGACCATCACCACTCTGTTGGGGGTGGGGGTGACACCTGAGAGTCTGGAGGAAAAACCCTGAGAAAGTGGGGTTCCTCTTGGGTGTGGTGGCAGTCTCTGCTTTGGTTTGGGGTATGGATGGGGCCTAAAGGCTTTGGGATGCACATCTTTGCTGGTTTTACCTTTTCCCTACTGTTCCCCCCTCCCAGTTACACCCAGGCATGGGAGCTCCAGAGATAGTATTCTCTGCCCTGGAGCTAGCCTTGCTCTCTCCTGAGTGTGTACCCCAAAGTGAGTGCTTGCTGGTGTATGAGCCTTGGTTCAGGCTGGGTCAGAGCCAGAGGGGTTAGTGCCACACTACTGAGCTGGGCCCACCCCCTCCCAAGTGTGCACAAGGACTTGCCTCAGGGATGGCAATCTCTGTCCTGGGACTAGCTTCACTCCCTTCTGAGTGCCTGCAGGGATGCATGCTGGCTGTGGAGGTCTCCTCCCTGGAGCTAGTCTTGCTTCCTCCTGAGTGGGGGGACCAAAGTATGTGCTGCAATGGCTGCCTCCGTCCCAGGCAGAGGCAGGGTCAGGTCTGAGCCAGCTCTGTTTCCTCCAAGTGTGCATACTTTTGTTGGTACTGGCAGCCTCTGCCTTAGTGATGAGTAACACTGGAGTAAGAGGGGCTGGAGCAGGAGCCCAATGTGGGCTGGGGGGCTGTGCTGGGGTAGTCCTGGCAAGCTGGCCAGAGCCCCAGTTTTCAATCTGCTGTTCTGCCCTGTGACTGGGAGCCAGCAAGTCTGTGTGCAAGCTCTTCAAGAGCAGAGTCTGGGTTTCTTACTGGCCTCCAGTAAGTCCCATTTGTTTTCAAACAGCTAAGGTGGCTCATCTTCCCAATATCAGCCCCAAGGCCTGGGGTGCCTGATATATGGCTTGAACCCCTGCTCCCCAGGGAAGACCCTTGAGCCTGTGATACTCCCCTCCTCTTCTGGGTCCCACACTAGTGGTGTGGGTACCAATCAGATCATTTTTCCTTCCTTCCTACCACACTCTGTTTGGCTCTTTTTTTACAGTCTTGGTTGTAGAAGAGCTGTTCTGCTAGTCCTCAGGTGGATTCCAGCAAGAGTCGCCCTATATGTAGCTGTAGTTTTGATGTGTTCATGAGGGGAGGTGAGCCCAGTGTCCTACTCTGCCATCTTGACCTCTCCCTGTCGAGAAGTGTCTAAGCTTTTTGGCAATGCAAACAATTTTTCTTTAACCTCCAAATTGTTTTGTTTCTTTTTTTTTATAGTTTGGTGATGGAATTCTACATAAATCTGGGATTTCAAGATAGTAGATTGAATTTTAAATAGTTTGAAATTTGACAATATAATATAGAAATGATTGTGGCAACGTGGATGGACGTCTAGAGTGTCAGACTGAGTGAAATAAGTCAGACAGGGAAAGACAAATATCACATGATATTGCTTTAATGTGGAATCTAAAAAAATGATACAAATGAGCTTTTTTACAAAATAGAAATAGAGTCACAGATGTAGTAAACAAACTTATGATTACCGGGAGGAAAGTGGGGTGGGGGGAGGAGCAGGGAGGGATAAATAGGGAGATTGGGATTGACATATACACACTACTATATAAAAAATAGTTAACTAATAAGGACCTTCTGTATAGCACAGGGAACTTTTCTCAATACTCTGTAATGACCTATATGGGAAAAGAATCTAAAAAAAGAGTAGATATATGTATATGTATAGCTGACTGACTTTGCTATACAGTAGAAACTAGCACAACATTGTAAATCAACTATACTCCAATAAAAAATTTTTTTAATGTAGAAATTATATATATATATATATATATATATGTTTTGATTTGATCCTGGACCTATTTACTCTCAGATCAATTCTTTTTTTTTTCCTCAGAAAGGAAAATCATGGGAGGATTGCCCCAGCAGGAGGTATTTCCCCTGTGTCAGCTGCCTTCTGGCCAGGGTTAGCCAATGAGAGTTACAGGTTGGCAACGGGAAGGCCCCAGAAGGAAGAATCTAGATGATTTCTCCCCTTTGCTCTCTGCTTCAGGCAGCTTCTCCAGCAATAGCTGTATCTCCTTCATGGGTCCAGCTCCTGCTAGAAAGGTCCACCTTGGCCACAGACTCCTTGTAATCTAGGGCCCTGGGCCCAAATAATATCATCTACTCCTTTGTATTATCTCTTGAGCCTGTGGGTAAAAGTGGGTTCGTGCTTTTGCTAATCTTAGTGTTGCTTCCTCTCCCCTATTTGGTCATTTCAGCTCTTCCATCATATGTATGACCAATTCCCTGCATTAAATTTTATCAGTTTCAAATTCTTAGTGGTTTCAGTTTCCTGGATGAACATTGGCCGATACATTATTTATAATACATTTTAAAGAATAGTAATGTATAACCCCAAATCATTATTATAAATTGGAAGATTCCTGATAGGTCAGCACTTGGGACATCTGCATTAGTTTAGCTTAGATAATATAAAGCCAAAACAATCCATACAATTGGGGAATTCATCAAGATTCTTTTATAAAGGATCATTTTATTTCTCCAATACTGTAAAGCACTAAAACTATTTCTATACTGGGAATTAACTGCTGCTGGTGGTGGTGGTATGAGCGTTTTATGTGTTTATGTGTGTATGTGCATGTGTGTGCCTGTGTGCGTGTAAACACGTTCGGGGAACATTTGTTTAGTCTGCTTTAATGCTATTACAGCTAACATTTGTGTGTGTGTGTTTTCTTATCTCAGCTCTAGTAAATCCATGAAAAACAGATGAAAGCCAAATCTTTCATTATTTCGAAATCCCTGATTATGCCATGTTGCTCCTAAAATGTGTCCCGAAAGAGTGAGAGAAGCATCTGTAACTACATACAGGTTATGTCGTAGTCCCCTTAGTAACATTTTGTCCATATGGAGCTTAATTCTGTAAACTACCTATAACTAGGTGTAAAATTCAGACAGAAAAAAGCAATTTATCACAAGTGTCCAACTGGTTTCTTCTTCTTAGTGGTTATTCCCTAATCTGAAATTCAGCCCATTCACTGCCCACTTACATTTTTGAAGTGTAAAATCAATAATAAATAGCAAGAACATTCCCCTAAGAGATTAGCCATGCATTCCAACTGGAAAGAACAAGTGAAGGGCACTGCCATAGAACTGTGTGCTTGGAATTCAGTGTAGGAAATAAAATATGGAAAAATGGGAATGCTCCTTTAATCAAGTTAATCAATAATGCAATGTAAGATTAAGTTTAAAATTCCACCTAAATCCAGAAATGCTCTTTAAAAGCAAATATTTAGAGAAATAAGTTTTTAATTAGTATAATCTCAGAAATAGTTTTTGTATATTTTACTGACTTATTGATCTTCCTTTAATATAATTGAAACTGATCAGTTTAAAGTACACCTTCTGAGCCCTCTTCAAACTGAAGGCTTGAAATCTACCTTAGAATGTTGATATATTGCTCTCTGAGAAAGTGCATTATTAATTCCAAATGCATATCCAACAGAACTGTGCTATGTAGAAATATTTCAACCCAAGATACTCAATTTCCTATCTGGATTAATTATTTTCGTATATGTGTGTGTGCATGTATGCATATATATGCACACACACATATACATGTTTGAGAGTGTATATGTAGTTATATATAGTACATACCTATATATACAAGTATACATGCATATTATATATAATATATAAACTTAAACATGTATAAAAATACATACATAAATGCACAAACATATACAATTTAGCAAAAATTGTTAAATGATAGGGTATCATCTTCCTCTCATATCCTTATATCCATAGTTTATTTTTTCCCCATAAGTGTATTAATAGGAAAATGACATTAAAAATCCATTATTAAAGAAATGTTTTCTATGATTCTATTCTTTACAATAGTGTACATAGTAAAATATAATAAAGCCCTTTGGCTCTCAAAGGCTTGCAAATTATTAATTAGTAAACATAAGTATATTTTAAAAATGCAAGACTGTAGGAAAATCATAGTCAATAAGTACCAATGCTGTTTCACTGAATTCTTACCATCACTCTAGGAAGTATTTATTACTAATTTTACTTTAGAGATAGGAAACTCATCCAGAAATTAATTGAACCAAGATCACCTGGCTAGTATGTAGCTTACAGGAAATTTGAACTTAAATATGGGCAATACTAAAGCCCTTAATTTTTTCATTATATAATGCTGATTTCCCTAATAAAAATCAATACAGTAAAATTAAATATTTTGGAAGACAGCCTGTAATTAAAGAACAATTGAAATTGTACAATAGAAAATAAATTATTCATATCTGGAATGGTGTGTGAAATTTTCATAAAAGGAAAAATTTGATCATGTCTTAAAAACTAGGGTAGGCCATGAAGAAGAGAGCAGTCTTAACGTGCAAAATTTGGAAAGTAGGAAGGCACAAGCTATGTATAAGGGAGACAAGAAAAGAAAAAAATTTTGCTAGAATGTAAGATCCAAGAGGGTCAGAGTTTGAACATGTTGTTGAACATGTTGATTACAGCCAAATTCAGAGGGACTTATATTCCACTTCATGAAGTTTGAATGATACTTTGGTACATAGAAAACACTCAATAAATGTGTTTTTTGATTGAATTAATTAATTAATTCTATAGGCAATAGGGAGTGTTGATGGTTTTTAGTATAGAAGCACGGTATGATGACAGTATTGATTCATAATCATTATTCTAATGGCATTATACAGCATGGGCAAAACTGTAAGTTGAGGGACTTCTAAGTAAGAAATAATGGCAGAATAATGTAAAAGAATGGATGGATAAATGACACACTGAGAGGTTATATCAGGAAGTCAATATTTTGAGTTTCTGAAATGGAATAATTTATTAAATACTATTTTAAAAACATGTATTGAACATCCACTAGGTGCCATGTAAACAAAAGGGGACAGAGTTACAGCCTGTAACAGTCTGTAAGTATGTGAAACTATGAGAACTTTGTGAAAAAGATTCAGGAGTATAAAAAACAGAGTGTTTAACTATGAGATTAAGAGTAATAGATAAATCATAGGGGACATCTGGATTTAATATAATTCACCTTTAATGAACGTTGAACTTGTTCAAAGTATGCATATTGCAAAGTAGGAAACATCTGCTTTCTAGAGAATACACAGTTTTCTAGTAATAAGATCATTGCATTAAGATGAAAACACTGGTAAAGCAATGCTATTACATATTTGGGCATATGTGTGAGTGTGATTATTTCTAGATATTGTGAAATGCAGTTTGTTAAACACTTCTCAATTTTTTGAGCATAATTTGTTTTATTTTCAATTGCTGTAACAGAATCTATAAAAAATCCGAATCTATTTAGGAATATATTTTGTATATATTAACATTTATGTACTTATTTCTAATATTTATATAATATATTCTATAAACATGCATAATTTGCATAAATTATATAAAATAGCTTTGAAAATAATTGAATAATGTTAGTATAGCTTAAATTTCTATGAATTGAAAATTTTGAGTTATGATGCTTTGGAATGTGTACTTTCTTTAAAATTTATTTTTAATAACATTTTATTTTATGTATTTATTAATTTTTTTTGGCCACATCACACAGCTTATGGGATATTAGTTCCCCAGACAGGGATAGAACCCAGGCCCCAGCAGTGAAAGCACTGTGTCCTAACCACTGGACCACCAGGGAATTTCCTTGGAATGTGTACTTTATACAAATGTTGTTCTTATACATAGATTATAGATACTTTATATAGTGTACACAATAAAATAAATTTTATCTATTGCATATTAGATCTGTTCACACCTGGGAAAAGGAGATGTCATTAGAAGAGTAAAAGTGTGAATTTCTTTTGAGATATTTCAACTTAGAATTTCATTCAATGAACATTTTGTGAATTCAAGTAACAAGTTAAAGTATGGTTGTAATTATTTGAATTAATCTATAACCTCTCTTCAGTTAAAAAGTCTATGATTCTTCATATTTGTTTCTAGATTGCTAACTTTCTAGAAAAATAAACTCCAAGACTAAAAATGTCATCAACCTAACACTGTAAAAAAAACACATTTCAAATGTAGTAACATGGCACATTTCATTCAAACGTAGTGCCAGATATAATTAAGAACATTTATCCTTTCAGGGAATGGAAGTAGCAAAACTTTCTCTTTTCTACAAGTGCCCCCTTTTTCTTGTGTACAAACAGACTGAACACCCAGTGAAGTGCTTTGTGCGATTCTCAAATGTGAGTGCTCCCTATTTCTTTCTCTAAATTTCTGAACTGAATTATGAATGTGACATGGTGATTTTTAGATGATTCCTGTTAGTTAATAAAGAATTTTACATATCAACTTTTCCGCTTGCTATTGAGAGAACTTAGAATTCCCAGCAAGATTCTCCATTCTCACTCCATAATCCAAGGCTCTTAACCAAGTCGAGAGAAATGTGTGAAGAACAACAAAATCTGGCCTAGAAGTTTTTTTATGCTTTTCTTGTAGAAGTGGCTAAAGTTTCCTCCCTATTTCATTGTTTAAATTAATAATTAAAGAAAACCAAATGCTGAAATATTTGAAGGATTGACATGGGAGCCACTGGTTGTGAAGATGACAGGGCAATCCTGCCCTGTTGGTTGCTATGAACCACATTTGTTCTTTTAAGGTGATGTCATATTCCTTTACATTTTATTCAGAGTGCTTGAACACTGGCCATTTTTGCTTTATACAATCTGAGGAAAGCAATTTGCTATCAATGAATATAACACGAAGATAATTAAAGGATGCCCATGTTTAATAAATAAGGCCATGAAACTAATCATTTTTATTTATCAAGATATTTCTGAAAGTACAATATAAAGCTATTATAGGAAGTGTTCATATAAAAAGTAAGCCTCGGGCTTCCCTGGTGGCGCAGTGGTTGAGAGTTCTGCTGATGCAGGGGATACGGGTTCGTGCCCCGGTCCGGGAAGATCCCACGTGCCGCGGAGCGGCTGGGCCCGTGAGCCATGGCCGCTGAGCCTGCGCGTCCGGAGCCTGTGCTCCGCAACGGGAGGGAGAGGTCACAACAGTGAGAGGCCCGCGTACCCCCCCCAAAAAAAAAATTTTAAAAAAAGAAAAGTAAGCCTCTTTAATTTTTGGAAGAAGCCTTTTCTTGAAGTGCTCCACTAGAAATTGCATGGGTAGAATAAGAAGTAACACAAAAAGCTAACATTTGAGTGCAAAATTAGTAAGGCCAACTGGAGCAAAATAATATCCCTCAAATATGTGATTTCTCTTTGGGGAAAGAGTCTTATTTTTGCACCTTAATAATGTTTTATCTTCAGAGTATGTGGAAAGTTTTACTTCCATAATTAAAGTGACATAGTTTCAAACATGGATCCCAGACTCCAAGGTTGCCTAAAAGTTAGTAGTAACAAATAAGAGGTACTAGTAAAGACATGAACTTTTTTTTCTCATATAGGCTAATGAATTTGATCCATGGACTCTTCACAATCAAGATTTTGAAAGATAAAATTTGAAAGTTGAATTGTTTCATTCTTTAATCAAACATTTATTTATCACATAATAAGGGTTTCTTATTGCCTATATTGGAAATGGCAGGCACATTGCTACTTGGTAGGAATTCAAAACATTTGGAGATGATCCTCAGACATTGTTTGAAGGGTACAATAAAAGTTCAAAATCCTGTTTGATTAAACATTCTCATAAATTAGGTAAAATGGATTATGGTAGTAGACTTCAAAGAGTGAAGACAGAGAAAACCACGTATTTTACTACAAAGAACTAAAAAAAGTTTTAGCTGAGCTAAATCATATGAACGTATTACAGCAAACCTATCACAAGCTTTACATTCTCGGTGAAGATGAGCTTCCAAACCCTGATTGTTAGATTTTTTTCCAAGCTTTATTGTTTTATGCTAAATTTGGTATCTTAGTGACAGCATTGATGGACTGCCCGCCTGTGTGTACTTCTAAAATGGGCTGCAGCTGCTTCCCAGACTAACATCTTGGCTTAGTTTCCACATTTTTCTACTTGAACATGAAACATTACTGGAGTCCCAAATACTGGCTATTAATTGCCTCCCTTAAAATGTAGGGCAATTCTAAAATTCTGAATGGCTTGCTTTTAAATTCTTTCACCCACTTCCTGGTTAGTTATTGCTCCTTTTGTATAATTTAACCTTTTTTTTTTTTTTTTTTTTTTTTTTTTTTTTTTTTTTTGCGGTATGCGGGCCTCTCACTGCTGTGGCCTCTCCCGTTGCGGAGCACAGGCACCGGACACACAGGCTCAGCGGCCATGGCTCACGGGCCCAGCCGCTCCGCGGCATGCGGGATCCCCCCGGACCAGGGCACGAACCCGTGTCTCCCGCATCGGCAGGCGGACTCCCAACCACTGCGCCACCAGGGAAGCCCAACCTTTTTTTTTTTTCCAAATACTTTTTAGAAAAGCCAAGTCTCTTCCAACTTAAGTACTCCCGTACTATGGTACTTAGTATATAGCATTTTCATTTCCAAATGTTGGCGGTATAGTAGAAGGAAATATGTGTTTTTAGAGTGATTAAGGCTACACATATTTGTGTGATTTTTAAAATTTTTATATGGACTTTTCATAAACCATATCTTCCTGTTTGCATGAAACTTGCCATCTAGAAGTGTAAGATAGGTTGGAAGAAGGGGCTGAAGCATAGCGTTGCTACTTTGAGATCTGAGAAAGCTCAGGCAACTCTGACTTGTAATTCTAAAGGCCTTCATCAGTGTTTTAAAGGGGACCCCAGAACTGATTATTACAAAGGCCATGTGTGTATAATTGCAAACCAGTTATTAGATCAATGTTTTAAAAAAATCACTGGTTTAAGAGTAACCCATTTTCCTACAATAAAATAAATATACAGTATTTAATATTTATTCCTATATATAGATATTCAGAAACTGATTTCTAGGTTATAGGAGCTGAAATGGACAAAGAAAATGTGAATTTCCCAGATCATTACAAAAGCATGCTTGAGGGTAAATGAAAACCAGTGACATTAACTCTGTCTGGCGGTAACTTTGAATGCCTTACAAAAAGGTGTCAGAAATTGTTGAAAATAGGATAGATTTTTAAAGGCCCAATTAATTCTGCAATGAAACATTTTTCTCTTATTTGAAAGTCTCATAGAAAATTATTTGGCTTGTTCATTCTGGAAATTCAACATTGAGATTAACATTCAAAAATCAATCAGTGTAACTTCCCAGGATTAAGTTAACAGGATTAAGGAGAAAAATATATGGTCATTAAAATAGATGCAGAAAAGGTATTTGATAAAGTCCAACACCTTTTCATGATAAAAAGTCTTAGCAGTTAGGAATAGAAGGGAACTTCCTTACTTTGATAAAAGATATCAACAAAACCTCTAGCAAACATCCTATTTAGTGGTTAAATATTGAAAGCTGCCCTTTGAGACAAATGAGATAAGAATGCCACTATCACCACCTCTATTCATCATTTTTCTGGGGATCTTGGCCAGTGAAATGGGGTTAAATAAATAAATAGGAAAAGTATTGGAAGAGAAGAAAAAAATTGTCATTATTTGCATATGATATAGTTTAGAAAAACTAGTAAAATTGATAAATTCAGCAATGTTTCTGTATACAATATTAACATAAACATTAGATTTATTTCTAAATATAAGAAAATTTGGAAAATAAAAATTATATACTTATAACTTTTAGAATAGCTTGAAAATACATCATATACCAGGAATAAATTTGACACAACATATGTAAACTCTCTACAAACAAAACTGCTAGACATGAGAGAAATTAGAGAAGATTTAATAAATGGAGAGAGGTACCATATCCATGGTTTATAAGATTCGATATTGTAATAATATCAAATATACCCTAATAGGTCTATACATTTAATGGAATTCCAATCAAAATTTTTTGGTGGAAACTGACAAGATGAATCTAACTTATATATGGAAAAGCAAAAGACTAGAATAGAAATGCCAATCTTGAAAAATAATAAAGTGGGGAATCTGACATTGTCAAATATCTAGACTTATAAAACTCTAGTAATTCAGGAATTATTAAGAATTTAATGAAGTAAGAATAGATAAATAAAGCAACACACAGAACCTCATTATAGTTACTTGAATTATGATAAAGTTCCCCTTCCATGCAATAGGAAAAAAGATGTTGTTTGCAGTAAATGGTTCTAGGTCAACTGGACATCGTATGGGAAATAAAAGTTAATATTGAGGCTTACTTCAAATGATTAAAAAAGAAATCATGTCTCCGTGAACTGTAGATCTAAATGCAAAGGTAAAACTATGTGTCTTCTGAAAAGTAGCAAAGGAGAATGTCTGTGGTTTGAGAGTTGATAAATACTTCTTGAGTTGGCTACCAAAACCCTTTGCTATAAAAGTAAGACTTCCAAAGTGGACTTTATTAAAATGGATCGCTTATGTTCATTAAAAGTCACCAGTAAGAAAGAGAAAAGACAAACCACAGAGTGGAAGAACATGTTGGTAATACTGAAAAAGGACTCATATCAGAAGTATGCAGAGAGTTTTTTAAAATCATTAAGGAAAATACAGACAACTCAGTTTAAAAGTAATGGGCAAAATTATTGAAGAGGCATTTCACAAAAGAAGATATTCAAACGTCCAATATGCATATACTAAATTGCTCAATATCATTTGTCATCAGAAATTCAAATTAAAACCCTAATGAGGTAATGCGAAAAATGAAACCGAATGAATTAACTTAAAGTTAAAAAATTTAAAAGCTGAAAATGAAAATCCTTGATGAGGATGTTGAGCAACGAGAACTCTTCCAGTCAGATGGTGGTTATGTAAAACGAGCCAGCCACTTTGGAAAACTGAATGGAAATATCTACTAAAGCAGAACGTTTGGGTGCACAAATGCTATGACCAGGCACTTCTACCATGGGTGTGTACCTAACAGAAATGAAAACCTGAGTGCACTCAGTGACACGTATGGGAATGTTCATAAGAGCAGCCAAAAACCTGGTATGACCAAGTCAATTGTGGCATCTTCACACTAAGTGATGCCAGACAGTAATGTCAGTGGAGGCACTGCTGCTACACACAGCACAGTGGATGAATTTCACACACATAACGTGGAGCAAAAGGAGAGTCGTAAAAGAATAGGCACAGTAGAGATCTATTTCCATACAGATCAAAACCAGGTAGCACAGAGAGATGGCCATAGAAGGTAGCCTACTAGTTACCTTTTGGAAGCAAGGTAGTAACTTGAGCAGACAGAAAGGAGGTTTCTGTGATGCTGGAATTGTTCCATTTCTTTATCAGAGTGGTGGTTATATCGGTATGCTCACTTCCTGATCATTTATCAAGCTAAACATGTATACTTTGCTCATGTTGTAGTGTGTAGAAAAGACTTCAATAAAAAGTTAGGTTTATTAAAAATATATTTGGCATTTCTATAAAGAAGATGTCCCTGAATTATTTCCTTAAAATAAATGTTTTAAAAATATCTGTTTCAAATCAGAGAGCTGGTATTCCTGGTTAAACATCAGGTTTGTGGGGAGGGTTATGTGAATTACTTGGTGGAGAAATAGAATCTTTAGTTTGTACAACTTAAAGCAATTTCTCTAGTGCCAGAAACAATTCTACTCCTTGTTCACAGATGCTGAAATAAAACCATAAATGGGTTAAGCAACTTACTAATCATCACAATCAGAGAAACATGAAACAGGAGACAGAATTATTAAAATCCTGCCAAGATTCTCTATTCTGTCAGAAGCTCTGTCGGCAGGCTCTTCCCTCATTTTAATTGGCATTACATTACTTTTTGAAAGTTCTGATTTTAAAGGAGACAATGGATACTAGATAATTCTCCCAAGTATGAGAGCCATGTTCCATAGATCAACCTATAGGCATTTTGTAGTTAGTAAACTGATGATGCTTTTAGAACTGCTTATGGTTTTGAACTTCAGAAAATGGCTACGCAATATCACATTACAAAGGAGCCCTGCAAAAGGACCCTTCTCCCTTCAACACGGCTTGTGCTCAGTGTCCTGTGGCTGTTTTGTGCTGTGCTCTTTATGTGTTTTTAATTATGATTGTTTACGATGATGACGTTTTAATTGTTGATATAGCACCCTGAGCATCTGGGTGGAAGCTTTGTAATAATTAAAAAATATTATTATAGTAGTTCCTGGAAAGTAAAGAAATCATCAGGGCTCCTTCGAGTTCTTATGGGAACCAATTGCACCAAGAATCAACGTATTTCCTATGGGGAAGTAGGAGGTAAGATTAAAAAGCACATCTTTCGCTGCCTCCGGTCCAGTTCCTGCTGCTCCCACTCCCTTTGTGACTAATGAGGTTTACTTCTTTGCTTGGTTTTGTTTAATTTGATAACTCCCAGTGTCAGCCCTGTTTTCCCCACAATCTCGATGGCATTTTCTAAGCCTGAGAAGTACACAAAACATACACAACATATGCATGTTATCAGTGGTAACATTTCTTTTTGATGGACATTTTAACTTTATGCAGTGTCTGTAACTATTATCACTATGAAAAAAATTTACTAACTTTAATGGACCAAAGAGATTTGCAAAAATTTGAGCATTTGTGTGTGTTGTGATTTGTTCACTATCTTTGTTTGTTACATCATAATAGTTTTCATTGCTATGAAAGTGATAGTAATCGAAATTTTCTTGGTGTTTTCGTTCATGCTTTTTTTGTGTGTGGATAAGAAAATAGTGGTTGTCCTAGGGAAAGCATGATGAGTGATTATATTCCTTCAAATGCCTTCCTATGTTTTCTACTAAAGTGCAGGCATTATTTAATGGTTTCCAAAAAATTCATTTGACCGTATAGGTGAAATAATTCTGGTGTTCCTTCTGTTATGAAACAAATGACCATGCATTAGGTATTATCATCATCTGTAGATCAAAATTCTTATTCTTAAGATTGGATTATAAAATGTCTGCAGTAAAGACAAGTCCTACCTAATATTTATTGATTGATTTTATTTTTTAGAGGAAGTAGAATGTGAAGCATTCTGACTGACCAATTTTCATAGACTTCAGGAAGATGAGAGTAGGAAAGAGAATTTCATGCTTTTTAGAGATTTTATACAATAAATAATCACCTCAATCTTAACTCGAGAATCCTATGAATCAGCTAACAAATGTTCTGTTACTAGTCTTTGCGTGTCTGCCAACTAAGAGTGACTTACTTCTATTGATGACTACTTTGAAAACAAAAAAGATGCCTCAAAATGGAATTTGCTCATCTGAAAACACGAAAGTCCTCAAAAGCTTTTTATAGAAAACATTTGCAATGAATACTATAGTTTTACAATTTTATCTTGAATTTGTTCGAAGGATTAAACATGAGGGGCTGTAGCACCAAGATGTATTTCACAGAGAATATTTAATGAATATATTTTAAAATTTTATATTGATTAAAGAATTTGAAAATATGCTTTTTAAGAGAGTAACTTCAAAGGAGAATAGAATATCCAAAAATTAATCCCCTAAATATAATTCTGCAGGTAAAATGTACAAAATGCATACATTTTCCTGACTTTCTTCTGAGGTGAGCACAGCCATTAAACTATTCACTGGAAAGATTGACTTTACTATATCCTGACAGGAGCTAAAACACAACCCAAGGTGAGAAGATTGTGGGAGTTTTCTAGAAGGGATAATAGGAAACAAATATTTTTCCTTATTTTCCTGATTGAGATCAACATTTTGTAAACTATGAATTCACTTTTTATTTCTGAATAGAAAGAAGGGCAGAGTTCTAGAGAGCTCACTGAATATCCTGTTTTGTCCATTATTGGATATATTAGTTTAATGACACACATTTTAGCTGCATCTGTTATTCTTTTGATGGTATACCAGGAATTCTTGAACTGTAGAAATGACTATTCCCTCTTTCCAAGTAGACTTGATGACTCCCTTTTTCTTCTGCTGTATCCCTTTTACAGTATCTATCACATGTTATGCACAATAGTTTACACATTTATCTCTCTCTCCATCAGATTGTGAATAAACTATGTCTCCATAGCCCCAGGACTTTCCCAGTGCCTCTCCACAAGTGTGTGTTCAGTAAGTCATTTGTAAATGATTACGAAGCTGAATAAATGCTTTAGCAAACCATACCTCATTGACCTAGAGATGTGTATATAACATCTTAGTGCCAATTTGGGAAGCTATTTTAGAGGACTATCCAAGAACTAAGTATAATCAATTACTTTGGAGTAGTTGGAATGCAACTCAGTAAGCAACCCTGTCCAAGTAATAAGTTACTGAGAGCATTTACCCAACACCAATTTCAAATTAATGAACCACAATGCATTTTGGCTGTGGGTATATCAAATTAGGAGTAACTGTGCTTAGAGCCACAGAGGTTTAAAAAAATGCAGATTCTACATGAGGTTTGCAAAAGTGAACAATGACTATAAGATATACTAAGACCTCTATGAAAATATTTATCAGCACAAATATAAGGAAATGCCAAGTATGTTATGGATTGGTATTGGTCATAGATACTGACTATACGGTGATGCAAAAAGTCCAGGAAACTTGCATGAGAAGAGCATCTTGATAAAACCAAGATAGAGGCATCTCCTACAGATGAGAGTTTTACCAATTCTGCAGCACTAAGGCACTAGACTTAATGTAAGAACTTTATTATACATACACATATTTTCCACTAGAGCTCCAATTAATTATATCTTTGTTTTGGAACTTTGATTATGACATGGGGAGGTTTTTCTATGACATTGAAGATGCAATTTTAATATTTCTCTTTCCCATAGTAAGCCAATTATTTCTTTCAAGATCTTACATGACAGCTAAAGGAACAATTCATTAGTGTAGTCGTAAGAGAGGCGTCAGAAATAATCATGCTGCTTTTTGGAACTAGAGTTAGAGCACATCACAGTGGGCACAGGATCAATGCTGCTGTGCACCAACCTTTAATGGGTGTTTGGGGTACATGGTGGTAGGATTGGGGCTGACTGTTTGGGCCATTTGGACATTCGCCTGTGCCTCACAGTATCGCTCTTTTGGCAGAAGCTGTCAGAGCTGCTTTCCAAGTTTGCATCTGGTCAGGGACAGAACTCTGTTTCTTGTTCTTTTATGCTTTGTCTCTCCACATCCCATTATCACACTGTTTTTTTTTTTTTTTTTTTTTTTTTTTTTTTTTTTTGTGGTACGCGGGCTTCTCACTTTTGTGGCCTCCCGTTGCGGAGCACAGGCTCCGGACGCGCAGGCTCAGCGGCCATGGCTCACGGGCCCAGCTGCTCCGCGGCATGTGGGATCCTCCCGGACCGGGGCACGAACCCGCGTCCCCTGCATCGGCAGGCGGATTCTCAACCACTGCGCCACCAGGGAAGCCCCCATTATCACACTCTGGATGAATGCTCTCTCTAGGTTCTGTGACCTGTACCCTTTACTGCCCAGTACAGAAAATGAATGTGAGAACTGAACTCAGCCCCTAACTCTCTACTGCATCCTTTAAATTCTCTCACAGTTTTCTTATAACAAATTATGCAACATACATATACAGGATGATGAAAACAGTGGTAAAAAGGAGAAATTACACAGATCAGACAGATGAAACCCAGACCACTTCCAATTCCCTGCACTCTTGTATTTCTTTTCATTCTCATTTTGGATACTTTCCCTACGTTTCATTTCACTTTTGTACTTTGGCCAGCACACAAATTCAGCTGCAGGTATTTTTTTTTTTCGTTTGACCTTACTAAGAATGAATCCCAAATTCATTGGGATTCATGAACGAAGTAAGAATAAAAAGCAGAGAGACAGGAAAAGAGGATGGAAAAATCTTGCAGAATTAATGAAACAGAATTTGAAAACATATGATAAGTTCTGTTAGCATGTTCACTGTAAGTTAGGTGACATTTCTCTTCATCTTTGTTGTGGCTGCACAGGCTCAGTTTACCCCAGTTATCGTGGCAAGCTGATTAAGAGTTCTGAAAGCCCATCTGTCATTAAACTGTCTCAGTGTATTATTAAAACAGCAAAACGACTTTTCCTCCAGGCAAACAGAATGAAACAAACTGCAACAACTTCATGCTGTGTCTATACAACACAGAGTGAAATGGAAATTTCTCATCCTCCACTTATTTTGATCAATGTGAATAAAGAAATCTGAGAACTGAAACCACATTAGTACTTTGTGGCCTGCAGGAGCCTGTGTGGTTGTCATATCTTGGTCAGATTAGAATACTGTGTCAAATATTTTCGGTTGTTTTGGCTTTGGCCCAGCTATCTATTTCAGAGAGACTTCAGCCCCTTAAAATTCATTTTCTTTAGTTTTTTTTTTTTTTTTTTCATTACATTGCCCCGTGAAATAATATAACAAAGGAAAATTAGGTATGCTTCGATGGAAGGAATGTAAAGAAATCAGTATTATTAAGAGTATTTAGATTAATAGCCAAAAAGATGGGGAAGGATTAGAAGGAGTTTAGGAATCTATTTTCTGCACCTCCATTAATCGTTCATTCATAAAACGTGAATGGTACTGGGTACCTTCCAGGATTTCTGATACATATAGAAACTATAGTGTCTTCTGTCAGGAAGCTTGAAATCCAAAGAGAGCGAGAGACAGACAGAAAAAGGAGTGACTGCTTACAGTACGATGAGGAGGAATAATGTATGGGTTATAAGCTCCTGCAGGATGAAATGGTAATAGACGTGGGATTCACAGAAGGATTCCCACCGAAGTTGATAATGATCACGAATACTCACTGTGTACTAAGCACTAGATTAAGCTCTTTGTGTGCTTTAACTTATTTAATCTCTAGTAAAATTTTGAGAGAGGTACTGTCATTATACTCATTTCACATATGAATAAACATGCTCAGAGAGAACTTTTCCCCAAAGCCCCTAAGTAGACAAACAGATCTGAATCTAGGTCTGTCTGATTTTACAGCTGAGGGGTCTTCACCTCTAGGCTCTAGTTTAAACTAAGTTCTAAAGGACAACCTACGCAAGTAACCTTCCACTAGGAATTGCAATTCTAAGTGTATACGTCAGGGGGTGCTCATTTGTGTACATAAAGGGTTAAGACAGAAGTTTACTGTAGCAATGTTTATTTTTTTTTAAAAAAATATGCAATTAGCTAATTGTCCACTAATGGGGGTATATCTTTAAAAAATCTTAGGCATTTGTAAAGGATGATGTCGAATACTGAGAGAAGAATCAGCCTCTCTGGATTAAAAACCTAGCTCTGCTGTTTCCCTGCAGTGTGAACTTGGGGAAATAGCTGAACTTTTCTGTGACTCTGTTTTCTCATCTGTAAAATGGAGGTGATAAGAGTATCTAACTCATTTGTGGGAATTAAAGGAAACAATACAAGTAAGCTACCCAAAGTGTCTTGCACATACTAAGTGTTCAATAAATATTGGCTAGTATTATGTAATGGACCTTCTGTATAGTTAAAAGGAACACTTATATGTACCCAGAATGGAAAGTTCCCAAGGACATATTTCTGATCATATTCTGATCATAAGTAAGTTGCAGACAGTTGACATAACATGATAATAATTATGAACTATATTTTCATAGATACATATCATTTATATAAGCACATTTTTAAAAAGACACCTGACAAAGTTTTCCTCTCTCTCCCTCTCTCTCTCTCTCTCTCTCTCTCTCTCACATACACACACACACACACACACACACACACACACACACACACACACACAGTCCTTCAAAGCATCAATACAGCTATCGTAACTGTCTAAGGCTTTACTGATTGTGTTTATGCGTGTTGGTCAGGGGGAAAGAATGACTTGAGTGAGGGAGGAGGGAGGACTACCTGTTAAAGTAACACTTTTCATTTGCTTTGACACAAACATGTACATATATAAATATGTGTATGCCTTTCTAAAATTGGAGAAAAATCAAGTTTTGTTGTTCCATTGAGAACAAAAATACATTCTGGAAAGATTTCACATGAGCTCCTGCCAAATATGGCTTTCATCCTATTTTCAAACAAATATTGATGTCTTTTGCTAGCAGGATTCTTTAAAAGAGTAATGAAGTATAAATGTTTTCCTATCACTAAAATTATGTGCCCCTTTGGGGAGATATTTAGATTTTCTTAATTTCTTTGGGATTTCTTAGCATTCATGATTTCGATGGGTGTTTTTGAGTAATGGCACTGCTGTTTTTAATCCCTTCATCTCTGAGGGTACAATTGCTACCATCATTTGCTCTTTGCCCAGATGTATGTTCTCTATTTCCTTCTTTGCTGTTAGAGCTGGGCCACGTTCTGCCTGTTCCCGCAGGAGGACATGGCCAAGCTCACACTAGTGGTTTTTATGCGTTCTTTCTCAAGCTATGTCAGTCAGTTTGCTCATACATCACTAGAGGAGTTTCAGCAAAGCTGGTGAAAAGCATAGAAGTGTGGGAAATGATCACGTTCTTGGAACATCAGGAGGAAGTAAGATTTCTGGGAAAAACAAAGCTCTGGTATCAACTAACTTTTAGAGGTTCAAGAAAATGGATATCTGTGTCTTGATGCTAGATCCGTCATTTTTTTGGTAAGGAGTGAAGCATTCTCTTTTCAATTACCTTCAACCTATTTTTCAGATATTTTAAATTGTTTATTTTGGCAGAGAATGTGAACATGCATGCATATACATATATGAATTCTTGTCACATCTGTATCTATCTATCATCTATCTATCTATCATCTACCTAATCTAATCAATCAAGAGGGCCAAGCATAGCATTTTTTAAACGCCAGAAAATACATTCTTTTTAATTTGAAAAGTTGACAGTTTATTTTTAAAAGAAAGTAACTTATTTTCAAGAAAGTAATTCCAAACAGAAAGCATGCAGTATGTCTACAGCATTTAGGACATTGATTTGTTATTTGAGAGTTATTAACTATCTGAGGTCCTGGGTAACAAAAGAAGAAAATATTCCACTTACATATTGTAGTGTAACTAATAAAATAAGTGTGCACTGATTTTGCAGTTTACAAAGCTCTTTCTCATTCCTCTTGTATTTTTATCTTTATGCAAAAAATTATAAAATCAGTCAATTACTTTTTATTTTATTAGAGAAAACTGATTATCTTTTTCAAAGATAATCAAATTTTAAAAATTACATGTCATTTTTTCCCCAGGTCTCTAATATTTATGATGAATGGAGAAAAGTTTTAAAATTAAATCACTGCTTTTCTTATAGTGATAAGCTACTTTGAGCAGAAGCCTTTTAAGTTTACATAAATCTGTAAGGAGCACTGGCTTTAGAACAAGAAGGTGTACCTTAGTATTTTTCTATTGCTAGCTGTAGACTTTATAAGTTAGTATAACAACAATATTTTCCATTTAAAAATAATTTTTTTCAATCATAGATTTTTCAGTCATCTTTTTGTAATCTATTTTAAAACAACATTTTTTTCTGCTTTTTTTATGTCTAACATACAAACTTAACTTTTTCTGTAGAAAATTTAGAAATTATAGAATGATATAATCCCAGAGAAAATGAGTCAGTTGGAATTCTATCATTGAGAATAAAAGAAGTTAACATTTTGGTTTATATATTTCCAGATTTGTATTTAGATACAGCTTTAAAATAAAGGTGCTATGCAGTAATGTTTTATAACTTGCTGCTTTAAATAATAATATAAGTATTTCCTAGATTATTAGATGCATTTTTAAATGACTTTGAAATTGTATGGTATTTAGTGGTATGCGTGTATCAAAGTTTTTTTTTGTTTTTTGTTTTTGTTTGGTTTTGCTTTATGTTTTTACTAACTTCCTATTCTTTTTCATTTAGATTACCTACTAATTTTAGGCTTTCAAACTATCTTTGCTCAACACAAATATAACTTTGTACTTTTTTTTGTATCTGAATTAATTGTTCATGTTTTTTATGCATTTTCTTTTGGGATATTTCTTAGGCATATTTTCATGGGCTATTGATTTATAAGAACTAATTTTATATTGAGGTTATTAGTACTGTATCTACTCTAATGTTACCAATATTTTTCTTAGTTTGTATTTTATCATTAAATTTAATTTTTTTAATTCATAAGTTAAAAATATATATTAAAATATATTCTTATTTTTCTTTCTGAGATATATATATATACATATATATACATATATATGTATATATATATATAAAATTAGTATTTAGAAATGCCTTTCCCAGACTAATGTGAGACTTAATTGTGCCTTCCTCCACTACTGCTACAGTTGGACTCATTCTCTTTGACATTTTGATTGTTATAAATTTTGAAGAATGTATTGGTAAAGAAGAAAGGAGAAGGTGAATTGCAACAAGTTGCATTAAGGCCTAGGTAGGATTGATGAGGCTTGAGGGAATGCAGAAAGTTTAATAGCTGGGATCATGGGGAACTTGAAGAAAAGTGATTGATGTCTAGGGTCGATAAATAAATATTGGAGAATATGAGGAACTTGTCATCTGAAAAAGAGGAAATTACCTTTGTCAGAGGAAAAGCACTTTTAAATTGGAATGATCATATCACGTGACATCTTTTCAGTGAAATAGAGATACAAGAATCTTCTGAAAGCAAAGATTTGGAGTGGAGGAAGAGTGAAGTTGCACTAGACGTTCAGGTTAAGTTCAAAGGCAAGTACTTCCATAGTGCTGCAGAAATTCTTAGCAGTGAAAGAAATATGACAGGAAGCAGGAAACAAACAAACAAACACAAAGAAAGTACAACAGTAAGCCTTAATATTATTTAATGTTGTAGTTGTTTTTATAGATTGGATAAGGACTTGATGAGAACTATGAATCCTCCTCTCAGATAAATGCATGTTTACACTATTTTGCAAACAATTTTAGAAAGTGAGATGACTCTCTTACACTGAGTTAAGGACCTTTACTTTAGGGGACATATAAGACTTCCTCCCTAAATCTGTAGCCAGCCTGAGGGAGCCTTATATCTAGATGGAAAAATGGAATCTTCAGAAACACAATAATGTCATATTGCAGCATATGGGTTTTAATTATAAAGAATAAAGTGAGAATAAATGGAAAGGCATAGAGACACGTTCACTTTCTTTTTCTATGCTTCTAATGGATGTGGGTATATTCCTTGATTGGCAATTGCCTTCACCCTTGAAGGCTAAGCATGAACATATGAACCTATGAAAATGAGAGATAAAATCATTTATCAGAGGGGCTTCTACTAAAGTACTTAAGCTGAAAGTCCAAAAATAGGCTGTTCAGTTTTCTACATGATCCCATCCATATTCTGATGACGAGAGAGTAAGCAGGCATACTGCAACCAATAAAGGAGTATATTTGGCTCATGTATACTTCAAACCTAGCAAAGACTGCATTGAGAATTGGTAAAGAACATGACTCATAATGGGAACTCCATTCGTGATAAATCCCTTGTCTTCATAAAGGATTCAAAGGAAATTAACTCACCGTACTATTTACTGAAAATGTTTGTTGTCTAAGGCTGTGTCTATCCAACTGAAAATGAGCAGAGTACATTATTTTCTGCTGTTCTAATGCCAATATTAATGTCAGTGTGGATTTCTTCATGGTCGATTTGATAATTTCTTCGGAGATGGGCCATTCTTATAAAATAATAACAGGCAACTGGAATCAATTGCACTGTATTGACAAGGTTTACTGTTTTCTCTGAAATCATTTGAAAAGACATACATGTGAATTTCACTCAGAAGAAAATTTTGGTTGCAAAAGTCCTTATGCTCTATGTCTCCCCCCAGAAATATTTGGACCTTTAGA
The DNA here is from genome assembly GCF_026419965.1 of Kogia breviceps. NCBI lineage: Eukaryota > Metazoa > Chordata > Mammalia > Artiodactyla > Physeteridae > Kogia > Kogia breviceps. The sequence continues at coordinate 24,821,823 of NC_081313.1, read as the reverse complement.
AACATATTTTATGTATAATGTGAATAGGGTATTAAATATATAGGAGAGACTCAGGTAAAAATAGAAAGATTTGAAATCATAAAAGTAACAAAATAAACCCCAAACATGTGAAATGATCATCTCAAATAAGTTATAACGGAGATAACTTGGAGTTATTTAGGCACTCTCTTGTCTCTAGACATTTAATGCTGAATTGTGGTGAACACTTCACTTCAATAGAAATTAAAACAGCCTGATGTGATTCCATCAAAGATGGAGATGCAGGTAAAATTAGTTATCTCCAGGCTTTATGCACAGATGAATATGGCAATAGGAAAAAAAAAGCTAGTACAGAAAAACTGAAGGAAAGGCTGAAGCTTGCTGTGCATCTGTAGAAGTGATATATGTATTGATGCAATACCATATGAAGATTGATTAATCTTTACCAAAACAATTTAGTATTTTAATTATGTTCAATTTATATTTGAGAATACATATTCTTTAAAAAAATCACTTGTAATCTCCCCTCCTCCCCCAAAGACTGATTCATCCAGGGTTCTCTACATAACAATGTAGACATAATAATTTAATCATAAAGTAATTTACAAAATCTCTTTAAAATTCTCAAGGACTTCAAAGAGCTAATAACAATAAAACTATAGAACAAGAATATAGGGATTACAGCAATGACACAAACATAGCAAACTAAAGACATACAGTCCATGAAGATCTCTACATTATTTTCTTTACTTTTAAGTTTTGATGAAACTAAACACTAACTCATTAGCTTAATCAGCAATCATGTTGCTATAGGGACCGAAGGATGCTAAGTCAGGCCTTATATTGGGAGATGGGGAACTCCTCTGACGGGCAACTTTGGCTTGAATATTCACCAACAACCTTGCCAAGCTTTCTTAAAACTGCCACATTCTCTACTACTCTTGCACCTGACATTCCTTTCTTTTCTTTCCCCTCACAAGGGTCAGCCTGCATACTGTCAGTTCTCCCACCCTCCGCCAGCTCCTTCCCCAGTTTCCTTCACAAATGTTTTCCCTAAAAAAAAATTTTGCACATCTAATTCTGTCTAGGTGTCATCTGCTTCTCACAACACAAGTGGTATCAGGAGTTATCCAAGAAAACAAGATAGGTATTTAGGACTGGCTTACTCATTGCCTTGTGGGTGAGGAGGAAGGATGCCGTCCTGTTTGGTAGGTGGGGCAATGATACTCCCTTGTGCAAAGCAATATTAATTGCTAAGGATTTCACTGCTGGTGGCAGGAAAATGTCTCCGTGGAGAACAAGGCTGTGATAGGGGATGAGGATTCAGGCATTTGAAAGTGTTTTGTTAATAATGCCTTTAAAGACAGTGAACTTGGCTAGTTCCTTCTAAGTGGTATTTATGCCCTGCAGAGGGATAATAGTAAGAGACTGAGGGCTGTTAACAAGCTCTGGTATCTTACAAAGAGGCCCTTATTTCCTATAGTGAAAACACAGAGCTATTCAACAGGCTGAAGATCTAATAGAGTTGCAGGGCTTCAGAGACATTTGAATGATCACCCAGTGTTCTGCTTTGTTATGCCGAAGCCAGGGTGCTGGCTGGGAAAACCTGGGGCCCTGAGACATAGGATGGGGATATCTTGATACTAGTTCTGCACTTGTCCATGGACCTTCTGGGCTTCAGAGGTGGACTACCTTCCTGAGAAAGACCTGTCACTCTCCCTGAAGGCCTTGTGGCCAGCCCGGCACTGCTCTCCCCCACCAGCAGCTGCTTGAGCAAGTAGGAGCTGGTAGTAGGTACTGTGCTCTGTCTGCTGGCTCCTCTGGTTCTGGTTAAGCAGCTGATGAGCTCAGCTGAGCAGGACATGAACTGCGTGTGTCAGCTGCACAGCTGTGGAGGTGATGATGCCCTCATGGTGCTGCCTGGTGGCCTTGTCTACTGGTCACCATCCTGGTGCCGGCTGGCCTGGCCACTTCCCCTGCCTGGCCACTGGCTGCCATGTTGTCAGTAGGCATTGCTCTGGTTGCCTCAGGCTCGCTCTTGCTGCTGGGTTTGCTGCTGAATCAAGTGGGTGTGATTGGACACTGCCCACCCTTCTGTGTGGCTGCCTGCCCACCCCCTGCTGCCCAAGGTGACCACCACAGTGGCAATGGAAGCATCTTTAGCATCTCACGATGGTTGTCTGCTGGCCAGTGTCACGTGACCACATCCAGCCTCGTATGACCTAGCCAGAGCCCTTCTTTCCATCACCTGCCTCAACATCCTGAGTGCTGTGCGTGTGTGCGTGTGTGTGTGTGTGTGTGTGTGAAGAAGATGGTGAGTGTATTTGCGTAGGTGCATATCCCAGGGCTGTACAGCCCTCTGGTGGGATTGCATGATGTGTGATTCAGAGCCTATGGGTACCTACGCATTCACACCACAGAAAGGTGAATGTATGTCTCCTTGGGACCCCAGGTTTTGTCCATGGAACTGTGAGAGTCTGCCTGTCTGCTGTACGTGGAGTCTCTAGGCCAAGAAGTATCTGGGATCCCTGAAATGTCTTGACTCCTATTACCAACACCTGTCAAATCCAACCCTGCCTTGTAACACCCATCAGGAATTTCCACAGGAGTGACTATTTGTCCACACCGGAGACTGCACCAAGGACCCTTCACTGAGAAGAGGAACTGGTGGCTAAGTGGAAAGAACATGGCTCTGGAATGTGACGGGTCAGGATTAGAATCTTTCCTCTAACACTTACCGGCTGGGGAACTCGGACAAGTGACCTTTCTGAGCCTCAGTTTCTTGAGGGTCGTGGTCATGGTCCTGGTTGTGATCATTAATTGTGAGGATCGAATGACATCACGCATGGAAGGATTGGACACGTGGTAGCTGTGCAATAAGAACAGTGGCTGTTGAACCAAAAAACAAGAGAAACAAATGAAAAACTCTCCTCCCAAGGAGACAGGTGATCCCCTTCTCCATTGCTTGCTGCAGGCTGATACCTGGTAAGTCCCAGGATTACCTCAAAAAGAAGGCCTCAAAAGGAAGAAGAGAGGGGCTTCCCTTGTGGCGCAGTGGTTGAGAATCCGCCTGCCGATGCAGGGGACACGGGTTCGTGCCCCGGTCCGGGAAGATCCCACATGCCGCGGAGCGGCTGGGCCCGTGAGTCATGGCCGCTGAGCCTGTGCGTCCGGAGCCTGTGCTCCACAACGGGAGAGGCCACAACAGGCCTGCGTACCACAAAAAAAAAAAAAAAAAAAAAAAAAAAAAAAGAAGAGAGACTATATACAAGAATGAGTTGAAAGAAATAGCTAATAAGTACTTGAGCCAGGAGAATACCCCTGTGATGGGAATTTGAAGATGCTTCATTAAAGAGGCCAGAATGTAAGACTATGTAAGCAAGTATTCTTGATGTGGGACAGTTAATTGACTTTCCTGGGATAAGGCATATCCTAGCACGGACCCTAGGAGATGAAGTAAACTCACTGCTGCAGTGGCTCTTGGAGACCTAAGAAAAATGATGGCCAACATTAAATGAAGTAGAAACATCTGAGTTATGGTATCTAACATTAAAGGCAGGAGTAAGGAGGCTGACGGAGGCAGGCGTCCTGGAGTGGATATATTATCTGAGGCCAGAAGATCCAGCAGATGAATGTGTTCCACAGAGGGAACCAGAGGTCACATTATTCTCCAAGGCGATCGTCCAAATGCTGGTCATAGGGACACTAGTATCAGAAATTCTGTGGAGCCTCCTTTGCAAGCCAGAGCTGATGGTAGGAAAAGCAGATACAGTCTTTTTGTTTTTTTAACACCTTTATTGGAGTATAATTGCTTTACAATGGTGTGTTAGTTTTTGCTGTATAACAAAGTGAATCAGTTATACATATACATATGTTCCCATATCTCTTCCCTCTTGCGTCTCCCTCCCACCCTCCCTATCCCACCCCTCTAGGTGGTCACAAAGCACCGAGCTGATCTCCCTGTGTTAATGCGGCTGAAAAGCAGACACAGTCTTTAGAAACCAGGTAGCAAAGTTAGGCACCAGATGCCAGGAGGCCACAGTTACTCTAAAGATCAGCAAGGTCAAAGGGGCAGCCAAATGAGCTTGACTCACAGGGAGTGGTTAAAGATGGTTAATGGAACATGGCGTCCCTGGGAGCAAGAGTGCTGTTCAATAACTATCACCAAAAAAAAGGAAACAAAAGAGGAGCAGGAGGCTGAGGATTAAGAACAATCTCTTCAGTAAAAAGTAAAAGTCTCTGGGCCTCCCTGGTGGCGCAGGGGTTGAGAGTCCGCCTGCCGATGCAGGGGACATGGGTTCGTGCCCCGGTCCGGGAAGATCCCACATGCCGCGGAGCGGCTGGGCCCGTGAGCCATGGCCGCTGAGCCTGCGCGTCCGGAGCCTGTGCTCCGCAACGGGAGAGGCCACAACAGTGAGAGGCCAGTGTACCGCAAAAAAAAAAAAAAAGTAAAAGTCTCTTGCTCAGTTCCCAAGCATGAGCCAATTTTCAGATATTGAACCCATAACATCCAAACAGTGGGCGCACCTCACAATGAAAGAAGCGAGGTAAAGCCAGATGACCTTGGGAGCCACTGGTTATATCACATAGTGTACCATCTAACATAGTGTACCAGCCAGCCCCACAGAACTCTGGAACAGCCTCTAGAAATCCAGACAAAGTGTCAGTCCAGAGGCAACACTCTGAATTTATAGGGAGCCATTCTCAGGATGTAGTGTATTCATTAAATCAGAGACCTCGCTGTGATGCTGTGTCCCCAAGGGAAAGAATATAGGGGACTGGGAACCATAGAATAGAAATAGGATTATCCTCATGGACCATCGCTCTCAATGACCCCAGCTGAGGGATTTTGTTCCTCTATACGCAATGCTGTGGGTTTTGCAGAGTCGGAGGTCCTGGTGAGTAAAAGGGACATACTTTTGCCAAGGGACACATGAGAGGTTCCACTGAAGTGCATGTTACAGCTGCTGTCTGGGTATTTTGGATTCCTTGTGCCCAGAGACCACGAGGGTAGAAGAGAAGTCATCATACTGATAGAGGCAATTGACCTCGATAGCAAGAGGCCACAGGGCTACTTTTCATACAGTAGGAGTGGGTAGGAATATACACAGCACCCAGTTGGTTCAGGTGGGCACCTCCTAGTACTCACTTGCCCCAGTGTAGCTGTGAATGGACGTGTGCAGCAACCGCCACCTGAGGGTCTGATTAACCGAGTATACAGACCTCTCAGGAAAGAAGCTTTGGGTCACGCTAGTACTGAGGTGTGCCACCAACAGCGTGCTGAGGTGATCACTGAGTATGAAAGGAATTCTGTGTGGATAACAGAGGAGGGATAGTTTGAATATCGTTTATGGTCTCGAGATTGACTGCATCAACACTACCTGTTCTGAGTTTCTTGTCAGGTAGAGAGCCCCATGGGAACCATGGATAAGATGCTCCCCAACCAGTGAGGAAAGTAGACATACGTGATGCAATAGGTGGCCTGTGGCAGGCGTCAAATTGTGCTTCTCAGAGCTCCAGCTGAGGGGAGCATAGTTCAGCAATGGCTCCAAGCACTGTGCTCTGAAATCCATCACCGCTGTCACACCAAGGCTGCCTTCTCCATCACTGTTCCCAGCCAATGCTGACAGCAATGCTGAGAGCAGGAGGCTAGGTCATGACTGGAGATGCAGAACTCCTCTACTGGGCCACTTTGGCTAAGTCCTTCCCGTTGGCCTTTGACCTCGCTAGAGTTCTTAGATCTACCTTCTTCAGGTCAACATTTATTCCCTTTGTCCTCTCAGGAGTCAGAGAAACATCTTGGTCTGAGGGAAGACCCTCCTGGTTCCTTTCTAATTTTCTCCCAGACATTAACGAATCTCGTGCCCATCTGATCTTGTCTTGGCATCTGCTTCTCAGAGAACCTTCAGTACACATTGGTGTTGAAACATAGGTCAATTTGTGGAGTTTAAGTAAACTGTATCCTAAATCTAGACTGCTTCGTAATGCTAATATGGCCATGAGTATTTCTTGCTTCTTGTAAACACCGGTTGGCTTTTCTTCATTCAGTAATGATAACCAGGGCACCTAATCCACCTGGCAACCTTTCAATTCTTTCTTCCTTAATATAAGACAGGAAGGATCAGCCAACAAGAGCATGTGAATATGTACAATTTTCCCACAATTATTAAACAAGCAACTGAAAAACACATGCCTGTCTGACAGCAGAATACTTCTAAGGCAGGATCTGTATTAGAAAGTGAGGTAGAGATATATAAGTCAAAAAATAATGAAAGTCTAACCCTCCACTTGCTGCAATATTCTGATACGTCCACTTTGTTTAATCTTTTCATTGGCTTCAAATTCTAATAATTTAGAAAGCTCACAAGATGGTTTGCAGAAGGAGAATATTAGTGAAAGGATTATTGCGTCCTTCATCCATAAGTCAGTTAAACAGGAAGCACACATCTTACAATGCTAACTCATTTCTTGAACAAAGAGATGCCTGTGATTGGATGGATTTATCAGTTCATGCTTACATTACTAATATCATTATCAGCAAAAATATTTTACAGCATCTATTATAGCAGCTTTCAGGTAGTTGATGCCTCCAGAAATATCTGTTGGTCTGAAATGAAAAATATCTTTGAGAAATGGGTTTAATTAACTACATGCCATAAAGGTAAAACTGACTCACCAGCTGGGGGTGACAAAGAAATAAGTAGAGCAAGGTGTCATCAAGTGGATCCTCTAGTCCCATTAGTGGGAGAACCACACTGCAGCATAAGTGCCTTTGCCTATGGTAAGCCTTGCTGACATCCAAATGACCTAAATGAGCACCGTGTTAACACGATGTAGTTGATGATTTGGGCAAATGCCAACCCAACGTGTATATCTCAGCATGCAACTCAGTCAGGGGCTCAGCTGCGTTCAGTATGATTATGGTTTCCAGCTAGATAGGAGGCAAGTTTCTGGCCTCTGTGGGGTTTGATACCCTGAGAAAGTTTTCCAGTTCTATCCCATTTATCATTCCTCCCAAAGTGTACCTCATAGTGAAGGATATAGGAAGTTAGTTGTAGGAAACTTCTGTTAAATATGGGAATAGATAAAGAATAAGAAGGAAATGATGGCATATGCCAAAATTAAGGGGACGAGAATCTTTTTGTGAATGTGTTCTGAAGAATCCAAACAGTTTTGTGACATTTCAGACAGGAAAAGTCACTTTTATACTGAAGTAATGTAGGGTCGTGCAAACCTTCATATCAGCTGATAAAGAAAAATATTACTTTCATAGGTTCACACAAGAAGTTCACGTATTTCATCTCAGCTTCAATTTTTAAGCCATTTTCCTGCAAACTGGCAAATTTCTGCCTACAGCAAACTGATGAAAATTCATGGGTGTTTTCACTCCTCCACTTTAGGGAGGAATAGTAAAACTTTTGCCTTAGATCAAACTTTTGAATATTTGAGGGGAGAAAAAAAAAAAACCCACATCACTTCTCAAATGTGAATACCCAAAGTGAAATGTGGCTGTTTCTTACATTTTTAGATGCCTGGAAGTTTTCCACAAACTTCTATAACAGTCACTCTGCAGGCTTCTGCTATAAATGTTTCAGGAACTATCTAGGGATATATTCTGTTGAGGGGGAAGGCAGGATTATGTAGCAGATAGAGCGTGGAATTTGGACCTGAACAACCCTCTGAGACCTGCACCTGCCTCTTTCATTGCCTTATGGTGCAGCGTTGTATAAATGATTCAGGCTCTCTTTGTTTAAATTTTTCCCTGTGGTAATAGAGGGAAATGGGCTAAGCATTAGCCCCTTCTCAACAATCAGAGAACACTGTAAAGGTAAATGTGACATTGCCTGTAAAGTGCTATGACCTGTAATCCAGAAAAACAGTGCAAGAGGTGTGAGGCCACAGAGTTTGTGGAAACATTATAGAACCCTAGCATGGAAAGCGGCATAGCCTGGCCCCTCACTTCTGTATTTGATCAGGGGTCCTTATGACACATAATCAACTACAGGTATTGCCAGTTGCTAATACCAACAACACACATCTTGCCTTCAGCATGTGGAACATGTTAATCTCCCTCTCACAAACTCAGTGAATCATAACAGTCAATCAACTTGCATCTATTGATTGTCTAATATGCAAAATGCACTCTGCTGAGTATTAGACCTCTGGTGAAAGTCTCTTAGGACAATAATGACTTATAAAGCATAGTAGCTGTTCTCAAAACACTTGTAATCACAATCTAGTTATAAAGGAGGATTGCCTAAAGTATTAAAACATATAAGGTACCCGTAGGTGGCGATTAGAAATAATGATTCTAAAGAGTTTAAAGAGTAGAAGGAGGAAAGGTATGAGGATTCAGAGTGCCTCCATTGCATATGATTTTAGTTTGTAATTAGGGAAAATGTACGCATAAATACAGAAGGAAAAACGTGTACATGCTCGGAAGTATTAAAAAAATAACATGAAAATGGTATCCTTGGAAGTTATCACGCTAAAGAAAGTGATTTGTTATTATCTGTGGCTGCCATCATTTATTTCACCGTTCTCATTGAATTTAAGCAATCTTTGTTCTTTTCTACTGATGATTTCTCTTATATGCTAAGCTTGAGGAATTTTGATGTCTTGTTTGAAACGCAGTTCAGTTAGTCAGTATGGATGTGTCTTATGAAATAAATTCAGGGTGAAAGGAGGATCATGTGCTACGAAGGGAAGAGAATTAGATGAGGATCACAGTGATCTCACTCTGAACAATGAGCAGTCTCAACCTCTCAAGGCATCTGTTGATTCATTTGTAAAATAGGAGGGTTGGGCTAGATTTCACTGGCCAGTTCTAAAATTTTCTGGAGAAAAAAATGCTGCTTAGAAGTTCTATATCTTGGTGCTACTGGAAAGCTCCTCTTGCTTTTGCATTCTGTCAGGGTCCATGATTATTTCTTGTCATTAAGATCAAACTCTCAATTTTATAGACCATGGATGCCTAAGGTAGAGGAGAAGCAGATGGCAATATGGTGTGCTCAAAAACAGGCTCTAACTGTAATTCTTAATTTAATTATTCTTAGGCTAGACTTTCCCAAGCTCTATTAAATTTTAGTATTCAAGAGAGCTTTGGTCTTGTCTGTAAGGACTAACATAGGTGAATAGGCTGGTTCTTGGTAGTAGAACTTGTGTGTCGGTGAGCAAGGGGTCTGTAGAACAGAGTGGAGGCAGAACAGCCTTTCTGCGGGATATATCGGCATATGCCTTTCTTTCAAGGTGTATTGGTAAATATTTCTTGTAAATATGATAGTATGTATCACCAAAAAGATTAACAATGTCAAAACATCCAGTCAATTCAAAGAAAATAGTAATCCAATTTTAAATTAAGTATGAAATCTGTTGTTTGGTTTATGTGGAAAATTGAAAATTTGGATTTTATTTTAAACAGACATGTTTTAATGTGTCACATGAACAGTCTAGAAAAAAATAAAATTTATTTGTGCTGCATGGTATAAATAATGTGAAAGATAGTAGTATATTGGAAAAAAAAGTCAGATTTCTTGAGCATAAAATTGAAATTTTCTAGAATTAAAAAAAATATGGTTTTAAGGACTTCCCTCGTCCAGTGGGTAAGACTCTGTGCCCCCAATGCAGGGAGCTGGGGTTCGATCCCTGGTTGGGGAACTAGATCCCACAAGCATGCTGCAACTAAGAGTCCACATGCCGCAACAAAGATCCCGTATGCCACAACTAAGACCCAGTGCAGGCAAGATAAATAAATAAATATTTTTAAACACATTTTAAAATATGGTTTTAAACAGTTAATATTATAAACTGACAAGAAATAATTAAGGCAAGATACAGCTACTTTCACTTATTACGAAATGTGTTCACTTATTCATATAAGGGGGCTTTACTGAAGGTTTATGAGGTGTTATGCACAGTCGAGATCAGCACAGTACAACAGAAATATAATTTAAGCCACATGTGCAATTTAAAATTTTGTAACTTCCACATTAAGAAGAGTAGAAAAGACACAGGTAAATTTTATTTTTTTGTAAATTTCATTTAACACAATATATGTACAGTATTATTTCAACATAAAAATTATTGATATACTGTAATTTTTTACTAAGACTTCAAAATTCAGTGTGTTTTAGTTATAAGTCAATTTGAGTTAGCCATATTTCAGGTGTACAATAGCCACATGTGGCTAGTAACCTTAGTATTGGCCACCTGGGTCTGTATGATGGGATTGAATACTAAAGAACACAGGCATGGCCACTACCTTCAGAAAGTTGACAGTCTAGTATAGAAGACAGACTCTGAACAATAAATCAAAAGTGTAAAATTTTACACTTTTCACAGTTTTTATAAGCATCACAAAGTTAATATTGTTGAATACATGCCCAGCATTTAATGTATTTCCACTTTACATAAGCTATGGATAATGTGTTCTTTATGTGGGTGAGATTATTCTTGGTATTTTTAAAGAAATACATTCTTAATTAACACACTTTTGTTGTCTACTAATAGTCTTTTATCCTTGTGCTTCCCATTTTCCCCAAATCAGTATTACACTGTAAGTTTGAAGTTGAATCCTGAGTCAGGAGCATAATAATCTTTTAATATGTTATATATGATTAAAAATAGTAAAGCAGCTAGGTACAAAATAAAGTTATCAGAGAAAACATTATTTAGGATGGGAAAAATATTCAATGTTTTTCCATGAACTTTCTATAGCTTTATAATTTCCGTGATTTCTGCTGACATGTGTTTGCGAAGACTTTCTACTTACTAAGTGCTATAGACCTTCTCTAGGTTTATTTTAGATGTAATTTATTTCTTATGAAATCTTGCAGTTGTTCCTACTTTATACATTAGCTGGTGTGATGAAAGTACTTAGGTATTAAAGTAATAAGAGTATAAAACAAAAATATAAAGAGAATAGTTTGTACATGAAATAAACTCCGTCTTGTTTAAGGATTGGCCTTAATTGATTCCATGTAGCTCAAGCTTAATTGTGGATGGTGCTGAAGTTGGTTGTCTATTTACTGAGATATGAAGAATGCCAAAAAGCACAGATGAACCAAAAGTTTAATGTTCACTCATCTAACTAAAAATAAATATATTTTCTCTCTTTGCTTCCCAAATAAAATTGCTACAGAATTTCAGACAGAGAAGATTTTATGGACTGGAAGAGTCAACCCTACGAGAAGAACTTCCTTAGCTGGAAATTGAAGACTGGATAGAGCTGGATTTTTCAGGAAGAAGTAGTCAAGTCTTTCTCACTTGGAAAAGCAGCATAAATAAAGCAAGAGAGTTGAAATTGGCAAGAGCTGTTGGAAAAATAAAGCAGATGGCTTAAGTTTGAGACATAGTGGAAGTTAAAAAAAGGGATGAGCAATCTGAGGCTAGTTAATGGAGACTCAGAATCTTTAACCTGATCCAATAGGTGATATGGTACCAATATAGTTTTGCCAGGGACGTGGCATAATGAAAATGGCAATTTTGGAAGATTCGTCTTGCAGAGGTGACATGATTGATTTAAAGAGACTGAAGAAAAATATTAAAGAGGTTGAGTTGAGAGACCAGATCCAATAATAGATCTGGAAGATTTAAAACAAGCCTTCTTAAAATGGGAGACTCATGCTTTTTTGACAGCATAGGAGATGGAACTGGTAAGAAGAGAGAGTAAGAGAAGGCTGAGGAAATTTATAATAAATGCAGGATTCAGTTTATTCAGAAAGTAGGCTATTACAGGATTCAGGGCTCTTGTTGGAGTGGGCTGGACATAAAAAGAAGGAAAGACAATTCCTCCATGGACAGTATGGTATAAGCCAGTGGTATTTTGAATTAGAGGTACGTTCTCTCAAGTTTCTCTTGTGCAGTGTAATATATAGTGGGGTTACATTTTATATTATTATTCTCAGGTCTCATTCCTCAGAGCTAAAGTAAATTGAAAGTTGGTTGAAAAATTACCAAGTGAACTATGGCAATACTTCCATTTCCTTTCTAGAAGCATATATACTTTGGTTTGAATTACTTAGGAAATTATAGAGCAAAACAGAATTTATGTTTGCCTTATTTTGACATATGGTTTACATTTTGAAAACTTTGCCCTAGGATGGCATTGGATAAAATTATAAGGATAAAACTGGGTATAGAGAAAGCAAAATCACAAAATTCAGAACAGTAATAGACTTTATAAGTCATGTAATTACATGTGTAGAAAAACAATAAATATTTATCAACTATCAGGTGCCAAACCTGTTGAGGGCATTGGGTATATCTATGTGAAAAAAAAAGTAAAAGAAACTGTCTGATAGAGGAAATGGTCACTAAAAAGTAAGCAAACACACACACTCACACACACACAATACATTTTGAAAAGTGCTTGTTATGAATTGAATTGTATACTCTCCAAAAATTCATATGTTCAAGTCCTAACCCCCAGTACCACAGGATGTGATCTTATTTGGGAATAGTTTCATTGCAGATGTAATTAGCTAATTTAAGATGAGGGTACACTGGAGTAGGCTGGGCCCCTAATCCAATATGGCTGGTGTCCTTATAAAAAGGGGAAATTCAGATACAGATATGAACACAGGAGGAACACCATGTGAGCATGAAGACAGATATCAGGGTAATGTCAAAGATTTCTTGGAAACTACCAGAAGCTACAAGAGAAGCATGGAAGAGTCTTCCTCATAGCTCTCAGAAGGAACCAACTCTGCTGACACCTTGATCTCAAGATTCTAGCCTTCAGAACTGTGAAACAGTACATGTCTAGTCGCCTGGTTTGTGGTATTTTGTTACAGCAACCCTAGCAAAATAATAGAGTGTTAACAAGGAGAATTATTGGTGACACTGAGAGTGAATAAGGGGACGGAGGCTTATTTTAGATTGGATGGGACAATGGAGACCTCTTTTAAGAAGTTATATTTAGCCTAATACCTGAAGGATGAGAATGAACCAGCTATGTGGGGCAATGGAGAAAGTGATCTGGGCAGAAGAAAGAGCATGTGCAAAGGCCCTGAGATAGGAAACAACTTGGAACAAGTAAGGAACTGAAAAAAGACCAGTATGTGAGGAGCATCACCAATGAAGGCAAGAGTGGCACAAGATGAGACTCAATAGACCTAAATAAAATGAACTTGAATTTTATTTTAAAAGTAATAAGGAGACTTTCATGGACTTTAAGCAAGTGATGACATGATCCAATTTACATTTTTAAATAAATTTAAAATATAGTACTATGTAGAGAATGGTATGGAGAGGGAAGCGGAACATGATATTAATAGTATCAAACCAGGTATTCAGGCTTGGAATAGGCTTATGGTAGCAGAATACAGATAATTTGAGAAAATATTTAATATTGGGATTTAGGGAGAGTGTGTCATAAAGAATTGCTCTAAATTTTTTGTCTCGAGCTACGGAGTGTTTCTTATTGCAATGTTATTTACTGAGATGGAAAAGGCTGGGGGGGAAACAGAATGAGGGGTAACAGAACAAGATTTCAGTTCTGGATATGGTAAAGCTGATATGCCTGTGAGATAGCCAAGTAGAGATGCTAAGTGAGATGTTTGTTGGACCAAAGAAAGGTCTAAGAAGGAGGTGGAGAAATAGAAACTAAGTGAGGTGTGCAGAGACCACAGATTACTGAACACTGATATTATAGCTGAAGTCTCCCAATTCCCAGTCCTGTGTCCTGGCAAGTGCCTACTCAATGATATTAGAAGATCATTTGATTAATAGTAAGGGGGCACTTTTGTGGGTTGTTTTGAGAATAAATGCACAAGCATCTGTGTAGCAAATAAAAGACATGGATGAAGAGTGGTGACACAGTGTCAAGGGCACAGAATTAAGATCTGGAAGGCTTGGCATCTACTTTTAGCCTTGCCACTTGGTTAATTGTGCCTCAGAAAAGTGCGTTCAAGGCATTAGGACTACTGTCTTGTTAATGGAATTATTCTTATCAGTCGTAGCAAAGCTAGTTTCCACATTATTCTCTGGTTCTGTTCTTCTGATGAATATCTTTATAGCTGTTACAGTTTTGTTCCTCTTTTGGGAAAAAATAATGTGTTGTTATTTTTTATGTTAAAAGGGACAAAGATTTTGCTGTATCTAGGAGGAGAAGTGTTTCGCTATTATAGAGAGTGCATATTCGTTGGTTGATTTTCTAAAAAAAGAAAAAGTATAAGAAAACTTCAAGATAAAGCTACAACAGACACATTTGACAAGAGGTTCACAAATGTAACTTTATAGTCATTTAAATGGTTGCTCCTTTCTTATCTTCTCTGCCTATTGTCTCCGTTCCTCATCTTACAGTTTTTGTTATACTTGAATGATGAGCTCAAAGCATGAAAAGCTGTTGTTTTCAACCTTTATTAATGTTTCCAAACTCATTTCCCTCTTTGCCTGCTGACAACCTGCCAAAATCACCCTCTGGTGAATTGTGAAAAGATTGGGGTAGCAGTTGTGGGACCCAAAGTGTGTGGCAGATAATTAGTAGATCAGATCTTTGTCACAGAAGATACTTGGCCACCCACACATCTCTATTTTTAAGCCTTGTGTGTCGAAACAATGTGTATTCATTGTCGGTTTTAGTGTGAAGAGCACATCTCTGCATTGTATATAATAGAGCTGAGTTGATTGAGAAATTCCATTATTCTTTTGTCGTTTTGTACTGTCCCTGGTTAACACATGAGATATACATATTTGGTGAATAATTGAAACACCTTTGGCTTTTAAGTAGCTTTAGAAATGGGAATTACCTATTTTGCTACTTACCGAACAATCCAACCACCACAGTCTTTGTTTTCCAATAAGGCAGGAAACAAAAATCTCCTTAGATGATCACATTTGTTTTCTTGCTAATTAGTCCCGACTAATTTGATTGGCAAGAATAGCAGGTCAGGAGATTAGTTCTTGAATGGCACAAAATAGAAAAGGTTTTTTAGTGTAAGATAAGAGGTGATAAGTTGAAGTAAAAAGAAGAAATTAGATTTGGGAACGAGGAAAATGCCAGAGTTAATCAGCAGGCTTTCCACCAGAATTGATCACAGAACAGCAGGTAATGAATTATTATCTAGTGATATGTTCCCTTTAGAATACTATCTAACGGTACATCCTCTGCACACATGTGGGGGGGTTGTGTGTGTGTGTGTGTGTGTGTGTATTTTATAATCAAAAGATGTACTCAACACTTGCCCCATTTAATTCTTCCCTTACTTGTTTATGTGTTTCTGTATTAAAGGAAATTCATCAGTTGACACAATGTCAGTGGTCTCAAAATATGAGAGTTATGTAGTCACAATATAATGAACTCTAGTTGCTATAATATTATAACCAGAAATAACTTCTTCTTAAAAGATTAATAACACCAACACCAGTCTTAAAATCTGACAAAGCAGTAAAGATCATGCTTCCTCCTATTACTGAGATGGTTAACTTAGAGAAGTCACACAAACTCTAAAAGTTGTAGATTATCTGTAAAATGTGCACAAAACAACTCTTCTTCCTGTCTGACAAGATTCTTATTGGGTATAATTGAATTGATATACAGAAAACCCCTTTGAAATTTCTTAGATGTTTTACAAAAGTCATTATTGTAATAATCGAAATTTTGACCCTGGTTTCTTTTTTCCTAAATCCACATTTATTCATTTTTAAAAAATGAATAAATACCTACTAGATTTCAAGTCTGTACCATTCTAGATACAGGGAACACAACAATAAACTAAACAGACAATAATTCCTGTCCTCATAGACCTTAAACTTCAGTGAATTGAAGTAACAATAATAGGTAAAAGTTAAAATATGTCAGTTGTTAGTAAGTGCTGTGAAGTAAAATAAGACAGAAGGATTCTTTAAAAATGATTCCTTTGTAGAATAACTTGAAGGAGGTGACGGCTTCAGCAGTGAGTGAGGGCCAAACTGTGTGTTGAAATACTAGTTTAAAGAAAACGGCCATCCTTGAATGAATACTCTTCCACTTCTCAATTAAAGCCATGTGTATCACTTACTAATACTTCATAGAAAACCCAGCTAAGTAGTTTGGCACTTAAAACTATTTTTTTCACTCCATGCTTTTATATTTAGAATGAAAATTTTGAAAATAATGCATCCTTATCTCTCTACTTCTTTGACTTGAACACAAAAGTATTAATATAAGAAAATGAATGAAGTGTTTATATTGTGTAAGGTCACATGAGTGCAATGTAATAAAAATTAATTTTATATTAACATATGCAAGGTCTTTTTAGAAGGGTACATCTACTATCCAAGATGACACAATGCCCTTGAAAGTAAAAAAGTTGAATTAGCCTCTCTCTCACACATACATACACAGGAAACAAATGCACCCTTCCTTAGCACAGGTGCCATAGAAACAGACCTAGAGGCAAAGACCTCATGTGCTAACATTTCATTAGGGAAGGAAATCCATAATTCCCTAATTAGGAGAAAAATTTCTAACTTAATTAGGGAGGGAAGGAAGGAAGGAGTGCATTACTAAACAAGTGACCACAGTGTCTTAGGCACAGCTGATTGCTTTGTGGCTTCAAGAGACAACTTCAGAGAGTGCATGTGAATTTCTGAGCCTTCTCAGAGTCTGTGGCCCAGTCATTCCAGAAGCAGCATAAACTTGTTGGGGACCTAATTCTTATTGTAACCTATTCAATTTTAAGGAAGAAAAAGTTTAAACACATTGGAAATCTATGAAATATAAATTAAAGCAAAAAAAAAAGGAATTGTCTTTTAAAAAATCTGTCAAATCTGTTAAGATTAAACAGATCAATATACTGTACTATATTTTTCTTATATGGGAAGGGTGCATTTTTCTGTAATTCTAATGATTGTGTTAGCTGATTCAACTTTTATAGAAATATATTCTATTGTTTAAGACTATTCATTGCCACAGAATGACAGGCGTTCTCTCTCTCTCTCATGCACGCATGAACACATACGTACTCAAAAGAAAAACAGCCACCGTGGATTAGATTGTCTCTTATTTCTCACAAGAGAGTAGCCGCATGATGTGGGAAAAATATAGTGTAACTTAGCTAGCTGTTCTTGGTTCCCAAGTTCCTAATGGGAGTATACGACCCCTCATAGTGCAAGATATGAAGAGTTGGGAAAGCCTACTTATTTAATGCACAGTCCTTTTATACCAGGTGTAGGCAAACTACAGCTGCTGGGTAAATCTGAACTACAGTCTGTGTTATAAATAAAGTTTTATTGGAGCACAGCCACCCTCATTAATTTACATCCTGTCTATGGCTATTTTCCAAAGTTGAGTAATTGCAGCAGAGACCATATATCCTGTAAAGTCTAAAATATTTATCATCTGACCCTTTATAGAAAAAGTTTGGCAACTGTTTTGTATTATTGGCTTGCATTAAAATTCATGAAGACTTTATAGTCACAAATAATATACACCCTTACACAGAGTATTCATTGACATTTGAAGCATTCTTGGGTTTCGAGTTAATTCTGGCTCGAAACCCAAGGATGCTTATTAATAGCAAAGCCCCATCCCTGTTCAGGACAGGTCAGGTGTTTCTAGTCACCCAGAAAAACCACTTCCATAGTCCACCCTCTGACTCTAACTTCATAACTGTCTCCACAAGGTCATCTTAGCTAAAGGCCGACCAAATATCTAATGATATATTGGAGGTGCCTCTCTCTGTCTATCTTGCTTTCTCTTTATCTATCTATCTACACACACACACACACACACACACACACACACACACACACACACATAGGCAAAATATGGAAAATACCCTTTGTTACAGCAAATTCATCTCTCAGATTTATGCTAAAGACATATTTGTCTACAGTTTTGCTATAAGGTATTCATTCACATAACATATCAGAGAAATAATTCTAAATGCTCAAAGACTGGTAAAATAAATTCTATCACCATTATGTTATAATTATTAAAAATTATATATATGTGTATATATCTATAGTGCAAAATGGCAAAATAGTTTACTAGGAATATGTAAAGACGGTCCCCGACTTACAATGATTTGACTTAACGATTTTTCAACATTAGGATTGTGTGAAATAACGTGCATTCAGTAGAAACCGTACTTCTAATTTTGAATTTTGCTCTTTTCCCAGGATGGCAATGCATGGTGCAATGCTCTCTCACGATAATGGGCAACGGCAGTGAGGGAGTGAGCCACACGTTCCAGAGGGTGCACGAAAGGTACACTCACAACCATTCTGTTTTTCACTTTCAGCACAGTGTTCGATGTTACATGAAATATTCAACACTGTATTATAAAATAGGCTTTGTGTTAGATGGCTTTGTCCAACTGTGGGTTAATGTAAGTGTTCTGAGCACGTTTAAGGTAGGCTAGGCTAAGCTATGATGTTCAGCAGCTTAGATGTGTGTGGTTTTTTTTTGTTTGTTTTTTTTCGGTACGCGGGCCTCTCACTGTTGTGGCCTCTCCCGTTGCGGAGCACAGGCTCCGGACGCGCAGGCTCAGCGGCCACGGCTCACGGGCCCAGACGCTCCGTGGCATGTGGGATCTTCCCGGACCGGGACATGAACCTGTGTCCCCTGCCTCGGCAGGCGGACTCTCAACCACTGTGCCACCAGGGAAGCCCAGCTTAGATGTATTAAATGCATTTCGACTTACAATATTTTCAGCTTAGGGTGGATTTATCTGGACGTAACCTCACTGTAAGTCAAGGATAATCTGTAGAGGATAATCACATTAAAAACTGTCTTTGTATATAATGGAATAATATTTTAAAATGTAATTGCTGTCTTTTTTCATTTTTGATACCTATATTTTAATCCCTACACCCCTTCCACAATTAAGACCAGGTTACAAGGTGGATACCTATTGCTCTAAGGAGAGAAACGTGCAAGCATCCTACCAAAGTGATCAATCTTCCTTTAACTTTTAAAAATAGAGTTTTAAAATTCAACTGCCAAATCAGTAGTCCACAAACCAAAGCACATGTGGTATATAAGACCTAGAGGATTAAGGCAGAAAGTTTTTCTATGAGTCTTCCTATGAATTGTTGGATTGGAAGATCATAAACGAGAGCCATGAGGACTTAGACCCAAGGAAATCACAGAATTGGGTGAATTATATCCTACCTATGCATGGTAGGATATCATTAAAATTATAATTGCTCTGCACTGGATGAAATCAACTGCTGCAAGTACTTTTCACATATTAAGTTGTTGAATCCTTGTGCAGTAGGTGTTGTATTAGTATTGCTATTTTATAGAGGAGGAAACTGAGGCACAGGAAGGTTAGGTGAGTTGAGCAAGGTTATACACAGCTGGTAAGTAGAGGAGCTGGTGTTTTAATTCAGGTATTCTGGCTCCAGAGAACATGCTATTCACCTCTGTGCAGCATGGCTTCTCCGAGATATAATCATATTTCTCCAACTGAGAAAGCAATACTGAGTTAGCCACTTGAGGGCTAGAGGGAGGGAAAGAATCAGAATCAAAAAGGAGACCTAGAGAGACAATATAGGCACATATAAGCCATTGAACCCTGGTTCTGTCTCCTTCTGGGTTTGAATTATGCAATGGACTGAATATTTGTGTCTCCCTCCCCACCAGTTCCTATGTTCAAACCCTAAGCCCCAATGTAATGGCATTGGAGATGGGGTCTTTGGGAGGTAATTAGATCATAAGGCTAGAACTGTCATGATGGGGTTAGTGCTCTTACAACAGACACAAGAGAGCTTGCTACCTCTTTCTCTGTTTTCTGCCATGTGAGGACACAGCAAGAATATGGCCATCTGCAACTCAGGAGGAAGGCTCTCACCAGAACCCAGCCATGCTGGTATCTTCATCTTGGACTTCCTAGATTACAGAACCGTGAGAAATAAATTTCTGTTGTTTAAGCCATCCAGTCTGTGGTAATTTTTTTATAGCAGCCCCAACTGTCTAAAGACAAACCCTAAGGGTATGGATGGTAGTGGGACAAAGAAATCTTTTATTTCTACTGGAGAAATTCTACATGGAAATCCAAGGAACAAATTTACTTATACCCATAAGACTATGTATCTTCATTTCCCTCCATAGTCCTGGTTTTCACTTATTATTGTACTACTGTAATTATCAACAGCACACCCTTTCACTCTCAAAAGCATCCCAGCTTAGACAATAAATTATACGGTCTCCCTATTGATACATCAGTTACCACATGGAACTCAGGTAGGAGGCCGACCCACAAGGCACCCTCCTCCAACACAAGCAGAGTAGAACATAGAAATGGTGACACCAAATGTTCAGACAGAAAGAGGGCCTGAGAGAGCCATCACTCTGTGTCGGCCATCTATTGCTGTATAACAAACCATCCCACAACATACTGGATTAAAACAACACAGTTTGTTTATCTCTTGACTCTGTAGCCCAACAGTTTGGTCTGACATCAACTAGATTTACTCTTTCCTCTGCAATCATCTTCTAGTTATATAATTGGTTGGCAGCTAATTGCAGGGTACTGTCTGTACTTAGATGTCCTCACTCACACCTCTGGCAGTGTCTGTGGCAGCTGAGTTCTCTCCATGTGGTTCCACATCCTCCAGCAGGCTAGCTTCGACTTGTTCACACAGTAGTCTCAGCAAGTCCAGCAAGAGAGAGGACATACCCCAACCCCTAAGTGTATTACTAGCCTCTGCTGGAGCCATACTAGCTAATATACCGATGGCCAAAGGAAGTGACATCACTGAGCCCAGAATCAGCCTAGAAGGGTGCACAAAGTTCCATGGCAGGGGTACATTACTAGAGGGAGGCGTAGGATTTGGAACCTTTTGGAATGGAGGCATTAAGTAGTTACCAGGTACCTCACTACAGGGGGTGGGAAGGTGCAGAAAGTCATTGATGTCCCATTTGTCATGGAAATCATTTGTATCCTTGAGCAAAGGAACTGTTCGAAGTAGAACCTGAATGGGAGTTGAAGCACAGGCCAAGGTGACAACCTAGCAGCTGGATACCATACCAGGGAGCTGTGCAGGAGAAATAGCATGTGCTGCCTGTGACGTAAGAACATCAGCAGCCGATGCATCAGGGGCACACACACACACTCAAATACTGTGTCTGTTGAGACCTCTCAGCTGAGGGCCAAATCTGTGTGCAAACTGCAGCAGCCCTACCATGCCATCTGTCTTAGTCCTCTAGGGCTGCTCTAACAAAATATCACAGACCAAGTGGCTAATAAACAACAGAAAAGTACTTCTCACAGTATATAAGGTTGGAAGCCTGAGATCAGGTTGCAGACTTCGAGTTTTCACCTCATATAGGGGTAGGAGCTCGGAAACCCCGTGGGGTCTCTATTACGAGGGCTCTGCCCTCATGATCTAATCACCTTCCAAAGGGCCCACCTCCTAGTACCATCACATTGGAGATTAGGTTTCAACATAGGAATTTCGGGGGTATACAAACATTCAGACCATAGCATCATCATATCATGGAGAGGAAGAAAAGAAAAAGAAGTTGAAACTTTAAATGAATGAGAGTGAGCTAATGCAGAAATGATTAAGTTAAATGAGAAGTGCTTTGATCATCTTAAAATGGAAAACTCAAAAGTTTATTTTCTTCCACTACAAATGTGAAAAGGGAGATTTGTGAATGAATCCAGTTATGAAGAAGTAAAATAATATGTCTGTATTTCTAAGTAGTGACATTAAATTTTAAACTATGTATTTTTTTTTTTTTTTTTTTTTTTTTTTTTTCCGGTATGCGGGCCTCACACTGTTGTGGCCTCTCCTGTTGCAGAGCGCAGGCTCCGGAAGCACAGGCTCGGTGGCCATGGCTCATGGGCCCAGCCGCTCCGTGGTATGTGGGATCTTCCCGGACCGGGGCACGAACCCGTGTCCCCTGCATTGGCAGGCGGATTCTCAACCACTGCGCCACCAGGGAAGCCCTGTATATTTTTATATACACATAAATACGTGAAAAGTGAGCATATTCACCCAAAATGTTAAGAACAGTAATCTTAGGTACTGAGCTTATGGATGACTTATATTTCTTTAACTTTTGTATATTCTCTAAATATCCTCAAATGAACATGTATCAGCTTTGCAATAAGAGACAAATTTTGTTTTAGAACAGATGCATTTGTGCTTTTGCCCATTCTGTGCTTGCTGAAGCTAGTTAATCTGAAAACAATTCCACCTTGAAGTGTTAATGAGCTAATAAGTCATTTCAGTGTGAGTTACTTTTCAAAACTGCTGATAGCACACCTCTAACTGCACTTGTACTCTACCTACTGATAGGGAGGACCTGGCTATTGAGGCTGTGACCTTATTTAAGAAAATACGACAAAATATGCTTGCTGTCTACACGAATTCTTCTAAACATCTAATTAATTGAACTAATTCCAATTTTAATAAGTTGGTGACTGTGCTTTGAATCCACTCACTTCTCTATATGAGGCCTCAATAGAACAAGGCTTAGTCTTTCATAAAGTACCAAGAGAGTTCAAATTTACTTCCATTCATTCTCAGAAACTTTGCCAGATGTTACTGTAGAGTTTTAAATCTATTCAACTATTTGGAATTTGAAAAAATATAAGCTAGGCTGTGAACTATGAATGAGAAGCTTGCAATTAGCTGTGATTATAATAGTTATATGAATGCCCAAAAGTCCTATCATGTAAAGATTACACCTAACCATAAGGTTAGAAAATCCACATAGAGTGCTGGCTGTGCAAAATGCCAGTTGATGGGAATTTTAGCTTTTGGAATGATTGACTTACACACTGGTATCTGCACATGTATGCACATGAGTGTGCACATACACACATACAATTACCGCCAGCCACAGAGGAATGGAGAGAGAGAGAAGCAACCTGATGTTGAGGTTTTCCATTGCACCTGTGTTTATGTATTTTCCTTGGGTTGTCAAAAAAAAATTTCATTCACTCTGCTTCCTGTTTCTTCCTTAATTATTCTTACAAAATTATTTTTCACTCTTATAAAACTCCTCCAGTAGTTATTGGCTATTAAGTGAAAGAGGCAATTTTATGATTATCACATACAATATAAGATAGAACAGATTAGATAAAATATAGTGAATAATGAATAATTAAAATCATGAAAAAGTGCTGGGTTTGAAACATCCATTAGTTAAGACATGCTACATCCTTCAGAGGTAACAAACCTGGTATATTAGTTAAAATGCTTTATGTTGCAAATAATGATAACTCAACCTGGCTGTGATGTTAATTTCATGTATCAAGTTGACTGGGCCCAGGAGTACCCAGATATTTGATTCAACATCATCATGAAGGTGTTTCTGGATGTGGGTAAACATTGTCCACTCTATTTTAAGGCCTGAATAGAACAAAATGTAGAGTGAGGGAGAATTTACTCTCTTTGTCTAATGGACTTTGAGCTAGGACATGGGGCTCCTCCTGCCTTCAGACTTGGACTCAGGTTGAAATTTGTTTTTTTCAGGTTTACTTTATTGATTGATTTATTTTTTTTTTATTGGAGTGTGTTTGCTTTACCATGTTGTGTTAGTTTCTACTGTATAGCGAAGTGGAGTTCCCTGCGCTATATAGCAGGTTCTCATTAGTTATCTATTTTATACTTATTAGTGTATACATGTCAATCCCAATCTCCCAGTTCATCCCCCCCAGCCCCCACTTTACCTCCTTGGTGTCCATACATTTGTTCTCTACATCTGTGTCTCTATTTCTGCCTTGAAAACCGGTTCATTTGTACCATTTTTCTAGATACCACATATATGTGTTAATATACATTTGTTTTTCTCTTTCTTTCTTTTCTTTTTTTTTTTTTTTTGTGTGGTACGCTGGCCTCTCGCTGCTGTGGTGTGTCCTGTTGCGGAGCACAGGCTCCGGACGCGCAGGCTCAGCGGCCATGGCTCACGGGCCCAGCCGCTCCGCGGCATGTGGGATCCTCCCGGACCGGGGCACGAACCCGTGTCCTCTGCATCGGCAGGCGGACTCTCAACCACTGCGCCACCAGGGAAGCCCTGTTTTTCTCTTTCTGACTTACTTACCTCACTCTGCATGACAGACTCTAGGTCCACCCATGTCCCTACAAATGACCCAATTTCGTTCCTTTTTATGGCTGAGTAATATATACCATGGGCTCTCTTGGTTCTCAGACCTCTGGATTCAGACTGGAACTTACACCCTCAGCATTACTGCTTCTCAGGTCTCTGGATCTTGCTGGATCTGTAACATCCGCTTTCCTGGGTCTCCTCCTTGCAGATCTCGGGACTTCCCGGCCCTCATAATCATGTGAGCCAGTTCCTTATAATGTGTGTGTCAAATGCCCTACACACGAGAGCCCTTGTAGAAGTTCAGGTTCCTAGAGGAGAAATTCCAGCAGTCCTCTGGAGCAAAAACAGAACAGAACAAGTTTGGACACACTGGAGTGGTCAAAAGGAGTTTGCCAGAATCACCCTCCCCCCCCCAAGGCAGCACAGCATAGAGAATTAGAAAGAAGGCTGGGGATCCCCCCCATCAGTGAAAAGGGAGAGTGGTAAGTGAGCACCTGGCCTTCCCAGCCATGTAGGACACTGCTAAAGAAAATCATTTCTCTCTCAGCTATTAAAGGAAGAGCTCCATGACTTGGGGGGGGTGGGGGGGAGGAGATCAGGAAGGAGGCAGTTAAGACTATCAGAGCATTAAAGGAACACAGGTCCTGCTGCAGCAAGCCCACCTATGATCTTCTGGCAAAACCTCACCAGAGAATCCCTCCAACTGGCACGCCAGCGCCTCCAGGGCCCCAAAGGCCAAGCCCACACCTCTCTCCTCTCTGTGGCTGGCTCCTTGTGCATGCTCCCAAGGGCAGCAGCAAAAGCAAACTTAGACAGCAAATACACACAAAACACTGAACAGGGTGTGTGGGGAAGCGAGAAGCCACAATTGTGAGTTGTAGTACCACCACTGGGGAAAAAAAAAAAAAGAGAGGTTTCCAATAGCGGGCCTGGTGCATTTTAAGTTTGAGAGCCGGCATACGAGCTTAAAAATTCTGCCACAAGAGGGAGCAGGTGGAGCAGGTGTACCCACATAAGGTCAGAGAAAGCCTCAGAACACAAGCAGGACCAACAAAGAGTATGTCACCTGAAGGCTGCTTCTGGTAAAGATCCAAGGATGTGACTAGCACTTTGTGAAAACAGCAATGGAAAACTCCAAGGAACATGAAGAATCAAGGAAAATGACATTACCGAAAGATCATAATAGTCTTCTAATAAGCAAATGCGAAGACACATAGGACAGGACAGAACATCCAATAACTGTAGGAAAATTTCAAAAGGTATCACACGTAATAGGAATACCAGAAGAAAAAGAAATGAGACTGGAGCAGAAGGGAAATGTGAAGTAGCCATGACTGGCAATTTTCCCAACTAGTGACAGACACCAAAGCATAGGTACAGAAAAGGCAATAACACCAACCACGATGAGTACCCCCACCCTACCCCCCAAAAAATCTGCACCGAGGAATATCATATTCAGTGTGAAGGAAGGATCTTCAAAGAAGCCAGATGAAAAATAAATTTACCTGTAGAATAACAAGGTTAAGAACTACATCAGACTTCTCACAAGGAAAAATTCAAAGGAGAAGACAGTGGAGTGGAATATTTGAAATGTTGAAAGAAAATACGAACCTAGAATTCTATCTCCAATGAATTCATCCTTTAAAAGTGGTGAAAGAAAGATTTTCTCACATGCAAACTTAAGGAATTCGTTGTCTGCAGAACCATCCTGCGAAAAGCATAAAAGAAATTCTTCAGGGAGGAGAAAAATGATATAGGTCAGATATTTGAATCTTACTGAAAGACCTCCCCATGTCCAAAGCTGGAAAAATTTCAATAATAAATGAATAAATAAGTTTGGGTTATAATCCAAAGGGTGAAATACATATTTATGAGTCCATGTTGACATAAATAAACAACTGAATAAATGGGAAAGAAGAGACAACTCTTCTAGACAGAATTCCAAATAATGAATGACGATACTCCATCCTCTAGGAGGCCGGGCAGAGCTCCCCATTTCCCAAGAATGGGCTGCAGATAGTGATTTCCCTCTAAAGAGCATAGTAAGAATGGGAAAGATATAATGGTAGATTTACAGTGGGGAAATCTGACAAGCACTAACTCAGCCAAGTGTTGAAGGTCATCGTCAGCAGTGATAAGTCATGTTGATAGATCATATATATCCTTGCTAGGGTGTGATGAGAATGGAACTTTACCTCTGTGGGCTTCCTTCCCCCAAACTCATGTTCCCAGATGGATCAGAACAAAAATAATAACACACATCTTTTTTTTTTTTTTTTTTTTTTTGCGGTACGCGGGCCTCTCACTTCTGTGGCCTCTCCCGTTGCGGAGCACAGGCTCCGGACGCGCATGCTCAGCGGCCATGGCTCACGGGCCCGGCCGCTCCGCGGCACATGGGATCTTCCCAGACCCGGGCACGAACCCATGTTCCCTGCATCGGCAGGCGGACTCTCAACCACCGCGCCACCAGGGGAGCCCCAGACAAATCTTGACTGAGGGACGGTCTAAAAAATACCTAACTACTCCTCCTCAAAATTGCCAAGGTCATCAAAAAACAAAGGAAGTCTGGGAAATTGTCGCAGTCAAGAGAAGCCTAAGGGGACATGACAACTAATATAAGGCCAGGACCTTGGAACAGAAAAGGAATATTAGGTAAAAACGGATGGAATCTGACTAAAACATGGACTTTAGCTAGTAAAAATGTATGGTATTTATGGTGACAATAACACCATACTAGTGTGTTAATAAGGTGTTATGAATTTGTCAAATTAACACCTGTTAAGGAACACAGGGTGTTGGGTGGTGAGCAGTTCGACAACAGATCACAAAAGAAATTGAAAT
This sequence comes from Kogia breviceps, assembly GCF_026419965.1. Lineage (NCBI taxonomy): Eukaryota > Metazoa > Chordata > Mammalia > Artiodactyla > Physeteridae > Kogia > Kogia breviceps. The sequence goes on along the minus strand of NC_081313.1, from coordinate 24,795,011 downwards.
AGAGAAAGAAGCTTATTACTCACATGTCCTGGAGGAAGCACACAGCATGCCTTGAGGAGCCTCCTGGGAGGTCAAGGCAGAGTGCAGACAAAGAGACACAAGACCTGCGGCACATGCCTTTACTAGGGACCATGGGTGAAGTGCTTTGGGGCTCCCAGGCTAAGGGTGCATTGGTCTGTTCAAACTGAAAGGGCCAGTTATGGTAATCCACATGGGGATCTTATCTAAGTAGATCCTTTGGGAAGGCTTTGGGAGGCAGAAGAGACTGTTGACTGCAAGGGCTATTGGGTAAGTCATACCAGGAACACAGTGACTGCAGGCTGCTATCTAGGGCCTGTGATTGTATGAGGGAGTAGTGTCAGTTTAGGGTCACTGTAGGCTGCTTGGCCAAACAAAATGGTTGCCAAGGCAGGAACGCCATGGAGTAACTTAGCTAAACTCTCGACATAAGTGAAACTGGGGCTGGGATGTTTGAAACTCTCTGTATTATCTTCATAATTTTTCTGTTAATCTAGAACTGTTCTAAAAATTAAGTTATTATTATTTTTTTGTGATACACGGGCCTCTCAATGCTGTGGCCTCTCCCGCTGCGGAGCACAGGATCCAGACGCGCAGGCTCAGTGGCCATGGCTCACGGGCCCAGCCGCTCCGCAGCATGTGGGATCCTCCCGGACCGGGGCACGAACCCGTGTCCCCTGCATCGGCAGGCGGACTCTCAACCACTGCGCCACCAGGGAAGCCCTAAGTTTATTTTTAAAATAGTTATCAAGAAGGAAATAAAATTGGCATCAGCAAACTGTAAATCTTCAACTATCTTAGGAAAAATTATTTGGTATTTAGAGTTCTTTATTAGCATTCAAGAGTGGGAGAATAATAAGAATATTTTGGAACAAAAAGGGTCTCAGAAAGTTTAGTACTAATGGACCTTTTAAAAATGTTTTACTTGAAGATGTCTTCCATAAAATTTAATTTAAAAAGTCCAAATTGGACAAGATTTTGGTATAAACAGCGGTGTGTGAAAAAACAAACTTATACTAACACCAAATAATTTTTGATGAAAACATTAAAAAAATTATTGAAATATCAGATGTTCCAGTGTGCTATGTAGATTCTGATGTATTTGAGAGGTTTATATATTAAATACTAAGGGTTACAGTAGCAGTAAAGGAAAAGGATATATAACTCCCAATAGGAAAAATATAAAAACATAACAGAAATGTACTAGATCAGTCAAATGAAGAGTGAGGGAGAAAGGAAATGTTTTTTTAAATCAAAAATAGAATACATATATTAAAATGGCAGGAATACTTAGAAGCATTCATTAATCATAAAAATATTAATGAGTTAAATTCCATTTTAAAATACAGGTATCCTTAGAATGTGTTAAAAACTCCCCAAACCAAATACACTTGCTATACAAGAGCCATACTTGAAATTAAAATACATGAAAAGGATTGAATGCAAAAGGGTAGAATAATGTATTACCAACAACAAAGATTAATCAAAAGAAAAGAGTTGAAGAAATGTTATTATCAGACAAAATAGAATTGAAAGTGAATTATTTATATAGGGCAAAGGGAAACATTTCATACTGGCAAAAATAACAGTATACCAAGGTGATATGAGAGTCATGAACTTTTATGTGTACATAGTTACAAAATACATAAGCAAAAATTCATAGAAAGCCAGGAGAAATGGACAAAAGAAAATTAAAAGATTTTAAATCCGTGTTAGAGACCACAAAGCAAATAGACAAGAATGAGTGTAACAATCATATAAAACATTTACAAGCTTCTGTGTGTGTATATGTGTGAGTGCATATGGTATGTGTGTATGCATAGATGTTAAGGATTACCAGTATCAGAAAAGAATAATTACATTCTCAAAAATGATAATAAACATTTCTTTTCAAACATACATGGAATATTCAGAAACATTAATGATGTATTAGAGCATGTGGAAGACAACTTTGGTTGCTCAGCCAACAAATGTAAACTCTCCCCACCTCTTCTTTCTTCCTGGTTAAATAAAACAATTGGGAGTTTTCAATTCAAAGAAGAGTGAAAGGAACTTAATAAAGTGGACTTCAATGTAGAAAATCTTTTGTATCATTTTACTATGATATGGAGAATAGAAACATAAGCCAGTAGTTTAAAAATAGTGCTTGGGTTAAGGAAGGTATTTCTTTAAGTTGGAAGATTAGTATAGACTTTTATGGTAATGGATGAACAATTAGAGAAGGAGAAATTGATGAGGCAGGCTACTTTAAGTTGGAAGATTAGTATAGACTTTTATGCTAATGGATGAACAATTAGAGAAGGAGAAATGGATGAGGCAGGCTACCAGAGACAATTGCTGAAGTCAAGTCTTTCAAAAGGCAAGACAGAAAGGGATCCAGAGCATAAGAGGAAGTTGGGGCTTTTGATACGAATGGACACACCTCTTTTATTTTTAACAGGGATCACTTTATAAGGTTGTATAAGATACAATTTCTATCACATGATTGTAATTGAAACACCAGTTCAATTAGCTATGCAGCAAAATTGTAAAGTTGGCAATTTCAGAAGTTGCTAAATTAGAAACATTAAAAATTTTTAGCATTTTCTTTGAATCAAGGAATTATGACAAGATTGTATTTTCCTCTATAAATTTGGTTTATTCATTTGATAATTACGAAAGGATATTTTTTTTATCGTATGACCTTGGGCAAGAGAGACTCTTCCAGCAAGGATTATGAGACTTTTTATTGGAGCTGAATATAAAACATCTAGTTGTAGATTAACTGAAAAATAGAGAACAGATAATGAGCTAAAGATTTTTAAAAGGTGTTATGCCAAAGATTGTTTCTGGAAAAAAAAGTAAAGATAGCTCAGATAGGGCTCAAGAGGGAAGAAACATCTCTTACAATTTAAACCTTGCAGATTTTAGAAATATACTTCAAGCTCTTTTCCAATAGCACTTTACCCACCTGGACAAAGACGTTGAATGGGATCACTATTCTTTCATCTCCATGGCTGTTTTTCCTTTTTCTTTCAAATGAATGTGGAGAGGGGATGGCATGGTGGAAATGAAAGAGAATGAACAAAATATCCAGGAAGAAGAATTTGATATGCTTTGCTTGACAGTTTTCTTGGAAGATGCTACCCTTCTTGCTCTTTTTATGTCTTGTCTTCCTTCATTTTTTTTCCCCTATTTTAGGGCCTGGTTATAAAGACTAGAAATATATAAAATGCTAGACCTGGATGTTCTTCAAAATGTTAACTGCTGAGTCCAGCAGCTTGAGTCATCACTGAATTACTTCATTGGAGGAAAAAGAAGAAGGAAAAAGAAAGCAACAAGAAAACTTCCGTTGATTGACAGACTGTCCCGGAATATAAATTTGCCTTCTGAAGTCACCAGGAGCGAAACTAATCATTCATTGTAATTAAACAATAGCTGAGTCTCCTCCAGTGCTTCTACCTTACCTAGATTTGAATTGTGAAAACTTACAGAGAGGTAGCATACTTTCAAGAATCTGCCTTAACACTGCATGCCTGGTTCAACTGAGCAAAACATTACATTACATTGCTGGGGCTTCCTTCTGTCAAGCTTCTCCACATTGTCTTTATTTTTTTCTGATGTAAAAATTCTCATTTATTAAAAAAAATCTTTGAATCTTTCTTCTTTGCGGTAGAATAAAGCTTAAGCAGTTGACAAGACTTACACCTTGTATTCAGCCAGGTGATGTTAAAAATTATCCATGATCTGTAGAGTTGATTCTTCTCTTGAAGTCTTTTAGGGATGGACAACAAAAAGGAAAGTATAGTGGGAAAAAAAAGCGGAAAAGTTTTAATACTAGAAGTGAAATTTGAATTGAATGTAAATTGAGGTGTAGAAGAAACAGCTGTCTATGGGCATGTTGACACTGCCACTGTTTGAGGGATTCTAGATAGGCACCTGGAGAAACTTAGTGGAGACAAACTTACTAACACAAATAAAGAAATGATTGTGACAAAAAGGGTGAAGATATCCTAGAGGAAAGGTGACACCGGCAAAATCTTCGCATGAAAGGAACTCCCAGAGATATTTCACAACATTGCAAGTGCAAAGGATAAAATGTTGGAAGCTGATGCAAACTTAGAAAGGATTATGAAAATTCATCAGGGTGTAGAAAAGATGCCGGCTCCACATGGTAAATTATAAGATGATAAGAGAAGGCAAGCACTCAAAACTAGTCCTGCTAAGTTTTTTTGTAAAGAAATAAAGCACTTTAAAATCTCAATGTTACAAGTTACAGTGCACAAAACATTATTTTTATATGTTTTTTTCTTTCCCTACATATATTTAATTGACAATAAGAGAGTTTTAAAGTTCTGGAAAAATAATTTTAGAGGTCACAGAAACAATTGTAATTTTTCCCATTAATTATTTAAGGTCAGTGTGAATGGTATTAGTTTATATGCTCATTTTTATGGTCTGACATACTGTTCAAAGTAAGGACTGCCTGGATTATTAAATAAAGCCTTCTATTTTAAAGTCTTTGTGAAGTAAAGACTATTTTATCTAGCATTTTTTTTTTTTTTTTTTTCGTGCTACGCGGGCCTCTCACTGTTGTGGCCTCTCCCGTTGCAGAGCACAGGCTCCGGACACACAGGCTCAGCGGCCTTGGCTCACGGGCCCAGCCGCTCCGCGGCATGTGGGATCTTCCCGGACCGGGGCACGAACCCGTGTCCCCTGCATCGGCAGGCGGACTCTCAACCACTGCGCCACCAGGGAAGCCCTATCTAGCATTTTTGAAGTTAAAGGTGTCAGAAAATGCCAGTTGTCTTTCCTTCACTTGAAGGAGATCATTTAGGACATGATGAGATGAGAATGATTCCAAAGCACCACTCTTAAAATTCAGAGCAATAAAAGTACAACACACAGTGACCAGATCTCTCATGACTTTTGTCTCAGGACCTGACTACAAAAATCAACTTCACTTTGTGGATTAAATATAATTGGAATAAATAAGTGAAAGCTGAAGGACGTATTTTAGTGATCTGAAGGAAAGGAGACTAATTCATTATCCAAACCAGGACGTTACTGAGAGTAAAAGGGATGCTAAATTAATTAAAATTATTTAACTTTTGAAATATTTCTTGGTTTTATTGTATTGGTAAATACAATAACTAATTTACTTTTTCAAGTCTTATTTTAAAATTTTCTCTAACAAAAGGAAAAGTAACATCTTTGTACATTAAAGAATAATTTTTTAAAAACCCTCAGATTTAGTATCTAAACATTAAAAATTAGCATAAGCAAAATAGTTTTACTTGGTACATATTCACACCTTTTTCTCAATTTTTAGAGTATACCTGTCTCTAATTAGATGCCACCCTTCTTTTTTTTTTTTTTTTTTTTGTTTGCGGTAGGCGGGCCTCTCACCGCTGCGGCCTCTCCCACTGCGGAGCACAGGCTCCGGACGCGCAGGCTCAGCGGCCATGGCTCACGGGCCCAGCCGCTCCGTGGCATGTGGGATCTTCCCGGACCGGGGCACGAACCCGTGTCTCCTGCATCGGCAGGCGGACTCTTAACCACTGTGCCACCAGGGAAGCCCCTAGATGCCACCCTTCTTGATAAAGAATATAATCTGTAAATAAGTCAATTTTTTCATAAAATCAACAATCTTCAAAGTTAACTTTTTGTGCAATACATTTGAAATTGCTAATACATTTAATGCAGTTATCTGTGTAGATTATAGTATTTTAATTGAAAAAAATACACCGCAGTTGCTGAAGTCCCTGATAAATTGAAAGCATATGCTGTTAATTGGAGTTATTATAAACATTACATATTTTATTTAGATGTGTAAACATTTGATATGAAATAAGTTCACACATGCTTTTTTTCTTTATTCAGAGGAGGTTTCCTTGACAAATAAGACAAATAAATTCTTCAAATAAGCTCTTTTTCTAAACGATTCTTTACTATGTATTATCAAATTAAATTGCTGTAAAATCACAGAGCTTTCCATTTCATTCTATTCTTATATATATTATCAAACTATCCAATTGAAAAGAGAGAGAGAGAGAGAGAGAGAGAGAGGGAATTTAAACAAGTAAACTGTAGGCCCCATTTATACTGGTAGTATCTCATAGCTTTGGGGAGCACTTAGGAATTATAACTACTGAAACTAATTTCAAAAGCATCCCTACTACATAGCTTTTTGATTTAGAAAGACCATTGCTTTATCTTGGCAATGTTTTCCATCAAAATTTAGATTGATATTTTTTTCAGCAAAATATAATAATAAAAATAATCTTAACATTAATGTTTAACTTTTGAACTGAATTTACAATAGCATTCGTAATAATGTGAAATATTTATCCTTCAACTGAATACACTTCCAAATCTTTATATCATATATAAAAATATCAAAACACTATGAGAATTAACTGATTTTCTATTTAAAACATCTGTCTTTGATAAAAATCTCTTTTTTTCCAACTCTGTATAGAATTCTTATGCTGATGGAGCCAGTCCATTAATAGTTATAGCTTTACTTACAGTATATGTACAAGACAATTTCAACTAAAAATGAAAAATTAATTTAGAAGAGTTATTTGATCTAAATGAAAATTTATGTTTGAGTGAGAAGTAAACATACTTTTCTAAAATACAGATGATAATTTTTCATCCCAGACTTCTTACATAAAATAATAACTACCTTTTGAAATAAAAACCTACAATTCTTTAGCATATTTGTGCCTTGTAGCTTTTACGTCTCTGTATTACTATGGCTGTAAGAGGAGAGGGTAAATGTCAATAAAAATTTTGTGCATGTTACATGTTCATAATGATATTTCATGATATACATGGAAATTTAGTACTTAAATTTTTTTTTATTTGTTTTTTTGGCTGCACCACAGCATGCAGGATCTTAGTTCCCAGACCAGGGATCGAACCTCTGCCCCCTGAAGTGGAAGCATGGAGTCTTAACCACTGGACCGCCAGGGAAATTCCATGTACTTAATTCTTTTTTGACTTGTACTTTTGTTTTTTCAGAACTCATTGCTCATTAGAACTCATTGCATTTCATTGCAAAATGAAAACATGGGACTAAAAAGGAACAAGGATAGTTTTAGACTTACACCATCTAATAAGTGAAAAGAAAATTGTAACAAGAGGTTCGAAATATTCTCTGTGAACTGTATAAAAGCACTGTTTGGCTTTCATTTGCTGCATATATTTCATGCACTACTAATTTACTACCTTTCATTCTAACCAGTGGTAGTCTGAGCAGCTTCAGGTGTTAGAGTTCAGTACTTGAATGGGTCATGGAAGGAGAGCTGGTTTATCACTGGTTTCTTCCAAAAATAATATACTATATCTGATGCGGTTTACAAAAAAATATGCAGTTAAAATTGTGATGGGGTTTATAAAGGAAAAGAACAAGTGTTAGGAGAGGGACTAAGAGGAGAAATAATTTAGAATAAAGATCAGAGAGTTCTGGGAGGAAGCATGATTTAAAAGTATAAAATATTCCCAATATTGGAAAAGGTTGAATTGAAATTTTAAAAACTGCAAGTCACAGTGAAAGATAGTTTTATGAAAAATGTTACGTTACAATGAAGATCTGCATGAGTCTCTATACTTCATAGAGTACAACTTCAAAAGAAATTTTTAAACTGTAGGAATTGCAATGAAGTGTCGGAGACATTGAAAGACTTGAAGTTACCTCTCAGACCATAAAAATCAAGTTGACAAAAACATGTAGACATACAGAATTAGGAGAACGGTAATGAAATCTAAAATAGACATAAGCTATGAATAAGTCATTGAATGTTTTAATAATAATTTTTAATGACGGTTTAGTGTTCATGATATAAGTGAAACAAGCACAATCCACAATCATGCATGCAGTATCAACTTAACAATGCAAATATATATGGATCTGTATCAAATAAATATAAAACATTTTAAAGAAACCAGCATCAAATTACCATGGCAATTTTCTTCGGTTGGAGTTTGTGTGATTTTTTATTTTCTTCTCTTTTTTATATTTGCTGCAATAAGTGACATTCATCATCAGATTAAACACTAGTTATTATTTTTTAATAGGAAAGATCACGACTGTTGGCTCTTTGAATAAAGCATGGGCATCAGAAAAAACTTACTAAATTTCTGTTTACCTATGTGGTAGATTGATTGTAAAAATGGACCTAATTTTCCATACTTGTCTTTAGCAACATCCTTCACAATCTGTCCCAGAAGCTCTTTGCATCATAGATAGTGTCTCCTCACATTAAATCTGGGCTGAGCTTTGACTCATTTTAGCAAACAAGTGACTAGACATTATTTCCAAGCCTGGGATTCCAAAAGCCTTCAATGATTGTGCTTTTTTTTTTTTTTTTTTTTCCCCCTTGGACCTTGGCTTTGCCATGAGAATGGGCTGGCACAGTGGAGGGATGTGAGAGGCACATGGAGAAGAGTGACCCACAATTAGCCAAGTCCACAGATTTGAGAGAATCCAGTCAAGATCAGCAGAGCCTCCAAACAGACCCACAGCTCACTCCAGACTTATTAGTGAGCACAGTCAAGATCAGAGGAGCCACCCAACCTATTCATAGCATTGTGAGCAAGAATAAACACTTACAGTTTTAAGACAGTGAACTTGGGGGTAGTTCACTACAACATTTGATTGTGGCAACAGATAGCTGAGACAGAATTGATACTTGACAGAGGGCACTGTCATAGGAGAAACTTGAAATATGTGGCATCAGCTATGTGATTGGTTGCAGGTGGCGGCTGGAAAAATGCTAAGCAGACTGTTAGGACTGGGGGCGTGGTAGGAAACTGTAACTGGAGTCTGGAAAAAAATGATGATCCATGTAATGTCATTGCAAAATAATTGACCACACTGTTGCTTGCAGTTAACTTGGAAGATGGAAGGTATATCTAATGAACTTTTGGATTTGCCTAAGGAGATCTCCAGGCAGAATGTGGAGAGTGTCGGCTGGATTTTCTTAATTGTGTGTGGTACAGCAAGAAAGTGATGAACTAAAAAAAAAAGCTGGCCCTTCCTAAGCAGAATTTAGAGGCAACACGAGAGGGCCAAACTTATGGGCTACAAAATAAAACACTTGCTCATCTCTAGTCCTTCTAGTCAGGAAAAGATTATCAAAGTAAACCATAGCCTGGGGACATAGATCAAATCATCAGTGTGTCTTAAGATGTGTTGTTAAGACCTCTGAAAGATTAAAGAAGTGCTTAGTCCCCTCAGGTAGGCAGGAGGCTGCTAGGAACAAAGGGTGGCTCCCGCAGTTGTCTGATATGACCCAAATGAGTGTGATGAAAAATAATTTGTTGAGTGGAGTGGATGTAAATCAAATTATTTGAAAGTTCACAAAGATTTTTTTAAGGAGTTGTACAGGCAAAAGTGGTAGCCTCATCATCCTGGCCTCAAAGGTACTGAGATTGTTCAAAAATGCAAAATGGCTTCTGGGTTCTCATCCTTTTAAGAAGAGAGAGCCAGTTGAGGGTGTAAATTTCCCTCATCTCTTCAGAAGGGGTAAGGAGAGAGATGGGAAAGGAAGAAGGTTCCGAAAAGTGGAGCTGTGGAGAACAGTCTGTTCTCGGGAGCAGAATGGAGCCCAAACCTGGGAACATTCTTTTCTCCCAGTGTCAGAGAGAACCTGGCAACATTTACCCAGTTGGATTTCAAAATTTTTAAGGTCCAGAGAGTTCTACATGCCTCCCATCCTTGCCTTTCTGAATGAGAGTGCTGTTTAATGCAATTTTCCTGTCCTCACTATCACATGCAGGGTGGGATTAGTAAAGTACAAATACCTTGTTTCTTTGGTTCATAAGTCTTTGAATCAAAATGTGACGCACCTGAAGAGCCTTATCTAGACCTCATGTAGATCACAAGATGCTGGACTTTGAAGATGATACAATAATTGGAAGGGAATCTGGGCACCTTGAGAGGGGGTGAGTGTAATTTGTAATTTGTAAGTGGTAATTTATGGAGCTAAAGCCAGAGAGAGGAATGGTAGTAGATCGATTGCAACCATTGCCCCCAATTCTTCACCCCTCACTGAAACCACACCGTTTTCAATGTCGCTTCAAGCTCCTCGTCCAGAGGTGGAGTCAATTCACCATTGCTTGAATGTTGGTAGGCCTTGTAACTTTGTTTTGCAAATAAAATACAGCATAGATAATTGCTGTATTATTTATGCTGTATTTTATAATTTATTTATGATGTGTTCATGATTGTGAGTCACATCTTAAACTGGCCTTAGAGAGGCCTAGCTCACTTCTACTTTCTCTCTCTCTCTCAGACCTCAGCACTATGAGAACGTCCTGGGCTAGTTTGCTGGATGGATATGACAAATACATAAAAAACAGCTAGACCAGCCGGAGTCCAGCAGCCACCAAACATTTTTGATCAGCCAAAGTAAGAGGAATGACCTGCCCAAGATACAGCAGATAGTAGGTCTTGAGTGAGTCTGGCAGAGATTAGAACTGTTCAGTGGATTCACTGATCTATGAATAGATCTTATCGTTTTAAGGCTCTGATTTATGGAGTGGTTTGACACACGACATTAACATAACAATAGATAACTGATAATTGATGTAACCTGCTATAGTTAAGTGTGACTGCACTTAAATCAAGCATTGTAAATTTCAAGTTATTGATCATTAATGGAGGGGCTGGAAATTAAATAAATTACTCTTTTTTTAAAAGAGGGAATTACTCTCCTCTGGTTAGAAAAAGACAATTAATGTGATTCCCATTGTTCTTGTGTAGATGCAGGTGGCACTGTATTCTTGTTTCTATTCTGAATTCTGTCAAGTGGCTTAGAAGTGAAAAGAATGTAGGAGAGGTAGTCACCCCTGGGGAATTGCTTTGGTAGCCAAGCAAGGAAGACACTGAGGTAGCAGACAGCTGCCACCGTGATAGAGGCTTTAGGGACTTGATACCAGACTCTGAAAATCTTTTTACAAGACCATGAGTTGTTGACAGGTGAAAGTATTTTCACACTTTGTGTCTCTTAATAGAAAAGAATAGAAGGATTAACAGTTATAATAGTTAAGTCAATTTTCCCCAAAAGGAATATTCATAGACTTTATACAAAAAAGGGTTCTATGTTCAGGAAAGTTTTAAAAACATTGGGTCAAACAAAGTGAAATACATTTTTTTTTTAACTGCAGGACTTCCCTGACTCCATACCATTTGTATTGTGAATCCCCCAAAGGAACATACAGCATTCAATATTCTCCAAGTTTATTTGACCATGGGACTCTTTTCTTTTCACAGAATATTTTGCAGGATTATATTTTCACCAAGTACACTTTGGGGAATGCTGAGTTCATGGTTTACCTCCTTTTTTAAGTTTTAAAGTATGTTCTATGAAGATAACCTTTCCACCAGTGTATGTTTTAATGTTCATACTCATTTGATAAAAAAAACCTAAAAAGCATAAAGTGAAAAATCATGGCATAAATTTTATTGGTTCTAAGGTTCTATAATACGCCACATCTTTTAATACTTGTCAAATCGTAGGTCAAATATAACAGTAATCACTTTTTTTTTTGTCTGCATTGGATTTTAGTTGTGGCGCACAGGCTCTCTCTAGTTGTGGTGTGCAGGCTTCTCTCTAGTTGTGGCACACAGGCTTCTCTCTAGTTGTGGCATGCATGTTTTCTCTTCCCTAGTTGTGGTGTTCAGGCTCCAGGGCACGTGGACTCTGTAGTTTGTGGCATGCAGGCTCTCTAGTTGAGGCGCAGGAGCTCAGTAGTTGTGGCACGCGGGCTTAGTTGCCCCGCGGCAAGTGGGATCCTAATTCCCTGACCAGGGATTGAACCCACATCCCCTGCATTGTAAGGCGGATTCTTTACCACTGGACCACCAGGGAAGTCCCAGTAATAACTTTTATAAACATTCACATGTAGAAAAACTTACCACATGTCAGGCACTGTGTGAATTGCTTTACATATGCCATACGATCATTATCAGAAAAATGCTATGAGTCCAGCACAGCTATACTATGTTTAAAAATGATGAAATTGAAGCTTATAGAAGTATGGCTGTGTTTTAAATTAACATTTAAAAGAGATAAAAGTGAGATTCATGCAGTTCTATCTAATGCCAACACCTGCTCACTTAATGACTGGACACCACTAACCAGTAGGCATACTTTTGGGTTTTAGAGGAGCACATCTCTGCCTAGAAAACCACACTTGCTGTTGGAGAACTCTCAAGGAACAAATGCATCTTAGAGTAAGTTGATGAATGGAATAGTGAAGCTGATGAAGAAAAGGATATCTGCAGACAGTTTGGAAACTCAGTAGAGTTTAGTCTAGACTGAGCATGGACTCTGTGATTAAAGAGTTAATGTTTAATGTGGAAAGATATCAGATGCTTTGATTCCACTGGAATGTGTTATTTTGCCCAAACTCAAAGTTAATCATTGCTTTCCTTGTATTATTATTATTTTTTTACTATGAGAATTGGAATTTTGGTATGAATTCTAAAAACATACTAAGGTTAACTATGTGATGAGTAAATAATAAGATTATCATTATCTTGAGTAAACTTTGGGCACAGAAGCAAACATCATTTGTAAGGAAAGAAAATAGATGTATGCATAAAATATTTTAGCAGATGTGAGCACTATTTGAGATGACCCATAATACACAACCAGTTAGTTACTTTCTTAAACGACGTTGTAGACATAATTATGACATAAAATAAACCACGTGTATTTATACTGTGCAATCTGGTAACTTCTGACCTGAGTATACATCCACAAAACCATAATCAAAATAAAGATAACAAGCATATCCATCACCTCAAAAATGTCCTTCTTTTTTTTTTTTTTTTTTTTTTTTTTTCTTTTTTTTTTTTGCGGTACGCGGGCCTCTCACTGTTGTGGCCTCTCCCGTTGCGGAGCACAGGCTCCGGACGCGCAGGCCTAGCGGCCATGGCTCACGGGCTTAGTTGCTCCGCGGCATGTGGGATCTTCCCGGACCAGGGCACGAACCCGTGTCTCCTGCATCGGCAGGCGGATTCTCAACCACTGCGCCACCAGGGAAGCCCCTTATGTTCTTTTTAATTCCTCTCTTCCACCTCTCCTCATCGCCCAAGTACTGGGGCAACCACTAATCGACTGCCACTGTAGATTCCCTTGAATGTTTTAGAATCTTATATAAATAGAATCATATAGTAGGTACCCTTTCTTTGTCTGCCTTCTTCATTCAGCATAATTATTTTGAAATTCAACCATACTGTTTCTATTACTTTTTATTGCTGAGTAGTATTCCATTGTAAAACCAGCAGAGTTTATCCATTCACTTATCAAGGGACAGTTGGGTTGATTTCAGTTTTCGGCTATTACAAACAGAACTGTGATGAATATTCACGTACAAGTCTTTTGTGGACACATGCTTTCTTTTATCTAGGGTAAACTTAGAATTGTAATGGGAGCATTATATGGTAGGTCATGTTTAACTCTTTGATAAACTGTGAACTGTTTTCCAAAGTGGTTTTATGTTTTTTACATTCCCATCAGCAGTGTTTGAGAGAGTCCTCCTTTCTCCACATCCTTGCCCATGCTTGGTATGGTCTAGCTTTTTTTTTTTTTTTTTTTTTTTTTTGCGGTACGCGGGCCCCTCACTGTTGTGGCCTCTCCCGTTGCGGAGCACAGGCTCCGGACACGCAGGCTCAGCGGCCATGGCTCACGGGCCCAGCCGCTCCGCGGCATGTGGGATCTTCCCGGACCGGGGCACGAACCCGTGTCCCCTGCATCGGCAGGCGGACTCTCAACCACTGCGCCACCAGGGAAGCCCTGGTCTAGCTTTTTAATCTTAGATATTCTAGTAGGTCTCTAGCATAATTTTGTCATGGTTTTAATTTGCATTTTGATGAATGATGTTGGGCGTCTTGTCCTGTGCTTATTTGCCATCAATGTATCTGTTTTGATGGACTGACTATTCAAATGTTTGTCCATTGTCTTTACTGGGTTATATGTTTTCTTATTAACTTTGAGAGTCTGTTATATATTCAGAATACCTGGTTTACTTGATTTTTGAAATAATGCAATGGGGCTTTTGTTTAATGTTGATTCATATGCATGGTCTTACTACTCAGAGAGATAAGTCAGGTCCTAGAGCTCTGGCTTGCTTCATTTCTCCTTCCTAGTTACCAAAAAGTGTTCCTCAGGTCCTCAGCATCTGGGGCTGGGGCATGTTGAGAATCGGTAGGAATTCCCACAGAAACTTAAGATTACAGTGGAGATGCCCTAAGATTCAGCTTCAGAACTAGCCTTTAATTTTTGCCTTAAAATGCTCAAGGCAAACAGTATTTCTAAGAATTAAAAAGTGTTTAAATTACAAGATAAGAACCTAAAAGTAATGGTGCTTGGTCCAAAGTAATCATCTTTAGGGATCCTTAAAAGTTGTTTTAGGCTCATTTATTAAATAAAAATGTATTTATCTTTTACATATGTCAGACACTTTGATATCTGCTAGGAAAAAGAACACATAAAAAGTCATTGCTAGGAATTTGAAAGTAAAACTCTCAGATACTTCACTCTAAAAAGGGAAGTGTTTTATTTCAGAGCATCCTAACTGTAAAGAATGTGCACTCTCTAAATAAATAAAACAGAATTGATAATTACAATTTAAAATAAGAATATTAAGAAATAGATCTTTAAACACATAACACAATTGGTTTCTACTCTTTCTAAGTCCATATAATCTTTTCTGTGGTTCATACATTGTATGTTTTTTCAGTGCAAAACAAAGAGTAGCTTATGGCCGGCCACCTTTCCTGCCTCTATAAGTTATTGCTTCTGTGCTTGCTGTTTTTGCCCTGATGTTTTTCTTACTTTCTACACTCAGACTCTTTTCTCTCCAATTTATGGTTGTGGTATTGTTGTTGGTGTGTGTGTGTTTGTGTGTGTATGTGTTTATGAGGTGGTGGGGGGATTAATAAAAATCCTCATGTTATTTTTACTTCCTACTCAATCCCTGGTATTGCTTGTTGGGTGTGGGGCTGGAATTAGTACACATGCAGCATTATGCCATAACTTTCTGTTTCTTTCCTTGGCTAACAGTTTATATGGTTTACGGCATAAGGTTGAATGGTTGTATGGTTATTAATGTTGAATTATGTTTTTTTTTTCCCTTGTACTCTTCTGTTGTCCTTATTCATTTTTTAACAGTTGGAGAAGGGAAATTATTTGTTTTGGCTTTACTTTTCCATCTTTACCCCCACAACTGAGCTTGCTTATGAAATAGCCATTATGTTTTTTAACAGTTTAAACCTTGACTTGAATGTAATAAAACATAGATTTTGCAAAACAGACTTATTCTTTTGATTTCTGTATGTAAGGAATCCTCTAAGGAGTGTGGGCTTCAGGGGAGGGCAAAAGAAAAAATAACTAAATTTCTTTTCACCATATTGTGACATTGAAGCTCAAACACCACGTATTTAATCAATCAGTCAAGCAGAATCATGCTGCCAACATTGAATCAGATTACATAAAAATCTATATATAAGACCTGGTAATTGTTTAAAATGGATTTTCTTTTTACTTAAATTTTTATTCAAATAATGTATAATCAAATTAAAAAGTCGTCAGGGGAGAGGATCTTTACCCAGATCAATGAAATAGATGAGAATGAATTCTGGGGACTGTTCCTTTGTATTCTCTCTTTTCATGGAGCTACATCATTCAAGGGTAATCTCTGCTTTTGAAATCTGATGTACCTCAGCTTAGAATTCCCTGTTGTTTTGCGAATGAAAACAATTCACTCAATGCCACCATCAAAAATAAATTAACTCTACCAGCGTTCTTCTAAGAAAGAAATGATAATAACAGAAAGAGAAGTGGAAATGAATGTTTGCAGAATTTATATTTCAAATGCCTATGAAATGAAATACTCATTTTTAAGAGCTCTGAAAAATGCATTTTTGTATAGGTCTGTTCATGAATGAGTTTCTGGTTACATTTTATATTTAAAATAATTTCCGGATATTATGCCATTTTTAAAAAGTATTTGTGGTTGGAAGAAGAAGATATTTCAGTTATGTTTTCAGCTTTTCTTTTTTTTTTACCCTAACTAATTATGTGACCCTCCAGAATTCAATGCTTTAGAAAGAAATTCTTTCTTTCCATTAGCACTTTCATAATTAGATGTACACTTATTCCATTTTTTTTTTTCCCGGGAAAACATTTCACCTTCCTGGGCATAGAATTGGATTTGTCCTTTCAATTAGATAATTACTTAGTAAATATTTATTGAGTATTATTTGCACAGCATTGTGTTGGCCATTTTAGAAAGAGTTTACAATCTAGTTGAGCAAACAGCATGATGTTTATAAACAGATTTTGCTGCATC
The DNA here is from genome assembly GCF_026419965.1 of Kogia breviceps. Taxonomy (NCBI): domain Eukaryota; kingdom Metazoa; phylum Chordata; class Mammalia; order Artiodactyla; family Physeteridae; genus Kogia; species Kogia breviceps. The sequence goes on along the minus strand of NC_081313.1, from coordinate 24,778,643 downwards.
GTTAGTGCAAAATTTCAGAGAAGGGAGAGATCCCCATGGTATTCAACAGTCTGGGAAGTTCTTATAGAAGGGGTAAGGCTAAGTACAGGAATTTAAAGAATGAAATGTATTTCGGTTGGACAAATGGAAGTGACCGTTCTAAGTTGGCAGAAGGGAAAAAGAGGGTGGTGATGAGAAAGCAGTCAAAGGTGCTGACATAAAGCAAGACACGTTAATTGTTTTGACTAGAAAAGAGGAACCTCTGAGGTGAATACAAGAAATACTATTTTGTGTGTGGTCGATTGACTTTACAGTTAATTTCAGCTGCAGAGTTTCAACTTGAGGCAATAGGAGGTAGACAATAAATAAATTAGTGAAGTGAAATTATGAAAGGCTGAAATACTTTTCAAATAAATTGGATGGATCTTAGAAGGTAAAGAGTGGATTCAAGAAAGCCAGCTGAGATTATGGTTTAAATATGTCATCCTGACAGAAGAAAGTCTTTCATTAGAGCGATAGTAAGGCTAATTGAAAAATTGAGGATCCTTAGATGGTCCTTAGATGAATCATGTTATGATTGGGGCAATTCTAATCATGCACACATAAACAGTGGTGAAAAACAGGAAGAACAAGGTGACTTTTCCTCGGTGTTTGGAAAACAAATATCCTGGATAGCAACGAGAGTCTTGGGAATTATGAATATTTAGGAGTTGCCTAAATAGCATTTATTATGGGACAGAAACTCTGCTAAATCCTTCACATTCATTATCTAAATTAAAAACCGAGGTGGTATATGGTGTTTGCTGTCAATCAACCATGGATATGCTTACCAATCCTGTTGAGTCAGACCCCAACAAGGGTCCTTCCGCCCGGTGTCGCTCACGCCAATAGAACGAAACCGTTTGGTTCAGAAGCGAAGGAGAGCTTTATTCTTCGATCCGAGAATGGAGAGGTGCGAGCTCCTGCTCTCGAGTCCACTCTCTTCCGCCAAGAGGTGGGCGGGGCTGCTTTCTAGGGCTTCCTCGGACGGGGTGGGGCCGAGTTCTCATCAGGTGCGCACAGCTGTGCTGCTCCGGCTCCGGAGAGCAGTGCCTGGTGCAGCGAGTCTGCGCACAGCCCGCCTCCACCATCTTGAGTTGAGTGTGGTGAGCAGCGCTTCTGCACACCGTCCGGAGCTGAGGTGTCGCGGCAGCCATTTCGCACTGGGAACTCTGGTCTGAGGTGCCTGGGTCAAGGCCTCTGCACACGACAACCTGTGAGCACGTGAGACTAGACTAAGCACAAAGGAAGAGAAAAAGGTTAGACTTTATTTTATTACCCACATTCTATTTTTATTTCCTGGGAATTGTTAATGGGCTTTGCCGGTGACACCGGTACGTAATGTTCATTTTTTGTTTCTTTGTTTTGTTAATTGTGTTGAGACAGTTAAGTAAATTCTCTCAACACCATTTATTATCCATAGTCTTTTATTTAAAATATTGTTCCTAAAATGTGCTAATGTTTTACACCCAGGTTAGTTTATGGACCTTTCATCTCATGCCTATGATTTATCTTTCTGTTCTGTTTGTGTATTTACTTACTATTTTAAATGTATTAAAATTTGTTTTTATTATTTCTAAGTCATAATTAGAAAATCGACTGACTTTTGGAGATATTATACTGTCTCTAGTCTGCTTATAAAACTCTTAGTAATTATGATAATTTCTATTATTTTCTTGGGTTTTCAAAGCAGCATATTATATCCTCTACGAATAATGATAAATTAATACCCTCCTTTCCAAAATGTAAACTTTATTCATTTTTGTCTCACTAGCTTGGCTAGAACGCACAAAACTGTATTGAATAGTAAAAATATTAGTAGGCATTCTTTTAAATGAGAATATGCTTTAAAATTAAACATGCTGTTGGTCATTGATCTAAGATATGCATAGTAATCTGTATATTTTTAATAATAAATTCTGAGATGTTAGAATGTTTTTTATTTTAAAAAGTTATTTACTTTTACTGCATAACTTTGACAGTTTAAAAAGATGATTATGTTTTTCTTTTCTTACCTGCTGAGATGGTTAATAAGAGTAAGTATGTTATATTTGAAACAACCTTGAAATAAAGTCAACTTAGTCATGTTGTTTTATTATTTTAATGTATTAGTTGGATGGACTGGCTAGGAATGAAGTTTTCTGTCACTGAGTTCCCTTTTCAGATGATGGTATAAGAAGTCACACTAGTGAAATGAATTGCAAAGCTTACACTCTTCTTATACTTTCTGGAATTCTGTAAATACCATTCTTGAAGATTTTGAAAGAAGGCATTGATAAAAGTGTTTGTGTCTAATAACATTGTGGGGGCAAACTCATTGGTCAAAAATTTCCTAATGGCTTTCGAATTTTAGTTTTCTTATTGAGGTCCTTTTTGGTTGTTTATATTTTCTGAGGAAATATCCATTTCATGTTAAGTTTTAAAAATATTAGTGTGGTATTCTTTCTGTCTGCAGACAGAAAATTTAGTTTAGTTCCTTGTGTATTTATATTGTCTTTATTAGATTTTCCAAAGAGTACTCTATTTTATTGGTCTCTTCTATAATTGTTTTTTAATTGTTTTCTAATTTATTACTTCTACTTTTAATTAATGCTATTCTTGGAATTATTTTGTTTTTCTTATTCTAACTTCTTGAGTTAAAAGTTCAGCTCAAAAAAAAAAAGTTCAGCTCAATTATTATTTTCTTTCTAGTCTAATAACTACAACATTGACAAATATAACTATTTAAGTATGGTTTTGTCTGCATTCCGTATGTTTTAATATATTCTTAATTTTTAGAGTCCAGAACTGCAACTTTGCTTTCCTATTTAAAATTTAGATAGTACATTTGAAGTACTAAGTGATTTGATTTTTAAATTGTGTAATTTGCTATTTAATTCTGATACTATTTAATTGTGAGCAGAGGATATAGTTTATGTGATTAGGAGTTTCCATTTTGAAAAAAATAAAACATTCATTCATGTAAACATTCACCTACAAGCATGTAGATGGGAAGAATAACCAATGATTCCCATGCTTTATTGAACATTAGAATAACCTAGAGGGCTTGTTAAAACACAGTTTTCTCTCCCCACCCCTAGAGTTTCTGACTCAGTAAGTCTGGAGTGAGTCTCAATAATTTGCATTTCTAAAAAGTCACCAGGTGTTGCTGATGTCCCCAGTGTGGGGACCACACTCTAAGAATCAAAATTATAAAGAACTTTAATTTTAATCAGAGGATATTGTACTTAATAAAACTGGAAATTATAGTTATTGGAGATCTTTAGATGGAGGAAATGATTTGATGAAAGCAATTTTTTAGCAAAATTTATTTGACAAGAAATTAAAGAACAGGTTGTAGCATATTGATAGAAACTATGTTTGGAATAACCAGCTATAGAAACTACTCACAAATGTGAACTTTTCAAGGTATAGGCTAAGGTGGTCATGGGGAGAGTAGGAAAAATGTGAAAGAAATAGAAATTAAAAAGAACACATCAGAATGTTATGTCATTGGATGTTGTCGGACTATAATGAGACAATTTAAGGTAGTGAAAAAGGGGATCTTGGTCAGGGACTAAGGTGAGGAGAAGGAGACACATAGGGCACACGATTTAAGGAAGCACTTGCTGGTCTCACTCACATCTTTCTGCTAGACCTGTGTTTTATCAGGATGAAGGCAGTGACTACTTCTGAGGTTACGGCAGGGTATGGGAAAGTGGAATTTCTGTTGCTATTGAAATTATGAAAGTATTCTGGTAAAATTGAGATCCAAAGACTAACTTTCCAGAATTTTCTCTTTAAACTCCTCAAGTAATGGCTGGATTTCTTTCATCAAATAGAAGAGTCTGGGAGGATGTGGGAGTTTTAGTTGAATTGTATCCACCCATCAATGAGGAACTGACAGAACTGTCCTAAATGCAGGTGGTGAGTGGTTTATTAGGTGACGAGAGCCTGTTATCCAAAGGTCCATGTCTAGTTGATCTCAGTGGAAGCAAACACTGGGTAAGTGCAGCAAGTGAACATATACAGAGGCAGGCAGGAGGAAGGTAGTGTTTAAAAAGTCAAGCAGCTTGTGGGAAGACGTCAAGCATTAACTGTGTCTCAGAGACAAAACGGGAAGGTGGCCCATGGGAAGGGGTCTGGAAGGAACAGAGCAGTGCTGGCTGTTCTAGGATAGGATGAAAATACTAGGCCTCTTAACCAGAACTAAGGGAAAAGCCTAAATACCCAAATGTACCATAAGGTCTGCTTTAGGATATTGGAAGAAACTAAGTATTATAAGATAACCGACACATAAACTTACCCACTACCTTGAGCACAAACTTAACCACTTTTCACAAAAGACCAAAGGGAGGGGCAGTAGCTGTTTTCTAAGTGCTACTTAGTAAATCATTCCTTCAAACATAATAATAAAGGAAAGCTCTATCACTGAAAAGAAAGCAAAAGTTGTTATCAAAGGACATGCCTGCCATGTGTTTTATGTGTGTGGATTAAATTCTTTCTAGCATACTACCATTTGTGTTGACATTATCCCTTAGAAATCTTTCACTTCTGAAAAATACACATTTGGTAAGAAAAACTGAGTCAGTGATTTGTATGTAAATAAATCACTTCATTCTTGCTTTTGGAGAAAATTTTGGTCTGAAAGCCTCCATAAGAAAAAATAAATAAAAAATAAATGAAAATAAAAAGGGCAAGGAGAAAAGTTAGAAAACATAGCCCAAATGACAGTAAATGTTAATGGTCTGATCACACACACAAAAATCCTGCTTCAAACTGAAGTGTGTATTAAATAGTAATGGATAGATATACTTCTCTGTGAGATCTGATTTGTCTAGCAAATCCTTACTGACATATACTCTCATTTACTACTATATAGCCTTTTGAAATTGCCATTCTAGCAGAGCATAAAAAAGGTTATTTAGATTAAGTATAGTTACAAGATAAGCAGTATACTGAGTTCATTGGACTTCATGCACCCTCATTTAATTTCCACCGCTCCATTACTCTGAATCAAACTGTCCCTGAAAGAACAAGAGGAAGGAAAAGGGCATTAAAAAACACAAATCACAAAGTAGAGAACATTCTTCTTAAAAACGAAATGGTCTCCATGTGTTACCATTTAATACCATGGAAATAGTTTCTTGACTTTTATAGCATGCAAAGAAATTGCACCAATCTATTAAAGAATGCAATAAAAGAAGTCTTTGAGGTGGGTTAACATTTTCCAGGTCTCTATCATTCTAGATGGGCTTGGAACTTCAAAACATTGTAAAATATTATGAATGGTATCCATTTGCGTCTGTGTGCAGCTCATGGCATAATGAATGCACGACCACTTAGCCGTTTATTGAATACAGGCAGAAATACGATGAGACCTTTGGTAATATGTTTTAAAACGAGGCCCAAAGCCAGGCTTTAAAGAAAGACAGAGTGCCAAAACAGTTTATCTTCTTATTTTTCCTTTTAACTTTAGTGCTACTAAGTGCCAGTATGAGGCTTTTTGGACTTCATTTGAAATTCAAGTAATTAATATAACCGGAGAAAATAATTTTTAGAGGGGTAAGGTATTGTGATGAAGTATAAACAAGAAAGGCCTGAAGTTTAGAGGACAGAAAATGACAGTGCTAATAATAAAAGTTATACTGGGTGGTGTATGTAATTGTTAAGACCTTTCACATGTTCAGTTCGTATTTGACAGTGGCTGAACTTTATTAGCCTCTAATGGCCTTCATTAAATTATATTTGCTATCTAAGAGGCTATTCATAGAATGGGGATCATGAGGACAGTCTCTTTTATCAGCATATATACCTCAACTCAAGAGGTATGACCCTCAGCATCTTGTTTTAGGGTATCGAGTGCCTTCTAGCTTATTTCAGACAGTGGACAGAGGGCAATTTTTATAGATTTTCTCTCAATGGGCTCCTCCCCAGTAACTTTTAAACACTCTTTATCTTAAAAAAATTCCCTCATTGACTTTTCATCTTCCAACAGTTATTTACTGCCCAAGTTGCTATCGTTCTTTGTATCATCCTCCTCACAAATAGGAAAGCATTATCTGCACCTTCCCACCTCTCTCCCCAACCCACTATAAAATGGTTCTTCACTGACCCTGCTCAGCTCACACCAAGGTCACTGGCAACTGCCATGCAGATGAAGTAAATTTAAACTTTAAGTCATTATCTAATCCATCTTCCTGTTATCAGTCCTTACTAGGCCACTACATTTTGTAAAGGAAAGAAACAAACAACCCTTTTTTTTTCATTATTTTTGCACATTTTGCCCATAAATGTGTAGGCTCCCCCAGATTCTTTCCTAAACCTGATTCTCTTGTGAATCTGTGACTTCTTTCTAGGAAACTCATTCCCTCTCTAGCTTCAGCTAATGACACGACAGTGTGTACCTACAGCCAGACTATACATTCACGAGAACAGGACCCTTGGCTGTGTCTACATAACACCAAACAGTTCCTGGCACATAGTAGGCTGTCAGTAAACATCTATTTCCTGGCTAGCTGACACATATTCCTTTCTGTTCACTAAGCCCATATAGCAAACTGCCTAGAGGACATTTTCAATTGGAGCTCTCTCTGTTACCTGGAACTCAGAATTTCCTAAAATAAATTTGTCATCTCCATGAACTACTCCCAACTCCCTCCCCCATGTTCCCTTTTCAGGTGTTGGGAGACAGAACCTGCCTCTTCATTGTGCTTCCTAATTTACATTATGGTGCCACCAGCCATCTAGTTACCCAAATGAGCACGCTGGGAGTCCTTAACTTCTTTCTTTCCCTCATTTATTTCCCAGTGAGCCACAATGTCCTGTCTTTCTAATCCTTCCCTTCTCTCCATCCTCATCACCACCATCTCAAGTATCAAGAAACAGTTATTGTTATAGACTTCAACTCCTTCAGCAGCGTGCCAGCTGCTTTCCCAATCTTCAGTCTTAATCCAAGATTTTTTTTTTTTTTTTAACCAGGTAAATTTCTTTTCTAAAATCTAAGCCAACCCCATTAGTGAAATCCTTAAAATTTCTTTTTACTGTCTTTAGAGGAAAAAAAAAAAGCCTAATTTTTTAGCATGGATTAAAATGTCCTAATGTACACCTCTCCAGCCTTAACACCTATCAGTCCCCATTGCAATAATAATCCCCAGTCAGAATAAAATTTTATTCCAATCTCCTATGTAGTTTGGAACGTGCATGCACTATTTCCATCTACTGGAATATTCTTTATTATTGTTTTGATTTCAGTTAAACTTCACTTGGACCAGGAGGCCAACCCTGTTCCATATGCCCCACTGCTCACATTCTCTATGCTATATACGCCTATTCTTCAGTCCTACCGCATGATGTGCCTTTCTTTTAAGACAGTAATGCTATAAGAGAAATATAGTAAAAACAGGTATTGTAATTTCTTCTTGATTAGCTTTCTTCTACACCGTAAGTTCAGTTAGTACAGGAATCATGTATGTCTTGCTGACTGTACCTAATACAGGAATAATATATTACACATGCTCAGTGAAGATTTAGAGTATTAGAAAATATTGAATGCCTTAGCGGTATTGGGAATCCCTGGGGTCATAATGGTATACCCTATGGGTAATTTTAGCAGGATTTTGATTCCCTTTATAATGCTTAGTCTTTCGTAAAAGGAGGAATCCTAGTTTGCTGACTAATTGTAGGGGTATGAGAATTGCTATATGTGTTAACATTAATTTTCTCTATAGTTTTTTTTTTCTGTCAAAAATGATTCTGAAATTACCCTTGAGCCCCGTCCTGTCCAGGAAATCCTGCAGTTGTTTCAAAGGTTTTATATATTGACTGGTAATTTATCATTCAAACATTCATTAATTTGCCCAGATTATTTAGTTTTCATTTGTATTTATGACTACAACACCTCTTCCTTATGGTAATATATCCTTTTGTTTATCATAATTCTTCCTTATTCTAATTCTAAGGAGCTCTGCCTTCTACTTTTATTTTGGTGCTTGATGAAAGAAAACATGAGTCCCTGAAACAGTAATACACAAATTTATATAGTGTTTAATATGGTCCCTCTTCATTTTCCAAAATTGAAGAATCTAGTAATTTGTTTTGTTTTCATATCAAAGTCCACAGTCAACTCATTCTTGCAATTATTTAGGTTGTCTTAATCTGTGTATTTGAGTAACTACCAGTTCCATTCTAATTGATTTTTTTCATTTTTCTGCTTCAAATTGGCAATGGGATAAGAGGACTTTAAGAAACCATTAAGAGTACATCATCCATATCTGTATTTTTGTCATCATGTTAAATCCTTAATGTGGTGAACCCATGTCTCTTCTGATGGCCTAGTTGTTTATTGTGTAGGGATATGACTACCTGCCTATTTCATCCTTGTGCCTTTTCTTTTATCATCCAAGGGTATTTATAGTTTAACATAGATTCCCTACGGAGGACTATGATAGGCCCAAATAAATGACTCTTTAGTTTTAAGCACTTTAGCAGTTAGATGTAGGAAATTGTATTTTCTCAGTGGGACTTTCCTTGGAATATTTCAGTCAACACAACAGGAAAAATTTCCTTTTGCCTACATATGAACATGGCTTTCCTGAGATTTCATGTTAGTCAGAGACAATGTGGTAGCATAGGTAGAAAGCATCCATGCTTTTAAACTGGTTACGTCCTTCTAGAGTTGCTGGTTCATTCTAAAATAGTGAAGACTGGGACAAGATTTCCCATGTAAAATACTTATAATTTAAAGACCAAGGCATTTTAATATAATTAATATAACTGAGATATGAGCCATCTGGATGCCTCCCAAGTCCTTGTCTTGCATGAGTAGACAGAACTTTTAAGCTCTGTATAAAATTGTCTTGAATGCCTATTTCTCCTAAGGTGAAGGTCCACTTTACCTCCCAGTATCTCTAGGAATTTGGGGTGGAGGCGTAAATTTCCCCTGAACTTCTCCGGATCCAATAAACCTATCCCACCAAACTCATCTCCAGAGCGTATGTCACCAAATGCATATGCTATACTATTTCCACAGTGGATCACCCTACTGCACATCACGCAGTCGCTCTTAAGAAGAATTGACTCTATGAGCAGCAGTTTTTACTAAACTTTTAGAACAGTGAAGAAGGGTTACTATCTAATAAAGAATCCAAAACATTTTTGAGCAAGCTTGGTAATCGCTGATTAGGCAGTAATCTATCCTAATATAGCTTAACATGTCTGTTTTTATAACCATAGAAATATTGAGTTTATAATTTTATCATCTGCTGGCTTTTTTTTTTTCTTCAGAGTATAACGTCTGGAATTTCCTAGATTTTAAGATTAAAAGTTGGGATGAAGTTACTATTGTAGTGGAAGTGGGAGGGGATCAACAATAATATTGTCTAAACAGCATTTACCAATATATGAAGTATTTGAGGGACATTATTGAATATGGGGACTATTTTGGAATAGAAAAACCTTATTGTTAAGGATAGCTATATGTTGTGTGTATCATTTATTCAATAGTCGATAGGTAACAGGATGTTCAAGATCACATTTCATGCTTTCTGGATACTAATTTTCAAAATAGTGACAGAGCATGAACATTTTCATGATGTAATACATTTAAGAAGAAAGTCAGAATTTCTTATGAACCTATAGGTTCTCTTTTGAATATACATGAATAAAATATAAGAAATGACAGATTCTCTCCAGGAACATGTAGGAATCCCAAGCTACTCTCGCCTTTGTGTTTGCCCAACTATATGATGCATAGTGCTGGAGAATCATCAACAAAATGTGTACAGCTTAGTGACAAAGAAATATCTCAATATACAAAATAAAGTGTCTGTACAGCATCTCAGCATCAGTGTTATTAAAAAGCATTAAAAAACCACCAGTATGCTCATTATTCTTCAGAAAAAATAAAAGACACAATACAGTCTTAAATTAGTGTTTTAAATTTTAAAGATTAGTGGTTTCAATATTCAAAAACTTTTAAGTCATTCCTTTGCTATGTCTACATCTTCAGTTCCTGTCTTTCTCTTAATTACACATACACAGACATAGATAGTATCAGGCACATTTGAGTCATATAAGAAGTTGAGCTTTATTTTTAAATTAAGATTTTGTTTCCTAAACCTGATAGAAAGAAACAGCAGCATCATTTTTTAAAAATGGGTGTGTATTACTCTTCATTTAATTTGGAGATTTAAAAATTTGCAAATACTGGAATTAGTGATTAGTAGAGGCTCTGAACAGTCGTATTACATTTTTTTAAAATACTAGAAAGGTGAACTTACTATGAAGTTCCTTGAGCTTTATTTGAAGGTTTAAAACATAGAAAATAACTGAGATAACATAGTATACACTTGTTTACTCTTCATCCTGTCATTTTTGTTTCAAAATTTTATACAATTATTATTAAAAGTAAGGTTGAATTTTCACTCCTTTTTGCAATCTCATGAGCCTCTATTGCCCTCCAAAGGTAACTATTGTATTTTTAGTTAATCCTGGACTACATGTGTCTTCATGTAGTGTATGTCTTACCTGTATTTCATAAAATACTTGCAAATATGACTATATAAATTTAACATTCTGCTTTTTTCACTCAACATATTTCTGAAATTTGCCAGTGTGTTCTACAGCTTTAAATTAATCTATCATATGAATAACTGTGGTTTATTTTTTCTAATTTTTGCTGCAGACATTGCCATGGTAAACATCCTTGTACATCCTATCTAGTACACACATGCAAGTATTTCTCTAGGGTCCATACATAGGCATGGAATTCCCAGGTGATAAGGCATTCACCAGATATTACCATATTGTCCTCCAGGGTGGGTTTTAACAATTTACAATTTTACATGCAAAAAAATGAGTGTTCTGTTTTCCTGTGCTCACTTCACTAACGCTTGATATGTTTAGACTTCTTGAATTGTCCTCACTTTCTTGTTTTCTTTGATTTTCATTTTAGATTTACTCTTCTATCACAGAGTTCATACAGTTTGTTCTATGATAGAGATATTTGCCTTTGGTCTTGGTTTTGGATAAATGTTGATTTCAACCAAAATACTTATATGGTGTATCTGTTAATATATAATTAAATTTATATCTTCACACTTAAATATGTATATTGAAAATAAATACAAAGCAAGAATTGAAGGAAGTTATCAATCCTACTCACTGAGAATTGAAAAAACAAGCAATTGTGATCTGGTATTCATTCATTTATTCACTCTTTTTTTACTCCTTGGTTCCTCTTTTGAATTCAGTGACATTCATATCCCATGCTGATCACCAATAAAATAGTCAGAACCTTTGCATCAGGGTATATGATGCAAATTGTGGGGCAGTTCTCCATTCCTTTTTCTGCAATTACCTAAAGATCATTTTGAATTTAGTGTGTTTAACAAGTGCTTTTAAAAAAGAAATTTGCTTTTCTTTAATTAGCTCTTAAAAACACTGGTGATGGCCACTTATCATAAAAGAGTATTTAACTTTTCTTGTCAATTAAGTGTCATTTTCTGATGAGAATTTCTTTTAATAGCATAACTCTATGGAGGAGTGTCTATTGATGACCATTCCACTTTTCCCATGTCACTGTCTACTGAGACAGGGGAGCAGAGAGAAATAGGCAGCATCATAATTGCTTTCTATGGCCCCATAATTATTATGATTAGAAAACATTTTATTCCAAATACTCTAGATGGAATTGAACCTTGGATTTTTACTAAATTCCAAGTGCTACTGTGGGTTATTTTTAAAAAACACTTCACTTGGACTCATCACTAAAGGAACACAGGAATTGGTGGAAGGACGATTTTTAAAATTTTCTATATTCAAACGAAAATGTCAGGTGTTTAAACATGTACCCAATGAGAAATGTGCAAAATCTTTTCTGTGGGGTATAAAAATAAAAAATAATAATTACAGTAATAAAAAAAACCTTGACATTTATTGAGGGGTCTTTCCATGGCAGGCACTACAGTTATCACATGTATTCATTACAACTCTTAGGAGGTAGAGGATATTACTATCTCCCCACTACCATTGTGGAAACTGCTTCTTTGTACTAGTTGATGTAATTGCTCAGTGACAGATTTGACATATAGATCTATCTGATCCCAAAGCCAAGTATCTATCTACTTTCATCTGCTGCTTTCCTTTAAATTGATAATGCCCAGGAAACACATTTGTTAGCTTATTAAAAGCTAAAATGTTTTTACTCTATTAGGTACCATAGAGATTAGTTCATTCTCCTAGTTTTATATAATACATTGAAGAGACTAAGTTATAGAGAATGGCAACAGTTTGAACAAAGTCCTACGCAAAGTTAACAAAGGGCCTACACTCCAGTGCCAATCCACTGTGCAGAACATATTTATTTTTATTCAGTATTTTCTGTAACTCCACTTTTTCTTTATTGATTTAATGGAATCTTATCACAAAGTTAACTTAGCTGCTTGTTTTATTTGCACAACAGTCCTCCTTCCATTCTTCTGGCCATAGCACTCCTTCTGCTCTGGAAGCTATCTCTTTTCTGTCAGTGGGGTTCTGGTCTATGTGGTTACTAATCACAGTTTTCCAGCTCCTGTCAACATATAGGTGGACGCGTGACATATGTGAGCAATAAAAGTTCCATTATCCTGGTCATAGTAATTAGCTCAATTTGGACACAAAACCAAAGACAAGTAGATCTCAAGGATTTTGTAAAAAGGATTTGGGAACTATAGTTTTTTGATTCAGTAGTTCTCAAACTGAGTTGGTGTAAGCTTAAATCTGTTTTCCGTCATTCAATTCTTCAGTAGTAGAGAATAAGATCAACACACAGAGATAAATAGTGCAGAAAAGGAGGAGAAGCTAAGCAGATAAAAGAAACACACACACACACACAAACAGATTCAGTAATCCCTAAGGTGACTGTATCTCCCAGATTTATTGGGACTAATGAAATGCCTTTTTGTTTAAACTAAGTTTTGTCAGTAAAATATTTGGATATGAGCTTTAACTTGATAAAGATATAGATTATGCTCTTTATTTCTTAAACACTTCCTCTCACTTTTCTTCTAAAGGTACTTTAGGAGGAAAGGGTAATGGCAATGTTATGTTGTTTAATATTGTTTATACATATTTTATCCAGTAACTTTTAAAAAATAATGCTAGAAAGTTAGTTTTCTTTCATGTATTTTATTTAATATTAAAACCAGTTTCCATGAATGAGCATAGAATTGAGTTATCATATTAATATAAAAAATAATTGTTAAGTATAATAAATAATCAGTGAAATTTGTACAAGTAACATGAGATATATATATTTCATAAATGTAATTTTATTTAATTTTTTAAAGCTTTCTCATATTTTTAGGAATATATATTTGCCAAGTACAAGAATACTCAAAAGAGAAGAGACACTTTCTGAAGAGATAATGAAGATTCACTGTACTTTTATGTAGATTTAATGCTTAGTGCCATTTGAACATTGTCATCAAAATTAAACAAATGATAAAATCCCTTTATAAAATAGATCATTTACAAATACAAATAGGTCAAAATTTGCACCAAGAAAGATACATGTATAACAGAAAAGTTTAGCATAATAAATATATAAGGCAGATGGTTGTTGCATATTCTGACATTACCAAAGAGTGGTGGTATTTTATGAACCTTGCTTTCCATAATTGCTTGTTCACATATCAATACTTGGGATCAAAGAAGCATTGCATTAAAACTATTAACAGGTAATATAATAATTTATATTTATTGAGAATTTACTCTCTGTGTTAAGCATTCTACATGCTTTATCTTATTATTCAAAATCCCTGTGATTCAATATGGATTCATGTCTCTGTTTTACAGTTAGTAGATGAGTTTATAGATGATACCTAACTTGACAGGGGCAGAGTCCGGCTTGCACTAAGGTCTCTCTAATGACCATATTCTTAATTCCTAAACAATATTGTAACTCAGACATTATTTCCACCTTTATTATGATAGATCACAGTTTTAATCACAACTTCTTGTCAGATTTGGAAGGGAAAGAGGCAGCTATTTTCTCTTCAAGCACTTTACCTAATTAAAAAATTCATTCTCTAATATTTATATAGGCATAAATGTATGTGCATGTGTAATGGTGAATACATATCCTTAATATACGTGCTTAACACTTAAAAAATGCATATCAAAGAGTTCATCTCTTGTATAAGGAATAAAAATTGTGACACTGGCCATTATAAGGTATTAAAAAATTCATGGCAACTTTTGAAAAAGGAGGAATGTAATTAACCTTGGTGTCTTGACCAAATTACAATTCGAGTAATTACATTTACATTTGTCTTCCCTAATCTCCCTTTCAGTTTTCAATTGGGTAGTGTATTCTTAATGGATTTCATTACCAAGCTTCCCTTAGGATTTAAAATAGGACTTATCTTCTAAGACTTGGTTCACTCCAAATTTATGTTCTCTAACTTCAACTGAGCTGTCACTGAAACTCTTCAATTGTGTGTTTATGTCTTCAATTCATTCCTCTTTTTTTGTTGTTTTTCTTTTTTGTTTTTTGCTTTCTCATTTTGACTCTTCCAAACCATTTCTATTCTCTGCAAGACCCAAATACAGCAATTATTTTTGTATGCTAAGTATGCAACCACTCTCCTATTTGCTGAAATACCAAGATCAGTTGGGTGTTGTTTGCTAGTTTCCATGAGCTTCCATATCAGAAAGTATTGCTTTTTTACCCTTTTAGAGATGAATTTACCTCCTACCTCACAGGAAAAAAAAAAAAAAATCAGTCATCTAGGGTGTACTTCTGTAGCTTTCCCCTTCCCTGTAAAAATATCTTCCTATAATCACGTCTTTGACTTTTCAAAACTCCACCATATCATTCTTCCATTTCTAATTTCATTTCTGCCTGTATTAAAGAAAAGCATGTGCCTTCTTTCCTACATAGGTGCCTTCACCTGTGCTCTTGATCCCTCCCTTCCTTATTGCCTTACTTCCCTCAATCTTAAATCAATCAGTTTCACTAACAACATTCCATAAACATTTAAAACATTTTTTTCTTATTAATGGGGAAAAAATCCATTTCATCTTGCTTTCTCTAGCCCTTAGGCAATCACACACTCTTTTTTAATTCTTTTGTCACCATGTCATTATTTCTCATTTTTTCATCACTTCCACACAATATGATTTCCTTTTCTATTATTCTGTTGAAACTGTTCTTCAAAGAAACCAGTAAATTTCAAATTGCAAAATCAATACCGTTTTCTTAGCACTCAAAATTTGTATTTCTCTGTTGGCCTTAATGTTGCTGACTGCCCCTTATTTATAAACTCTATGCTTTTTCAACTTCTCATATGTTGTTTTCATCTGATTTTCTTCTCCTGCCTTTATGAATTCTTTAATTTTCTTGCTTGTTTCCCTTTATTTTTAAAATTTTAGTGTAAGGCCTTACCAATGTTGTGTCTTTGCCTTTCTTTTCTTTCTATAATTTTTTTATTAGTGATCAATTTTAATTAACTAGTCGATTGAAGGAAAAATAAGAAAGGTAAAAATGCAGCATTTGTATATTTACTTTGTGCTAGCCATTAGACTAAATACGTAAATAATTTCATGTATTCAGGAAATCAAAACCAGGGATAATATCAGCATTTTAAAGATTAAAAAACTGAGACTGAATATGACCTAAATATATTTAAAAACCACTTCTTATATACCTCGTTTTGTATTTTCTTACTTAATTCAATTCATTCAGTAATCTCAGACTTAGATATTATCTCTAGTGGTTAGTTGCAGTATTTAGACAAAAAACTATGAGTAAGCTATTCAATGTTTCATAGCTAAATTTTATAGTAAATCCAGGCTACAAATTCAGGTATATTCACATTCAAAGTTTATGTTTACAACATCTTGTTTCAAAATGGATCACTCTGTCATATATATACCTTCATTTATAAACTCTCTCTGGAATAGCCATCCCATGTCCCTGAATATGCATTAGTTATATTTATATGGGTATCTGTCTATCATTATATATTCCACACATGTAAGTAGCTTAATTTTAATATTTTCTAAAAACTCATTTTTCTATCTGCTATTGTTGACTTTCTAATTCTCTCAAGGAGGGCTTGATTTTTAAAACATTTATTTGATTGAAGTATAGTTGATTTATAATGTGTTAATTTCTGCTGTACAGCAAAGTGACTCAGTTTTATATACACATGCACACACACGCGCACACACACACACACACACACACATTCTTTTTCATATTCTTTTCCATTATGGTTTACCACAGGATATTGAATAGGGTTCCCTGTGCTATACAGTAGGACCTTGTCATTTATCCATTCTATATGTAATAGTTTGCATCTGCTAATCCCAAACTCCCAATCCATCCCTCCCCCACCCCCTCCCCCTTGGCAACTACAAATCTGTTTTCTATGTCTGTGAGTCTGTTTCTGTTTTGTAGATAAGTTCATTTGTGTCATATTTTAGATTCCATATATAAGTGATATAGTATGGTATTTGTCTTTCTCTGGCTGACTTACTTCACTTAGTATGATAAGCTCTAGGCCCATCCATGTTGCTGCAAATGGCATTATTTCATTCACCTTTATGCCTGAATAATATTCCATTCCATATATATACAACATCTCCTTTATTCATTCATCCGTCCATGGACATTTATGTTGTTTCCATGTCTTAGCTATTATGAATAGTGCTGCTATGAACATAGAAGTGCAGGTATCTTTTCGAACTAGAGTTTTGTCCAGATATATGCCCAGGAGTAGGATTGCTGGGATCATATGGCAACTCTATTTTTAGTTTTTTGAGGAACGTTCATACTATTTTCCTTCGTGGCTGTCTCAATTTACATTCCCACCAGCAGTGCAAGAGGGTTCCCTTCTCTCCACACCTTCTCCAGCATTTGATATTTGTAGAATTTTTAATGATGGCCATTCTGACTGGTGTGAGGTGATACCTCATTATAGTTTTGATTTGCATTTCTCTAATAATTAGTGATGTTGAGCATCTTTTCATGTGCCTATTGGCCATCTGTATGTTTTATTTGGAGAAATGTCTATTTAGGTCTTCTGCCCATTTTTCGATTGGGTTATTTGTTTTTTTGTTGTTGAGTTGTATGAGCTATTTGTATATTTTAGAAATTAAGCCCTTGTTGGTCATATCGTTTGCAAACATTTTCTCCCAGTCTGTTGGTTGTCTTTTTGTTTTGTTTATGGTTTCCTCTGCTATACGAAGGCTTGTAAGTTTGATTAAGTCCCATTTGTTTATTTTTGCTTTTGCTTTTATTTCTTTGAGAGACTGACCTAAGAAAACATTGGTAAGATTTATGTCAGAGAATGTTTTGCCTATGTTCTATTCTAGGAGTTTTATGGTGTCACATTTTGTATTTAAATGTCTTTAAGCCATTTTGAGTTTATTTCTGTGTATGGTGAGAGGGTGTGTTCTGACTTCATTGATTTACATGTGGCTGTCCAACTTTACCAACACCACTTGCTGAAGAGACTGTCTTTTCTCCATTGTATATACTTGCCAAGGAGGGCTTAATTTTTATATCAGTGTTTGTATTTCCATTTTCAGTTTTTTCCCCTATAATTTCATTTAGAAACTCATGTGACCAATTATCACTGACACACTGGTCCAGAAAAGGAGTTGTGGAATAGTAAGGTATGAGTTATGGAATATTTAACTTAGTGGTTTAAAGATACACATCTTCAATAGTATATTGTGTTAAATAGATGGATGTGCCAAATTGGTAAAAATCCATGTTGCTTACTAATATCTTATACATTGATAGATTGAGAAGAAATATATTACAGGCTGAGTGACTTAGATTCATATTTCTTCATACTTTGCACAAAGAAGCAGGGAGCTATGGACTAAATTGTTTCTTCCAAAATCATATGTTTATGCCCTAACACCAATGTGATTTTATCTGGAGATAGAGTGTTTAGGAGGTAAAGTTAAATGCAGTCATAATGTAGGGCCCTAATCTGATAGGACCCTGGTCTTAGAAGAAGATGAAGAAGGAGAAGGAAAAAAGAGAAGACCTTTCTTTCCCTCACCCTACTCCCTACCATGTTAGAACACAGTGAGAAGATGACGGTCTGCAAGCCAGGAAGAGAGCTGTTGCCAGAAACTGACCATGCTGGCTCACTCCCTGATCTTGGACTTCCTGCCTCCAGAACTGTGAGAAATTAAATTTCTATTAAATAGAACACCTAGTATGGTAGTTTGTTATGGCACCCTAAGCTGACTAACACATAGGGCAAGTGGGTACATTTCCAGAGCATTTTACAAAGAAAAAAAGAGAAAAGTTATGTAGCTAAAGAGCTAAAATTATGAACACTGAAAGAAATGCATCAGTAACATGTAATCTTGGGCCTAGGTATATTTCTGCCTGAGGTTATGCCATTTTGTTTGTAACTCTTAGAAAAAGATAAAGAACTCAGTGCTTTCTATACCTACTATTCAGAAGAGAGCATAATTGCTACATTAAAGATTAAGGAGAGTTCTAACATTCTAGTTCATATTCAACTTAAGGTAAATGTCAAAATTTCTTGGATAGTAACAACTCTTAACATAAATCATGTGCTTATTCTTTGCCAAACTCTGAGCTTTCTTGCATAGTGTTATTTAATATAACAATTAAGATTTCAGAGTACTATTTTCATTTTAATAGCATGGTGGGCTAGATGCCTGCATAGACTTGCCTGCTGAAAAACAATAATATTCTAAAACGCAATATATGTTTAAAAAATCTTTTAAGTATCAATGTTATCTCAAGAGGGTAAAATATTTTTCATGCTAGGAATTGAGTGAAAGAATCCAGGGAGTAAACAGAATAAGGATTCTTGTTTTTGTCCTTAGGTATTTACATATCTGATAAATCTGAGCTTTGGATTTCATTGCCTAGGTTCATACCAAAAGTATACATTAGGGGATAATATTTTCAGTTATCTGAGATCCAAAAGGACAATGCTCTCAGGGTGGATTTGGATCAAATCTACATCCTGTCCTTTTAAAGGATTACATTGAAAGTAACTGTCTTGACCCAAAGCAGGAGAGGATGAGTAAGGAATATTGCCAAGGATTTGAAACCACAAAGTGCCCCCATGAGGATTTGCTGTCTCAATTTACACTCTAGTTTTTTAAAAAAAAATCCTCTCTGGAAAGCTCTCCCTTATATCTCAGCCTTCTTTCCTCGCTCTCGCTCTCTCTCTCTCTCTCTCTCTCTCTCTCTCTCTCTCTCTCGGGAAGAGGAGTAGCAAAAATAACTAAGGATAGAAAGAAGTAAGGCACCATGAACAAAAGCCAGCAAGTGGCAAAAGAAACTGATCCAGAAAACTTTTGGTAATAGAAGTATACACAGACTGAAGGTTATGCTTAACGACATAAAATCCAAGCTTAAAATATGTGCAGCAAGTAAGGAACAATAAAGAATGATCAAGGATATTTGAAAAATAACTCAATAAAAATTTTAGAAATTAAAACCTGAGTAATTGAAATCAGAACTTAGTGGACAATTATTACACAGATTAAGTATGGAATTAGTGAACTAGATGACAGATAGAAAGAATATAATAAAAAGAGGGAAAGAAAGATAAAATGGGAAAAATATTGATATATGGAGAACAGAGTAAGAAGACTTAACAAACATGTAATTTTAGTTCTAGAAGTAGGGAAGAAATAATATGACAGAGAAATTATTTGGAGATATAATGTAAAAAACAAACCAACCCAGGACAGATGAAATCACAAAACTACCAATTTAAGAAGCTCAGCAAAACTCCAGGAAGATAAACAAACAAAAAATATCCACCCCTATACACACATAGGGAAACTGCAGAATGCCCAACAAGAAGAGATCTTAGGAAGAGCCAGAGTGAAGCAGATTTGCTCTAATGGTGCAGTGGTTAGACTGACAGCTGTCTTCAGATATGTGGTAGCAGAAACCAGAAGATGGAGCCATTATATCTTCAGTGTGCTAAAAGAAAATATCTCTCAAACCAGTATTCCATGAGCAGTGGAAATTTCTTCAAGAGCAAGAGATGACAAGTAAAAACTAAAAGATTGCCATCAGAACATTCACAGCAAAATAAATTTTAAAGAATATGCTTCAGACAGAAGGAAAGTAATCTGAGAAGGTAGATTTGCTATCCAAGAAGTAATAAATACAGAAGATGATAAATATGTGAATAAATTTTAAAACAACAAAGACTTGGGAAACAATAATAAAGTCTAATGGTCTATTATTATCCATATTTTACAGATGTGGAAAGGGAGTGAGAGAGAGCTTGTGTAATTTTCTCAAAATCATATAACTATTAAGTTCCAGACTTAAATTCAAACCCAAGAATGCTGATACCCAAATTTTCTGATTATATCCTCTGTTCAACTATATTTCTGAATGAACAGATAAAGGACAGACAGAATCCATCTCACAGAATTAGTGAGGTAAAAGATAGATTCTGATAAAAGAATAATACAGGGGAGACAAAGAGTTGAAAAGTCAGAATCCAAAATTCGTGGGCCCACAACGAAATTACCTCCCTGGGTAATCTTGTGTAAGTCCCTTATATAGCTCACCT
This sequence comes from Kogia breviceps, assembly GCF_026419965.1. Taxonomy (NCBI): domain Eukaryota; kingdom Metazoa; phylum Chordata; class Mammalia; order Artiodactyla; family Physeteridae; genus Kogia; species Kogia breviceps. The sequence goes on along the minus strand of NC_081313.1, from coordinate 24,758,058 downwards.
CAGCTTCATACCTGTAACATGGGAATGATATTTGTCCCCTAAGCTAAAGTTTTGTAAGAACAAACTACAGAATGGTTTTAGGAATTAAATGAGAAAATAAGGACCAGCTCAATCCCCCCTTATATTTCACACATCAGTCAACTCAAGGGATCACTTCAAAAAAAGGCAAGAACCCTGTAGCAGGAAGGGTGGTGCTGTGGACACAGTAGTAACAAAAGGCAAAGCAGCAGTTACACATTCCCCCTTCCCACTCTGGGTTTTCTAAGAATCTTTGAAAAATAGATGTGGATGATTTTGAACACAGTATTATCAACCCTTTTGGGGGTCATGATTTACTCCAGCCACCAATATTTTAATGTTCTGCTTACTCTTAAGGAGCTATCATAATAACAGAATCATTGTGATAAAAGTGAGTGTCCACTGTGGACCCAACCCACCCACTAACAGGCCAGAGCCTACCCTGAGACAGGCTGGGACCTGGCCCTGCCCACCAGTGAGCCTGCTCTAGTCTTGGGACCAGCCTCACCCACCAGGGGGCAGACACCAGCTACAAGAAAACTGCAGCCCCACAGCCTGTGGACCTGGCCAACCCAGTAGCAGGCCATATTCTGCACTGGGCCCAGGTGGGCCCTGCCGTTACTCACTGTCAGGCCTACACAAGCTTCAGGACACCCTGGCCCTGCACCCAACTATGTCATGAACTGGCCCCACCCACCAGCAATCTGATACCAGCTCTAGGACCCTTGGACCCTGCAACCAGACTCTAGGACCTGGCTTTGCCCGGCAGTAGACTGACACTAGCCCCAGGACCTGGCTTCACCCCCCAGTGGGTGGGCAACAGCCCCCAAGCATCCTGAACGCTGAATCTGCCTACCAGTATGCCAGCCCCAGCCCCAGAACCCCCTTAGGGTTCTGCAGTCAGCCACTTCATGACCTGGTCCTGCCAGCCAGAGGCCAGCAGCTGCCACACAAGGCAGGGTTTGGCAATCAAATGGACTGGGGGCCAACCAAGCCTACCAGCCCACCCACATAACCTGCAAAACAGAAGTACCCACACAGCCCTCATAGGGAGCATCCCTAGAGTATATAGCTTTAGTAATCAGAGGGGAGTGTGCTTCTGGGACACATAGAACATCTCCTACAAAAGACCACTTCTCCAAGGTTGGGAAATGTAACCAACCAATAAAAATAAAAACAGCAACCTAGGCAAAATGAGGCAACATAGGAACATGTTCCAAATGAAGGAACAAGATAAAACTCCAGAAGAACTAAGTGAAGTGAACATAAGCAATCTACTGAAAAAAGAGTTCAAGAGTAGTGATCTTAAAGATGATCAGAGAACTTGGGAGAAGAATGGCTGCACAGAGTGAGAAGTTAGTAGTTTTTAACAGAGAGTTAGAAAATAAGAGAATAACTGGAGATGAAGAATACAATAAGTGAAATTAAAATTACATTAGAAGAAAATAACAGTATACCAAATGATGCAGAGAAACAGCTCAGCAAGCTGGAAGACAGAGTAGTGGAAATCTCTGTTGTTGAACAGAAAAAAGAGAAAAGAATGAAAAGAAGTAAGAACAGTTTAAAAGATCTCTGGGACAACATCAAGCAGTAATATTCACATTTTAAGGGTCCCAGAAGGAGAAGAGACAGAGAAAGGGGCTGAGAACATATTTGAAGACATAGTAGCTGAAAAATTTCCTAACCTGGGAAAGGAAACAGTCATCCAAGTCCAGTAAGTGCAGAGAGTCAAAATATAGGATTAACTCAAAGAGGAACACACTAAGAATTTTATAATTAAAATGGCAAAAATTACAAATATAGAGAGACTATTAAAAGCAGCAAGGGAAAAGCAACAAGTAACATACAAGGGAACTCCCATAAGTCAGTCAGCTGACTTTTCAGCAGAAAATCTGCACACCAGAAGGTAGTGGCATGACATATTTAAAGTGAAGAAAGGGAAAAGCCTACAGCCAAGAATACTTTACCCAGTAAGGCTCTCAGATTTGATGAAGAGATCAGAAGCTTTACTAGCAAAAACTAAAAGAGTTCAGCACTGCCAAACCAGCTTTAACAGGAAATGTTAAAGCAAGTTCTATACGTGAAAAAGACAAGCCCCCAACTTAAAACATGAAAAGCACAAAAGGAAAAAGCCCAACAGGAAAGGCAAACATACAGTAAAGGTAGTAAATCACCCATGCACAAAGACAGTAGGAAGGTTAAAAGACAAAAGTCCCACCGTAAGAAGTTAAGGGACACACAACAAAATAAGATGTAAAATATGATATCAAAAACAGTAATCATGAGGGGAGGAGAGTACAAATGCAGAGTTCTTAAAATGTTTTTGAAAAAAGAGATCAGTAACTTAAAACTTCTACATATATATGAAACCTCATGGTAAACACAAACAAAAACCTATAATACAATAGATTTACAGAAAAAAAGCAATCCAAACATAACACTAAAGATAGTCATCAAATCAAAAGAGAAGAGAATGAAAGAAGAAAGGAACAAAAGAGGCCTACAAAACAACCCCCAAATGACAAAATGGCAATAAGAACATATATTTCAATAATTATGTTAAATGTAAATGGACTAAATGGTCCAATTAAAAGACATAGAGTGACTGAATGGATACAAAAACAAGACTCGTATATATGCTACCTACAAGAGACTCACTTCAGATATAAAGACATACACTGTCTGAAAGTGAGTGGGTAGTAAAAGATATTCCATGCAAATGGAAGTCAAAAGAAAGCTGGGGTGGCAATACTTCTATGAGACAAAACAGAGTTTAAAATAAAGACTGTTACAAGAGACAAAGAAAGACATTACATAATAATCAAGGGATCAATCCAAGTAAAAGATATAACAATTATAAATATATTTACACCCAACAGAGGAGAACCTAAATACATAAAGCAAATATTAACAGACATAAAGGAGAAATTGACAGTAACACAATAATAGTAGGGAACTTTAACATCCCACTTACAACAATGGACAGACCATCCAAACAGAAAATCAAAAAGGTAACGCTGGCCTTGAATGACATATTAGATTAGATGGACTTAATAGAAATATATAGAAGATTCTACCCCAAAGCAGCAGAATGCACATTCTTTTCAAGTGCACGTGGAACATTCTTCAGGATAGATCATATGCTCGGCCACAAAACAAGACTTGGTAAATTTAAGAAAATTGAATCATATTAAGCATCTTTTGTGACCACAACACTATGAGATGAGAAATCAACCACAAGAAAAAAACTGCAAAAAAACAGAAACACATGGAAGCTAAACAATAAGAAGCTGAAGAACCAATGGAACACTGAAGAAATCAAAGAGGAAATAAAAAAGTATGTGGAGACAAATGAAAATGAAAACACAACAATCCAAAATCTATGGGACACAACAAAAATAGTTCTAAGAGGGAAGCTTATCATGATACAAGCTTACCTCAGGAAAGAAGAAAAATCTCAAAAAACAACCTAACAGTATACCTAAAGGAACTAGAAAAAGAATAACAACAACAACAACAGCAAAAACCCCAAAGCTAGTAGAAGGAAAGAAATCATAAAGATAAGAACAGAAATAAATGAAATAGAGACTAAGAAAACAATATAAAAGATCATGAAACTAAAAGCTGGTTCTTTGAAAAGATAAACAAAATTGATAAACCTTTAGCCAGACTCATCAAGAGAAAAAGAGATTCCCAAATCAATAAAAATGGAAATGAAAAAGGTGAAGTCACAGCTGACACCACAGAAATACAAAGAATCATAAGAGACTATCTTGATGTGCAGCTAAGAACAAATATAAGCCTATAAAATGGACCTAGAAGAAATAGACAAATTCCTAGAAATGTACAATCTCTCAAGAGTGAACCAGGAAGAAATAGAAAATGTGAACAGACTGATTACCAGTAATGAAATTGAATCAGTAATTTAAAAACTCCCAACAAACAAAAGTCCAGGAGCAGATGGCTTCACACCTGTCAGAATGACTAACATCAAAACTAACCCAAATAACATGTTGGTGAGAATGTGGAGAAAAGGGACCCCTCTTATGCTTTTGATAGGAATGTAGATTAGTGCAGACACTGTGGAAAGCAGCATGGAGGTTTCTCAAGAAACTAAAAATAGAACTTCCATATGACCTAGCAATTCCACTTTTGGGTATACATCAAAAAAAATGAAACCACTAATTCAGAAAGGTATATGGACCCCAATGTTTATAGCAGCATTATTTATAGCAGCCAAGTTACGGAAGCAAGCTAAGCATCCATCAACAGATGAATGGGTAAATAAGATATGGTATATATATACAATGGAATACTACCTAGCCTTAAAAAAGAATGAAATTTTGCCACTTGCAACAACATAGATGGACTTGGAAGGTATTATGCTAAGTGAAATAAATCAGACTGAGAAAGACAAATACTGTATAGTATCACTTATATGGGGGATCTAAAAAACAAACTAGTGGGTATAACATAAAAGAAACAGACTCACAAATATAGGGAACAAACTAGTGATTACCAGTAGGGAGAGGGAAGTGGGGGAGGGGAAAGATAAGGGTAGGGGATGAAGAGGTACAAACTATTGTGTATAAATCAATAAGCTACAAGGATATATTATACAACACAGGGTATGTAGTCAATATTTTATAATAACTATAAATGGAGTATAACCTTTAAAAATTGTGAATCATTATGCTGCGCTTCTGAAATTTATATAATAATGTACATCAACTATACCTCAATAAAAAGTAAAAAAATGTTGGTGTCCAGCACCCACTGGCTGTGACAAGTCTTCTCAAATTTTAATTTCCCTTCCTCTGCATTTTTTTTTTCTTTTCCTCATGTGTTCTTAATCTTCAGAAACAGTCATCCTCATTTCTCTCTCTCTTCAACTGCATTGGTTGGGGCTCATTTCTCCCTAGACCTTGGAAGAGGAGAATGGAGTAAATCATTTATCCGTTTATTCAGTACATGTTGAGCACTGACCTTGAGTTGTTCCAGGTGACCTATGGGGGGGCAGAACACACAGATCCCCACCCTCTTGGAGCTTGTATTCAAGTAGGGCTGACTGACAGTTAACAAAATATGTAACGATTAGCAATGTTAACAGACGCATATTAGTAATAGTAGATGATAAATGGACCAAATAAAAGAAAAAAATGTGAGCAGTAAAGAGAGCCAGGAATGCTGGGATTGGGTTAGGCCTCAAGGACAGAGCTAAAATGCTTTATTTTACTCATTGGATCAATTTTTAAAAAATAATTAGCAATTCACAGTTATGTATTACCTCAAAATCAAAACATTATTTCCTTTCTGACTCATCTAAAAATTTTAAGGTGTAATAAACTCAAAATTAATGCACATATCCTCAATATGATTTCATTCTTATTTTCTGAGGAGAAATAACCATATCTGTTTTCTGTGGAAAATTTCCCACTCCCACAGAGACCTGCTTCCCTATTTTACTCATTGCAATGAGGCTAGATAATCACAAATAGAACTTGAAGAAAATTTATCAAAGGAAATAATGTTGGTGCAAACGTGCTTCAAGAAAAACCTATAAATAACTATAAAATGAAAATGCTTATTTCAATCTAGAAAAGATCTCCATATATTATATGTATCTCTTACAAATTCATTCAGAGGGTTTTGATATTACATATCTTTTGGAAGTTGTATTATTGTCCTATGACTGCCATAAGAAATTACCACAAATTGGGTGGCTTAAAACAACAAAATTTATTCTCTCACAATTCAGGAGGCTGTAAATCTAAAATGAACACGCCACACTCCACCCTAAGGGCTCTAGGGGAGAAGTCTTCCTTGTCTCTTCCACCCTCTCATGACTGTAGGTATTCCTTGGCTTCGGACTACATCACTCCAGTCTCTGCCTCCGTATGCCTGTGTCTTCTCTCCTGTCTGTGTGTTTCTTATAAGGACACGTGTCATTGTATACTATTTAGGCCCTACCTACCCATATAATCCAGGAATATCTTCTCAAGATCCTTAATTTAATTACATCTAAAAAGACCCTATTTCCAAAATAGCTAACATTAATAAATTCTGGCATTGGCACCTGAGCGTATCTTTTGGGGGGCTAACATTCAGCCCAGTACAGGGGGTTTGATTTTCATTTTTGTAATCACATTTTTATTTCAATTGTCTTGTAGCTTAAAACATTTGCCATGGTTCCTAGTTATAACCCATCAATATATGCAATGAAAATATTTTAGAAAGTAAAAATGCAATTTTATAAACTACAACACACACAATCTGATGATACTGACTGGACCTTAATCATATATTTTGGGGGGAATAATTGGTTAATTTTGATGAAAAAAGAAATATATCTTATATAATAGACTTGATTTTCTTCTCTACTGCCATGAACCCCATTAGTTACTTAGACAACCCTGTGCTTCTGCATAGAATTAAATGTTATAGAAAATTCCAGTAGGACGTAAAATGTCAGAGCTCTACCTTTTTTCTTTTGTGCCACAAAGGACAGAAAAGAGGAAAAGGACTGGAAAAATTTGAAGCATAGATATAAGAAAAGAGGAATGAAAAAAGAAAGAATTTTAATAAAAAACATTTATACAAAACAGCAGAAATAAAATAGAAAAATGTCATTAAAAGGACAAGTGGAACTTGTCACAAGTGGCACAAGTGGAACAGGCATTTGAAAACTGATGAATACATAGGCTGTATCTCAGATTTTCCGGTATATTCTGCTTCTGTCCTGAAATTCATATATCTGACTTAGCTGCCTCAGAGAACGCTGGGTGTTGGAAAACTCTTGCCTCTCTGGACATTACAGACCTCTACACGCCTCAAGGACAGTGACCTAGTAGGTACCAATGGCAAGTCAAAATGACCACTAGTAAGAATACAGAAGACCCTCTGACAACATTCAGTTACCTGCTGTTGCACTGCTCTGAGCCGATCATTTCCTTCACTCTTAAAACTTGCCTTTCAGTACTGCACTGAGGCCTATTTTCCTAAGTAAGCAGTAATGCATTTGATTGAGTCTCCCTTTCTTTGAGAGGGACCAGTGTAGATTTGTCTGTTTCCTCTCTTCTTTCCCCTGTGTAGGGTTGCAAAACTTTTCTGCTTCAACTACGAAACTGCACTGGGGTCCTTTGGTTCTCTCTGTTCTTGAACAATAAAGAAATGTATTACCTCAATTCAAGAACAAATTAAAGGCAGAAGAGCAAAAGCAAATTTGCTGATTTAAAAGTCATCACTTATCCTTGTTCTTTTTTACTTCTTTCAAAAGAGAAGGAAAGTTCTCTGGCAGAAAATAGGTGATCCCAAGGGGATGGTGGGCGTGTTTAATGAAACCAGAACTGTTTGATCAATTGCTTTTTGCATAATTGAGAGGAAAAGATTTGCTGTCCATCCAGCTTTTATGATGGCTGAAAAATATCTTCATAAAAATCAACCTTTTAAACTTACATAGCCAAAGCCCTAGCATCCTACTTCCTTGTCTTCATTCAATAAAGGTTTTAAAGACAAATGAAATGATCATTATTCAGTTTTCAGTCTCACCTGAAATCGTTTGCTGGTGGTAAAATTGGTCAATGTGACCGGGATGAGTTCTAATGGAAATTGACATTAACTCACTGTGAGGCCACTAATTCAGAAGTAACCGATAAACTACGTTCTGCACCTTGAGTTTGATTTTTCCTACTTATGTGTTCCGTATGATTATGATTGTCACTCATACATTTGTCAGTGAGTACTGGATTGGAGTTTGGTAATATGAGAATATAAAACGTGCAATACTCTGAGTGGTCAGAGAAAGCTAGTGTAACGTGATATCATATTTCTAGGATAAATGTTTTTCCAGGAGTTTGGGAGAAAGCCTGTTAAGAAGATGCTATGACCTTTGGAGGAAAAGCCCAATCCAAATTTAAGAGGTGTTATCTTGGGCTTGAAGCTCTTTGCAGATCTACTTTAAATATTTAGCTATTTATTAGGTAATATGAGTATTACAGTTTTAATCTCTGCTGTGATTTAGAAAGGAATAAAGAAGTAGTGATCTGTTTACAGTACGTATTAACTAAATGCATTCATTTGCATAATACCTCTTTAGGGATGGACTACATTATACAGAGATTTCTATATGTAGAACTGCAGGGATATTTTAAGCTTCAGTGACACTGAGGCCTTAACTTAAAGTCTATTAGATTAGCATGACAACTTTTCCTGATTAAAAATTCCCATTAGTGGTGAGACGACTTCTGAGAAGCACTTTTCACCTTATGGTGCCAGCAACAGGGTAGATTAAGTTTTCTTGTTTGAAAGTCAGTTCCAAATAGTAAGGCCTACAGTTGCTTTTAAAGATATGAAAACAATCACTTTTTGATGCTGGAGGAATTTAAATGTCCTGGAGAAAAAAAATCTACCACACAATCCCACAATTTAAAAAATATTTAAATTCCAGATTTCTAATACAAGTTCTAAGGGCAGCAATGTAAAAAATGCTGGTTCCATGGCAGATTTCAATTTTGACATGTTCATTAAAAAATGAAAAGTCTTGATACTTGTTCTTGATTGCAAACTGCTAGTCTTACTTTTAACTGGGTAGTTATATGTGGTAGATTAAATTACAATTTCCAAATGTTTCCTTCTCTTCCCTGTGAAAAACATTCTCCCCCTCCATAATCAGGTTTGATTATGTGATTTTTATTACTCAACCTTATGAGAAGATTTTTCTTCTCCACCCATTGAAAGCAACCTTATCTTGTGACTTGGTTTAGCCAGTGAATTGTGGGTAGCAATGATGTATGCCCCTTTCAAGAAAAAAGTTTAAGAGCCACCAGTGGTCTGTCATTTCTTTCTGTCTGCCATGGAACTGGCAATATTCTATCCTATATCCTCCTTCAACCTGGAGCTGGAACAGATTTCCACTTGACCTACCATGTAAAAGACAATAACCTTTAATTATTTACATGAGAGACCTTTGTTGTTGGAAACCATTGGCATTTTGTGTGTGTATGTGTCTAGTGTTGTTGTTGTAGCCATTGATGTTACTGTAAAAATAAACTAGGGGAAGTTAAATGGTATAACATTTTATTTATTTTTTTTTTAAGTTTTTTTTTTTTTTTTTTTTTTTTGATGTGGACCATTTTTAAAGTATTGAATTTGTTACAGTGTTGCTTCTGTTTTATGTTTCGGTGTTTTGGCCGTGAGGCATGTGGGATCTTAGCTCTCTGACCAGAGGTAGAACACACACCCCCTGCATTGGAAGGCAAAGTCTTAGCCACTGGACCTCCAGGGAAGTCCCATGGTACAGCATTTTTTTTTTTTTGCGATACACAGGCCCCTCACTGTTGTGGCCTCTCCCGTTGCAGAGCACAGGCTCCAGACGTGCAGGCTCAGCGGCCATGGCTCATGGGCCCAGCCGCTCCGCGGCATGTGGGATCCTCCCAGACTGGGGCACGAACCCATGTCCCCTGCATCGACAGGTGGACTCTCAACCACTGCACCACCAGGGAAGCTCCATGGTACATCATTTTAAAATTCAAAATAATTATGGCAAATATTGGGAAACAGGAAGATGAAGTTTTTACTACAAAAAATAAAACAAAAAAGCTGCAATATCAATGCATATTTCTTTTCTTCTTTGAAGGTAGTATATTATTTCACATTAGGGAAGATTACATCAATTTTTACCTCTTATGTGGCTTAAACCAAATCATTACATAGTGTAATTTTCAAGTCCATCACATGAAGAGGATGAATGCCCCAATTATCAGTTCTTCTCCCTCTCTCTCTCCCTCCACACTTCCTCCTCCTCCTCCTCTTTCCTTCTTTAACAAACCTTTTAAAAACACTTCTTGCAGTCAAACTTTTACATGCTATTATCCTATGAAAATAATAGAATTAGATTGTTTTCTCTCTTTTTCTATGTCTGTCTGGAAGTTATCTGCTCCCACTTTCCTCAACTCAGTAAAGCCCAAAGCTTCGGAATAAGGAAGATATGAAAATGTCTGGCAAGTGAATAGAAGTACCAAAGAGAGTAATTTCTTGGGCTCTAGAATTCTAGTGTGAAAATGTTCCTAAGAAGGCATAAATTGTCTATATTTTTGGCTTTATGTGTAGATGCCATGCATAAATAGAGAACTCCATTAGTTTGGAAAGTATATGAATAGAAATAAACATTCACCATAGGATGATATTTTTTTTTCTTACTGTGTAGCCCAAAAGATATTTAGTTGGGTTCTTCTTTAGGTGTGTAGTCTGTGAATAAGGCTAAAGTTTTAATAAAGTACAACTAAAAATTACTGTTTGACTGATGCAATTAAATATAATTTTCAGCATCTGGAGTAAAAACTGTTGTTGAACCCAAGTTCATGTGCCTGACAGACAGTGAAGCCAAACAAACCAAAATGGAGTTTGGAGCAGAGAGAGGTTTATTGCAAAGGCCAAGCAAGGAAAACAGGGCAGCTTATGCTCAAAAGACCCAAACTCACCTGTGGGTTTCAGGGAAGCATTTTTAAAGGCCAGGTGAGGGAGGGGAGTTGCAGGGTATGTGATCAGCTCCTGCACAATTCTCTGATTGATTGATGGTGAGGTAGCAGGACGGTGTCACAGGGGTTAACATTGATCTGCAGGCTTCAGTTAGTCTGAGGGCCACGTGCTCGTGGTCATCATGTAGTTAACTTCTTCCATTTGGTGGGGGCTTTGGTATCTGTAAAACAATTCAGGAAGGTGCATCAGATACTGTTATCTATGTATTTCAGAGAGAAACTAAAGATTCTGTGACTGCCATATGGCTGATTGACTGTTTAAATTGTTACCAGTTCTCCTGGCCCAACTGCTACTTTTGTCACTACAAGTTCACGTCTTTTCAGTCACTGATTCTTGAGCCAGGCGTTTGTGACTTAGGGGAGGCCTGTGAGACTACAGTTTTTCCACAAACAAGAGGCAGGCAGAGGACATGAGGGGAGGGGTCTGTCCTGGGAAGGTGCCAAAGATTCCTGCTCAATTACAAAATAAACACCTTCTTGGGAGAAAATTGAAACGGTGGTGATGAGAGTGAAAATAAAACATAAGCCATAAGAAGTTGCATCAAGGTATTGTTGGTATTATATTGCTAATATGAAGATGAGATTGTTTTCTTACATCTATCACTAACCTTGAAAAAGTACATGTGAAATTCTCTATTTTGGCTAACCAAATTTTATTTTTTTGCTGTTGTTTTTTAAATTTTGTTTTTGTTTCTGTTTTGTTTCTGCTTTTTAAACAGAAACTGAAATATGAGCTATGGCAACTTTACATCTAAAATTCAGTGGGAACAAAACTTAAATTATACCTCATAAATAATAGTGCTCTCCGTGTCTATTACTTTCAATGCAACCACTGCATGGCTAGTATTAATCTCTCAATCTAGCTCATTACTGTCCATTAGTCAAAGAACATAACACTGGCTTAAGGCAAGTGTTTAAAATATCTCCAAGGATGGTGACATTAGGGCTCAGAGCAAGCATTTGTATTTGTCAAATGATGGAGTCACCTCCCATGTCTTACTGACTGCTTGGAATTTCCAGTTATTTATAATATGTGTATATGTATTTGATAAAGTTTTGACTCTTATTTATAGGATATTCATATTAAAGACATGTTTATAGCATCAAAATTATGTTACTCCAAAGTGAAATAAAAATGAAGAAAGTCTGCTGTGAGGAAGAATTAGAATCAGTTATATTAGACAGAATGAGGAATGAGCATTGAAAGAGAATCTAAAATTGAAGAAAACAAGAAAGAAATGAGAAGTCCATGCAAAAAGAAAGAAAAGGAGATGATTTTAGCCATAAATACCTTGGTCAGGAATTTAGAGTTTTCTAGCGACATGATTTATATATAAACGCCCAAAGGTTAAATAGATGGATAATTTTGAGAACATAAAGAAAAGAAATTCAGAGAAATTCAAATTAAAAATATGTATGTGAATATGGAGACAATTGAGGAAATGAGAGAAAACTGAGAAACCATACCTCCTTCTCCCTCATTCAGATCTACTCTTTCAAGGCATGATCCTTGGAAGGATTTGAAGGTGATGTGCAACGTGTGAATGAGTCTCTGTACTCAGAAACATTCCAAGTGTGCTTTCCAGTGTTATAGAATTCAAGGTGGGTCCTAGAGGGAAACTTGCAGTCATTTTGTCTTTTCTTACCTCAGGTAAGACAAAATTTCAGAAAACAACATTCAGAGACATTCCTGAATAAGTTAAATTGAGCACACTCAATTGTGCCTTCATTTTCTACTTTTTGTTTTTCTGCTGAGAAAACAAAGTCCATTTGGCCGTGTCCGTTTTCAAGAATGAAAACATTGCAATTTTTCACTTCTGCTTCTGACTGTAATCTGCTGCCCCACCTACAAGTGTGGGGTGTGAAAGTGAGAAATGAGGAGTATGTTGAAAAACACTAATGACAGGACAAGGGGTAAAAGTTTTAACTGGCCTGGAATAGGCAGTGACCAGTCAAAACAGGATGGTGCACAAGTGCATTGGAAGACCTGTATGAGTGCTTATCAGAAGAAAATCACTGAAATTGTCAACAAGACCGCTGAGTTGCGAAAAGCTGAGAGAGATTCATGAATACACTTACAGTGTTCTCATATAATTTGCTTTAACTCTTATAATTCCTGAGTAAAAACATCTTTGTGTTCTTTCTCATCAGCCTGTTTTCCCTGTTGAATCAAAATAGTAACGGGTACAAAGTAGTGTAAAATTTCCATCATTTATATGTTAATGCGATTTCACACTTGAACTAGGTTATATTCACCTGCTGGCCTGTGCACAGGAATCTGAAAGGCCAGAAAAACATCAATAAGAGGAGGAGTGGGCAACTTCCCTGAGTAAAAGCCAAAACCTATGACTGTCCTGCTGAGGTCAAAGTGTCTCTTCTCTTGGGAAGCAATACATTGTCATGGTTAAGAGTATGAACTATGAAACTAGAATGTCTGTATTTGAATCTGACAATCTGTGTTGACCTTGGCAAGCTATGTAAGTAGTGTGCACCTTGGTTTCCTCATCTGTAAAATGGGAAATACTCTATTATCTACTCCATAGGCTTTTGGGGAGAATTAACTAAGTACATATGTAAACAGTTATAAAAGTGCCTGGTACATATTATACATGTGAGTCACTATTGTATTAGTAGTGATAGAGGTCTAGAGTCTATTTCCCCTGTGTTTTCTCCCAAAGTCTCTCTGTTGTGGCTTTATTCTCCACTTTTAGTTGTGATGAAAATATTCTCACCTGTGGACTGGCCATCTCCAACTCCTGTCACCCAGTATCCTTAGCCTGAGCTTTTCTAGAAATTAGGGAAGGGCAAAAAACCTACATACGTTCTATTAAATATTTTTTAGAGAAAGGAATTCAACACATAGAGGACTCATGGGAGACATCTCATTTCTGCGACATTCTGGGAACAAAGCAGTAAAAAATCCAGGTGAAGCTGGATATTGTTAGAGTATATATGTGTGAGTGAGTATATACATTAAAATGAAATTAAACTGCACATAGAATGAGGAAAATTATCAACGGCAGTGTTTATTTTAGAAACTGTAAAACTAAAATAACAAAAGAAAACTAGAAACTTAACCTAGTTTAAAAAAATAATTTTCATAGAATTTTTATATCTATTTTGATTATATTACGACTCAAAAGTTTGTGTCATGCTCTTTTTTTTTGTTTTTTGGTACGCGGGCCTCTCACTGCTGTGGCCTCTCCCGTTGCGGAGCACAGGCTCCGGATGTGCAGGCTCAGCAGCCATGGCTCAGCGGCCCAGCCGCTCCGTGGCATATGGGATCTTCCTGGACCGGGGCAAGAACCCGTGTCCCATGCATTGGCAGGCGTATTCTCAACCCCTGTGCCACCAGGGAAGCCCTGTCATGCTATCTTTAATGTAACTTGGTTAATATGACACAGGCTGTCATGAATGTTTGATTTTTTATTCATAGCACACCTTTCATGACATGAGACTGTTTACTGTGTTGGTCTTTATTTTACCAGGGTGTTGCCAATTTCCATCCAAAAGCACATAACACCCAGAATGACTCGTCCTGTTACTTCTTTTAGAGACTGGTTTCCTACTTTGGCAGGAAATATAGTAAAATCCATATGACACTGGAATATATTTGAAGAAAGTTATTTTTGAAAGAGGAGGCATACGACAGTAAAATTTTCTCTCTTTCTAAGATTCCACTCCATCCCCTTACAAGGCTACATTGCTGTTTATTTTATATTCTCCTTTTTTTGGTTTCTTTTCTTCTGCTTCCCTTTTAATATTAATGTTTTTAGATGGCCCAGTACTTCTTATTTTATTACATATACTTCCGATGTGTTACCTCATTCAACAATGCTCCCACTCTCCTTATGTTAATGAAATAGAGCAGTGCTTTATGAAGAATCATTCCAAGATATTTGAAATGTACCAAAAAGACTTTGAGTCATTTTTATGGGAAACAGAAGGTTGATAAATCCATAGCAATAGAGACTAAAATATTTGAGTAAACTCCTGAACCCCGAAATAGTATGAGGAAATTCAAACGACTAGTTATGGAAAATCTTGAAAATAGTTTTCCTATTACTGGTAAAAGTAGGTTTTAAAAAAAATCAATTTATGATGAGTTCTCCAGTTGAGTCATTTTATTTAAAAATCTTTAAAAAACTCTTTAGTCTGTGATGAATAGAATTTTAGTGTATTTAAATTTCAAGGACCACCTAATCTGCATCAATGTCTAAAAATATTTGAGGTAAAAGAGAAAATGAGAATTTTATTACAAAAATGTAAAGGAGAGGAAGCGGTATGGGAAAACTTGGTGAAACTGCAGAGGAAAGACAAAAGATGCTCTCAGAAGCTTCATGTTGTTAAGTATTACTCTAAAGTTGATTCAGCTTGATGGGGAGTGTGTGAAGAGTAATTTGAAGGGGTAGATGACATACAGCTTCTAATTGATTCGTAAAGACATATATCTGCTATCCCTTAATTATCTCTTAACAACTAAGCAGGTTGAAGAGATAGAATCAATCATCAGAGATAATGCTACAGGATAAAAGCAGTACAGAGAAGGACCTTTCTCTTCCAACTGTCCTGAGGTCCTAGACATGTTAGTAATCCATGGGACTGTCTACATGTGATTTAGAAAGACTTATGCCTAAAGTTTGGGGATGTACCAAACTCAGCAGCAGTTAAGAATATTTTAAAATATACCCGATTACATCTAGGCATATGGTTCTTATCTATTATTGTAGAGGCATATGAATGTTGATACCACCACTGAACATTTTTTCAACTTGAATAGGTTGTTTTGTGCTTGAGAAAGCAATCCAAGACCATAAATAACTTCCCTAAGCATGGCTGACTCTACACAGGCAAGCCTATTTACAAAATGTCCTGATTTTACATGTGAGCTTCAGTAAAGAAACATGTATTAACAATGACAATGGAATGGAATGGGAAATAGAAATAGTATCCATGAAGATAAATAAAGAAAATAGGGTTTTAAAAATAATTCTTACCCCATCCAAGTCCTAATATTCCCTGCCTTTTTGTCAACTAGTAAAATATGTGCACTTTGAGGCATATAGACAAGAAACTTCCCATGTACACTGGTTGCAAAATATATTTTTGAGAACCACTGGAAAGGGTCCAGTTCCCCAACACTAATCAACTAAGAAATTGTGCAAATAACCATTTTCTTTGTAAATATGAACCAGGGAGAGATTGAACCTGCATTTATTTCATTGTGTGTGTAGTCTACACATTCAGTCACCTCATGTATTTGAAAGCTTTCTATGTATAAGTATTGTATTCTTAAGGATATAAGAACATAAGAATATAAGTGTAATAACAGATAACATCTGAAAGAGGAGTCTGGACTCAAATGCACATACCTAGGATATGGTGTAAAATGTATATAAGAAGCTTTATAATTAATTGAAGTAGATAGAGTAAGCAAAAGTTTTGAATCAAAACTTAACAGTGAAGGACATTTATTTAGCCCAATAAAAGATTCTAGACAAAGGAATAGAAAAAACCAAGGCCTAGTGGAAAGTGGATGGGTGGATGGATGGATGTATAGATGGATGGATCAATGAATGAATGTATAGGGAATTTTAACTTTAATAGAAAATCAACAGCATTGAAAATGTTTAAGTAAGGAGAAAATACGAATGGGTATGGGATGCTGTGGAGTGAACAGCATGTTCAGAGATGTTCTTCAGAAGCAAATATATGCATAGCCTAAAATGAATCAAATGGAGAGAAGAAAATGAAATAGTGTTCCAATGTTTTTGACCAGGTTAGTTGGAAAAGGAGAAAGACTTTTAAAAGAAATGTTGAGAATTACTAAAGATATGGATTTAGAAATCATCTCCATATTTGTAATATCAGAAGCAATGGGAGGTAATCAGATCATCATTTATGATAAAATTAACTGCCATTTATTAAACCTTTATTATGTTCCACTTTGCTTAGTGCTTTACATCTTATTTTATTAATTCTCACAACTCTTTGAAGCAGGTATTATCATTCACAACCCTCCTCCATTTACAGAGGTAGAAGTGGTGCTCCAGAAACCAAATGACTTGTTAAAATTTACGCTGTTGGTAGGTGATAGACTGGAGATTTGAACATGTCTGCCTGGTGCAAGACTTGAATTCTTTTTGCTACTGCTGTTTGCTTCTCTCTCAAGACAAATAGTTTAGCAAGATAAAGGAACAAGGCAAAACCATGGGGAGTCTTCATGTTTAAGTGGGAGGCAGGGGTTTAGATGGAATGGGGAAGAGGCAATTTAAAGTTAAAGACCGAGTCAGAGAAATGAGAAAAGAATCACATGTTTGGGCTTCCCTGGTGGCGCAGTGGTTGAGAGTCCGCCTGCCGATGCAGGGGACACGGGTTCGTGCCCCGGTCCGGGAGGATCCCACATGCCGCGGAGTGGCTGGGCCCATGAGCCATGGCCGCTGGGCCTGCGTGTGTGGAGCCTGTGCTCCGCAACGGGAGAGGCCACAACAGTGAGAGGCCCGCGTACTGCAAAAAAACAAAAAAACCAAAACAAAAAAAGAATCACATGTTTTATCTGTCATTTCATGGAAGGAGAGAGAGTAGCTATTTGGGGGAGTAGGGTGGTAAGGGGAGTAATCACAGAAAGGCCACGAGATACAGGTGAAGTGAGAGAAAAGTCCATAGACGTGTACATGTAGGGTTTTTTTTTCCTTGTGTGTGTGGGGAGTTTTAGAATCATTAACATGATTATTATGAAAGCAGCCATTTCCAAATGCCCTGATGTGTTATCATAGCGTCATTAGAAACCTGTTGAAGTTTTACCACTTTTTTTTTTTTTTTTTTTTTTTTTCGGTACGCGGGCCTCTCACTGTTGTGGCCTCTCCCATTGCGGAGCACAGGCTCCGGACACGCAGGCCTAGCGGCCATGGCTCACGGGCTTAGTCGCTCCGCGGCATGTGGGATCTTCCTGGACCAGGGCACGAACCCGTGTCTCCTGCATCGGCAGGCGGACTCTCAACCACTGCGCCACCAGGGAAGCCCGTTTTACCACTTTTGAAGAAGGTTTTTAGTTATACAAATGCCAATTTTAACCTTTCCTAACAGAACAAACCAGAAAGAGATGGACTGCAACAAAGTATGGACAATATGGAATTGAAATCTTGACTATAATGATGTTTAAAAGCAGAAAAACTATAATGAACATTTTACAACTTGAACAGGTTGTTTTGTTCATTTCAAGTGAGAAACTTAAGATTCTAAATAATTTCTCCAAAAATGGCTAACTTTGCATAGCAAGCTTATTTATAAAACAGTTGGTTCTGAAATGTGTACTCCAATAAAAACACACACACACACATACAAATTTTTAAAACTATGATAAATCTCTATAAGTTTTACTGATATTCTAAATATTCATGGCATTATCAAAAGCTGAGGCTGTGTTGAAATTATGGCTGGTTTGTATAATCTGTAGTACTCTTGTCTTATCTTCCAAACTGATGTGGAGAGTTTGAACTGAAAACTAAAAAAATGTCATTTGCCACCTGGTTCTACAAGGATTTGGTCACCAGCCACTGCAGTCGCTGACCTCTAACTCACCCTGAAAGGAGTTCAGGGCGGAGATCAGGAATGAGGCACTCTGTGCTCTGGTAAAACTGGCAGAAGGGGCCTTCAGATAGATATTTTCAGGAGACAATTTTATGAATCTGGAATCTTGCATCTTCCTATATTTAGAAAAGCACTAAAACCATTAACTAAGATATCTGTTCCAACAGCAAGCCTCTATGGAGATAACTGCTTGGTTGGTACTTTTTGGCAAAGTACCCCCTTTGCCAAAATCACATATATGCCTCTTCTGAGCAGTTCCTCAGAGCTATCTGAGACGCTGTCTTCTGGGCGATAGTCTTTAGTAAGTCTACAAATAAAACTGAAACTCACAGCTCTTGCTATGTGTGTTTTTATTTCAGTCCACAAGACCCAAACAACAGATGGATTGTAACAATGATAGCAGCCATGCAGTCTTAGAGAAGATCTGGGCTTGACACTTTGCTTTTTTCTTTACTAGCTAGTGACGGTGGGCACCCGCGTAAATTTTCCATTGCCCAGTTGCTTCATTTATAAAATTGAAGTGATATTCCCTATACTGGAATGGAGTTGTGTGGTAACACTTGTGAAAATGCTATGTAAACTGGGAAGTATTTTAAAAATACAAGCTTTTGTTATTGGTTCGGCAAACCACTTTCTTTCTGCTTGTTTTGGTTGTTGTCTGTGTAATCAAACCTTGGTCTTAGAGTAACTATTTGGAAAAACAAGACCAACTATGAGAAAGTCCTTTTCCAGGCTTTAATTTTATTTTGCTTATGTAGTAGACAAAATTTCTGCCAAAGGCAAAATAGGTCAGTTGGAGAACATAGATTTTTATTGAAGCAATAATACATTATAGGAAAAAAAAACACTTTAGGATTATGGGATCATTTTTCATTCTCAACTGAGTTTTAATTTAAATGTTTGTGTGTTACTTTTTGATTATTTTCTGAATCAGCTACTCAAACAATAAGACAAATTGGACACATTACCCAAAGTTATAAATAAAGAGCATCATTTAGTGTGAATTTTCTTCTAAATTATGCATGAATTATATAAAATTTAAAAAAAAAAAACCTCAGTCCAATCAATGTTTTTCTTATGTCAGGGAAAGAAAGAAGCCCTTGTAAAGTGCACCTAGCATTTTACAATTTCCTCTGGCTCCTTGACACTTGTGTTGCTGTTAATGTTGCCATTGAATATTTCTCCTCTGTGAAATGCAGATGGGAAATTTCATTGCTTGACATTCTATAGCACCCTACTAAAGACAGTACGCTTAATCATGGTATTTTGCAGATTAGATAAGGCTTCATCCTTGCTTTCTCTTTTCCTCCAGCAATTTAATATTGTGGTTGGCTTGCATACTTGTAATTAAAAATTGACTTAGGAAAGTGCACTACAAACAAGACACCTGCACCCCTTAGCAACCAGGGCTGGTGACTAGATGCAATAATAATACATACAATGTCAAAATGATATGATAGTTCCAATGATTGCTCCTGTTTTTCTTGTAAAAGATTGTTTAACATGCAGTTATGTTTGATATTCCAAGAAAAGCAGTACCTAGAGCAGAAGGGTGAATCAGCATTAATGTGCTCTGCAGCTTAAAGATAATGGGTCAAAAAGTATATCCTTTCTGTACTTACATCTACACTTATGTCTCTGCACATGTTGCTATTTTGTTTATGTGGCTTTTTAAGGTAAAGTATTTCTCTTAATAAATTTGGTTTCTTATATACTATGGAAGTGCACTGAACTCCAAAGTAGTGACTCTTCTTTAGTGAGAATTGTATAGCAAATGCCAGAGCTGTCCTGAGTCGGTAATGTTGATTAGATAAAGTTTGTCTTCAGTATATTCAATGAGCCATACAAGATTCCCAGCTTCGTGGACTTCATCCTCAGGAAGTAAAATTTCTTACAGTCTCTCTTTTTGTCTCTTTGTCTCTCTCTCTCTGTTTCACTTTATGCAGTCAGATGTGTATAAAATTTATTACAACCTGCAAACCATTACTGCACACCTGTACCTCTGCCATGATCCTTTGTACCTCATGATCCTTTGTATTTCTGTAGTGTCAGTTGTTACTTCTCCTTTTTCATTTCTAATTCTATTGATTTGAGTCTTCTCCCTGTTTTTCTTGATGAGTCTGGCTAATGGTTTATCAATTTTGTTTATCTTCTCAAAGAACCTGCTTTCAGTTTTATTGATCTTTGATACTGTTTCCTTCATTTCTTTCTCATTTACTTCTGATGTGATCTTTATGATTTCTTTCCTTCAGCTAACTTTGTGGGTTTTTTTTTCTTCTTTCTCTAATTGCTTTAGGTGTAAGTTTAGGTTGTTTATCTGAGATGTTTCTTGTTTCTTAAGGTAGGATTGTATTGCTATAAACTTCCCTCTTAGAACTCCTTTTGCTGTATCCCATAGGTTTTGGGTCTTCGTGTTTTCACTGTCATTTGTTTCTAGGTATTTTTTGATTTCCTCTTTGATTTCTTCAGTGATCTCTTGGTTATTAAGTAGTGTACACTGTTTAGCCTCCATATGTTTGTATTTTTTTTTACAGATTTTACCTGTGATTGATATCTAGTCTCATAGCATTGTGGTTGGAAAAGATACTTAATATGATTTCAGTTTTCTTCAATTCATCAAGGCTTGATTTGTGACCAAAGATATGATCTATCCTGGAGAATGTTCTATGAGCACTTGAGAAGAAAGTGTATTCTGTTGTTTTTGGATAGAATGTCCTATAAATATCAATTAAGTCCATCTTGTTAATGTATCATTTAATGCTTGTGTTTCCTTATTTATTTTCATTTTGGATGATCTGTCCATTGGTGACAGTGGGGTATTAAAGTCCTCTACTATGATTGTGTTACTTTCAATTTCCCCTTTTATGGCTGTTAGCATTTGTGTTATGTATTGAGGTGCTCCTATGTTGGGTGCATAAATATTTACCATTGTTATATCTTACTCTTGGATCGATCACTTGATCATTATGTAGTGTCCTTCTTTGTCTATTGTGATAGACTTTATTTTAAAGTCTATTTTGTCTGATATGAGAAATGTTACTCCAGCTTTCTTTTGATTTCCGTTTGCGTGGAATATCTTTTCCATCCCCTTACTTTCAGTCTGTCTGTGTCCTTATGTATGAATTGGGTCTCTTGTAGACAGCATATATATGGGTCTTGTTTTTGTATCCATTCATCCAGTCTTTGTCTTTTGGTTGGAGCATTTAATCCATTTATGTTTAAGGTAAGTATCAATATATCTGTTCCTATTACCATTTTCTTAATTGTTTTGGGTTTGTTATTGTAGGTCTTTTCCTTTGCTTTTGTTTCCTGCCTAGAGAAGTTCCTTTAGCATTTGTTGTAAAGCTGGTTTGGTGGTGCTGAATTCTCTTAGCTTTTGATTGTCTGTAAAGGTTTTAGTTTCTCCATCCAATCTGAATGAGATCCTTGCCGGGTAGGGTGATCTTGGTTGTAGGTTTCTCCGTTTCATCACTTTAAATACGTCCTTCCACTCCCTTCTGACTTGCAGAGTTTATGCTGAATGAACTAATTTTTGGAGTAAATTCATTTAAGTATCTTAAGGAGTGTTTTCAAATTAAACTCTAGTATTATAATCAAAGTCCTTGCTAAACAGTAACAAAAATTAATAGGTATGTGTAATACATTTTATAGGTTATTAAAAACATAAGTTTCCATTCTGCTTTGCAATATGGTGGTCAGTTAGAGCAGATGGAAAGAAGAAGTTGTAACATGTAGTGTGACTTCCAAGCGCTAGGTTAGGACAAAGGATACAAGCTTGTATCTGTTTTCAGTGTGTGGTTCTGGTGTTTAAACCTGATAGGTAGATTTGACCAAAGATAGAAACAGGTTGGAACATTCTACAAATGGTCTATAAAAGTGTTTCCAAGTTTAGAGAAGGGGGTGAAGCACAGGAGTTAAAAATATAAAGAAGTAGTGAAAACTTGAGAAAGACTATCTAGCTGATTTTCCATGTTAATCCTGATTCTAAGCCATCAGTTTTGAGTGTTTGGCAAAGCTTGGTGACTGTAATATCTGGATACTAAACTGGAACACCCTTCCAGGGTTAAAGGGAGCACTATTAGTAATTGCACCAGGATAAGAGTAATAAACAGGAAATGACCCTGGGCAAATCAGGACAGATAGTCACTCTAAATAACTTCACTTCTAGGACCAGGCCCAATGTTAAGCCTTATGACATTGGCTTTTCTATCTCCTTTTCTTATTGTCCTTTCCACCTCCCCACAGTGATGATAGAGACCGTTTCTATGTGAAGCACACCTCTCATGCCCTGGGGAGGGAGAGAATAATGAGCTAAGACTGTAGTGGCTGGCTGGTCTTCTCCTTCATACTTCAGGAGACACTGGCCTCTGCTTTCACCACTGTGTCTTCAAGCATGGTATTCTCTACATTTTCCACAGCAGAGCTAATAACAGCAATTCTTGTTTTTATATTTAACTAACTACACTGAGGTATAATTTACTTACAATTAAATATTTTCATTTTAAGTTTACAGTTTTATGAGTTTTGACAAGTACATTCACCTGTGTGTACACTCACCACTGCCAAGAAGATACAGAACATTTCCAACATCTCAGAAACTTCATTCATCTTCTTTGCACTCCTTTTCTGTTTTCTAAAGCTCACATTAGTTTGCTCTTCTAGACTTTCATATAAATGTACTCCTTTGATTTGGCTTCTTTTGTTTGGCATAATGATTTTGGATTCATCCATGATGTTGCCGGTATCACTAATTCATTCTACATTATTGCTCAATGTCATTCAGTTGCATGGATATACCACGATATGTTTATCCCTTCACTAGTAGCTAGACATCTGGTTTGTTTCTAGTTTTGGGCTTTAATTATGAATAAACTTACTATTAATATTCATACACAGGTCTTTTTTTTTTTTTTTTTTTTTTTTGTTTTTTTTTTTTTTTTTTTTTGCGGTATGCGGGCCTCTCACTGTTGTGGCCTCTCCCGTTGCGGAGCACAGGCTCCGGGTGCACAGGCTCAGCGGCCATGGCTCACGGGCTTAGTTGCTCCGCGGCATGTGGGATCTTCCCGGACCAGGGCACGAACCCGTGTCCCCTGCATCGGCAGGCGGATTCTCAACCACTGCGCCACCAGGGAAGCCCCATACACAGGTCTTTATGTGGATATCTGTTTTAATTTATCTTGGTTTAATAGTTTGAAATAGAATTTTGGGGTTTTATGGTGTAAGAAACTGCCAAATTGTTATCGAAAGGGGCTGTACAATTTTATATCCCCACCATCAAAATATACATGTTCCTGTTACTCCACAACCTTACCAGCACTTCCTGTCATCCGTCTTTTTAATTTTAGCCATCCCTGTAGCTGTGTAGTGGTATTTCATTGGGATATTTTTTCCTTAATATTTATTTATTTATTTGGTTGTGCTGAGTCTTAGTTGCGGCAGGCAGGCTCCTTAGTTGTGGCTCACTGGCTCACTTGCGTCACATGGGCTCTTTAGTTGTGGCACATGAACTCTTAGTTGTGGCATGCATGTGGGATCTAGTTCCCTGACCAGGGATCAAACCCAGTTCCCCTGAATTGGGAGCGTAGAGTCTTATCCACTGCACCACCAGGGAAGTCCCTCACTGTGTTTTAATTAACATTTTTCTGATGACTAATGATGGTGAATATCTTTACATATGCTTATTTTGCATATTTTCTTTGCAAAGTCTGTTCTAAAACCTATGTTCATGTTGCTAAAAATTTTATTATGAAAATTTTCTAATGTACAGAAAATTTTAAAGAATGTTACAGTTAATATGTGTATATCCAACACTTACAACCTATCATTTCAGGGCAAGTTTTAAAACATCATGTATCTGTTCATTTGTCCTTACTTCTATCTGTCTGTCAGTAAATATTATTATTACTTTTTTACTTCAGATTAAATTGCCAATAATGGTATGTTTTTCCCTCAAATACCTGAATGTGAAATTCCTTAACTGGATTTTAGCATGCTCACAGTTTAGATATGATTTTTGTAAGAAAACTGCCTATACTTCTGTAACACAACCATATCAATATATAGAATGTTGCCAGAATATTCTTTTAGGTCATTTTATGGTCAATCCTAATTGCAATCACCTTTCTGATTTTTTTAAATCATAGATTAGTTTTTCGTGTCCTGGGATATTATTTTTATTTTTATTTATTTTTTTGTGGTACACAGGCCTCTCACTGTTGTGGCCTCTCCCATTGCGGAGCACAGGCTCCGGATGCGCAGGCTCAGTGGCCATGGCTCACGGGCCCAGCCACTCCGCGGCACGTGGGATCTTCTCAGACCGGGGCACGAACCCGTGTCCCCTGCATCGGCAGGCGGATTCTCAACCACTGCGCCACCAGGGAAGCCCGGGATATTATTTTTAAATTATGGGTCAAAATATTTTATATTTTATCTTTATCTTTTAAAATATTTTTAAATTCTTTAATGTTTTAATTTTATCTTTAGCTTTCTTCCTCCACATTTTTTTTGAGATTTATTCATGTTTTTATATTAGTTCCTTTTCATTAGTGAGTGACATTCCATTGAATATTTATCTATCAATTCTCCTACTGATGTTTTTTTTTTCCCTGCTTGAATCTTTTAGGAATAAAACTGCAGTAAACATTCTTATACAATGTTTTTTGTGAACACACATTGTCATTTCTCTTAAGTAAATTTCTAGGAGTGGGATTGTTGGATTATAGGATAATTTAACATTTAGTTTTACAAGAAGCTGTCATAAAATTCCCAATACCGTTGCACCAGTTTACATTTTCACCAACAATGTATAAGAGCTCCAGTTTCTCCACATCCTTGCCAACACTGAAGTTGTCGGTCTCTATTTTTAGTCAGAGGTATGTGGAGTGGTATCTCACTGTAGTTTTAATTTGCTTTTCCTTGATGACATTGGGCACTTTTTCATGCAGTTACTGGACATTTGTACATCATTTTTTATGAAATGTTACTTCAGATCTTTTTCATATTACAGATTGGTTGCTTATATTTATTATTGACTTGTTCTTTATCTCAATCTGTGACTTGTCTTTCTTTACCTTATGGTGCCTCTTACAAACTAGACATCACTGACTTTTCCCTGTGCAGTAGATTTCAGCCAAACCAATACCCAGTCTTTTCTCACATATTGGTAAATCTAGTTATGTAAGCTTATTTATACTATCTAATGATGACAAAGAAATTATACTTAATGTAATCTTTATTTCTAATTAGTGGAACAATTACTGAAGGAAATGACAAATACTAGGAGATATAAATTTTGAGGGCTTCCCTGGTGGCGCAGTGGTTGAGAGTCTGCCTGCCGATGCAGGGGACACGGGTTCGTGCCCCAGTCCAGGAGGATCCCACATGCTGCGGAGCGGCTGGGCCCATGAGCCATGGCCGCTGGGCCAGCGCGTCCGGGGCCTGTGCTCCGCAACGGGAGAGGCCACAGCAGTGAGAGGCCGGTGTACCGCAAAAAAAAAAAAAAAAAAAAAAAAAAAAATTGATTTATTTTATCACTGAGTGTTGCATCATTCAGAGTGACTTGCTATAGCTTAATAAAAAGAGTAAAGAATATTAATTATTAGTGAACTTGAGCTTTCTGATCCAATGAAATCATGTTAGATTTATACCCCATTAAAACTCTTGGACACGGCATGCAGGGCACTTTTTTTTGTTTCCTTAAAGAAATAAAAATAAACCTTCATAGATTCATGTTTTCTACTGTGTCTGTTATATTAGCCATGTGTGAATTGATCCACCTGAATCTCACTTCAGCAGATAAGTATGTATATATATATATATATATATATATATGTTAATATTATATAGATATATAGTATATGTAAAATAGTATTATACAGGTATCTATCTGTCTATCTATCTATCTAACATGCTTGGCCATGCCCTGGAAGTCATCATCAGGCTTTTTCGTCAAAAGGACATAGGCAGTGTAGGAGTCTGGTTCTGGCCTAAGGAGTTCTTTAGTAAATGTGATTATTCCAAAGTTTCTAGGCCTACAGTTTTTTAGGAGAAAGAATAACTCAGGAAAAATGTTACACTGGCATTGAATAAGAAGGCCAAATATTCCAGCCCAAATGTCCAGATGTCTCTAGTTGTTTATTTTCCTTGGTGCGCCCAAGCATCATGGTCCATGGAAAACCTTTATCTGAATATTCATGGGTACTTTGCTGAAATATAGATTCATTTGCCACACTCAGACTCTGAGTCAGAATCTCTGGGTAGAGATGCTAGTATCTGTATTTTCTAGCAAGCAGTATCTATAATTTTATAGTCTGCTAGATATAAAAGATTTTGCTCAATTCTTAATCCTAGCCAAACAGCATCATGAAGAGGTTAGAGGTTTACTTGGCATGAGGTATCTTGGCTAAGGTTAAGGTTTTCCATTTGCTAGAAAGGTGTAGGTGTTGGTGGAATGAAGGAAGCTCATTTAAGGGCAGAAAAATCATTAGCTGATCTATAGGCTTAATCATGTTTTCTCTGAAGGAACTGAGGAGGCTGTTCAGGGATAGCCTTTACCTTTCCTAAGATAGAGGTGGATCACGTATTGTTCCTAAAGGAAAGAAAGATCTTTGTAGAGTAGTCAGAAATAAGAGCGATATGAGCACATTTGCCCCTTAATTTTGTATCTGTCAGATCTATTCATAAAACAGAAAATATTCTTTATATGTAAATCTCAGATAATTTAAGACAAATGATTTAAAAAATAACTAAGAAACTGGGCAAGACAATAGGACAACTAAGATAGTCACAACAGAAGGACACTGTAAATCCTAAATTAGAGGAACAAAGAAGGGACATGATATTAACAGAGCCTAAGTGCTTGAAGTCACTCAGAAGAAGCAGAAATAGTGGTGCGTCTTCCCAGTAGGAGCTTCAGCCATTGAAAAAACATAGACACGCCCAAAGACACTTCCAGAAACAGAAAAGTGCTATCTTCCAGTCTCCAGACAGAATCTTAATTGGCCAAAATGCAACTTAAATGGGTCAGTCCCTCAGTGGCACAGAGCAGAGGAAGGATGAAATGGATCCGAGGGCAAACAAGCCCAGGACTGATACAATCTGTATTTCACCTGGTCTAGAGAATTTGGACTCATTATCCAAGACTTGTTTTATTCCTCATCATCATTCTCTTAACTTAGAATTGCCATTTCTTTTTATAAATGGAACCATGTGAAATTGCTGACATTCAGTCACTCTTGAATTACAAAACCACATTTTCATATGGTTCAGTTTAACATGTTCCCCGTTATACATGATACACACTAATAAAGATTCATAGGGAGGATATAAAACAATATTGTCCTTATTTACACACATGTCCCTCTGCTAAGCTGTAAGAGCTTTGATGGCTGAAATGTGCCTTACTTAATTTCCTGTCCTCAGTGCCATGCACAGAATCTGGGACAAAATTGGTACTTAAAGAAGGAAGGACAAATAGTTTTGCATTACAACCTAAATTATCAAACTAGATAACATTACATAAGCAAAAATCCAGCATTCAATAGAACGTATCTCAAAATAATATATTTTTTCATGTTAAAAATTCAGAAATGTAGAACTATGGTTTTGCTAAAAAAGTTGGACTTCAGTTGTAGATTTGTACTGTGTACTCAAGGAAGTTTTGAAATTATGTAGGTATTAAGACTGAAATAAATCTAAATTTATATATGTTATATACTGTTGACCATTGAACAACACGAGTTTGAACTGTGCTTATAGGAAGATTTTTTTCAGTAAATAAGTATTACATGTTTTTTGATTGGCTGAATCCACAGATTTGAAACCATGGATATTGAAGGAGGGCTGTATATCTGTATTTATATCTATATCTATTTTCAAATTCATGGGGGCCAGCACCCCTAGCCCTCAAGTTGTTTAAGGGTCAACTGTATATCATATTGCTCAGCCATGTTTACTGCATACTCTCCAGATTTGTTAATTTTAATTTTTGAACTCTTTCACACAATTTGTCATTCTTTGTATAAAAAAAAATGTGAAGTAAGCTTCTTTTGTTCATGAGCCTGGAATTTGAAATTTGTCTTCTAAGTGAAATTTTCATATTATATCACAGCTAAAAGTGGAAGGAATATATGAAGTCTTAGTACATATGGATTTATTTTACCTTAATTTGAAACTAAATAGTTAAAAAACAAAACCCTAGAATGAAACTACTGATAAAACTAATAAAATTGTATATGCTTCTGTAAAATAATTAACTAAATAAAGTTGTAAATAACATGTTTTTTAACAAAAATATAAAAACTGAGACAACTCAGACAATGATAAGGTTTGTTTCCCAAAAGTTCATGATTTTTATGCTAAAGAAAAAAGCATGAGGTAGGATTTTTCTGTGGAAAAAGGCAAGAAGATTAAAAGACAAAAGCAGCACTCCATCACTTTTTTTGTTTGTTTTTGAGTGTGCGTTCTGTAAGGTGCCTTTATAACAAGGTAGTTACCATATTCACTGAGGCCACATCATCTTATTTACTATAGGAAGTCACTGAACCCACGAAGATTTCATGATTTGTAGACACGAACCTCTAATCAGAGAAAAAAAATAATGGGGCAAGAACTGCACAAAACAGCACAGAGAAATAAAAATAAAGATCTTTGGTTCATGGTTATTAAAACATAGGGATCCATGAAAAAGTGTCAGCTAATATTTTTTTCCTGTGGCTGGGATATTCGTGAGCTCATCTCATATGTCTCAAAAGATTCCAAAGGATGAATTGGGGGATGAGTAAATGCTATCCCTTGATTTGATTCACTCACTCATCAAAAATTTATTGAAAGCTCCTATATGTAAAGCTCAGTTGGAGGTGCTCTATAAAAGGGAAAAAAATGAGCCTAATGTAAATAATACACTTCCTCAAGGAGATTACTATCTTGATAGGGAAGAAAGACTAAATGATACCTATACCAGTAAATGGTACCTGAGATGCTGATGTTATATTTCTATGTTATATGCACATAGAAATAACTAACTCAAAGATTGAAATTCCCTTTAGCTACAGAAATGAAATAAGCATGAACTAAGGATAGGTAAGAATCAAATCTTAATATATGGAAGATGGAAGAGAATAATATATTAGTACATGACTAGAAAGGGGTGAGATGGGTGGGCTGGGGTATACAAATCGTGGAGGGCAATGAGAAGAGCTAAAGCTGGAAAGATGAACTGACTGCAGATGGTTACAAGTTTGCATGGTAAGGTCAAGTGTTTGAACTTAATTTGTTATGTTAAAGAAAGTCATTGAGAATTTTGAGCCAGATATGAAGGGAGATACAATCAGAATTTGGATTTAGGAAAATACAGGAAAAGCCATGGGTTAAATCTCTTAGACCCTTTAAAGCTTTAAAACTGCATTTTTCTATGATTCTGTGAGTGTTTTGACAGAGGATATAGAAGAAGAGTTGGTCTAAAGATCTAGCTGCTAGAGGTTGCCTTGATGCTATTCAGAGGGCCTAGGAGTGAAGGCAGGAGCATGTGGGGTTCTTTCAGGGAGAATGGCTAGAAAGAAGCTTTGTAGCAATATAAAAGGAAACTGAAAACTGCTAGCATGGGAATGAAGGAAAGAGAAGAAGCTAAGGAGGTTTTGAGTTTTTTTGGTTGGATTGTGTCATTATGGAGAATTGAAAGTTTGAAAGAAACGGTGTAAATGATGGCACATTTTGAAACTTCAAATTTAGATATGTTAATTTTAAATACTGACAAGACGTGCTTATGAAACCTTACCAAATGCACTTGACTCAGGTTTTAAAATGTGCACACAGCCAACATGAGGTCATTGACTGGATGTGCAGAACACAGAGGGAGGTGTCTGTGAGGGACAATCAAGATGAAAGATAGGCCTGGTAATTAATCAGGTGCCTAGAAGTGAGTTGTTTTCTCTAAGTGAGAATCAGAATGCAAAACTCAGTTTGCCTATATCACTCGAAGAGCATGGAACCAAAATCAAAGGAAATAAATTTTAATATATAATTATGCAAAGAATTTTGAAGGCATTATTCCCATGTGGTCCTTTTCAAAACCACATCATGCATCTCCTGTTCTTAAAGAATCATTAACAGAATTTTGGAAACTGGAAGAAAGTTCAAATATTAGAACTACTGCAGACAGG
Organism: Kogia breviceps; assembly: GCF_026419965.1. Classification (NCBI taxonomy): domain Eukaryota; kingdom Metazoa; phylum Chordata; class Mammalia; order Artiodactyla; family Physeteridae; genus Kogia; species Kogia breviceps. The sequence goes on along the minus strand of NC_081313.1, from coordinate 24,727,757 downwards.
ATTGTTGAGTTAGGAAGACATTTGAACTAGATTAGTGATAAAGACCACAATGAGGTGTTATGATTTTAGAAATTCTTAGTAAAATGAAGAGTCAGATTGAAACTATTCTGATAAAAAACTGCCTCTTGTCAGTAAGGAATTAATCATTTCAACCAACTGCATAGATTGATTATTCATAGATAAATGCTAGTTTTAATTTTGTGATGATCAAATGGAAAAATGGATGGAAATACCTGTGTATATTACATGGATATATACTGTTTTAAGTTAATAGAAATGAGCAATTGTGATATTATTATCATCTGTATATCCAAGGCCTTCCGAAGTAAAGGTACCTATGTTCAGGTATTATATTGTGGAACTAGCAAAATACATCTTATGAACAGTGTTCCTTTTACTCTAGCTGGTCATTATTTACTAATTATAACACTAGAAAATGTAGAAAAATTATATATTATAATTATATTATGATTATATATTATAATTATATAAACATAATTATATATAGTTTTGAAATCGAAGATATTCCAATTTCATGGGATTTAAATAACATTCTTTAAACTCCTACTTCAACAGTTTCTTTCATAACAATTCATGTGTATTCCAAAGGTGTTATCAAATAGATAGGAAAGGTGACAACACTGATTAATAGTGTAATAATAGTACATAGTAAACTTTCACTACATGCTATTTACCTATTATAATCATTATTATCAATATTGTTATTTATATGTTCACACAAAATCTGGAAACAAGGGATAGGGAAAAGTGTCACTTTAAAATTTATGAATAAGAAGGAAATAGTTGAGAAGAGAGCTTCCTGCAATGTTGAAGAATCTTACTTATGATCTTATTCACTTTTCCTGCTATAGTCTTGTGATTCCTACTTATTTAAATATATTTTAATAAATCAAAAATTTCAATTCAAATTACTTTTCTTCAAAACAAACATATTACTAAAAGCTCGAATGTATGATAATAGAGAAACCAATGGAATTGACATCAGCAAGATGCAGAGCAGGAAACCCTGGACTCTTTTTTTTCCCCAACAAACAGAAAGATTCAGCAACAACTCATGGACAGATTCTCTTTGTGAGAACCCCAGAAATGAATGAAAAGTTTCCTGCTCCTACGAGAATGTGAAACCAGACTCAGTGAAGCTAGTGGTGAGATTTTGGACACTCCAGAGTCCCTACCCCTGGCACAAAACCATATAATCAAGGAGAAACCCACTAGTTCCCAGGTGTGGAAAAGGGTTAATTTGTGCATACAGCACCCCAACTTTTCTGAGGGGTGTCCCCAGAGGACTGGATTCTGTCTTTGCCGTCTTGGAGCTCTGTAGGTACTGGCACAGTCTAGCCACCTGGAGGCGAAAGGAGATGGCAGCTTGGATCAGTAGGCTCTTCCCTCTGCCAGAGAGTGAGTGGATGAAAATCCAGCTCTCAGCTTCTTCTGAGGAGGAAAAGAGTTGATCAGTGTGTCAGACATCCCACTTCTTCTGGGGCTGCCAAGTAGCTAACATTTATCTTGTCAGCCTTAGAGTTCTGAAGGGTCTAATGAATAGTTAACTCAAGAGTTCAAAATAGCCATCCCTGGGTGGCATAATTATGAGTGACGTTTGTGTTATTTAAATTTAAAAAAAGTGTTTTCCCATTGTACCATATTTGAACATGGATTTTATAATTATAAAAACCACAATAAATTTTGTTAAAAAAATGCCATACATCATGTCCAGGCAAAAGGGAGAGTTTTTGTTTTCATTTATAATATTATTTCAGTTTTTTAATTCTGTGGGTTTATGTGTGCATCAAGATAACTTGAACACAAGTTTTATTTTACAAGTTATTCTTGCTATGCTATGAATATCATGTGCTCAAGGCAGATTGTAGAGATTTGGATCTGTATTTATTTAAGTCTATGATAAAAATTAAAAACCATTTAAATGATCCCTGGTACACTGATCGCTGGGTTGAGTATTAAAGTGCAATGTTTTTGAATTCTAGTCTTGCTACACAGAGGATGTTCCGCATTATCCAAAACAAATTAATCCATGCAAAAGCCCATTGATGTGAACCTAATTAAAAGCACCCAAATTTATAATATATAAACAACAATCTAGCTGTACCTCAAAACATGAAACTAAGGGTCTGAAAATATTGTTGTCATATTTAATAAAATTTATTTTATAATAGCAACTATGAATAAGTACATGAATAAATGATAATTCTTATATAATAATATTCTCTCATTTTTTAAGCTCCCAAGATTTTTCTGCTAGTGATAAACACCATCCTTTACTTTTGACCTTCACATAATCAGAGCGTGTCACCATGCTGATAGAACTTTGCCACCACAAGAAAATTCAGTGGAGGAAAATCCACACTGCACCAGTGAGATTTCTTACAAAATTAGCTGGGTGACATTGGAGACTTAAAATTAATTGGCATACTGGGGACTCTGTTCGTCTTTGCCTCTGCATACCCAGTTTTGTTACCAGCACTGAGGGACATTAAGGCACTCAATTTGCATTCTTAGAGTTCCTGTGATGTGAGAATTATATTCTACATTACTCCCGAGTTACTGCTCGATCATCAATGCAGAGATGGACAGCTGTCCAAGGAAGATTTCTGCATGATCATTCAAATTGGTATTGATCTTGTCATTTTAGAATAGTAGAGATTGTTTGTTTCTGCTTTCCTATGCTATTTCTAAAAGTATCCAATGGCTTACACTAGTGGCAAACCAAATACTAACCAAGACCATTATCCAAAAACCCCCTGTTATTATAGGGCTGAAGTTGGTCAAATAATAGACATACCTTAATTTTTAAGACCTCCAACAGACTTTAGCACATAGCAGGCTGATAGTTTAATGATAAAACAAAAGTTCAGATTAATATACAGACATTAACACTTTAGGAGGACCTTGAATGCAACATGTTTTATATTAATAGAGTCATAAAATTTCTTTAGAAGACAGGCATTTATTATAAATGGGTTAATTTGAAGCACATAATTAAATTCCTTGCCAAATGGCAAATAGCCAGTCAGAGGTAGAGCATGATTTCTGACCTTCTTTTCTCCTTAGTCACCAGTGAGAGTGACTTTCAAACTGTTTGTGAATATCACAATTTTACACTTTATTAGTCCTGTGTCTGGGAACAACAAATTCACAGGGTTTATAGATTCCAATTTTCCTATATTTTAAACCAATTTGTTTAATAAAAATTATGTAATGTTATTTGCATGTTGAAATCCTATCTTTAAAAGCAGAGTTAAATAGTAAGAATCAAATGATTACAGTATACATCAGTTGTATAAATGTTAAATTTTTAAAGTTTCTATAACTTTCATGACATGAAAAATACTTATTCTGCCGTTTAATCTAAGAATGGGCCTTGATTTACATAATCCCAATATTTACATTACTTGCCCTAATCCTTTCTTTTTTAAACGTTTTATTTTATATTGGAGTATAGCCGATTAACAATGTTGTGAGAGTTTCAGGTACACAGCAAAGCGTCTCAGCCATACACATGCATGTAACCATTCTACCCCGCCCTAATCTTTATTTTGTTGTTGTTGTTGCAGAGATTCTTGGTTCTGAAGAATCAAATATTAACATATTCAAACATCATTAACTGATTACAAATAAAGGCATTCTCACCTCCTTATCATGACTTAACTTCTACCACACTTACAAATATGACCATCTTAAAAAAAAAAGGCTTAGGACTTCCCTGGTGGCACAGTGGTTGAGAGTCCGCCTGCCAGTGCAGGGGACACGGGTTCGTGCCCCGGTCCGGGAGGATCCCACGTGCCGCGGAGCGGCTGGGCCCGTGAGCCATGGCCACTGAGCCTACGTGTCCGGAGCCTGTGCTCCGAATGGGAGAGGCGACAACAGTGAGAGGCCCGCGTACCGCAAAAAAAAAAAAAAAAAAAAAAAAAAAGGCTTAAATAAATCAGGAAAATTTCAAATATACAGATGAAAGTGAATTTTAACATACATACATAATTTCTTTTGCTTGTGGATGCAGAGTTAAATACATAAGATAATCATGATTACATCAGTCATAAATTTATATACCATTTCCCAAGGAACATTGATTTGGACATGAAACTAAAAAAGATGCTGATTTCAGAACATGTAGGAATCCTTTTTAATGATAAATATATACTTATCTACCTTTTAATTTTTGTAAGAAAATTTATAAACACATTATTAAAAACTAAAAAATATACATTAAAGTAATTGTGAACTAGCCCTCAAAAAGAAAAATCTTGAAAAGATCTTAGGCTTTTGAGATCTAATTAGTAAGGCTTTATATAAGCCTACTGAAACTCCTAAGTATGACATTACATGGCAGGCAAACTGCTCTTTCTCCAGAGAATGTTACAAAGGACATTCATTATCTATTAATGGTGTCAGATTCATAGTGAAGACTGTAGCTATTTCCCTGAAACAAGGAAACTATTTCAAAATTACATAATTTGGATTTAGGATAACATGTCCTATTCTGTTCACTGAGTACCCGTTTTTATTTATTTCTAAAACAAAACATAAAATAACAATAGTATTTAAAAATAGATATTATTGCATGTCAGAACAATTTGGGAACTTTGTTTATATCATAATACAGTTTTCTTTTTTATTTCTAAACAGTAGCAAAAAGTTTTAATAGCACTTTTACTGCTACTAAATTATTTCAAGGATTAATGCAGGTGTTTCTCAAGCTGTGTTCCAGGGAACATTTGTTCTGGTGAATACTACTAGGTATTTTTTTTAAGTGTCCTATAATAAGTTTGAAGAATGCCAAATTGGAAAAGGTTTTGGATTTAGAATTTTCAGACAGCCACTATGATTATGTATCTTCTTTAGAAACTCTCTAAAGTTTGTTTTTGGAACTGAATAGAGAGGAGAAAGTGTGGTAGGGCAAACAGAGAAAGCTGAGAAATAAAAGCAAAGAGAATCTGTATCCTAGCTCCATGAAAGCTCCAGAGAAGTTTGTTTCCTACACGATTAAGAGCAGCGTGGAACCAGCACTAAGAGCTGGCAGTCCTGAACAGGACATAACAAGGCCGTGTGGGGGTGGCCACGTGGCCTAACCATCAGACGTCAGAAAAGGAAAAGGACACCTTGGAAGATGCCGCTTTCATGGACAGTGACAACCCAGACAAGATACCACCTGTCCCCCAGGGGCTTTGAGTGATTGAAATTGTATTTCCACAACAGGATGGAATGGAAACCCAACTTAGAAATTATGCTCAGTGAAAGAAAAGTATAGAAAATTGCATTCCTTGCACATTTGAGTCTGTAGCTTGAAATTTATTTTGAATGTAGGAACATTCCTTTGGACTAGGATTCCTAGGAATATACTTTAGAAAGCAGTAATCAAGCTAATTAATTCCTGGCAGTATATATATTTCATACTCATTGAGCTGAGCAAGTTTATCTTCAAAACACAAATTACTTAATAGGTCTGATCAACTTAAGCCTCATACTAGATGTATGAGGTATGGAATATTGATAATTATCTTAATCAATGAGGAAAAAGAAATAAGTTCTGTCTAAACGTTCTGTGACATCGCAGTCTTGACCTCGGCTTATCTTAGACTTCAGTTCCTACTGTTTTTAGTCTGAGGATATTTTATGTGGCTATAATTTATGAAAAATAATTATTTTTCATCTAAGAATTTTTTCTAATCTAAGTTTTCCTTTAAAACAATCCTTTCTTCCTTCAAAAAATTGTTGCAGTCCTCTCCTTCAAGCATTCCTGTCTTCTGGGATAAAACTTTCACTTTGATCTAAAAAAAAAATTGTTGCAATCAAGCAAGACAATGTAGCACATTTTAAAACTTTCTTTGGGGTTATTTTACAAGCTATAATCAAAACTCATTTTATTACTTTAACTTCACATGCACGTTTAGATCATACATAGTATTACTTAAACTCATCACTATGTAGGGTCTGGTGATTTTAGAAAGTTTAATGAACCATATTGAATCTTGAAAGTCGAAGATTTGCTGCTATTAAAAATATCTCTGCTTCATAGTAGGGGTGCATTAAGTACTCGTTGAATAAATGAAAAAAAAGTTCTGAGAGTATACTACAGGTTCTTCATAGTATTCAAAGCCTAATTCAATTGTTACCTTCTTATAAGGCATTCCCTATGACCTTTCTCCTTGGCATTCTTCTATTATTTTTATGTTAAAGGCTACCTATATGTTAAAATTAATATAATAGAATTTTTTATAGTTTTTATTTATTTTATTTTATTTATTTTACTCATTATCTTTGAAGAAAAGGATATTATTAAATTTTAATCCTACACTGTATCTAGTTCTGTATCTATTACATAATACTGATATATTTGGTAAAGATTTGTAGCGTTCCTGTTGTATTTGAATTGTTTTTATTCGTTTTCCCATTTAATCAAGAGAGATTTTCAGTTATAGAAACAAGTATGGGCTAAACATTGAAAGATACTATATAGATTAATGTCAATCATATATGCCAAAAGGCTAATACCAATATGTGGTTGTACAAATTGTGACAATTAAGAAATGAAAGCAAATTCCCAAAGCATGAAAATATATTCTATTTATAACAATGTTACATTTCTATTTGTTGTTAGAAATATCTTTCATATGATTAATATTTTGGCTTAAAAACAGCTGTCTTGATTTCCACTTTTATACTCAGATAATCAATAAACATCTTGGTTAATTATAATGGGTTCGTCCCTTGGTAGGTGCTGAATAAGATCAAGGGTACATGTTTTTAAGAAATCACAGTTTAAATAGGGAGGATAAGGAAATGCACACTGAATCAATAAATGATAAAACAATATAAACTCACTACAGTCAAATTGTGTTCAATCAAATCAACTGCTTAATTGTGCAGTGAAAGTTACAGATAATGGGAGTTCAGAAAAGTGGTATCTCTTAATGTGTGTAATCTGAGGAGGGCTTTACAGAAGAGGGGAGACGAAATGGACTTCAAGTGTAAGTTTATACAAGATCTGTATAGGAGCTGACTGAAGTAAGGAGAGAAACTAGAGTTAACTCTGTGTTTCCCAGCCAAAGAAAACTGTCCTTTTATTCCTCCAAAATATTCTGATTTCGGCTTTAAAATAGCATAGAGTTGAATTTCTGAATATACAGTATTTTTAGAAGTCACAGTCATAATATACAAGTTGAAAACACCAAGAAAATCAGTATTCTGTTATTATTTAAACTACTCATACTGTGTTTTTAAGAGAATTTTGATTGCTTTACTCTCCTATAAACATTGGAATTATTAGGTCATCGCTGTTAAACTATTTTCTTATTGCCGGTATAGATTTACACAATGGCCTAGAATGTTTAGCAGGGCCTAAACTTTTGACTAAATTTGTACTAAAGAGCCTTAATGTTTTACAAATGTCAACAGAAAATTGATTCCATTTGTGATGTCTGTTTTTGTTTAGTACTTCTGTCAATCGATTCTTTTTGCGGGTGTTTTTATAGCAATTTCTAAACAATCAATCAAAGCTGTGAAGATTTTCCGTTCCAAGACTTTTGTCATTTCCTAAAAAATACACAAATCATTATATATAAAATTAGCAAAGACCACTAATTATCTGAGATATTGTACGTTCTTCATTAATTATAGATTTCCGTGATGGGTAATGCTGGGTAACAAAATGTTAAACAAATTCCTTTGCTGGGTTTTCCCAGATTTTATTACACCAAAGTGTATGTAAACCGCGAGGGGTGGATATGTTATGCAGCATCAAATATTTAATCATAAAATATCTATTAATACTTAATAGAACGAGTATTCTGAGGAACATAGTGAGGGAAATGCTAATTTAAGTCAAATACCTGAACCCCCTTCTGTTTTATAGATGGAAAATTAGAAGCCCAGATAAGTTGTATGTCTTGTTCTAGGTCATCTAAGTGGTCACTTGCAGAACAAACACTTACAGCCTCTTCTTCCTGAAACTGCATTAAAATGAGAATAAAGGAGGTTTAAAGTGTAACAGTAGAACAGCAGAAGACATATGGAAGAGGAGTGATTGATGGAAGAAATGGAAGTGAGAAGGTGCAGCTAAAATATGAGGCCTGCTTAGCAAAATCAACACAGGTTCCTGATTCAGATGGATAATGGGGAGCAGCCGTAAGAAGTTAGGCAGGAAAGAGAAGACTAATTGAGGGTACCATGACAAAATAGTTGACTCTCCAAACACTGCATATGAAGGGAAGAGAGGCCAGATATTTACATGTTCAACAAGCAAATAATAATTCAAACCCACATATATAAAAAAAGATATTTCTTGCAAAAAATATAAGCAACTATGGCATGATGTTTCAGCTAGTGGGTATTCCTGCTGCAAATCAAAGCCTTCTGTATTCCCTTTGGGATTACCTGTCTAACATCTAATCCTAAACATTTCCTGCCAGTCAGCAGTACCCACTCAGATAGTGAGAGATACCAGCAGCCTTTCTATTGCCTCATTCTTAAATATGGGTGGATTTAAAAAAAAAATCTATGAAATAGTTGAAGCAAAAATAAACATCAAGATACTCAGAAAACCAGCCCTAGTGCAGACAGACATACTTAAAAGAGCAGAAATAAACTTAAAAAAAAAATCTCATGATCTCAGCAAAGTTTGAGATGATATTTTTGGAGAAAACAAATATTAAAAATAATCCATATAAAATATTGTATAACTAAGCTACTTAAATCACTATATAAATATGGTAAGAGCAGAAATACAAAATACTAAAAAAATTCAGGAAAAATATGTAGTCGTAGCATACTGCTTGACACTACATTGATATTATTTATATATTTGTAATAATGCATATTCTGATTTATTGAGTTTTCAACATTTACAACCAACTAAGGAACAAAGAATATCTAGTTATGTTATGCAGCAGAATGTAAATTTTATCCCTAATGTTGTAAAATTATGACAGAAAAGATAACGATTGTGAATGTCTTTCTTTTAAAAATCTCTCTAACAATGGAACATCAAGACAGGGCTGTATCAGCATATTATTTTAGAGACTTGAAAATAGCCATCAGACAAGTGAAAACATGTAAACAATTAATGGTGGTTCCTTAAGTGAGAGTAACAGAGGGCGAGCAGTAGAGAAGGAAACCACTGGCTTTTAAGCCCATAGGATTTAAAATTATGTGCATGTATGTATTACTCTAATAAGAATAATAAATCAATTTTAAAATAGCATTTAGCAAATAAAATGCGGATCATTTCTTAATAAACTTTGGAGAGAGATATAAGAAGCCTTAATATCTTTTCCTTTTAGAGATTGAAATTGTTTAATTCCATCTTTCTAATACTTCAAATTTATAGTAAGGCTCATTATGTTATGAATTTTGAGAGCAGGCATATTCTCTAATTATCTTTGTATCCCCAGCCTCTAGTAAGTACTTTCTATAGAACAGGTATTCAAATGTTGGTACTTTCCATAGACAAGGAACTCAAATATTGGTAATGCATCAAAAAGATGTGATTGAGATCACATTAATATTCATTAAAATTTATTTACAAAATTAATACTAAATTGAGGAATAGATGGCTAAAGTGTGTACAATGTTCTCTATGAAGTTGTTTCCTTGTAAACAGGCATATGCTCAATATATATGTTTGTTCACACTCAAATATGTATTCTATATGGATATGGATTTTAAATCTTGTTATTTTTCCATATATTGAAGTCAGTCATTGATTTTTTTAAGTTCAAAGAAGATAACTGAGCTTTCTATAGGAAGTATTTGTAATCTTATCAGCTCTCATTCATGCAAAGTAAATATACTGTATGAAGTTTACCAAAATTAATTATTAGCATTGATCTCTTATTCAAAGTACAGACAAATGAATGTATCAATAATGATTCAAACAAGAATTTTTAAGCCTAGATTCTCTCAGATTTATTTTTGTGTGCTTAATAATGCATGCAATCTGATATTTTTTGTATGCTTAAATAACAATAAATGTATGCTTATTCCCTTTATTTTGAATTCTGTTTTTTGGGGAATGCTTGTATTATTCACAATTAATACTGATCACTTATCTTTTTACTTATGAATCCTAAAGAGAAATGGTCATAGTCTGACTGGACTATTGTCTTTATGTTATCTCAGAGGTCAGTGTCTGCCAAATTTTAAGCTATTCTTTATTATAATAAACAGATTTGCATATGTGAGATCAATTATAGATACTTCTGTCTTTTAATGTAAACACTGTATTTGTTCAGGATTCCACCAACAGGACATATTTTAACATGGTGAGATTAGGAAGGATATTAGAAAGAACATACTGTGAGGATTTAAAGGAAAAATAATTTTCTCACTAAGCCAACAAACCTAGACTTGTTTGATAGAATGTGGATGCAAATAGGGTCACTTGCTATTAACTTTTATTTCTCCTGAGGCCTTCTTGTTTGACTTGTAATTCTGTATTCCTGCAAGGCAGTGACTTTCAGGAGGGAATTTCTGTCTCTTGTTTCATGGAAAGATTAAGGTAGCAAAATAGTTTGTAATAAGGAAGAAGTCAACCTTTGCCCTGAACACAAAACAAACCTTCAGCATACTTTCCAAAGCTCAGCAAAACTTGGATACATTGTTTAAAAGTGTGTGTACAGGTGAAACCCGTAACTTTAAATTCTGCCTGGGTCTGGAGACAATGTGAAAAATGAGTAGAAAACCTGTTCTGGAAGAAATTTTTAGTCTCTCTCGATGTGGGAATGGATACCTGAACAGAGAATGAACTCATGTTTACATTAAGTCTCATTTATTGTGTATTTAATAAGAGACCTAAATAGCTCAGAACACAATGCCAACTTTTTCTTTCAACCCCAAAACGTGTTAAAGAGATGTGAAAAATGGTTACACCCTCTTAAATTTTTCACTAAACAGATTTAAATAAAATTCAAATATTCACATCTACTCTTACTTAGCTACTATTAAGAAAAAGAAGTCCAAAGCAATACAATATTATTTTATTATAATATATATATAATATGTAATAGTCTCAAATGTAGGTGTCATGTAAGGAAACATGACATGAGAATACTTGCAAATGGGCAGAAAAATAATATTCATAGAAAAGCTTAATCTGAAAAATCTATTTCTTAATGCACAATTTCTCATTTCTTGGTATTTTTTATTCATATATATTATAATGGCTTAATTTAGTAAAAATGGGTTAGTTTCTATAGTTAGGACTTTATATAGAAAGAAAAAAAAAGACATTCACTAGGTAGGAGTGGAATGGTATAACAAAAATAGTAGGATTATTTTAAGGTAAATAAATACAGCCTAGCAAGAAATTAAAAGTGTAAATAGATGGAAAATTAATACAATTTCCATCAATTCATAGAATTTCAAATTTAAGGTGAATTGCTAATCAAGTTCAGTTTCTTCTGTCTCATTTCTAGAGTTTCATACATAAAATCATATACTGTCTTTGGGTCTGGTTAAACTCAGTATAACACTTTTAGATGCATCATGTGTCTTTTTGCAGGGTTAGTAGTTTGTCCATTTGTATTGCTGAGTAGTATTCGATTTTATGATTGGTCTACACTGTGTCCATTTACATGTTGATGTATGAGTTTGTATGAAATTTATTATTTCTTCCTAACAATATTTTACAGAATTCATGTAGGTCTGAGGGCTTTTTTTGCATGCATTTTTCATTAGAAAATTCTACTGATAAATAATACAGCCATTCAGAATTTCTATTTCATTTTGAGTCAGTTCTAGTAATTTTTGTCTTGCAGGTAGTTGTAAATTTCATGTAGATTGTTGAATTTATTGGCATTAGTTGTTCATAATATTCCCTCCTTCTGCTAATGTGTTTAGGATCTGTGAATCTCTTCTTATATTCCTGTTATTAGTAATTCATGTTTTTTTTTGTTGTTGTTGATGATTCTAACTGAGGTATATAAATGTTTTTAATATTTTCAGAGAACTACATTTTGGTTTTATTGATCTTTTCACTATTTTTTCTCTTTGTGTTTTTGTTTTCTATTTTATTAACATCTCGTATTTTTATTTTTTGTTCTTTCTACTTGTTTGGATTTAATTTGCTCATATTCTTCTGGTTCCATGTGTTCTTAAATCATCGATTTTAGTTCTCTCTCAATATCTGGTAGAAGCATTTAAAACAAAACATAACTCTAATTGCTGTTGTAACTGCTTCCCACAGATTTTGATATTTTGTATTTTTATTTTCACTCTGTTCAAGGTATTTTCTTATTTGCCTTGTGATTTCTTCTTGGGCCTATGATTTATATACATATTTAATGTTTAATTTCAAAATATTTGCAAATTTTCAAAATATCTTTCTGTAGCTGATTTTGTTGTTGTTGTTATTCATTTTCCTTCTATCCATCAAGACCCTGAGCTCAAGGGACTTGAAGTTACAAAGAGCAACTATAACAGTGGTTCATATTTGCTCAAGATTTTCCTTTCTTTTTTTTAATGGATCTTATATATTTATTTATTTATTTTTAGGTTCTCATTAGTTATTTTATACATAGTATTAATACTGTATATATGTCAATCCCCATCCCCCAATTCATCCCACCTCCCCCTTCCCCCTTGGTATCCATACGTTTGTTCTCTACATCTGTGTCTCTGTTTCTGCTTTGCAAATAAGATCATCCCTACCATTTTTTTAGATTCCACATATATGTATTAGTGTACAATATTTGTTTTTCTCTTTCTGACATACTTCACTCTGTATGAAAGTCTTTAGGTCCATCCATGTCTCTACAAATGACCCAATTTTGTTCCTTTTAATGGCTGAGTAATATTCCATCGTGTATATATACCACATCTTCTTTATCCATTCCTCTGTTGATGGACATTTAGGTTGCTTCCATGTCCTGGCTATAGTAAATAATGCTGTAGTGAACATTGGGGTGCATGTATCTTTTTGAAATATGGTTTTCTCTGGGCATATGCCCAATAGTGGGATTGCTCGTATCAGAGTTCTATTTTTAGTTTCTTAAGGAACCTCCATACTGTTTCTTAAGAAACAGTATGGAGGTTCCTTAAGAACCTAGTGGTTGTAACAATTTACATTCCCACCAACAGTGCAAGAGGGTTCTCTTTTCTCCACACCCTCTCCAGTACTTATTGTTTGTAGATTTTTTGATGATGGCCATTCTGACTGGTGTGAGGTGATAACCTCATTGTAGTTTTGATTTGCATTTCTCTAATGATTAATGATGTTGAGCATTCTTTCATGTGTGTGTTGGCAATCTGTATATCCTCTTTGGAGAAATGTCTATTTAGGCCTTATGCCCATTTTTGGATTGGGTTGTTTATTTTTTTGCTATTGAGCTGCATGGCTTTTTGTATATTTTGGAGATTGATCCTTTGTCAGTTGCTTCATTTGCAAATATTTTCTCCCATTCTGAGGTTTGTCTTTTCATCTTGTTTACAGTTGTAGCTGTTTTCTAATTTAATTTTGTGGCAGTCTGCATTCTGGGCAATTCTCTCTATATGATCTCAATATTTGGGAATTATCAAGACTTTTCAATTCTGTTGAAAAATACATTTGCACTTGGAAAGAATGTGTCTTACATTGTAGTTGGGTTGTTGTAACAAATTACCACAAACTGGATGGCTTAAAGCAATAGAAATTTATTCTCTCACCATTTGGGAAGGCCAGAAGTCTGAAATCAAATGTTGGTAGGGTTTGTTTTTTCTGGATGCTCTGTGGAAGAAGCCATTCCATGCCTCTCACTTAGTTTTTGGTAGTTGCCAACAATCCTTGGCTTGTGGAAGCATCTTTCCACTCTGTACCTCTATCTCTACATCATCTTCTCTGTGTCTTCTCCTTTTCAGTCATTATAAGGACAGTGTCATTGGATTTAGGGCCACCCTAATCCAGGATGATCTCATTTCAAGGTCCTTATCTTAATTATATCTGCAAAGACTCTTATTCCAAATAAGTTTACATTCTGAGGTTCCAGGTGGACATGAATTGGGGGACCATTATGCCACTCACTATTACTGTGGGTGGGTGTTTCATAAAAGTCAATTAGGTTCAGTTGGTTGATGGCATAGTTTATGGTTTTCTCTTTCTTTATTTTTGTCACTTGTTCTATCAGTATTAGCTGCTGAGAGGTCTTAACATCTTCAACTACAATTGTAGATTTGTCTATTACTCCTTTCAGTTCTTTCAGTTTTTGCTTCATGTATTTTGAACGTTTAGGATTGCACTGTCTTCTGTGTGAATTAATCCTGTTATCATTAAAGAATGTCCCTCTTTATTTCTGATATTGTTTCTTCTCCAGAAGTCTCTTCCTGATGTTTATCTTACCACTCATATTTCTTTTGATTAATATGTGCATGATATATCTCTTTTTATTACTTTACTTTTAACTTCTCTCTCTGTTTTTAAATTTAAGATGTATCTCTTTTTATTAGACAGCAGATAATTTTGTCTTGCTCTTATCTGATCTGAAAAGACCTACCTTTTAATTGATATATTTAGATTATTTACTTTTCATGTAGTTATTGATATTTCCAGGTTTAAATCTACCATCTTAGTTGGTATTTTCTATTTATCTCATCTGTTATTTAGTTTATATTTCCTCTTTGCCTTAACTCATTATCTTTGTCATTTCTGGCTCTTTCTCTTTGCGCCCCCCGCCCCCGTGCTTATGGGTCATGTTTTCTTTTTTTTTTCTTTGCATATCTGGTGTTTTTGGTATTGCCATTGTGTACTTTACATTGTCAAATGTGTAGTTTGTTGTTTTCTTTAAAGAGTCTTGGACTTTGTTCTTGCCTTAAGTTAGGTAGTTTGGGTGCAAGTTTGATTCCTTTAACAGTTTTTAACCTATTAATAGATGATCTGTTATAACCTTTACATTTGGGCCAAATTAGCCCCACAACTGAGGCATGGCCTTCTTGTGGGTTCAATGGCTGCCATCATGTAGTCACCAAGGTTTCTACATGCCTGCTAGTTAAAGCTTGACCACTCATTGGATTTTAGTGTGTTCTGCTAAATATTTAGCTCACAGCTCTCCTATAATTGTTTTTTCCCTAAAAGTTGTTCTTCATTCAGCATCATGGAATTTCCCTTTACATATGTACAGACTGACATTCAGAGAAAGATTCAAGATCGCTCTGTGCGTATGTATAGAGGTCTTTGCCTGTTGATTCCTCTTTTCCAGTATTCAGCCCTACGAATTCTACTCTTTGAGTATTATGGTTTTAGCTGGCCATTTCATCTTTTCTCTTCATAACTCCTACCAATTATCTTCTCTTCATTACCAGCTGATGGCTTCATTTTCTAGATTATTGAGAAATTTTGAAACAATAGGAAGGGAACTTTGGTAAGCTTTATCACCACACCTATCTACCCTCAGGCATCTGAGCACATACACACTTGGATGTTATTACCTTGGATGAATGATTAATGCTATTGACAGTGATCCATGCCTGCACATATATAGTAGGAATCATATACCCTCACCTACTCAAGGACATTGCTCCTGCAGTTCTTCCATCTTTCTCTTGATTCATTAGTTTCTTTTTTCCAGTATACAAATATCCTATAATAACTGCTACACCTAAACAAAAACAACCCAGTCATCTTCTCATCAGTCCAAAATCCTCTTCATCAATTGCTTCCATTTCTCTACTTCTCTATGGAGAGAAATTCCTCCAAAGGTAATTTATATTCTCTTTCTCTACTTCCTCTTCGCTCATTTTCCTTTGGATTTAGTCAAATCAGACTTTTATCTTTACCATTCTACTGAAACACCTTTTGCCAAGTCACCAATAACCTCAAAATTGCCTTGTCGAATCTAATCCAGGATTGTCTAGTCTAATCCCTGCCCCCGTGCTACTCATCCAGTTGTCAGAATATGGAGCAAACTGATCAGCCTCTTTTTCTTGATATACTTCCTCCACTTGGCCCTGAAGTCATTATTATATAGGCTCCTACCCCACCTCACCACCTGTTCTGTAGTGTCCCCTTTGCTGGTCTCTTCTCTCCTCCTCAAACTTTCTTTTCACCCTTAGAATGCTCGATGGCTTAGTTCTTGAACTTCTTCTATAGACTCACTATCTAAATTGTATTATCCTCTTTTATGGATGTAAATTCTATCTACATGGTGATGAATTCCAAATTTATATCTCAAAGCCTGATTGTTCTGTAAGTTCCAGACTTTAAAGCTGTCCAAAGGATTCATTTTGATATATAATGAATGACTTTAAAACCAAAGTCCTAATGTTGCTTCTCTCATTTTATCATCTCATAATTGGTAATTGAACATTTCTAGCTCCTGAGACCAAATACCCAGGAAGTATCCTTGACTTTCTTCTTTTCCTCACAATCCACCCAATATATCAGCAAATTCTTATAGATCTACTTTCAAAATATACCTCAAGGTATATTTTGCTTCTGCTTCTGCTGCTGCTTCTTTGCACCACGGTACCATAATTTCTCTCTTCTGAAGTTGAAATAGAGCATAACCTGTTTCCATGCCTCTTTTGCTTTATCCCCTCCTTCACCACTATTTCTCGCACTATAAACAGAGATACACCTTAAAAATGGAATCATTCTTCTGTTATATCAGTCCAATATCTTCCCTCTCAATTCACAGTAAAATCCCAAATTGGTGTACTTGTTACCTCTTGTTCTTCTCTGTCATCACTTCCCTTTGATTGCTCCTCTCTACCCACACTTACCTCCTTGATATTTTTCAAACATATTCTGTCCTCAGAGCACCTGATATTCTCTCTGCTGGAATTATTAAGTATACAGTAAATATTAACTAATTAAAATGAGAAACTGAGATAGATGGATTAGGTAACTTGGCTAATAAAATACACCAAGTTTAAGGCAGAATAAGGACTAAAACCTAATCTCTTTTTCCACAATGTTTTTTTCTCTAGAGATCTAGAATTTAAAATTCAAACAATGAATGCACCTTCACAGTAGAAACATGTTATATATTCAGACAGACATGGAGTTTATTTATTTATACTTTCTAATTTTTTCTACCTTGCAACCTATTTCTTTTCAAACACTATCTGTATACTTTTAGTATTAAAAAGTGTTTCTCCTGTTACCATGAATGTTGTTGAAGATCTTTCAATAGATTTCTTCTGGTTGTAGGGAGAAATTTAAATTGTGCTAGTTTCATATTAAAACAATCAGCAACAACAGAACAATCTAGCTATCTAAAGTTTTACTCAGAAAAATACTCAGAAAGGAAATATGTGTAGATTACTTACAATGTTGAATTAAAAAATAAACACATTCAAAATGACTACTATAATTTTGTCATGTGAGCTATAAAATGTTTTATTCTTTAACTTCTATAAAAAGTTAGCAGTAAAGCTTTGTCCATTTGGATGGTGCCATAGTTATTTCATTGAGCAATTTTCCCTAATTCCATATTGCCAGCCGAAAAAAACAAATTGTATTTCAGTAAGAAAGAAATGGCTACACTCTTCCTCAATTCTGCCATAATTCAATTTCCTCTGCTGGCTGCTCCAGTCCACCCCTGACTGATGGTAGGAAGCAACATATGGCAACATTGAGAGAATTTATAAAAGAAATGTGCTAATGGCAACAAACAAATAAACAATCAAGAAGACCCAACAGTCAGGAAGAATTAATAAAGCTGGGGAATGCTTGGTTACTAGAGCTTCTCACAGTGAACAAAGCCAAGTGTCTGCATGTATCTTGGTTGAGCTTTTCTCTTGTCAGGCAGAGCATATTAATTTCCAGGTCTGCACTGAATTTAATATAGTTGCAAATATAAGTACATTGTTACTAAGGCCTTCCATATTTCTTGGGCTCTGAACCTCCAAAAACCAAGTAGGCAAGCTTTGATGATCTTAGCAGAATGCAAAATCTAATTATTTCTGACTTACAATTCAAAACAAACAAATAAACAAACAACCCCCCCCGAAAAAAAACAGAAACGAAACAACAACAACAAAAGATGCAAACCTTCCCAAAACATGGCTAGATTTGTGCCTTTTATGTCTTATTAACAATACTGAAAGGAATTTTAGGCTTCAAGGATAGTTTGGTGTATAGTAAAAAATAAGTGTATGCTTTGAAAATTAACTTGCTTTTTCTAGACTAGTTGCTAAGTCCCTCTTTTAGTGACAAGTAACTATTTTTCCATTCCTGTTATCATACTACTTAATAAAAAGATGAAGGTTTTTCTAATCAAAGAATAAAAAGAAGACAAAGGAAAATATCAATATTTTAGTAGACTAGATTTTCCTCCTTTGGTTATGTGCCTTTGATTTCACTTTTGTCTAATTCTTCTAGACTTCACAGGTGAAGAAAACTGCTTGTATTTTGGTCCCAAATTAGAATTTTCATTTTAAACATGCCATATAGATCCATTTCCTTTTTAAATTGTGGTGCTTAGCCTCATGTAGCTCTTTGGAATGCAGAATAGTTTGTTCAGCTTTCTAGGTTTTTAATGTAGTTTTGAGTCTATTTAAAATGATCTGTTTTCAATTTTATTCTTCAATGACTATATTCATGCTCTTTTTTGTGTCTCTAAGATATGAATTTACCTCCTCCAGTAATGATGAGGGACGGATTATCAGTGGGTCTCAAACTTAGATTCAGACACTAATCATTAGGGGGAATTTAAAATAACAACAATGAAAAACAAACTAAAACTAAAACTGAGCTCTAGATAAGTAGTAATAGACTTTAGATGAGTTAAGATTGGACTCTTCTGAGACTGAAGTCCAGATAACAGCTTTTATTAATATTTTTAAGTCTCCAGGTGATTCAAGGGTTAGAACAGCCAGTGTTGAAACCACTGCATTGGAGGTTGTAGCCAAAGCTCTACATCCCTTTCTGTATCTATGATGCGGACTCTTCAGAGTTTGGGTCTTTTCAAGCTTCATGCAGTACAACACAAGAAGCCCAAAACTTCCTAGGACCCTACCCAATTTGGACTTCCTCAAGTCCCCCATCCTTATTAAGGAAAACCAAAGCAACTCACCAACATTCATAGGAATTCCTGTACAGTGTTCCACAGTTTTGGCCTTAGCAGATCTGGAGCCTTGAGCTGAGCCATTTGATCCTTGGAAGATACTTAATCCTGCATGGCATTCCATCTCAGTTTTCTCCCTTATAAATTGTACCTCAGACTCCTCCCTTCATCAACATTCTCCTATAGTCTCATCTTCATGTTGCCATGTATTTCATCAGCAACAGGATAAACTGTCAAGTCAAATATTTTCAGGTAAGAAAGACCTGTTTGTGATTTTTTTCCCCCTGAAACGTACATTCAAGCTTTATAGAAGAGATAGCAGTGCCTACTCCTTGGGCTTGCTTCAAGGACCATGCAAAGTAATGTATGTGAAGTGCTTAATATAGGGTTTGATGCCTAAAAGCTACTTCCTTTTCTAATCTGCTGCATCCTCATACATCCTCAAGAGTACAGGCCCTTTGGAAACGAACTTCCACCATTCTGAACTTTTTTTCCCAGTAGGCTCTTCATGGTCCCAGCTGCCACCAGACTCAAATTCTTCTCTGAAATTGCAATATCCCTGTGCTCTTCCTAAAAGGAGATACTCAAGCTCCCACAATTTCTCTATTATTTTCATATTACAGCCCCTTGAATGAATACTTAAGCATATTAGAAAGTTTATGATTCTAAAAAATAATGCCATTGAAATGACTAAACGTGTACTGACCACTTACTCTTTGCCAGGCACTGTTCTATGAAAAGAGGAAATGTGACTTGCAATCTAGTAACTGGCCCAGGGACTAAAGTGCTGTAAGTGATCAGCACTCAGATGCAGCTTGTGGTTACTGATTATATCCTGCTTAAAACCTAAGTATGCTTTTTTTTTTTTCCATGCCTATATTTGAGTAGATTTCCTAACCAGCTAGAAAAGCCCTTTTGATGGTGTGGATTTAATGTACTAATAGGATTTTATGCTGTGAATTTATGTACTTCTAACCCTTAATTAAAAAAAAACCAACACAGACTGATTCTTAGATGAATAAGACCACAATGGGTGAGAATGGCATGATCTACTTGGTGATGTATCCCATCCAGAAAGGTGGGGCAACAGCAGCTGAGGATGCTCAGGGCAAATCTCCCAACAGAGTAATTCTGCAATGAGTAGAAAAGCCAACTAACTGTACACTGAGTCAGAAAACTTACAATTAGATTTGGTATTTCTATTACCTGGCTATGATGACTCGAATCAGTTAACTCTCAGGGCCAGATATTTCTCATCTGTAAGCATTCATGTAATGTGTACTTTGTGTCCTAAGTTCCATTAGACACTATAAAGTATAGATATAAAGCTTAAGAACTTTATGGTTTTGCTGGAAGGAGAAGATCTTCAGACATGTCATGAAGAACAAAATAAAATGTTTACATTTGCATTCTATGTATTTGGTTACAAACTAAGTAATATTATTAAAACACCATAAAGAGAGCAAAATTTTTGCTAGCCACTATAGTCAGTGATGACCCATGTACTACTACAAAAGGTTGTTGGGAGAATTAAGTTGAGAAAAGGGTTGGTATGCATTGTAAAGTGTAGGTGTTCAAAATAAAGTATAAGATCTTTGCAGAGGTCTTCATATGATTAAGTGCTATTATTCTTTGAAACCAGAAATCCATTGCTGAGATTTTTATGTTAGATCCATAGTTATTTCCTTTGAATTGAAAACGTATGAGTAAATTCACCAGCGAGCTAGTGTGATTTTATTATCTGAAATAATTGCCTAGAAAGCAGGTGGATTTTATGGAGCTTTATGGCCTCTTCCAGTGTTATGTGATGTGCTTTCATCATTTACTTCCTGTTACCACCATTCCATCTAGATTCTGTTTCTTTGGTGTAAAATTTTTTATTCTTCCCCTTAAACAGCAAAGGTCACTTGACAACAAACTTTTGGACAATACCCAAATACCATTCCAGGCAAACTACCAACATCATGGGAAAGGCACTGAGGGCGTGTAAGTCCTTCATAATGGGCAAAGTCAGATCTGTGATGGAATTGATAGTAGTTTGCATTTACATAGAATCTTTAACACTGTAAATTCACAGACTTTGCAAACTACCTGTCATGAAAGTGAAGAATAAACTAGAACATAGCAACCATACATTGGTACATAGGGATTTGATAGACTGAAGTGTTATATTTAATTGAAAATGTAAGGGAATGTTAAATAGGAAGAGTGAAATTATGTGAAATGGAACAGTGCCAGGCCTTTTACTCTGTCCTGGGGGTATTATGGACTCCCAAGAAGTGACCAGATTCTTGGTACTAAGGCTTACATGTGAAGGACACCACAGGAGCAAACTGGTCACTGGGGACACTTATAAAGTGAGAGTGGGGATTTTATTTCTTACACTGAAATAGCCCTTGTCTAGATGACAATACAGTCATAGGGTGAGGTGACCTAGAGAAAAGTTCCTTGCATGAGCACTTTTTCTGTTTTAATGTTTTGTTAAATATCTCAGAGCTGAACTTAGAATTTGGCTTAAATTTTACAAAGTGAATTATTATCCAAATAATGATACTGTGTAGGATTAAGGATAGAATTCTGAAGAACTAACCACTTCAAATGAACCACACGTATTTCCAGCTAGCTGCATGTATTTTAAAGGCTAACTACTCAGGGGAGAGAATAGATAAGTTCATATTATGTTTTGGAGCTGAAGAAAATACATATAAAAGAGCAAAGGAAAAGGGCAAGGGTACGAAGAAATCCCTTCATGTAGACCATGATCCCAAAGGTAGTTTTATTGTTATTAATATTTCATAGCATTTTTCCATTTTAACATTTATTTTTACACATTACTGTTTCCTTTTTCTGCTCTTTGACATGACAACTTGACATGAGTTCACATGTACTAGGTGAAAAACGATTGTACTGATATAGCTTTATATTATATTTCCATTTCCTTCATAACGAGGCAATGGTAGCAAGAAGTTAGCTGGCAAGTGACACTTGTATGTCAAGAACCCTAGGCTAGCTTCTGGTACATGTCCACTATGCACATTTCTTCGAGTTGTATTGAGAGGCATTCTCTGTTAACAAAGTTCTTTACATTCTCAGGTATGCTTTCAAGACATAGCCCCTCACCTTCTCCCAACTTTACATCTGTTTGCTAGAGCACTAATCTGAGTCTTTCAGGAATTCTCTTCTTATTTCTTACTTATTCCTACTGCTTGTTGCAGCCCAAACCCCCATTGTGACTGTGTTTGGAGATAGGGTCTTTAGGAGATTCATAAGGTTAAATAAATGAAGTCATCAGGGCAGGGTCCTAATCTAATAGGACTTGAGCATGCTCAGAGGAAAAGGCATGCGAGGCTAAAGAGGCCATCTGTAAGCCAGGAAGAGAGTACTCACCAGAATCTGATCCCTTCCAGAACTTGATCTTATATTTTCCAGCCTCCAGAACTATGAGAAAATAAAATTTTGGTTGTTTAAAAGACACACAGTCTATGGTATCTTGTTATAGCAGTCCAAGCAGACTAGGACACCTGTTTCACACATACTCCTTCCCACCTCCATCCTTAACACTGACTGTGGCTATTTCCAAAATCAGAGATCCCATAATTCTGGAAAATTGCTAATTAAAAGCAAATATGACAATCAAGATGTGAACTCAGTCGGAGACAGAAATTTTACCACAGTGCTTACTGCTGGGCTGAACTTCTATGACCTAACAAATTTCTCAAATCATAGGATTTCAGTGCCAGGAAGGAAATATTGTTGGGTGTGTTCTAGAAATTGAAATAAATCTAAAGTGTGTATAGCCCCTACTGTGACAGAAATTGCATGTGGTAGATTGCATTTGACATCCCACCTGTTGCCGGACTTGCTAAGGGAGGCATATGTCCCACCTCCTTGTCTCCTCTTAATATCAAAATTAGTCATTGACTTGGTTCAGTCAGAGAAATATGAGCAGAAGTGACAGCATGCAGTTTTTTAGCAGAATCTTTAATAGCCCCTGTTGGTTTTGCCAGTTTTCTTGTTCATTTGCCTTTGTCAAGAGAATAGCATGTCCTGAGTAGGGCTGTTTCTCAGCCTAGATCCTGAGAAACAGGATAGCCACTGAGCTGTGTTGGAAGAACCTGAGACTTAGGACTTTGTTACCACAGCTGTACTTACCAAAAGACACCTGATGCTGAGTATTATGAAGTCTGGAAAGCTAAGTCAGATCATGAAGGATCTTACACACTAAATGTTCAGACTTGATCTTATTGGCAAGAGGAAAAGCACAGAAAGGTTTTAAGGATGGGAATGTAATCTTGACTTGTTCATTTTTGTTTAGTTATATTGAAGTAACAAGGGTAAATGATTCAAAAATTAAATAGTAATAAACATTTTATAATGAAAAAGACTGGTACCCTATTAGACTCTTTCCCAAACACAGGTCTTATTTCCCAGTGAAAAATAATTTTAATAATTCATCTTGCATGTTAGATCATATTTCCTCCATATTTCTTAAACATTTGTTCATAATGCTTTTTTGATTTATACATTTTAAACATTATTGTTATTTTTTACTTAGATGCGGTAGTTATTTGTTTTTAAATGGCTGTAAAATCTTTGACACTTCTCCCGTTGAGAGATGGGGTTTATGCTTCTTCCTCTAAAATCTGGGCAAACTTAATTGGCTTGCTTGTAACCAATTCATTGTAGCAGAATGTGCATGATTTCTGAGGCTAGTTTTGGCCACATGAAGATGTGTCTGTCAGATTTATTTGCTGTGGGGAGCCTAAATGAAAGATAAACTCAGTCTCTGCCCTCTGGATCCACCCCAGCCTTCATGTTGAGATGATGCTTCCCATGGGCTGCTCCCAGTGACTGAATATAGTAGGGACACTAAGGCAGGCTGGTTCCTACCAGATGTGGGACTCCTTTGACATGCATCTTTGGCTTAAAGACTTTCCATCAGCTTGTCTAATACCATCCTGGATTGTCCTGCAGTCACAGACTCTGCCTATCCAAACTTCTTCCTTCTCTCCCTCCTTCGTAAGAATCAGACCTGCATTGCCATCTGAAAATGCTCATTGCCTCCTCTGGCTTTCTCCTCTTTTTTCCTTCACTGGTGTATGACCCAATAAATTTCTTGCACAACTAATTCCCATCTTGATGCTGTTCTTCAAAGGACCCAAACTAACACTCTAGGTCAGAAAAGACAGTGTAGCTTTCTCCTTGTGTACAGGGCCCCCCTATGTTGAAGATCTGATCCGCCATGTAAGAAGTCTGACCACCCTCACACTGTTATTCTGGAAGGAAGCCCAGAGAATGAGGAACCATGTGAAGGGACGTCTGGGATCAGTCACCAGACATGGGAGAGGAGATGCAGCTCCGTGATTCCAAACCCCAGAGATCGTCACTCCTAGCTGTTTGGTTTTCCTATCTGAGGCTCTAGTCATTTTATATTAAAGGGAAGCCATTTCTTCTGTGCCATGCTGGAATTTCTGACACACAGAATCATAAGCATAATATGTTTTTTAACTACTAAGTTGTGGTTGGTTATTTGTGGATTGTGAGTTTGATCCATAGAAACCTTTTGTGGCCTACTGTGACGACGTGTCCTTCCTGGGAAATTTTGCAGTTGTATCTTTCAGGTACTCCAGGGGCAAACGGGAGGCTATGTTAGTTTTCAGCACGAAGTTTCTCAGAAAGTATAGATATGTTAACAAGTTCATGGCTACATGTATTTTTTCAACCAGAGACCTTTACAACCAGAGAGCTCTACTGAAACAGTTCCAATGTTAGCTGATATGCTCATCACAGAATTTTTTTTTTTAACTGGGTGTGTTTTCAGGCTATCTATTGGTGGACATGGAAGTAGTTACTACACTTGGTAATGGAAAGAACTTTTGGTTTAAAATGGTTTTCTCTCAGAAATAATTATTCTGTTGTATTTTAGCAGTAAGTATTACTGTTGGGAAGTCTGATAATGATGAGGTTGGGCCTTTTTCTGAAATCCTGCCCTAGCTTGGGGTCTTCTCCTTCACTGTCCTACACCACCCGCCCTCTTCCTTGTACAGATTTTTTTTGGGAGCCTACCCTTAATAAATCACTTACACCCACCTCCAGTTCTCAGAGTTTGCTTCCTGGAATCACACCTAAGGTAGGTGGTGGACTCAAATGTTTTATTCTCCTAGAGAAAGGCATTTCAAAGAGGGATGCAGAAGCAGTTGAGGTGCAGAGAGGTCACTGAGTAGAGCCTTGATCCCTGAAGTATGTCCAGTTGGGGGAGGCTAAGAGCATAAGAAGTTTTGTTTGAGAGGGCCCAAGAAGTGCATTTTAAATAGAAAACATTGCAGAGTTTCTGTACCCTTCTTTCAGACATCTGCGTTTTTGGTGAAATTTTAGCTACTGCATCGCAGAAATACCAACTACTGTCTCAACTTCTAGATAGCCTTTGAATTTAGATAGGTTATTGTCAATAAGGTAAATATATTACAAAGTCTAATCAAATTATTCAGTGTCTTGGTTTTTATTTATCAAATAAAAGATCACAAGCTTCAGATACAAGAAATTTATTGAGACGTTTTCATATGCACCTAAACACCTACTATTTCATTTTCCTCAGGACACTAATCTTTGCATTTATCATCTTCGCTTTTTCATATGTTCAGACCCTGGCACCTTATCACAAATTCATCAGAACACAATAAAAACAATGTTTGCTTGTGTGTTTTTTGGAGCAAATCATTACAACTTTCCAAGGGAGGAAAACATTCAAAGGTTCCACTTTAAACCGTGTTTTCAATAATATCCTTCATTTGCTGTTATTTTCCCTTTATTCTCAGTATTCAGAGTCGCATATGGAGATATTATTCCTTCTGTTTACCAGGGTTCCTGCTGTGCTTGAAAGCTAGTTCCTGACAGCTCACAGTCACTTCTGTGAGAAGAATCTAGGGCTCTCAAACTCTAAAATGCTTACCCAAGAGGAAAAATGCTTATATGTTTCATTTCTACCATCTTCCAACGTTTCTACTGCTGATAAAATATAGGAAGAGGGCAAATGAGGGATATGTTTCATGATACCCTTTCGGTGCTAGTGCAGACCTCCCGCTGGGATACATTACCCACCTAATAGGTGGTCTGTTCTCCTCAAATACTACTGAGCTGGTGAACTTAAGCAAGAGCGTGTGACCCACTTCTCAGACCTGGGGCTCAGAGCAGCAGGGTTCAGATAACCGTCTGAGAATCTTATGTTGAAAATCTTTTCTGAAATGTCTTTATTAATCTGTGCATCTGCTCTGCCAACTTCGAAATTTCTGTGCATGATGAAGGCTGAGATAACAGAAGGAGCCTTCTGTTACTCAGGTTTGCTAGGAACTCTCTCACCTGTGTCTGAAGGACTTCTAATGGGCTCTGATTATAAATTTAAGAAAACCATATTCACATCAAGAATTTGCGTTTGTAGTCCTTCCTTAGATTAGAACCATTTTTAGTTTTAGTTTCCTTTGAGATTTGATAACACATACATGCTAAGGCTTCTTGTTACAGGAGAAACGTAGAGTTACTGTCAAATTTCCAAACTGTTAGGAAAAGTGAGAATCTCTTCTTTGTAATAATTACATATAACAGTAATTAATGGTCTGGGATGTGTATGATTAAGGAGATTTCATACTTAGATTGTTCTGTAAATCAATACACCTGAGTATTTCCAGTTTCTAAACATATCTACCTTCTTAATTCATATCGACCCCATTTCTTTTAAACTGTACCTCCAAGTATTTGAAGTTCTCCGAAGTTTATCTGTTTTATCCTCTTTCCAGTTCACGAACAGAAGCCATGTCAAGGTAATTAACTGTGATAACCTATTTAGCATGAAGTTATTATATATAAGGGAACACAGCACAAAAACTTTCCAGGAACACCCCCAAATTCTTAAGTTTCTAAATTAGAGCACATGTTGCCATCTTCAAACCTTCATTTTTTATTGTTTGAGTGAAGAAATACTTTCAATAAATTACAATAAAGAAAAAAATCCAGAGATAGGCCTAATCATCAGGTTTTAATTGCATAGATTATAAGTAAATACTTTTCAGCCAAAGATCTTCTATAATTTCAACTGTGCTAACACTTTCTGAAGTTGTACAGGATTTGATGATGTTGGGTCTACCAGAAAAAAAATCCACTAATTTTTGAGAAAGCCCTCAGCTTTTGGTTACATGACAATTCGTTGTTGATGTCTACTTCATAAGTTTGCTTCTTAATATTTTGATGTTCTATTGGTGAGGCACTCCAGGGATATATTAATTTGGGTTGGAATATCCCAGATATTAGAAGAAATAAAATAAGGTTTCATCTTCAAGCACATTTTAGACATAGGTCAGTATTTAGAAATGCTCACAAAATAAAGAAGGCAACTGGGAGAAATGCCAGATAACGATGAGCCGTGTGTTTATACTGTGGTTTAAGTCATCTGCACAGAGATCCTCAGTAACTATGAATATCAGCACATCCTTCTTGCCTGGATTGGGAACGCTAAACTTTCTATGTAACTACAAGAAAGCTAATCAATTCTGTCAATTCTAATCAATTTAATTCAAATTAAAATAAAACCATTTTTTTTCTTTTTCTTTCTTTTTTTTGGTCTTCTGTGTTTAAAACATTGCTAGGGTTTTTAGGTGACAGGAGGGGAAGTTTCCAAGTGGGAGCAAGAGACTGATTAGAAAAGTTGGTCTAAATTCTCTTATCCCAGATCTAAAAGAGGCAGGGAAATTGACATTTTATAATGAAACCGTCTAGGGTTTTGTTCCCGTCTGTTTAAAATACTAGATCTATTTTCCAGAGGAGGAAATAAGTTTCTGATATCTCTAGAAGTTTACCAAATTTAAAAATAGGTACAACACTTGAAACTTTAGATGAATATTGTTGTTGGCTTTTCTGTTAGATCTATTAGTTGTACCTTTGATATATTAAAACTTATTGTGACAGTAGAAGATGTCTTTCTAAAAGAGTTTTAATTTACATTCGAAAAGCTTTAAAATAGTCCAAATATGAGGCCAAATTAAAATAATAAGTGAAAGTACTAAATGTCTGCTTTAAAATCTAAGTGTTCATATTCACACACATGTAGCTGATTCTCCCAATTTGAATGTATTTGAAGTTATAGCAAGTGAATTGTTTGAGATACAGTGTTTGAAAATCTAACTTTAAATGAGAAATTTGATGTCTCATGTTAGCATGAAATGCTGCCATTCCGCGGAGGAAAGAAGGAAATATACAGTTTGTTGCTAGCATGTACCAACACTGGGACCTAATTTCCTTGCCTTTTTGTTCAACGCTGTTCCAGTTGGAGGCATGAAATGAGCTGGATGCATCATCTGAGGATGGCAGCTCCACAGACATCCACGAACCTGCTAAAAGGCTTTGCATGTGTTTATTTATTTTTGTGATTGTATTTCTCAGTTTACAGATGCTCATCCAGAACCAGCCTTCTACGCTGGCAAGCAAAAATGAATATACTTCAAATGTGTATGTTCTAGTCGTATTGACGTACTTCAATGGGAAATTAAAAACTATTTGTTGATGAAAGTGGGGCCAGGGAATCTGGTGATTTTAAAAGGATAAATACTAATCAGATATACTTGAATAAAATCTAACTACTGCTGAATGGATAGCGGAATTAAGTAACTGAGTGATAGAAAGTTACTGTGTAATATGCAAGCGATTTGTTATGGGAAAAGGTAGCGCCTATGTGTTAGAAGTGTGGCTATGCAAATTAAGGAAAACATACTTTTCTGATCTCTGGCAGGCATATGTAGGCATAGCGAGGTTTCTCACATAATGTCCTCATTCCTTTTGGTTCATTTACATTATGGTATAGACATAATCGTAAATAAGACTAAGCAACTATAAGACATAGATAGGCATACATCAGCAGCAAATTTATGTACAGAAATGTTAAGAGGCTGGTTTCCTGGGGTGAAGATTTCCACAGGTTGGAAGGAAAATGCAGAGATAATAGGGCAAACTGGATGGACCAGCTGAAACATCTTGGTAAAAACTTGGATAGTACTTTTTTTTTATAGCAATGCACTGCTTTGTCTCACGTTTCTCATTTGTGATTTATTCTGTGATGTGAATCTTTTTTCTGAAGTTTGTTAAGCTCTTGATTTAGCCCTTCCACATGTTGGTCTCAGTTTTTCCTCCCAATTTTGTTCTTCAACATCAGCTCTGCCATCCCCTTCTCCATAAAAATGGATCTGATTTGTAGTTTCTTGAATGACTTCTAACTTAGGCCATTTCTGCCACTCATAAAATTTCTTCCCTTCTCTACCCTACTATATTTATTTAAGCCTTAGATAGACCGTATCCCATCTTCTTTGTGGAATCTTCTCTGAGAACTCTGGGCAGAATTGACTTATCTATTCTCTGAATCCTCTACCCCGACGTTTTTTAGTGTGTGTGTGTGTGTGTGTGTGTTTGTGTGTGTCATAAGATTAATTGACAGTAGGTGTGTGGGTTTATTTCTGAGCTCTCTATTCTCTTCCATTGATTTGTATGTCTACTACACTATTTTGATTATTGTATCTTTGTAGTATTGTCTGACATCTGGAAGGGTTATGCCTCCTGCTTTGTTTTGTTTTTTCCAGGATTGTTTTGGCAATTCTGGGTCTTTTATGGTTCCATATAAATTTTGGATAATTTGTTCTAGGTCTGTGAAAATGTCATGGGTATTTTGATAGGGATCATCTTAAATCAGTAGATTGTTTTGGGTAGTATTGCCATCTTAACAATATTAATTCTTCCAATCCAAGAGCATGGGATATCTTCCCATTTCTTTGAATCTTTAATTTCTTTTAGTAATGTTTTATAGTTCTCAGCATATAAATCTTTCACCTCCTTGGTCAGGTT
This sequence comes from Kogia breviceps, assembly GCF_026419965.1. Classification (NCBI taxonomy): domain Eukaryota; kingdom Metazoa; phylum Chordata; class Mammalia; order Artiodactyla; family Physeteridae; genus Kogia; species Kogia breviceps. The sequence continues at coordinate 24,697,869 of NC_081313.1, read as the reverse complement.
TATTCCTAGATATTTTATTATTTTGGTGCTATTTTAAAAGATATTGTTTTTTTGCATTCCCTTTCTGACATTTTATTGTTAGTGTAAAGAAATGCAACCAATCTTTGAATGTTAATCTTGTATCCTACCATCCATATTGTTTTCTATAGTGGTTGGATCCATCAACAGGTGAATGGATAAAGGAGTTACACACACATCCACACACAGAATGGAATATTATTCAGTCATGAGAAAGGACATCCTGGCATTTGTCACAACATGGATGGACCTTGAGCACATACATTATACTTAGTGAGATAAGTCAGATAGAGAAACAAAAGTACTGTAGGATACCACTTATATGTGGATTCTAATGAAGCCAAACTTAAAATCAGAGAGTAAAATGGTGGCTACCAGGAGATGGTGGCTGGAGGGATAAGACAGACACTGTTTAAGGTACAAGTTTGCAATGAATAGTAAATAATCCCTACAGATCTAATGAACAATACTGTATAGTAATATAGACAATGATAGTATACTATAATCACCTAGTTTGCTGAGAGACTAGAACTTAATTATTCCAACCACTATAAAGAAAGGATAATTAAGTAATATGCTAGAGGTGCTAATTATCACTGCAATGGCAAACATATTACAATATATAAATGTATCAAATTAACATGTTGTACACCTTATATTTACACAATATTATAAGTCAAATATATTCAATAAAAACATTTTTTCAAAGGATCGGAATCTTAATTACATATGCAAAATCCCTTCTCAGCAGTAACTAGATTAGCATATGATGGAATAACTAGGGGATGGAGAATTCTTCCTATCACAGCCATTACCACACAGTTGGCTTCTATCCTTTATTACCTTGCTTTGGCCATGGTAGTATCTTTTTGAATTTTCTTTCCACACTCCCTTGCAGTTAGTGTTCTTGGTGTGAATTTAATTGTGCAAAGGAAATCCTTCAGGTAGATTTGAAAAGTACGAGTTAGAGAAAGATACTGTTCATATAGTGCTATAGCGCCTTGTGAATCAGCTAGTAAAGTAATTGTTATCCTGACGCAGATTTCAGTATTTATTTCTAGCTTCCTAGTTGTCAAGAAACAGTGGGGGTTGCACTGGCTTCTTGATTTGACTCTATATTCTCTGATTTATGCTGAGTCTTTAGCTTTGTCTTGTTCAGGATGCTACAGCAGTGGTGGCAGATGTAGGCCATAATGAACAGTCCCCAGTGGTGGTTTCAAAGGAAGTAGCTCCCCCGATGAGCCGGTTCTCTATTCTTGGAATCTTTTTAAGAGGCTCAGGCTTGAACATGCTTCTTTATTTCCTATAAGGTTTTATAAGAGCCTATTTCTCTGTGTTCTTCTTTATGCTTAAAACATAGCAATGGCTTATGGTTCCTGCACTGAACCCTGCCTGACACAGTATTTGATCCCAGGAATAAGTGCCACATAACAGATCCTTAAAATATGTGGCTTTGGTTTAGTGGTTAGGTAACAGATGTAGGGAAATGGTGCTGCAAGTTAGGACCTTGTGAGGCTTTGGCCAAACATTTGTAAAATTGTCATCTACAGTGACCTGGAAGGAAAATGTTCTACAGTGCCTACAGCTTTGAGGGAAATTGTTATATAGAGCCATAATGTTGGCATATCATACCTGTTTCTAGCTGTATTTAACAAAGCATTATATAAAAACCAACCATCTGTCACAGGCAAGAATTTTTAGGTGTGTAGATAGAGAGAGAAAGATATGGAAATGTCCACAAATTTGGGGCTTCACAGCATTAAAAAGTCTATGGCTACCTCTGTGCCCAGAGAATTAGGTGTTAAAGCCAATCAAGTCAGCCAGTAAAATAAGACAGAATTAACGTAATTGTTAAGTCCAGAAAAGAAGTTTGGATATGGTTATTGTCATATGGAACCAACTGCAAGCAAATCGATCAGATGCTTAATATATTTTGAGATAATCATGTTACCAAAGAAACCATTTAAAAAAAAGCCTGTGTTTTTTTCAATTTCAAAAGCAACCTTCAAGTTTCCAATGACGAGCAAGGAGAAAATAGGCTCTAGGGAGAATCCACTCTCTAACATCCATTTCTTATATGTCCCCAAGGGATGAAGGAGAAGAAATAATCTCTAAGAGGGCAAACCATGGCAACAGAAGAAACTGGAAAGGTGTTACTCTCAGAATGCTGAGGTACAATTTATATGAGGAACCCATTTCATTGCCAGGAAAGGAGTTTTGCAGTTCTAGCCCACAAGGATTTTTTTTCAATAGTGACCAACTATCACGGAGAATCCTTAATGCCTTTGCTTTTTTTGAATGGTAATTTTAATTATATTTATCTTGTTTCTATTCCTTCATGTATCTCTCAATTAAAGACTTTATTCTGAAATCACATAGGTAAAATGAATTATTTAAAACCTTAGTTTAAGTGTATTTAAAAAAATTCATTGGGAACAATGAAAGTGATCAGTTTTATTTCTTAGTTATGTTTCTACATTAGAAACATTGCAATTTTATACTCAATTGCATAATTTATACAAGGGTTAAATTATCCATTTCCTAATATAGCCAACTTAGAGTTATGAATAAATTTTAATAAATGCCTTGAATTATTTTATGATTTTCATATTCTGCCAAATTTCTGTAGTTTGTATAAATGATGCCAAATGTTTTCCCCTTATTCCCTAAATAATTAAGAAATAACGGTAAAGAGATCTAACCTTTAGGTGAATCCAAACATCATTAGAATGTAACACAATTTTTAGCTATTTGCATATTAGATGATACCATCTTGATTATTTGTTGGTTTTCACAAGTTAATTTTTTTGTCACAAACTGCAGGAATCAAGATGCAGTCTTTGATGCAGTAAGGGTAAATTGATGGGAGATTTTATAAACCCATAACTTTTGGGAACTTGAAAAAACTTATTTTTATTATGGTGATGTCATACTCATATCTTCTTTAAAAATCCTTTAAATCTATTATAGAAGTTAATAAAAATAATATCTATAACATTTATCAACTACAATGTTCTAGGCATTCTGTTAGGCATACTTAATATGTTATTTATAATCTACCAGTACATAAATATTATTTCAAATAACATAGTAAAAACAATTTAATAATTTCTAGAGGTACAATATGAATCTTTAAAATGAAACAAACAGAAAGAATGAGAGTGATTAGGAATGAGAAAACATTAGAAAAGATAAGAATGGTTTTTACTTGTAGGAAAAATACCTTGTTTGCTTTTCTGTAAGGTACCACCACATACATAGAAACTTGTGCAATAAACCCCCATGAGTTACAAAACACTTTCAACATTTTGTCAATTATATTTTATCTATCCCCTCCAACTTTCTCCATACTCCTTTAAGGGAAAAAAATCTAGATGTCTTGATCACGTCACTAGGCCAGATTTAGTGAAGTGATACTTTATAGAAGGAATTGGTTATCTCTATTTTCATATACATAACGTGCAAAAATTTTGAGAATTTTTTGGGCTTCCCTGGTGGCGAAGTGGTTGAGAGTCCGCCTGCCGATGCAGGGGATATGGGTTCGTGCCCCGATCCGGGAAGATCCCACATGGCGCGGAGCGGCTGGGCCCGTGAGCCATGGCCTCTGAGCCTGCACGTCTGGAGCCGGTGCTCTGTAACGGGTGAGAGGCCCGCGTACTGCAAAAAAAAAAAAAATTGAGAAATTGTAAAGTTATTTGCCATTGAAATTCACCCTTTTTCTTCTTTCCTAGTAATTTTACAGTTAATTATAGTCAATATCCTTCCTTCTCCAGTGTTTACATTTGAGTATTTCCTGTTGCTGTGGAGTGTGTCACTTGAACAGGAAAAGTCTCACTCCAACTCCAATCCTATGCTTCTAGAATCCCAGGAAGAGGGAAGCTCCACTTAAATTAAAGGTGTTCTACTAATTTCTTAGGAATTGGGGAGGTTTTCTCACGTGAGTAGGGTCAAAGGGTCTGAGTAAAAGTAAATATATGTATTTACTTTCAGTTTGCATTCCAATAATTATGGCATAAAGGAAAGATGTTACTTCAACTTGTAAAATACATGTTTAGTTACATCAGTGATTCATTCATTCATTCCAAAAAATATTTATTGGAATCCTGCCAAATTACATGATCAAATACAGTTAATTTAACCATAGTTCATGTGCCATGTAGTGCCAACTAAGTATGTTGAAAGATATGTATCATTTACTGAGCCAACTGACTAAATTAAAATTGGGGTGAAAAACTATATAGATTCTATGATAATTCAGCTTTATTTTCCCATATTTTTGCTATTGAAGCCTATGCCATGCTAAAACCCCAAAGGAGTGAGAGCATTTTCCCTTTTCCCTCTTTGAGTCTCAATTCAGGTTTATTCTTTAGTGAGAGGAAAGAATTTCTGATCAGCATACTGCAGCCTTGAGCACAGCTGGCATCTGCAATACTTTTGTGCATGTACAAGAGCCATGCAGAGAAGTGACATACCAGGGACTTAGACATGATTTCTCTACTCCCTGTAGAAGTCTGAACTCAGCACAGTGGCAGAGGGCTCAAAAGGGAGCTGAAGGAAAGTCACTTCTGCGCACATACGTAAATCTGCACCTGAGTTTCCATCCCAAGATCTAGATTGGTCTAGTGTCTGATTTCTTGGATCGAGGTATCAAGTCATATTTTTTTCTGTAATTACTATTGTGACCATAGCATTTGCTGCAAGGATTGCATTCCCATCACTCCCTATAGGCAAGTCTAAGGATTTGTTTACTGATGGTTGTTTAGAGAGGAAAAAAAAAATCCCTGTGCATTCAGGACTGTGGTTTGTAAATGCTGTACCAGTGTCATTCATTGTTCTAGAGTTTCCCTGGTGAGGAAGAAATTTCATTTGGGTGTAATTTTGTCAGAGCTCTGGGAAGTGCTTACCACTTCTGACATGTGAGACATCACAGCTCTGGGAAAGAGCTGATTACCAAGTCATATTTGTTATGGTTTTCCAGGTGGCTGGTATTTCTAAAGCATCCTGCCTCTCATACAGCTGTACTCACACTGTTTCTTTAGAAGACTGAGTCTACAGTACACAACAGCAGGCAAAGAAATGCTGCCATTTATATAGAAAATTTATGCTTCATAATAAGGAGAATCAGAAAGGCAGTAGAGTGCAATATTTCCACTCAGTGGTTACATTGGATTATCCTTGAACCATTCATTCTTCAACAGTGTTATTGTGGACAACTTACTAAATGTTTAAAATCTAATTTCCATAATCTGTAAAATGGGGTTACCAAGACCTCCCTCATAGGCATCATTTTATGCTGTTTAAAGTTTTCTCAATGTATGTAAAGCATTTATCTCAGTATCTGTCATGTAGTTACCTCTCAATAATTAGTAGCTCTTACTGAGGCATTACATAGTTCTGAAATGTTTCAGATCTGGCATAAAATCTAGTTATGTATGCTGAAGAAATAAGAAATTTATAAGGATTTGGAATACCTGTCCGTTTCCTTTGTAAAGCCAGTTTCCATTCATTTGCATTCTTCATTTTTCAGGAAAGGGGTATATCATATCTGTAGTCTATATGGAGCATCGATGCATTCCATTCACTGGTCTTTTTCAAATAAAAACCTTACAGACAAGGGGAAAATTTTTGTTTACTTCTGCTCAAATTGCAGGCTACAGTTACTTTTAAATTACTCCCTTTGATAAATAGAAGAGCAGATTACTAAAATTTTAGCAAAGAAATGCACCACAGAAAGATCCTTTTTGACCAACCTACTAGAGAAATGGAAATAAAAAACAAAAGTAAACGAATGGGACCTAATAAAATGTAAAAGATTTTGCACAGCAAAGGAAACCATAAACAAGATGAAAAGAGAACCCTCAGAATGGGAGAAATATTTGCAACCGAAGCAACTGACAAAGGATTTATAAGCAGCTCATGCAGCTCAATATCAAAAAAAAACCCAAATAACCCAATCCAAAAATGGGCAGAAGACCTAAATAGACATTTCTCCATAGAAGATATATAGATTGCCAACAAACATGAAAGGATGCTCAACATCACTAATCGCTAGAGAAATGCAAATCAAAACTACAATGAGGTATCACCTCACACCATTCAGAATGGCCATCATCAAAAAATCTACAAACAGTAAATGCCGGAGAGGGTATGGGGAAAAGGGAACCCTCTTGCACTGTTGGTGGGAATGTAAATTGATACAGCCACTATGGAGAACAGTATGGAGGTTCCTTAAAAAACTAGAAATAGAACTACCATATGACCCAGCAATCCCACTACTAGGCATATACCCTGAGAAAACTGTAATTCAAAAAGAGTCATGTACCAAAATGTTCATTGCAGCTCTATTTACAATGGCCAGGACATGGAAGCAACCTAAGTGTCCATCGACAGATGAATGGGTAAAGAAGATGTGGCACATATATACAATGGAATATTATTCAGCCATAAAAAGAAACAAAATTGAGTTGTTTGTAGTGAGGTGGATGGACCTAGAGTCTGTCATACAGAGTGAAGTTAAGTCAGAAAGAGAAAAACAAATTCTGTATGCTAACACATATATATGGAATCTAAAAAAAAAAAAAAGGTTCTGAAGAACCTAGGGGCAGGACAGGCATAAAGACACAGACGTAGAGAATGGACTTGAGGACACGGGGAGGGGGAAGGGTAAGCTGGGACAAAGTGAGAGAGTGGCATGGACATATATACACTACGAAATGTAAAATAGATAGCTAGTGGGAAGCAGCCACATAGCACAAGGAGATCAGCTCGGTGCTCTGTGACCACCTAGAGGGGTGGGATAGGGAGGGTGGGAGGGAGACGCAAGAGGGAGGGGATATGGAGACATATGTATATGTATAGCTGATTCACTTTGTTATAAAGCAGAAACTAACACACCATTGTAAAGCAATTATACTCCAATAAAGATTTTAAAAAAGAGCTTTATTGAAGCAATCACTGAAAGATTAGATCAAACCATTTGTTAAATTGCTATCATTACTATTAGTTTTGATATGTTGACATATAGTGTAGGATGTCTGGAACTTGACTTTATTGATGGGGTTAGTGGTAATTTACTTTCACAGAGCCTTGCTTGTTCGATGAATTTAGAACTAGAAAGCTTACATTTGCTTCTGTAAACCTGTAAATCCGTATGAGTGTTTAAACGTTGAGCACTTAAATACAATTAACTGGTTGGAAAGAATTTGGCCAGCTTTGATTTCAACAACCATTTATTTATTGTGGGTTTCCAGTTGGAATTGTACTGTATCATACTGAATGGTATCGATCAAGTCAGTTGGGTGATTGGCATGAACCCTCTGGATATAACTCATCTCATACCCAGGTTTTCTTAATGCTAGATCATTTATCATTGTGTAGCATGGATATCTGGGATTATTTTGCTTCCTTTTTAAATGATAGACAGTACTCTATTTAAATGAGTAGAACAGTTAGAGGAAATTATCAAACTTTCCTCTCGGATAATCTGGGAGGTCCTTACCAAACTTACTGATCAGTCCTGAATAAGGAGTAAGTAAATGTTATGGAAATTATGATTTAAATTATATAACCAATCATTATTTCAGAGTTGAAGTCTAATGTAAATGTAGTATCAAAGGGCAAAAGGAAGGATCAGAATTTCACAAAAAAGTAAACAAATGAGCTAACTTCAAATAAATAATGATTTTATTAGTGTCAATTACTTAATATTTGAATATTATATTTCACCAAACCATTTTATAGCCTATTGATATATTGGGGAAATTTAGAGAATATAGTTGCTAATCATCTTCTTTTTTGGAAAAAGAAAATCTGGAACTTAAATCATCATCTTCAACTTCGAGAATATAGTGCCTAACTCATAGGATTGTTCAGTGTTAAATGAGAAAACACAGATCACGTGCCTGAGATATGGGTACAGAGAATGTTATTTTTCTTTTTCCATTTCCACTGTTGCACTTTATCCTTAAAACATCACAGAGTTCATATTTTTTTAATATTTACCTCATCACCCAAAATGAACACTACACCAAGAAACAGAAATGAAAACAACAACAACAACAAATGTGGTGGGTGATTAAAGCCCAATAGAAGGTAACTTACGCATAGAAGATACAACTGAACTTCCTCCTGAGTATACAACCTTCCCAACTTGAAACACTTTCATGAGTATAGTTCAGTTTTACATTAAAAAAAAGTAGAGAAGGCAAAATTAAATTCAATTTAAGGGATTACTAGAAGAGCATACATCAGACTGAACCTGATTTTAATGGTTGTATGTACCTGTGTCCAGATAAGTTTTCAGATTTTAAGGATCTCCCCTCCCTTCAACCAGTGATTATTTGATATTAGGATTTAAGACATTTTAAGACAGCCCTGCTAAATTTTCAGCAGAGGAAGTTTGAGTAAGAAATAGACTAAGAATCATTTTAAAGCCTGGAGGACATCAATAATAATTTGTTCTAGTAATTAAATGATTTTTATGCTTTCTTTTACAGAAGCACCATAGAGGCTAGAGTCTATAGACTATGAAGGTCTACAGAAAATTCTGGGCAACCCACAACTGCCCAAAGGTGCTCAAAGGTAGACTGGGCCAGAGCTGGGTTTAGAGTACAGTGGATCCCCAGGCAGTAAAGGAGGACCAGGGCTGACAGGCAGGAGGAAGCCTGATAAACTTAAAAAGCTGACTCAGGTCCTTTTTTTTTTTGATTTATTTCACTTGGGGACTTCTGAGAGCTTTAAAATGCAGCTGGGTATTGTGGATTTCCAAGAAGGGAATCTAGGATGCTGTACTACCTAAATTTGACCACGAAATGATTTTATTTTCTGAATGCCTATTAATGTCTTATAGAATTAGTTATTCTTTTTTGGGACACAACTGTTAAAATATGGACCTACAAAGTTCAAAGCCCCTTAAGAGAAATCCTTTCTACATCTTCTTGGCCTCCTGATGCTCCTAAAACTGGAGGAGATTTTGCACCTCCTTGGGGATCCCAGTGAGATATGAGCCATAATTTAAATGATAGCAACATGAAAATAAATATCAGTGTATTAATAAAATATCTAGTATGAATATAAAATCGATCTTTTACCATTCCTATGGATGAATTCAAGTGGAATACACTATCAGTCGATCAAGTCAGCTTTATAAAATTGATGAGGTACTAAGAATAGATTTGACTATTGGTTGAATTATGTTTAAAGAAAACAAGAACTAAGTTGAAATATGCCATAATTGTCCACTTGCATCTTTTTAAAACTTATATTATACATTCCTCACAGATATATAAAAAGTAAGATAAGACAGTTTTGAAATAAGTATACTATATTTTCCCTGAGAAAACTATGTATATATGTATATCTCTAAATGTCCTTCTATCTGTACAATTTTCAGGAAAATTTAAGGACATGACATCAGTTTTATTAAAGGACATTTAAACTGAAGTATGCGGAGCTATTTGAATAATTAGAACAAAAAATTATTCAGAATTTGACTTCAAAATATGGTCAGTTGTTTTGATTGTAAGAGAATAATGCTCTGGAGGGCTGAGTGGCCCTGCCAGAACCGAACACATTTGAGAAATCTCAAGGGAAGCTTCATCCTCCAGAGATTTTCCGTTTGCTTTTCACTTCAAAGCAGTCAGGCTCAGCATCTTGATAATAAGCCAATGTGAACATCCAGACATCTGTGGTTTCTCTTCACATACTCAGTCCTTTTGTTGGTATGTCAGAACATGGCAATGTAAATCATAAACATTGCCCTTTTACTTATGTTTTAACTTCAGCACATCCCTCGCAGAGTCAAATGATCATATTTATGTTACTTGTCCATGGAATTAAAGAAATAACTATTTAAAGCTGAATGGGATCATAGAATCTGATTTTGCTGCTTTACAGAGAATAAATGGGGGCACGGAAATGTCCAGTAACTTGCCTAATGCCACACAGTGGGTAGGCAGATCAGCTCCGGTCCTGTCTCATGTGTCCCTCTTCTCTCCCGTCATCTGCTGCTTATTGGCCATCTGCCTTCACAGCAGCACTGTGCCAGGCTCTGTGCCAGAGGATGCTAAATTTGAATATGATGTGATCCTATTTTGTCCTAGAGTAGCTAAGGGTATATTTTTTTCACCAAACGTTTTTGAGGGGCATATAGTAAGATCATTTATTTATAATGATTAAATTTCAACGAGTTTCATATATATGTTTGCTTATGCAAGAACACAAAGGACATAGTTAAAATAGTTTTGCTAGTGTATAATGTCTAAAGAATTAAAGTAACTTAAGTGATTTTTTTCCAATTTCTTTTTTTGTTGAAAATGCTTAATTGGATGGATTTGTATCTGTATCTATATCATCTGTATCTATATCCATATCCATTATCATTAGTCTTTCAGCCATTTGAGAGCAAGCTGTGTATGTAATGCTTCTTTACTCTTAAATCCTCAAGTGCGAATTTCCCCTAAAGGAGTGTACTTTTTTCATTACTCCATAAAACCCTCTGAATAGGATAACCAACTTTTTAGGTCAACCCAGGACACAACCATACAAGATCAGAATTTTTTATATAATGTATAATCAGTAAGTATATACATGCATATTGTTATTTTAACATAAATATAGGAAAATAGGTATTTATTTGAAATTATGTTTGTATTTTTTGTTACATAAATGCTATTATTTAATTACTACTATCTGCAGTGGCAGTTAGAAGTAATTGGTGTTACTAATTAAGCCAATTATAAAGAAAGAAAAATATAACAATATTTTAGCATGTTTCCTTCTGTCTTCTGATACAGCAATTTATTTAACCTAATTTTAAAAATATTTATTTGATATTTATAGTTTGTAGGCTATATTATTGGATTTTCTTAAAATAGGTAAATGTGTTTTTAAAAGGAGAATGTAAAAACAATAAGGCTAATTAAATAGGCATCATCTAATACTTAATAAAAATAACAATGATTTTTTTTTTTCCTTCACATGGTACAGTAGTATATTTTCACTCTTTTGTATGGTGGTAGAACTGAATACCATCAAACATAACATTCACTTTGTCTTGTAGCCCCACTTTGGTCAAGCCTATATTACACTCACCCCTATGTCAGTCCAATGTGATGACATCAAGCGAAGTATACTCTCAACAGAAGCATTTGATCATGGAATACTTAGAATTTTTTCAACTAATGTTAATTTTTTTAAAAAAACAATTTTTATTGAAGAAAAATTCACATAACAAAAAATTACCATTTTAAAGTGTACGTTCATGATGTTGTATGACCATAATCTATCTCTGGTTCTAAAATATTTTCAACATCCCAAAAGGTAACCCTCTACCCATTAAGCAGCCCCTTACCGTTCCTTCTTCCCCCAAGCCCCTGGCAACCACTAACCTGCTTTTTGTCCCCATAGATTTATCTATTCTGGGATATATCACATAAATGGAATTATATAATGTGAACTTTGTGTCTGATTTCTTTCACTTAATGTTTCAGAGCTCATCTATGTTGTGGTAGATATCAGCACTTTATTCATTTTTTATGACTGACTACTATTCCATTGTTTAGATGCACTGCATTTTGTTTATACATTCATCTGTTGATGGCCATGTGGGTTGTTTCCACTTTTTGTCCATTGTAAATAGTGCTGCTATACAGATTTGTGTATATGTTTTTGCTTGAATACCTATTTTTAAATTTTTTGCTAGTGAACCTAGGATTAGAATTGCTAGATCATGTGGTAATTTTGTGTTTAGCTTTTTGAGGAAACACTAAAGTGTTTTCCACAGTAGCTGAACCATTTTAAATTTCTACCAGCAATGTTCAGTGATTCCAGTGTCTCCACATTCGTGCCACCATTTTTTACTTTCAGTACGATTATTATTATTGATGCCATGCTAGTGGGTGTGAGGTGGTATCTCATTGTGGTTTTGATTTGCATTTTCCTAGTGACTAATGATATTACACATCTTTTCATGTATTTGTTGGCCATTTTTGTAATTTTCTTTGGAAAAAGATGTCAACTCAAATTCTTTTCTTATTTCTAAACTAGATTTTTCTGTGGTTGAGTTTAAGACCTATTTATTTATTCTGGATACCAGACCTTGTCAGATATATGATTTGCAAATTTTTGCTCCCATTCTTGTGAGCTACCTTTTACTCTCTTGATAATAGCCTTTGATGTACAAAAGTTTAAATCTATCAAGTCAAATGTATCCATTTTTTAGTTGTTTCTTATGATTTGGGTGTCATATCTGAATCCATTGGCAAATTCAAGATGAGTATATACCACTATATGTCCTTCTAAGAGTTTTATAGTTTTACTTCTTATATTTAGGTCTTTGACAGATCTTGTGTTAATTTTTACATATGGTGTGAGGTAAGGTTAATACTTAGAATTTTACTTATTAGTAACAGCAGATCTTTAGACTGGTAGGAATTAGCTTCCAGCTCTTCAAAAATGTCCAACCTCTGTGTATCTACAAGCTTATTCTGATAGATCAGCTGGTTTTCAATCATGTCTTTTGCATCTATAAATTCATCATACAGACTATCCATGTCTACACTCTGAAGCTCATAACATAAACCACTCTTTCTTAGAGAAAATGGTTTTAAAGCATAGAGATGATTTGAATTGTGAAATTGAAGGTGGATTTCAAATGAATTATATTTTTAGTAAAGAAATTGAGAAAGTCCTTTTAAAATTGGCTGCACCTTTTTTGGTGGCTTTTTTGAGTTCTGAAGCAATCATATCTAAAAATTGAGGCTTTTTTTTTTGGCTACATAGTTTTGTCATAACCTACACATAACATTGAACAGCTAAGATTCGGTCAGTCCATGATTTTCTCCTCTTTATAACCTCTTCAAATATCAACAAATAATTTTGGAGAAACAAAACATAAATTTTTGTTTTACTGAAATCTTTTAATGATTCTCATTCACAATGTATTTCCACATTAGAGAAGAATGTTCCTCTTGTCTCACATTTTGAAAATATGATGGCACAACTGGCCAACATTTTAACTTAAAAAATATTTCTGACAATGATAGCCATTGTGTAGGTACATGTCTAGGGAGATTGTCTTCTTCAATTTCTATAAAATGAAAGTCTCATAAAGTGCTTCTGAATGTTTTGAGAAAACTGAAAATGACAAAAAAATTTTGAAAGTTTCAATATCACAGGCAGGAAAATCACACCCATTTAACAGTGTTATGTACAAGGTATGAAACATATTCAGAAGAAAATATCATTTTCTTTGGTAAGGAGGTTATAGACTGAATAGAATTTGCCAAAATTTATATTTGAACTGTCTCCTGAATGTACAAATAGGTGAACAAAGTCTAATTTTTATGGGCAGATATTAATGATTCTTTGTTATATGTTTTCTCAAGCTGCGTTAAAATCTTCACAGATTTCAAGACTATACTTTGATAATCCATTATAAAAATCAAAGTACTTGAGAGCTGGGAGTAGGGGCATTCTTTGTTGTTGCTATGATTCTATGCGTCACTTAGTCTAGAAAGCATGGTCCTTGGTATGATCTGACAGAATCAGCTCTTCACTGTAAAGGGCTAATACATCTGTTATCAAAATCTCTTTTTTGTTCACCCACAGGACAATGTAGTTACAACCTCTGATACAGTTAATGTAAATTTACTTAGTTTCATGGATCAGTTAAGGAAACCATGCAGTAATTTGTTAATGTGGTTATGCCCAAGTTAATTCAGTGCTGCTATTTCCAATTAAGCATTAGTGACCTTTTGGTAGATACAAACTTTTGATTGGTTTAGAAAAACTTGCCTGTCTTACCCTATACTCATTAGACTCAGTATTCAGGGACTTCCCTGGTGGTCTAGTGGTTAAGACGCTGCACTTAGTCCCCAGTTAATTTCTATATATTGTGCAGTATGCTCTCTTTAGCTTACCTCCCTAATCCATTTGTATGTGTTCTTCTGTCTTAAAATACACAGCACATTAGTCTTCTTTCTTGGTGATATTTATATCATGTTGGCATTGATATTGTAATCATTCTCATTTTCTTTATAGTAACCCTTAGAAAACTTGATCCTAATCATCACAATGTTAATAGTAAACTAGACTGTCTGGATAAAAAAGCACAACAGTTAATCCACATCAGTGTCAAAGATGAACTATTTTTAGTGTCACTATGGTTGGTTTTTATTTTCTTAAAGTGCTGATTTATATTATAATTTCTGCCACATACTGCTTTTTCAAAAACAAAAGGAAATAACAAAATTTAAATAGAAATAATGAAGACAAAAGTGTTACTTGGTAAACAAGAAAGCAATTGTTCAATGGTTAATATGTGTTGATTTCATAGTATAACTCAGAGTTATGGGATAATTTTTGGAGTGAATGTGTTCATTTATATATTTATTTATCGGTATTGAGTAGTGTATAGTTCAAATACAATATTATATTAGTTTCAGGTATACAATATAGTGATTCAATGTTCTTACTGATTTTACACCACAGTAATTATAATATTATTGACTGTATTCCCTGTGCTGTACATTACATCCCTGTGCCTTATTTATTTTATAACTAGTAGTTTATACCTCTTAATCCCATTCACCTATTTTGCCCAGCCCCTCAGCCCCCATCATCTGGCAACAATTGGTTTGTTCTCTGTATCTCTGAGACTGTTTCTGTTTTGTTATATTCATTCATCTATTTTGCATTTTAGATTCCACATATAAGTGAAAAACATGCAGTATTTGTCTTTCTCAGTCTGACTTCCTTCACTCAGCATAATACCTTCCTGGTACATTCATGTTGTCACAAATAGCAAGATTTCCTTCTTTTTTATGGCTGAGTTATATTCCATTTTGTATATATATGATATATATATATATATATATATATATATATATATATATCACATCTACTTTATCCATTCATCTGTTGCTAGGCATTCAGGTTGTTTCCAAATCTTGTTTAGTGTAAATAATGCTACAGTAAACATTGGGGTGCATATATCTTTTTGAATTAGTGTTTTTATTTCTTTGGATAAATATCCATAAATGGAATTGCTGGATCATATGATAGTTCTATTTAATTTTTTGAGGAGCCTCCATACTGTTTTTCATAGTGGACGTACCAATTTACACTCCCACTAATAGTATACGAGGGTTTCTTTTTTTTCACATCTTCGTGAGTACTTGTTATTTCTTGTCTTTTGACAGGTGTGTAGTGATATTTCATTGTGGTTTTGATTTACATTTCCTTAATTATTTGTGATGTCACATCTTTTCATGTGCCTGTTGACCACCTGTATGGCTTCTTTGGAAAAATGCATATTTAGGTCCTCTGACCATTTTTTAATTAGATTATTTGATTTTTTTGCTATTGAGTTGTATAAGAAATTTGAATATTTTGGATATCAACCCTTTATCAGACATATTATTTGCAAATATCTTAACCCATTCAGGAAGATACATTTTTGTTTTGTTTATCGTTTCCTTTGCTGTGCAAGAGGTTTTTAGTTTGATTAGGTCCCATTTGTTTATTTTCTTTCTTTCCCTAACCTGAAGGAACAGAGTCAAAAAAACATTGCTAAGGCCTATGTTAAAGAGCATCCTGCCTTCATTTTCTTTTAGAAGTTTCAAGTCTTACATTTAGTTCTTTAATGCATTTTGAATATATTTTTGTATATTGTGTGGAATATGGTCTAGTTTCATTCTTTTACATGTAGCTGTCCAGTTTTCCCAGCACCACTTATTGAAGACACTGTCTTTTCCCAATTGTATATTCTTGCCTCCTTCATCTTAGATTAACTGACCATATGTGGAGGGTGTCATATCTTATTGTTAAGTCTTTAAGACATTTTGAGTTTATTTTTGTGCATGGAATTAGGGTGTATTCTAACTTCTTTGATTTACATACAGCTGTCCTCCTTTCACAGCACCAATTTCTGAAGAGATGGTCTTTTCCCATTGTGTATTCTTGTCTCCTTTTTGAAGATTAATTGACCGTAGGTGTGTGGGTTTATTTCTGGGCTCTCTATTCTATTCCATCGATCTCTGTGTCTGTTTCTATGCCAGTACCATACTGTTTTGAATACTATAGCTTAGAGCTTAGTAGTATACTTTGAAGTCAGGAAGTGTGCTGCCTACAGCTTTGTTTTTTGTTTTTTTTCTCAAGATTTCTTTGGCTATTTGGGATCTTTTTGGGATCTTTTGTGGTTCCATGCAATTTTTAGAATTATTTACCATAGTTCTGCCACTGAAATTTTGATAGGGTTTGCATTGACTCTACATATTTCTTTGGGTAGTATAAATACTAACACTGACACAATTAGTATTAGATACAGTAATAATTCTTCCAATCCATGAACACAGGATATATTTCCATTATTTTTATCATCTTCAGTTTCTTTCAGTGTCTTATAATTTTCAAATTATAGATTTTTCACATCCTTGGTTAAATTTTTTGCTAGCTATTTTGTCCTTTTTGATGTGATTGTAAACAGGATTGTTTTCTTGGTTTTTATTTATGATACTTCATTATTAGTGTACAGAAATACAAGAGATTTCTGTATGGTGATTTTTGTATCCTACAACTTTCCTGAATTCGTTTATTAGTCCTCGTAGTTTTCTTGTGTGTGGAGTCTTTAGGTTTTTCTCTATATAGTACTAAGTCATCTACAAAATAGTGACAATTTTACTTATCTTCTAGTTTGAATTCCTTTACTTTCTTTTGTCTGCTTGCTGAGGCGAGGACCTCTAATGAATTCTATGTTAAGTAGAAGTGGCAAGATTGGGCATGCTTGTCTTGTTCCTGATCCAAGAGGAAAAGCTTTTACCTTTTCACCACTGAGTGTGATGTTAGCTGTGGATTTGTCATAAATAGCCTTTATTATGTTGAGGTATGTTCCCTTTATGACAACTTTAATAAGAGTTTTATCATGAATGGATGTGAATTTTGTCAAATGCTCTTCCTGTGCCTATTGAGATGATCATGAAACTTTTTTCAATTTTTTTTTTTTTTTTTGTGGTACACGGGCCTCTCACTGTTGTGGCCTCTCCCATTATGGAGCACAGGCTCCAGAGGCGCAGGCTCAGCAGCCATGGCTCATGGGCCTAGGCATTCCGCGGCATGTGTGATCTTCCTGGACTGGGGCACAAACCCGTGTCCCTTGCATTGGCAGGCGGACTCTCAACCACTGCGCCACCAGGGAAGCCCTGATCATGAGATTTTTATCCATCCTTTTGTTAATCTCGTTTATCACATTGATTAATTGATGGATACTGAGCTATTCTCACATCTCTGGAATAAATCCCACTTGTTCATCTGTTCTTTTCTTCTTCATTTACTCTCTTCCCTTAACTACTTTTTGTAGTTATTATTGATTTTATGACTTTGTGTTTTAACCATCATACTGTCTTTTTAAGTGGTTGTTCCAGTGCCTTTACTACTATTTACATTTACCAGTGAGATTTTTTTCTTCACATATTTTATTATTTATTGGTATAGCCTTTTCTTTTTAACTTAGAGAAGGCCTTTTAACATATTTTTGTTAGGCTGGTGGAGTGGCAGTGAACTCTTAGTTTTTGCTTGTTTGGGAAACTCTTTCTCTCTTCTTCAATTCTGTATGATAACCTTGCTGGGTAGAGTATCCTTGGTTGTGGAATTTTTCCTTTCAGCACTTTAAATATATCATGCCACTTCCTTCTAGACTGCAAAGTTTCTGCTGAAGAATCATCCTATAGCCTTATAGGAGGTTCCCTTGTACATGATTCTTTGTTTTTCTCTTGCTGTCTTCAAAATTCTCTCTTTATATATCTAACATTTGCCATTTTATTATAATATGTCTTGGGGTGAATCTCTTTTGGGTTCATCTTGTTTGGGACTCTCTGTTTTTACCGGACATGGGTATGTTTCCTTCCCCAGGTTAGGAAAGTTTTCAACCATTATTTTACCAAATATGTTTTCTGCTCTTTCCCTCTTCTTATTTTGGGATCCCTATAATGCAAACGTTAGTACACTTGATGTTGTCTCAGAGGTCCCTTAAACTAACCGTGTTTTTAAAAATTCCTTTTTCTCTTTGCTGTTTTAACTGGGTGATTTTCACTATTCTGTCTTCTAGTTCACTCATGCATTCTTCTGTATCACCTAACCTTCTGTTGATTCCCTCTAGTGCAGTTTTAATTTCATTCATGGTATTCTTCAGCTCTGATTTTCCCTATATTTTTGGTATGTATTTTCTAACTCTTTGATGAAGTTCTCACTTCGTTCCTCTGTTCTTCCCCCCAAGTTTGGTGAGCATTTTTATGAATACTCTTTTTCAGATAAACTGCTTATCTCCATTTCATTAATTTTTTTTTTCTGGGTTTCATTTTGTTCTTTTGTTTGGGACATATTCCTCTGTCTTCTTATTTTGTTTGACTTTCTCACTTTGTCTTTGTGAAATTAGGCAAAACTATTTCAAGACTATGCTAGTCTTGGAAGTATGTCTTTGTGTAGGAGCAACTCTTGCAGACTGCATGTGCCTGGTGGCTTTGGTGGAAGAGTTGGAGACAACACAAGCAGGGTCTAGGTCTTCTCACAGGGTACACTGGGGGCTGCCATCTTGACAGAGGTTGGCTGAAGCCAGAGGGGCTAGAGCTGGATTCCAGTGTGGCCCAGGGCTTCTACCAGGGTATGGTAGAGGCTACCACCTTGGTGATGGTGTCGGAGCCAGAGTCTGTTGTGGGCTGCTGCTTCTCTTGGGGCAAGCTGGTGGCTGCTTCCTTCGTAGGATCAGCATAGAGCCAGGGTTCTAGAGCTGGAGCCTGAGGTAGGCTGGGGCTTCTTCTGGGGTACTTTGGTGGCTGCTGACTTGGAAAGGTTTGGGAACTGAAACCAAGTGCTGGCTGGAGGTGTGCTTGGACAGTTTTGGCAAGCCAGCTAAAGTGCCAGGTGCTTTTCAACCTGCTGCCTCTGTGCTGGGACTCAGAGTTAGTAAGTTTGTGAACGTACCCTTTAGGAGTGGAGTCTCAGTTTCCTACAAGCATCTTGCTCTCCTGGTTGTAAGCATTGTTGGCTTTCAAAACCCACTAAGACTGCAGGGCTAGGGTACCTAATGTGGGGCTTGAACACCTCCTTCTTAATGAGGATCTCCAAGTTTGTGATATCCCCTTCTTTTGGGTGGCCTGCCAGAGATGTGGGTCCTGAGTCGATCACTTCTATTCCCTTCCTATCCATTTCAGTGTGTTTTTTTTTCTTTATATCCTTAGTTGCAGAAGAACTGTTCTACTAGTCTTCTATTTGTTTTCAGAGAGAGTTGTACTATATATAGTTGTAGTTTTGGTGTATTCATAGGAGGAGCTGAGCTCAGGGTCTTCCAACTTTGCCATCTTGATCTTGCTAATGGTAAACTGTTACTGCAATGATTATAACCTATGTACTTTGCACACTTAAGTCACATCATTCAGAGTGGTGTAACAATGAGTAATTCATCAGGGTAAAAGCAGCAGCCTTGACTGTGGAAGGGAGATACTCTATGCTGTATTCATTTCATACAAAAGCATCATATTCTGTCTATAGTATGGGTTTTGTAATTTTCCCCAAAACTTCTGCACCTATCTTCAAAAGCAAGTGTACTTTTGTGACTTTTTGTGACTAGGGAAAGTTTTTCTATGATACTGAACTTTCTGTGGTAAAATCTGGTTGGTCCTGGGCATAGTAGGGCAGATGGTCAACCTACCTTGATGACAACAGGAGATCAACCTTGATACAACACCACCATTTAATTCACAGCCCTTATTCACATTTCTTAAACTGTTTTTTATTTATATTCATGTAGAAAATGTTTCTTTTTTCTTTCTGGTTCTAGGTCCAATCCAAGATCATGTGTGGCATCTATTTGACATGTCATTCCATTCCTTAATGTGTAACTGTTTCCAGTTCCCTTCTTCTTGTATGACCTCAACAGTTTCTTTTTTATGAATGAACTGAATTTGATGTTTTCCTCCAATCAAACTTAAGCCATTCATTATTTGCAGAAATTCCATAGAACTGATATAGTGCTAGTCTAAGATGCCTCACATCAGGACGTGCCTGCTGAGGACTTACCCTGCTAATGGTGATGGTAACCTTGATCACTTGGTCAGTTTCATGTCTTCCAATTTTTTTTTTTCCTCCAGAAAGATATTTTCCAATTTGTAATTGGTAAGCATTTCATTGGAAGCTACTCTGAATCTATGCCAATATTCTGCTCCTCCTCAAACTTTCACTAGCCTAAGCATCCATTGATGATTCCTTTGTGAATCAACCACCACTATGCTTGCCAAATGCTGAATTTTATTTCCATAATTTCTTCTGCAGCTGTTAGTTATCTTTTTACTATAAGTAGATGTTTTCCCTTCTTGTGAAGCTATTTATTTCTATTTTTATCAATATAGACTCACGGATAATTGTTTTAATCAATGAGTTGTATTCTGTTTACTGTCATTATTTATTTTGATGCTTAAATTGTTCTAGATTTAGCATGTGAATCCCTTCTGTATGTTGACATAGCCCCATCACTTTTTCGCACTTACTTTTTCTTGCAAAACATTTTCCAGGCTTATCTTATTTTCCTCACTCAGCCCTGGAATTAGCCATTTCTTTCACAAACTGTATATTCTTTCAATGAAAAAAAAAAAAAAACATTTAGAAACAAGGGTCTGAGCACTTGTGCTCACTGCTAGTGAGGTGTCACTGTTTCTAGATCCTCTCAGCAGAGAGAGATTTATGAAATATATGTATACAAATATGCCTGCACACACACATTATATACATATGTATGTATATATATATTTACTTACCTATATATTTATTTATAACTAAAACCTTAAATCAAGTTTTTTACACCAATATTTTCAATTCAAATGCAATACCTCAGCATTTTTTTTTCCAGTATGCCAACATGCCATGTTTGTAAATTGTTCTCTGACATGCAAGAAATTTTTTACTACCCTAAAGATTTTTTGCTTTGCTAAGTCCCTTTTCCACCACTTGGACTCTTGACACTCCATCACCTCTGCTTAGATGCCACCTCACTGCCACCTTCTTAGATATTAGGTCAGCCTCACCTCTGTATGGCATCCCCACCATGACCCTTTCTTCAGCTGCCAGGAAGATGTCTGCCTCCATACAGCCTCTTCATCATCACCAACAACTTGGTACTTGTACCTGCTCATGTCTCAGCTTCCTGGTCTCCTGTCTCCACTTTCTCAGATTTAGGGGTTGGTTACCTCCTCTGCAAAGTTTCTCTGCTATCCCATAGAGACTCTTTAAAAAATTGTACACACATTTTGCATGTCATCATTTACTCAATTTATGTATGCTATTTACTTTGCTTTAGGGAGTGGAGTAATACACTGCAGTCAGGCAGCATTTAATCAGAATTATTCAAATTTTATCTGAAATTTAGTCAATAATCTCCATGAGGGTTTTGGTTACTATACTTTATTACTATCTGTGATGTATTGAATCATTTATTTGTTCATTCATTCATTCATTCATTTTCACTTAAGACATTCTCTCCTTTTAAATTGGAAGATGACAGGAAAGTGATAATACTAATCTCTTAAAGAGACTTATTTTATAGTTTCCTCTGGGCCTATAATCAAAGGAAAAATATTTTTCTGTTAGATACAGACCACATAAAATTAGAAACTATTTTCTGGGGCTGTCTTCTGTTCTTCTTAACACTTGGCTCATTCATAAACAACACAAGAAAACCAGACTTGTAAAGGATGCTCACATTGGAATTACTGGATTCAGAGAATACAGAAATCTGATATAAAAGAAGAGAGTAAAAGTTTGACAGTACAGAATTTTAATTGTTTCTTAGGAGCATTGTGGTAGTTATTTTTGATAGTATTTTTCACAGTTATTGGCTTAAATTATTCATGTTATTTATTTTACTTTTAATTTGTGAAAGATATAGTCTTTCTTGATAAGGCTTGTGAAGTACCTATTAATTTTATTAGTTTCTTCAAAGAAAATACTTTGCCCTTGTTGATTTTTTTCCTATTTGCTTTATAATATCTCTGAATCAATGTACATGGACTATTCATTTATGATCTATAGTTTAGTGTGATTGATTCTTCTTCTACATTATTTATAATATATTGTCAGTAAGCTGAAATTGTTTTATCCCAGGCATTATAAACATATATTTATTTATAATATGAATTCTTATATATACAAATATATCTATTTTGTTTGAAGTAAGATTCAATAAATTAAAAATGGTCATATTAGTGATGAGAATGCATTCTCTAAACAAAAAAGAAAACCTCCTTTTTTGTAACCTCCTGAAAATTAAAAAAAATTTAGTGACTCTAAAGTGTGTTTTGTTATATAAGAAACAAAGAATGTGAATTAATGTATGTAACTTAATGCATATTTGAAAATAAGTATGAACATAGTGTTTGTAAATTCTGTGCACTAGTATGTTTGTAATTGATTTGTAAATTGATCATTGATTGTAAGTGTAATGTTGTAATTATGGACTGTTTTACAAGAAATCCAGATTAATAAAATTAGGTACTCTGAATGACAAAGGAAAATTGCCCTCCTGGATTGTTGTTGCTATAAAAACACCTAAGAATAAGTTATCCATCTATATGTTGAAAAGAAAATTAAGCAGTTTTGACTGTGAATAACCTAGGTATAAAAAGGGTTGCCTTGAGCTTCCCTGGTGGCGCAGTGGTTGAGAATCCATCCGCCTGCCGATGCAGGGGACATGGGGGGTTCGTGCCCGGGTCTGGGAAGATCCCATATGCCGCGGAACGGCTAGGCCTGTGAGCCATGGCCGCTGAGCCTGCGCATCCGGAGCCTGTGCTCCGCAACGGGAGAGGCCACAACAGTGAGAGGCCCCCGCGTACCGCAAAAAAAAAAAAAAAAAAAAAAAAAAAGGGTTGCCTTGTAGGCTTTATAGTAAATGCTTTCATAGTGCTTAAAAATAATTCATTTCTTAAATTCAGTAAATATATTCCTAGTGTTCACTATTGATTTAATAATAGCTTAATCAACATATCTTTATGGTTAAAAGTTAACATCACCAAATTCCATAGCCAAATTATGATATATTGGGAATTTAAGAAGATTTAAATATTATAAATTTATTATATTAAGTCTAATGATCAATTTTTGTCTCAATCCAAAGCAAGTGTTAATTAAATAATGTTGCATGTCATTGTGTGTTCCAGCATATCAGGAAGTTAAGAGGCCCTCTTTTTCCTGCTTCTTTAGAGCAATTACCTGTTTTGCTTCATTAACTTCTTCCTGTACTTTCTGTGGAAATTATCTTCTTGGCCTGGAGCTTTAAAATCAGTTCATAAAGTGATAACTCATTAAATCATCTGTCCTAAACTTTACGAATATTGAGAACATTTGCATAATCTAAATTTCTTCAGCATCTTCAGGGTCAGATTGGTATACAATCCAGTCAATTTAGTGCACCTTTTTTTTGTGTAATTGAAACCAAATGAGAAGAGGCAAAGTTGAACATAAATAGAAAATTTATTAAAGCAGATAGTTTAACTGAAATTCTGAATTCATTGATACCTTATTTTTATCTTTAGAGTAATCGGCCTCATTTTCTATATAAAGATATGGAAAACTCTGATGCATACAATATATTTTATATATGTGTATGTATGTGTGTGTTTGTGTGTGTGTATAACACTATATCCATTATATATAATATATCCTGATACTTTTTAATAAATCTCTAGTGGATGCTGTTGGTACCTGGCCCAGATCCTTTGGGCTTTTTCTTTTCAGTAAACACTTGCTTGATTTCTAACTGCCAGGACCTGCTTTTCTTGGTGTGAGGATTTCTCTTGTATCCAAAACCTTCTTTGCTTCCATGCAGCAGACTAGGAATGCAGGAGAAATAGTGACCCCTGGAAGCAGTTGTCAACCAGTGACTGATGGGAGGCGGTCATCACCTCCTGTAATTGAGGTATCAGTACCTCAGCTTTCTCACTTACTGGGTGTCATAATTCTGATGTACACGTTCTGTATATTCCCTCAAGGTGAAACTTCTGTTATGCACAGTGGTAGGTAACTGGCTTGACAACACACAACACTTTGGTGACTATCCTTTTTCTATCCCCATTAACTGCTCCACTACCCATGTTTCCTGGGATCATCTCTCAAATAAACTACTTGTATTTGAATCAGATCTCTGGTTCTTGTTGGGGTAAATGAAACTAAGACCAATTCATTTATTCAGCCAACAAATATTTATGTGACAAAATATACAAAAATTCCTTCCTCATGGGGTTTACATTCTAGTGGGAAGAGGACAAAAATTAAAAACAAAAACTAAACATATATATGTGTGTGTATGTGTACACACACACACACACACACACACACACACGATTATAGCAGACATTGATGAATACCTCAGAAAGTATCAAGGCAGGGAAGGAGGAGATGGAGTGCAAATTTGGTGTGCATTGCATCCTATAACAGGGTGGGCAAGGAAGCCTTAACTACGATGGTCATTTGAACAGAGCCCTGAAGGATATGAGGTCGTGTCATGGGGAGGAATATGATCTCAGTTCTAATGGACTTAAAATTATTTCTTTATATGTTTTTTCCTTACGAGTTTTGTTTTATTTAAAATATTATAGGAATGTAACATTTTTTTAAAATGGAACGTAAAAATCCTATATAACAAGGGAAGAAGAATCATGAAAGTCAAATATATTGCACTTTGACAGAGACATTTCGATGCCTGACTGTATCGAAATGACTCTCCACATGACTCCCACATTAAATACAGCTATATCTAAATGTCCTGCTCTGAATAAGATAATGTTCCTTCCCTCAAGAGACTAAATTTTAGACATGTGAACAAACTAATACAAAAATATATTATGTTCTAAAAAAGGAAAGAATTTAGAGTAATAGAATTAATCTATGAGAGTGCAGCTCAAAGAAACTTTTAGAGATACGCTGGCACATGAATAGCCTACTGAAGATCAATCAGACAAACAAGCTAGGGCATCCTGGATTCAGAGAACAATAAGGTGCAGTGCTGTGAAATCATGTGGTGAATGCCTTATCTTTGTTAAGAATTACAGAAGTATGCATTTCAACAATTATGAGATAGAAGGTGAGGCCAAAGAAACAGGTAGCGTTCAGATCATGAAAGAACTTGGGTGCCTGGTGAAGGGGCTCCTGAATAATTTTGAGCAAGACAAATGACATCATTAGGCTTACTTTCTGAAAACATTCCTCTGGCTGCAATGTGGAATGTCAGTTGGAGGGAGCAGAGAAGAGACTGAAAGCAGCCTTAGGAATTTGGACATTCAGTCATGTTAGATTCGATGAAGAACAGAAAACAGATTCAGAACGATACATATGAGAAAACCAATGGGATTTCATTATTGGCTAGACTTGGAGAGTTGAGTGAGAGTTACCTGAATGACAATACAGGTATCTAGATGGTGTTCCTGGTTGGATGGGGCACTAATCTAAAACAGGATATGAGCTCAGAAATACTCTATATTACTTCATAGCAAAGTATTACTTCAATCTGCCTCTACTTATCTATCATGTTACTGTAGTATTTTGTTCCTGGATTAATGGAAATGAAAGATTGAGGTGAGCTGGATCATAATAAAATTGTTGGTACCTATTGATTAGTCTTCAGAATGAAACATTGCCACCTTCTTTCATTTTATTCTATAAATGACAAGATACATTTGGCTAGCCAACAGTTAATGTCGACTGTTAATAATTTGGCTAGCCAAAATACAAATACAATTTTCCTCTATAAGAAGGACAAAACTAATTTTGATTTTCTAATAAGCACACTTTGCTAACTTTCCCTCCCTCATGAGAATGCTATACAGTAAGACAATACCATTTTAAAAGTGAGAAACCAAGGATCTTTTGTTCATTGTTCCATGAGTCATAATTGGTGAGACTGGGGAATTTAAACTCTCTTGTCTTTGATGCTGAAGTCCCAGATTTCTCCACAACAGGACGACAAAATTCAAAAATAAATGAATAGTCTGCTTCTTGTATATATGATTCTAATTAGATAAGGCATCTGTATTTTTGTTTCAATAATAGATTATAATGAGCCATTGAAACTTTTCATTGAAGGCATATTGTGATCATTTAAATCAGGAATTGTGATTGAGGTGAAGCTTGGGAACTCTTATACCGCCGTTGTGCAAAGGTGAATTATGATTAGATTTAAAGTTGAGTGAACTCAACCAGGGACATTTATTGTAGTATTTATTTCTTTTTAAACTGGCTGCATTTGGTTTTATATTCTAAATCAAAAAAAAAAATTTAGGAATTTTTGCTCAAAGAGAAGATGTGGGCATATTACCTTGTCTGAAAAAATGATTTAATGAAGTTACTTTTATGTAGAAATACAAGAAATATATAATACATATATTTCATATGAGGTGTGTGAAATTTTTCATATGTATATGATATGCACATGCACATATATATACACATAATTAATTATATATAGATTTATATATGAATGTTTGCTGTTTAATTAAAATCATAGTAGCAAGGAGAAAATTACAAGGGCATTATTCACTAATGTTACTGAGTGGTTATTTATTTGCTCTCAAATTTGTATTGACAAAAACATAATCAGATGCCAATTATATACAAATACAATTCCATATACTGAAAACCAAAGTCCCCTTTGATGTGTGTATAAGAATACTTTAAGAAAAGCAAGAAATTTTTAAGCAATGATGTCAGATGTTCTTTTAGTACTGAACGATGAATTCCACACTACTAAAAGAGGTCAGTGTTGAGTTTACAACTTCTAACACAGTGTTTAATTTTTAGATAGGAAAAAGTGACCGAACATTTTAGAATCAGAGCAAACATTTTTGTTGACGACAGAAGTTTTCTTAAAACGTAGACCATTTTCAAAACCACTTACATAATCAATAAGTGCTGCATATGGGAATTTTGGTTCCAGTATATTGATCAGTCAAGCAAATACAGGGATTGCAGCAGAGTGGGATTTAGGACTTCCCTAAAAGTCCTAAGTCCTAACCACTGTGGCTCAGTGGTTAAAAATACTCCTGCCAATGCAGGGGACATGGGTTCAAACCCTGGTCCGGGAAGATCCCACCTGCCACGGAGCAACTAACCCCGTGTGCCACAACTACTGAAGTCCATGCACCTAGAGCCCATGCTTCGCAGCAAGAGAAGCCACCACAATGAGAAGCCCGTGCACCACAACAAAGAGTAGCCCCCACTCGCCACAACTAGAGAAAGCCTGCGTGCAGCAATGAAGACCCAACACAGCCAAAAATAAATTAAAAAAAGAAAGAAAAAAAAAGAAGTGGGATTTAAAAGAGAGCTGGAAATTGGTTCCTTTGTATTTTCCATCCATAGTTCTTAGTTACCCTCCAGGGCTTCACAAAACACAGTCTGTTCAAAGCAGAAAATATGATCATACCTCATCTCTTTAGAAACCTTTAATAACTTTTAATTGTTTTATAATCTCAAATCCCAACATGCTCTCAAAATTTCCAGCATGATCTCCAGTTCATCTTGCCCTCCTCTTTACCTCTCTCATTTTATTTGAGCTACTTGGGTTTTTCTGAGGTCCACAAGTCCCACACACTCTCCTCCATCTTGGGACTGTCATACTTCACAGCTACTTCAAACTTAACTACTCTTTTTTTTTTTTTTTTTTTTTTTTTTTTTTTTTTTTTTTTTTTGGCCGTGCTGCGTTTGGCATGTGGAACCTTAGTTCCCTGACCAGGGATCAACCTGCGCCCCCTGTAGTGGAAGCACAGAGGCCTAACCACTGGACCACCAGGGAAGTTCCAAACTTTACTCTTTCAAGTCTCAACTTGAACATTGTTTTCTCTCTAGGAATCCTCTCCTAAACCCACAGTTTAGGCTAAAGTCTTCTATTAAATAATCCCATCATACAGGATACTTCTCTTAGAGAGCACCTTGCACAATTGAAGTGAATGAGATATTTATTTAAAAGTAATTTTTTAATGACTGTTTTCTCCATTGACATCTAGACTCCTTGAGCACAGAGGCTGCTATGTACAGACTTGTATGCCCAGTGCCTGACATTTAGCAGGAACAGAGAAGATGGCTGTAGATTAACTACTTCGTGATGATGCTTTCCTATAAAAAGTGTTTTAAAATTTCAAGCTGTCATTAAGTGGCCCAGGAGGCTTTTCTTGTCTAGACAAGCTCATTAAGGAAACAACAGAGAAACATTCTTCTTTTGACATGTGTATGAAGTCCTCTGCCATTTAGGTTCTTTCGTCACCTATTTGTTAATGTCTGTTTTGAGAGTGGTAGGGAAGTAGGCTGATGTGGTTACATGTAAGACTAGTGGTTGTCAACCAGGGTGATTTCGCTCTTCAGGGGACATCTGGCAATGTCTGGAGAGAATTTTGCTTGTCAAGTGGTGGGGGGGTGGGTTGGTACTGGCATCCAGAGAAGCAGATGCAGCTAAAATCCTACAATGCCCAGTGAAGGCACTCAAAACAAGGAATTATTCAGCCGACATGCCAGTAGTGCAAAGGTTGAGAAACCCTGATATGGAGAATGGGACTATAAATTATTATGTCCTGGATAAAGAAAGTTTCTATAATACAGCATCAGAGTATATTACTTTAGTTAATTTATTTTGGATAGTTATATAGACATGAGTATTAGTCTTGTTTCATGATGTGTAAGTGGTTTATTTAGAGTCTAGTACAAATAGCTTTCCATACTGAGCACATATCTTGCACATTACTGGCATTCGAGAAATCTTTGTTGAATTGAATTTTATTTGGCAAATCATTCAAACTTGTCAGGATCATTTTGTGCCCAAGACTTGTTATCTAAATTATATCTAACTAGGTGTCAAGCACAAAGTTGAATTGTGTGGCATCTATGCTGTTGATAGAAATAGTGAACAGGAGACCATACACTAAGATGAAATTCTGGAGATTCCATTTTGAAATATAAGCATTGTTTATATTACCATTTCATCATAGTGGTGTACTTGATCCTGTGACACCTGCTTTGTGTAAGTTTGCCATTCATTGATGGAGAAAATGTGATTACACTTTCAAGGAGATTCCACATATAGAAAGGAATATGAAAAGATGGTATTACTTTAGAGTAATTGAAAAAAATGGGTTAATGTTTTAAATGATTGAATTATTCATACAGATTGCTAAAAGTACATTATATCTTCTATAGACAAATGGAAAAAGATCAAGAAAAAATTACACAAGAGGAAATTATTTTAAAATATGAGGCATTTAAAAAGTAATAGTCAATATTATTGAACACTTTTTTAGGCATTAGGATAACTGCTATTCATGCACTTTCTGACTTACTGTGAAGTACGTATTATTTATATCTATATTTGTTGGCTCATCAAGGGTAACTAATTTGCCAAGATCCCTTAGCTATAAAGGGTTATAAGAAAATATATTTAAATTCACTAGAGGTTAAACACTTTCAAATTAAGCAACTGCATGATAGATTTTGCATTACAGATTAGGGAAAATTTAAAATATAATAATATTCAATGTTGTAAATCTTGGAATAAAATATATACACACATATTGGTGGAGATGAGGTCTTTAACTCAATGGAAATCAAATTGACAGTGTTCTAAAGCATCCTAAAAATGTATTTATGCTTTAACCTACAATCCTACATATAATAATTTATCTTAAACAAAAATAAATTTTAAAACCATTATTTGTATATACAAGTTTATTTATGTGTAACCGTATTATTTAGAATGACAAGACAGTTAATTAAATATCCAGAAGCAATTTAAATAACTTAGACAATGACCAATTGATGAAATATTATATATGTTATTAGGGACTATTTTAATTATGAAGAATATATAACAACCTAGAAACGTTTTCTTGATATAACTCTAAGCAAAGAAAGATGCAAGGTAAACTCATAGTCACTTTATCAAAATATGCCTGCCTATGACAAAAATCTGGAGAGGAATATGTGATAAAAATAGCTCTGTAATGTAGTGGCAGTATAATTAAATCAATGGAAACAAAGTTAATACTGTAAATTATGCTGTTCAATTTCTATGAATGCCCAAAATAAATTCATTAAAGTAATTCACTTTTAGGCTATATTGTAGAATCTATCATCCATCCAGAAGAGAAGAATTCAGTCATGCTCCCCATATCAGGTTTTCTCAACCTCTGAACTATTGATAGTTTGGGCTCCATGACTCTTTGTGTGGGGGAACCACCCTGTGTATTGTAAGGTGTTTAGAAGCTACCCTGGCCTCTATATGACTAGAAACCATTACATCACTCCCTCACCCCTGATCCTCCATTATAACAACCGAAAACCTGTGAACTATAATTTTGTTAGAAGATCATTTGGAAGACTGACCACAAGCATTCCTCTGTATACATCAATGCATTTGTAATGTGACTTCATACCTCCTTTTAAGTGGATTCTACTTTTCTACCCCCTTAATCTGGCCTGGCTTTGTGACTGATTTCAGCCAGTGCAGTGAGCTGGTAGTAATGGGTCTCAGTTCCAAGCCCAGGTCTTGTGAGGCTATACACACTTCCACTTGATTTTTTTGCACCCCTGGCTCTCAGCTAAATAAACCCAAACTAGGGGATTAGAGGAAGAAAGACAACATAGATCAGAGTACAGTTAACCAGATGTCCCAGCTGAGTTTCCAAGTATATCTGAGAGACCCCAGCTAGCATAGCAAAAGACAACTCACAGGCTAACCACAAATGTACCTGAGATCCCACTCTGGAACAGAACATCCCTGCTGAGCTTTAAATTCCCATACCACGGAATTGTGAGCCAAATATATAGTTGTTTTAAGTAACTAAATGTTTGTACCCTTTGTTATGTAGCAGTAGTTTACCAATATATTTTGTGACAATAAACTGTATACCTTCTGGAAAATTTGTGTTAATGCCATACCTCAGCAAAATGAAGTTCTGTATCCTACAGTTTACCTCTACCCCAGGATTGATCACTAATACTTCTAGTATTATATACCTGGGTTTTCTACAGGATGTTTAATTTCCAATCAAGTAGTAGAAACTATAACATCTTGTGGATTTTGACCACATAAGTAGCTAGATTTTTACTCTAAGATATAATTTGTTTTTACTTGATTAGAGCCAATTAGGCTTATTCAATTTATTTCACACTTTTTTCAATTAATTTGTGTTTTATGGGAGTAATGAAGTTGCAAGGGAAAACAACAAAACAACTTTAAGATATAAATATTTGTGAGAAGTAGGTTGAAACTGCTGGGATATTTTGTGAAAATAATTAGGTTTGAAGATTAATGAAGTAAAAATTATTGTAATTGTATTCTAGCAGTAGGACACTGCTGATGCTAAGATTGTACTGAAATCTTTGTGTTGTATAAACTTTCCACTTCTTAGAAACCTATATGATAAGTTTTCCAATGAAGGCTTTTTAAAAAAAATTCTCACCTCAGGTTGTAGTGCTAACAATAATTTGAGATCTTATTCTATTTTGGCAATTGCTGCTATGTTTTGTTTAAAGTTTTTTTGATGACATATTGAGCAACCTTACAGATATGGAAATACAAAAATATTTCTAGATTTTGAATCAAATGTTGTTAAAACTTTTTATACTGACATTTTTCAAATTTCTAAATTTCTTGCAGTTTCCTTATTTGAAATTTAGACATTTTGATAAACTAATGGCAAAAGTGGCCCCAATTTTCCCCCTTAACCTACATATAGTCCTTGCAATGTGACATTATAGCTTCCTCTATCAAGAAGTGCAATTTATTTTCCCACTCTGAATCTGAACTGACCTGTAACTTACTTTGGCCATTAGAACACTGTAGCAGAAATGGTTCACCAAGGTCTGATACTACACCTTGAAACAGTGCTTTTTCTCACTGTCCTGGTCTCCTCCCTTTACATGAAAATGAGTCTGACCAAGACCAGTGGAGGAGGGGAGAACACATGAAATAAAGCAATTGAATCACCCATGTGAGGCCAGGCTAGACCAGCCCGCCCCCATCCGACCTGCTGGCTGATTGCAAATGCATGAGCAAACCCAGTTGAGATCAGCCTCACCCAGAGCAGATAAACAGTACCATCCATCTGACCTATAGTCTCATGGGAAATAATTAATCTTCGCTTTTTAAGCCACTATGTTTTGGAGTGGTTTATTACAGAGCAATGACAAACTATATTATATAAAATCATTTCCACAGTTTTCTTTATCTCCTGTGAGGCTTAAGTGGCATTATTTGTATGAAAAAACAAGCACATATTTTTGACCAATAATAGTTTATATAATAGCCAATATAATTTTATATAATAATGCCATAAATCATTTTATAAATTAACTGTATTGCATTTTCTAAATAAATTCTATAAATTATTTTATACATATGATATATATCTAGTTTATCTGAATTTTAATTTTACTGATTATTTGAAATTAACAATACTAAATGGAAACATTAAAATTTTTTCTGCATGTGCTTGAAAGCATTGTTTCCCAAATTGTGTTTTGAATATGAGAAAACGTTGTTATAAAATTATTTTAAAATAGAAAAATCCATTAAAATGTTCTTTTAAAAAACTTTCAAAATATTTAATTTGATTGGGTAATAAGTATATAGACATTTCTCATTTAAATATGAAGCAAAGACAAGTTAAAGAAAACAAATTGTCCAGATTTCAGTGGTTCAAGATTTCGTTTTTAAAAAATCAGATGTCCATCAAGAGATGAATGGATAAAGAAGATGTGGCACATATATACAATGGAATATTACTCAGCCATAAAAAGAAACAAAATTGAGTTATTTGTAGTGAGGTGGATGGACCTAGAGTCTGTCATACAGAGTGAAGTAAGTCAGAAAGAGAAAAACAAATACCATATGCTAACACATATATATGTAATCTAAAAAAAAAAAAAAAAGGTTCTGAATAACCTAGGGGCAGGACAGGCATAAAGACTTAGACGTAGAGAATGGACTTGAGGACACGGGGAGGGGGAAGGGTACGGTGGGATGAAGTGACAGAGTGGCACTGACATATATACACTACTAAATGTAAAACAGCTAGTGGGAAGCAGCTGCATAGCACAGGGACATCAGCTTGGTGCTTTGTGACCACCCAGAGGGGCGGGATAGGGAGGGTGGGAGGGAGACGCAAGAGGGGGGAGATACGGGGATATATGTATATGTATAGCTGATTCACTTTGTTATACAGCAGAAACTAACACACCATTGTAAAGCAATTATACTCCAATAAAGATGTTAAAAAAATAAAACATATTAAAAAGTCAGATGTATAAATATTTAATTATTTAAAACATTTATTGAAAATAAAAATAGGGGAAAATAATAGACCCTCAACAATGAATTTGCAAGTCATTCCTGTTACTTGAATGGAATAATCACAAACAGTTTAAAACATTGCTAAATCACAGCAGATTCTCTGTAATAGGACACGTTTACTCTGTTCTGATAAGGACAGGTGTTACTGTAATTTTCACCCCTGAAAGGGCACGTGTGGGAAAATAACATTTACAGTGAGTTCATTGACTTGGCTCAGGAATTGTCTTATTTGTACCAACGGCTGCTGTAAAAAAACCTGCAATATGTTCTGGCCTGGTGTTTGTTAACTTTTGCAGGTGCTCTACTTTCCAGGGGTTTCTATAAACCCCTGGCTTTCATTCTTTTACCCTTGTTTGAGATGACATTGTCATTCATGACTGCACAGGACTATAAATGATGATCTAATGTCACTTATCTAATTACTTGGCATCCTGCACTAAAGTTTAATCTTCCTGGGTCAATATCAGCTCTCAGCTTGGTGTTCAACAAACAAGCATAGGTAGGTGTATGGATATATCTGCAGGGGGCAACACTACAGCTTGTCCTTTCCTTAGTGAGGCATTACTGGCGTATAAAAATGATGAATTTGAAGATAAGTATACACTCATGAAACTCTCACCATAAATAATGTATAAATGTAACCATCCCTTCTAAAAATTCCCTCTCTCCCTCTTTTATTTGTGGTAAGAACATTTAACATAAGATCTACCCTCTTAACCAATTTTAAGTATACAGTATTGTTAATTATATTCTATATGCTGTACATTAGATCTCTAGGACTTACTCATCCTGTATAACTGAAACTGTGTACCGAACATCTCCCTGATTCCCCCTTCTCTGAGTCCCTGGTAACCATTCTTCAGCTGCCTGTTTCTATGAGCTTGACTATTTTAGATTTCTACTATAAGTGGGATCATGTAGCATTTGTTCTTTTGTGTTTGTCTTGTTCACTTAGCATAATGTCCTCCAAATTCCTATATGTTATAGGAAATGGCAAAATTTCCTTCTTTTCTTTTTATCAGAGTATAATTGCTTTACAATGTTCTGTTAGTTTCTGCTGTACAATGAAGTGAATCTGCTATATGTATACCTATATCCCCTCCCTCTTGGACGATCCCCTCCCTCTTAGCACCTCCCACATCCCAGCCATCTAGGTTGTAGCAGAGCACCGAGCTGAGCTCCTTGGGCTATACAGCACGTTCCCACTAGCTCTCTATTTTACACATGGTAGTGTATTTATGTCAAACCTAATCTCCCAATTCATCCCACTCTCCCCTTCCCACCCTGTGTCCACATGTCCATTCTCTATGTCTGTGTCTCTATTCCTGCCCTACAAATAGGTTCATCTGTACCATTTTTCAAGATTCCACATATATGCATTATTATATTTGTTTTTCTCTTTCTGGTTTACTTCACTCTGTATGACAGACTCTAGGTCCATCCACATCTCTACAAATGACCCAATTTTGTTCCATTTTATGGCTGAGTACTATTCCATTGTATATATATACCACATCTTCTTTATCCATTCATCTATTGTTGGACATTTAGGTTGCTTCCATGTCCTGGCTATAGTAAACAGTGCTGCAGTGAATGATGGGGTACGTATCCTTTGGAATTATGGTTTTCTCAGGGTATATGCCCAGTAGTGGGATTGCTGGGTCATATGGTAGTTCTGTCTTTAGATTTTTAAGGAACCTTCATACTGTTGTCCACAGTGGCTGTATCAATTTACATTCCCACCAACAGTGCAGGAGGGTTCCCTTTTCTCCACACCATCTCCCGCATTTATCATTTGTAGACTTTCTGATGATGGCCATTCTGACCGGTGTGAGGTGATAGCTCATTGTAGTTTTGATTTGCATTTGTCTAATAATGAGTGATATTGAGCATCTTTTCATGTGCCTCTTGACCATCTGTATGTCTTCTTTGGTGAAATGTCTATCTAGGTCTTCTGCCCATTTTTGGAATTGATTGTTTTGTTTTTTTGATATTGAGCTCCATGGGCTGTTTGTATATTTTGGAGATTAATCCTTTGTCCGTTGCCTCATTTGTAAATATTTTCTCCCATTCCGAGGGTTGTCTTTTCGTCTTGTTTATGGTTTCCTTTGAGGTGCAAAAGGTTTTATGTTGTATTAGGTCCCATTTGTTTATTTTTGTTTTTACTTTCATTACTCTAGGAGGTGGGTCAAGAAAGATCTTGCTGTGGTTTATCTCAAAGAGTGTTTTTCCTATGTTTCCTCTAAGAGTCTTATAGTGTCTGGTCTTACATTTAGGTCTTTAATCCAATTTGAGATTATTTTTGTGTATGGTGTTAGGTAGTGTTCTAATTTCATCCTTTTACATATAGTTGTCCAGTTTTCCCAACACCACTTATTGAAGAGGCTGTCTTTTCTCCATTGTATGTTCTTGCCTCCTTTGTCATACATTAGGTGACCATATATGCATGGGTTTATCTCTGGGCTTTCTGTCCTGTACCATTGATCTATATTTCTGTTTTTGTGCCAGTGCCATACTGTCTTGATTACGGTAGCTTTGTAGTATAGTCTGAAGTCAGGGAACCTGATTCCTCCAGCTTCATTTTTCTTTCTTAAGATTGCTTTGGCTATTAGGGGTCTTTTGTGTTTCCATACAAACTGTAAAATTTTTCGTTCTAATTATGTTAAGAATGCCATTGGTAGTTTGATAGGGATTGCATTGAATCTGTAGATTGCTTTGGGTAGTATAGTCATTTTCACTATATATTTTGGGTGGTATCATCATTGATTCTTTGAATCCAAGAACATGGTATATTTCTCCACTGTTTATGTCATCTTTGATTTCTTTCATCAGCATTTTATAGTTTTCTGAGTACAAGTCTTTTGCCTCTTTAGGTAGGCTTATTCCTAGGTATTTTATTCTTTTTGTTGCAGTGGTAAATGGGATTGTTTCCTTAATTTGTCTTTCTGATTTTTCATTGTTAGTGTATAGGAATGCAAGAGATTTCTGTGCATTAATTTTGTATCCTGAAACCTTACCAAATTCATTGATTAGTTCTAGTATTTTTCTGGTGGCATATTTAGGATTTTCTATGTATAGTATAAAATCACCTGCAGACAGTGACAGTTTTACTTCTTATTTTCCAATTTGTATTCCTTTTATTTCTTTTTCTTGTCTGATTGTCATGGTTAGGGCTTCCAAAACTATGTTGAATAAGAGTGGCGAGAGTGGACATCCTTGTATTTTTCCTGATCTTAGTGGAAATACTTTCAGTTTTTCACTATTGAGAATGATGTTTGCTGTGGGTTTGTCATGTATGACCTTTATTGGGTTGAGGTAGTTTCCCTCTATGCCCATTTTCTGGAGAGTTTTTTAATCAAAAATGGGTTTTGTGTTTTGTCAAAAGCTTTTTCTACATCTATTGAGATGATCATATGGTTTTTATTCATTAATTTGTTAATATGATGTATCACATTGATTTATTTGTGTACATTGAAAAATCCTTGCATTCCTGGCACAAATCCCACTTGACCATGGTGTATGATCCTTTTCATGTGCTGTTGGATTCGGTTTGCTAGTATTTTGTTAAGGATTTTGGCATCTATGTTCATCAGTGATATTAGTCTGTAATTTTCTTTTTTTGTGTGATATCTTTGCCTGGTTTTGGTATCAGGGTGATGGTAGCCTCATAGAACGAATTTGGGAGTATTCCTCCCTCTGCAATTTTTGGGAAGAGTTTGAGAAGGATAGGTCTTAGCGCTCCTCTAAATGTTTGATAGAATTCACCTGAGAAGCCATCTGGTCCTGGGCTTCATTGGAAGATTTTTAATTACAGTTCCAATTGTATTACATGTGATAGGTCTGTCTGTTTTCTAATTCTTTCTGGTTCAGTCTTGGAAAATTGTACCTTTCCAAGATTTTTTCCATTTCTTCGTGGTTGTCCATTTCATTGGCATATAGTTGTTTCTAGTAGTCTCTTATAATCCTTTGTATTTCTACGGTGCCAGTTGCAATTTCCCCTTTTTCATTTGTAATTTTATTGATTTGCATCCTTTCCCTTTTTTTCTTGATGAGTCTGGCTAAAGGTTTATCAATTTTGTTTATCCTATCAAAGAACCAGATTTTATTGATATTTGCTATTGTTTTCTTTGTTTCTATTTCATTTATTTCTGCTCTGGTCTTTATGATTTCTTTCCTTCTATTGCCTTTGGGTTTTCTTTGACCTTTCTCTAGTTGCTTTAGTTTTAAGGTTAGATTGTTTATTTGAGATTTTTCTTGTTTCTTGAGGTGAGATTGAATTGCTATGAACTTCCCTCTTAGAACTGCTTTTGCTGCATCCCATAAGTTTTGGGTCATTGTGTTTTTGTTGTCATTTGTTTCTATGTATTTTTTAATTTCTTCTTTGATTTCTTCAGTGATCTCTTGGTTATTTAGTAGCGCACTGTTCACCCTCTATGTATTTGTGGTTTTTACAGTTTTTCTTCTGTAATTGATTTCTAATATCATAGCATTATGGTCAAAAAAGATGCTTGTTACGATT
The DNA here is from genome assembly GCF_026419965.1 of Kogia breviceps. NCBI lineage: Eukaryota > Metazoa > Chordata > Mammalia > Artiodactyla > Physeteridae > Kogia > Kogia breviceps. The sequence goes on along the minus strand of NC_081313.1, from coordinate 24,659,962 downwards.
TCAATTTTCTTAAATTTTCTGAGGCTTGATTTGTGACCAAATATGTGATCTATCCTGGAGAATGTTCCATGTGCACTTTAGAAGAAAATGTATTCTGCCACTTTTGGGTGGAATGTCCTATAAATGTCAATTAAATCTATCTGGTCTATTGTGTCATTTAAAGCTTGTGTTTCCATATTTATTTTCTGTTTGGATGATCCGTCCATTGGTATAAGTGGGTTATTAAAGTCCCCTACTATTACTGTGTTACTGTTGATTTCCCCTTTCGTGGTTGTTAGCATTTGCCTTATGTATTGAGGTGCACCTATGTTGAGTGTATAAATATTTTTAATTGTTGTATCTTCTTCTTGGATTGATCCCTTGATCATTATGTAGTGTCCTTCCTTATCTCTTGTAACAGTCTTTATTTAAAAGTCTATTTTATCTGATACTAGTATTGCTACTCCAGCTTTCTTTTGATTTCCATTTGCATGGAATATCTTTTTCATCCCTTAACTTTCAGTCTGTATGTGTCCCTACGTCTGAAGTGGGTCTCTTGTAGACAGCATATATATGGATCTTATTTTTGTATCCTTTCAGTGAGTCTGTGTCTTTTTGTTGGAACATTTAATCCACTTATGTTCAAGGTTATTATCTATATGTATGTTCCTATTACCATTTTCTTAATTGTTTTGGGTTTGTTTTTGTGGGTCTTTTTCTTCTCTTGTGTTTCCCACCTCCAGAAGTTCCTTTAGCATTTGTTTTAACGCTGGTTTGGTGGTGCTGAATTCTCTTAGCTTTTGTTTGTCGCCTGTAAAGCTTTTGATTTCTCCCTCAAATCTGAAAGAGATCCTTGCTGGGCAGAGTAATCTTGGTTGTAGGTTTTTCTCTTTCATCACTTTAAGTATATCCTGCCATTCCCTTCTGGCCTGCAGAGTTTCTGCTGAAAAATCAGCTGATAACCTTATGGAGATTCCTTTGTATGTTATATTTTGCTTTTCCATGCTGCTTTTAATATTTTTACTTTGAATTTAATTTTTGTTAGTTTGATTCATATATGTCTTTGTGTGTTTCTTCTGGGATTTATCCTGTATGGGACTCTCTGCACTTTATGTACTTAAGTGACTCTTTCCTTTCCCATGTAGGGCAATTTTTCCACTATAATCTCTTTGAATATTTTCTCAGACCCCTTTTCTCTTCTTCTTCTGGGACCCCTATAATCAAATGTTGGTGTGTTTAGTATTGTCCCAGAGGTCTCTGAGAATGTCTTCAATTCTTTTCATTTTTTTTTTTTTTTATATTCTGGTCCTCAGGAGTTATTTCCACCATTTTGTCTTCCAGGTCCCTTATTAGTTATTCTGCCTCAGTTATTCTGTTATTGATTCCTTCTAGTGTACTTTTCATTTCGTTTATTTTGTTGTTCATCTCTGTTTTTTTGTTTTTTAGTTCTTTTATGTCTTTGTTAAACATCTCTTGTATTTTCTCTATCCTGTCTTACTGGTTGTTTGGCCTGAGGCTTCCAGCACTGGAATTTGTAATCTGTTGGGTATTGCTGGGTCTTGGTGCTGAGATGAGGACCTCTGGGAGACCTCACTCCAATGAATATTAGGGTCTGAGGTTCTTTGTTAGTGGTTTGGACCTGGGGCTTCCACCTCAAGAGCTCAGGCCTGACCCCTGGCTCATGAACCAAGATCCTGCAAGCTGTGTGGGGTGGCAAAAAAAAATAAATAAAGAAAGAGAAAAAGTAGCAGAACCATAACAAAGAGTAAAAAATAAAATAAGATTCAAAAACTAACAGATATATTAGAAAAATAATTAAATAAAAATATAAATGAAACAAGAACCAGAAAGTGAAGCAGAATTACAATAACAAAGAATAGGAGGAAAAAAAAAAAACAGCCAGCAAAGGCCTTTGCTGTGGGGACTGGGACTTAGGTGGGGGCAGAGTTTAGGCAGTGGGTGGACCTATGCTTAGGACCCACAGGGCCAAAAAAGGCCCTGGGGCTGTGGGGGATGGGGCTTTGACTCAACACATCAGGAGGGGCCCAGGAGTGCCTCTGGCCTTGGAGGGTGGAGGGCCAGGTCCAGGACCCCAGCAGGCTCCCTGGGCCCAAGTGGGCAGGGGAAACACTAGGCGTGTTCCTGCTGATCCTCCAGTCCCAGAGGGTCCCTCCCTGTTGGCCTCTCTTCTTCTCCCCCCCCTCCTATGCCCCTAGGACCCACGTGTCCTGGAGGGGCCCCAGAGAATGGAGGACGAGGCCTGGGAGCCCTGCAGGCTTCCCAGGGCCTGATTGGGCAGGGGAAACACTAGGTGCACTCCTCTCTGATCCTCTGAGAGTCCCTCTAAGCATCGGAACCCCTCCCCTCTCCCAGCCACCCTTCAGTGGTGCTGGTCCTGTCTGGCCTTCACTTCTCCTTCCCCCTCTCTCCCCCTCTCATCCTACCCAGTTGCTCAGAGGTTCCTCCCACCTCCTTGGGCATCGAGGTCCCCCACCAGCGTCCAGCAGGTGCCCTAGTTATGGGGAGACATGAATTCCTTATCCTCCCACTCTGCCATCCTGACTCCGCCCCTCCATCCTTTCTAAAGCTAATACTCTGTTTATGTATATACCATATTTTCTGTATATATTCACCTATTGATGGGCATTTAGGTTTTTTCCACATCTTGGCTATTGTGAATAGTGGTGCCGTGAACATGGGACTGTTAATATCTCTGAGATCATGATTTCAATTCTTTTGGGTAAATATCCAGAAATGAGATTGATGAATCATACAGTAGTTCTATTTTTAACATTTTGAAGACCCTCAAACCTCTACTCTCTGCTACTTTTCCATAATGCTGTACCAATTTACATTCATGTCAACAGTATACAAGGATTTCTTTTTCTCCATATCCTTGACAGCATTTGTTATCTCTTGTGTTTTAGATAATACCCATCCGAACAGAGAGTGAGGTGATATCTCATTGTGATTTTGATTTGCATTTCCCTGATTCTTAGTGATATTGAGCATCTTTTCATATATTTCTTGGCCATTTTTATGTCTTCTTTAGAGAAATGTCTAATCAGGTTCTTTGCCTATTTTTTAATTGGGTTATTTGCTTTTTAAACTATTGAGGTTTAAGAGTTCCTTACACATTTTCAAATTAAGCCTATGTTAAATATATGATTTGCAAATATTTTCTCAGATTCCGCTGGTTACCTTTTCATTCTGTTGACTGTTTCATTTGTTGTGTAGAAGCTTTTTAGTTTAATATAATTCCATTTTTCTATTTTTACTTGACTGTGTGCTTTGGTGTCATATCCAAGAAATCATTGCCAAGACCAAGGTCAAGAAGCTTCTTCTTCTTGACATTGTTTTCTGCTAGGAGTTTTATAGTTTCAGATCATGCATTTAAGCCTTTAATCTACTTTTTTTTTTTTTTTTTTTTTTGTGTGTGTGATATGCGGGCCTCTCACTGTTGTGGCCTCTCCCGTTGCGGAGCACAGGCTCCGGACGCACAGGCTCAGCGGCCATGGCTCACGGGCCCACCCGTTCCGCGGCATGTGGGATCTTCCTGGACCAGGGCACGAACCCGTGTCCCCTGCATCGGCAGGCGGATTCTCAACCACTGCGCCACCAGGGAAGCCCCTTTAATCTACTTTGAGCTGATTTTTGTGCATTGTGTAAGATAAAGGTTCAATTTCATTATCTTGCATGTGGATATCCAGTTTTCCCGATATCTTTTATTGAAGAGACTATTCTTTACTCTTGGTGTATTCCCCACCCAGCCAGTCAAAGATCAGTTCATAATTAACGTGTGGGTTTAGCAGCTTGCATTTTAAGGCCTTACTAAGTATGCATCTTTGATAAATCCTGAATGAACAAAATGTTGATTTTTTTTTTAAGGGCAAGCTTTAAAAAATCTCACTTGAATATTTCTGAATCTAAACAAGAAAAGACTTCCTTGTGTGAATGTGATTTATGGAAATGTGTTTACCTAATATTTAGCATATTTGACCAGTTGAACCACACCCAGTTCCTTCAAGAGAAGTGCTTTTATTGTTTCCTTTTAGTAGATGAGAAAATTGAGATGTTGGGCAGTTTGCCCAGTTCCATACCATAAATCACCAACAGGGATGAGATTAGCATTCAGTGAACTTGGACTCTATTCATACATCCACATCCCTGAATCCATAGGTCTCATGAAGAGCTTTTAGAAGCTGAATTATCATAACATATGGAAAGATTACAAATCCTTAAAAGTACTTTAAGTAGTTGAGCAAAATAAAAAATTAACAGCAACAACTTTAAGTTCACCTCTTACTGTGTTAGGAGACCATTGTTAATCTCTTAATTTAGTCCATTAATAAAGTTTGTGTAGGGGAGGAAGAGAGAGGAAGAGGGGGGAGAGAGAGAGAGAGAGAGATACTCAGGTCACCAGGATTCATAACGTTAGAATGTGATGGCTTTAAATGTCATATTAGTTCTAGCTTTATTTTAACGAATTTTAAAAATCTTGTTTTATATTCCCAGAAAAGGACAATGTTCTGTGATTTTTAAAAATACCATTGAAGCAATTGACAGGATGTAATTTGTCCTTTTATGCCTCTGTCCTTCATTTTATTTATTTTATTTTTTTATTTTTTTATTTTTTTTGCGGTAAGCGGGGCTCTCACTGTTGTGGCCTCTCCTGTTGCGGAGCACAGGCTCCAGACGCGCAGGCTCAGCGGCCACGGCTCACGGGCCCAGCCGCTGCGCGGCATGTGGGATCCTCCCGGACCGGGGCACGAACCCGTGTCCCCTGCATCGGCAGGCGGACTCTCAACCACTGCGCCACCAGGGAAGCCCTGTCCTTCATTTTAGGCTATGATAAAGTTACTAATGTTAACATTGACATGAAAGATAGTTTACCACATAGGACAGATTGGAGGATATAGAACTCTTTATAAAAAATTTACTCCAAGGACATGTTTTGTGTAATAGTATTCCTTTTCTGCGTATAAGTCATCTGCTGGATATTGACAACATATTTCCTAGGGATTTTCATTACATTTTTTTTAAGGTAAAGAAGAAATCCCCTGAATGCTACCCCTAATTAAACTCCCTTGTTTTGACTTTTTATATTTTTAGCATGCATCTGGAAATTCACCCTTGGTAGGCATGTTCTTTTTTTTTTTTTTTTTTTTCTTTTTTTAATACAAGAATCAGAAGGAAGCCAAGTTTTTTTGAGAAAACTTTTCTTTTACATCTCTGACCACCTCAGATCGCCTGCTTGCTTCTATTTGGAGTCATGTTTCCCTTTGAAGCTCAAAACAACTGAGAGTCAGTTCAGGTATTTTTTTCCATGTTAATATCATTTATGCCCCATTCTAAGCTGGATGGTGGAGACATAACTTCTGAGAGTAGGTAGAGAGAGTTGCTAAAATTATTTCCCTGTAAATTCAGTGACAGTTCATTTTCCCCACATAAGGGTGGTGGTGATAGAATCAGGATTGTATTGCTCAACATTCTCAAATCCTTTCCATGGAATTCATGTGCCTCACAGTTTGGTTCTATATTAGTGTTCTTACCTGATGCCAGACATTCCTTTACAGATTACTGCTTTCATCAGAATTTCATTGGCTTCATTAACAACATAGACAAAGCCTGGCAACAGGAGTATAAAAAACTGAGCGTGTTTCTACTTTTCATTCTCTAGAAACACTACAATATAAAAAATTCAATGTGCTAAAATGCTGAAGCAGCCATCCTTGCTCTTAGGACCATACAACTGTCAAATATCGTGTAAAGTCTAAAGAATCAGTGCAAAAAATTAAAATTAGAATATATTGTAGCACATTGGGTTTTTTATTCCTGGTAGTAGAACTCTAGAAAAGACATAAAAACAAGCCACAAGCCTTTCTTATCCAATTGATAAGTTGCCCTGATTGCTTCATGTTCTCATTGGCAAAGAGGTGCTAGGTTCCTAAAGGGGATAAATGATATTTTAAAGTCCTATCTCTAATACTCAAAATCATGCTTCACTACCTCTGCAGAACCCGTTTTTTAAAAATTTTTAGCTAAATTTATGTTTGCACATCAACATAACAGAATAAGTAGGAAGGAGATCTTTATCATACTTCTCTGAGAATGAGTGGATAATAAAATCAAGATAGCTCACTCGGGAGTTCTCTGCTTCCATACTCTCTGCATAAGGGTAAGAAAATGACTTAGGACACAACAGTATATCAGATCTGAAAAAATTAAAAGGGATTTCTGTCTTCTCCTGTGTGTGAATGTGTGTCTTTATGTGTGTTTTTGAAATACACATGTCAACTATTACTGAGTACTTATTAAATAGCAGGATGTAGCTCTAGGTACTGGGACTATAACTGTAGAGTGGTTGTATTTTCTGAATTGTTGAAAAATAGAATTGAGCTCAGGGTGAGAATAGCAGCCATTTTAAGACTTCAAGTGTCAATCAAAAATAACTATCTGTTTCATTAGAGATGGAGGTTTGAATTAATTTTGAAAGGTTCCTTCATTTTAGGAAAATACTTTAATAGTGATGTGATGGTAAAACAATAGTGTTCTTCTGAAATAGGGATGGGCTAGGCAACGGGGAGATAAAATGAACTTCATATTAAGATATAAAACTTTTCTTACTGTGGTAGGAGCTGGATCCTAAAGATTTTAATATAACTGCTTGCTGATGGAATGGGTTTATAGAGCAAGCTGGAGTCTGTTAGGAGTGAACAGAAAGCAACTTTATTATTTATTTTCATTTACACTTTTTTCAAATTGGCTTTGTTGGATCACTCTTTCCTGCCCCTACACTAAATAAAATTGATTGCAGATGCCATAGATTATATTTAGAACTTCTCAGGTATTAATGCATAGTCATACTTTAAAGGTGTTAAAAATTCTAATTTCACCAAATTAAAGCTATTCTATCTCATCTCTCCTCTCCTATACTCAGCTTTGGCTGGATTCAGGTTTGAAAACCCACACAGTGGGTTTAATAATGAGAGTTTCAAGCTGAAAAAATAAAAGCTATTACTGTTTAAATCTTAATGCTAATATATTTTTATTTTAGATCCAATGGATAATATACTCTGTTTATAGAAATTCTAAACATTTTCCACTCCCCCAGTTGGAGAATCCATAATAATATAAGAAGGAAGTCACAGATTTATGTCTACATTAGACACCAAGCCAACATAGTTTGAAAAATGCTTAGAGTCTAAATATTGGGAACAGATAATTTCCAAATTGCTTAATATATTGCAGACCACAAAAGAGGAAAAGAAGCTATTCAATTTATTTTATGATACTAATATTCCCACTATCAAAAGTAGTTAAGGGCAGCATAAAAAATACAAGAATAGAGGAAAACACACAAGTTAACTTTAATCAAGCAAGCAAACAACAAAATAAATCCAAAACTCATAATTCAATCTCATACATTCATGTGGAGATGTACATCTTAAATAAAATATCATTAAAAGTATATTAGTTCATTAAAACAATAACATATTATAGCCAAGTGAGTTTCTCATTCATGCATTGCAATAACAAAATAATTCAACATTAAAAATAATATCAAAGGGAAAATATTTATAAATATATTAAAGCAAAAATATAGTAATCTCAACTGAAGCTCCAAATATATTTTTGAAAATTCATCATCCATTTCTGATGAGAGTGTGTGTGTTTGCTTGAGAAAGAGTAAAGAGTGAGATTTTCCACAAAACTCATACTTAGTGCAAAGAAAAATAATAAAAGCAATTCAAATTAAGCAGCACAGGCAGGGTGACTGCCCTCATTAATACTATTCAGTAGGAAAGCCCATAGACTTCTAGTAAAATAAATACTGTGGAAGAGAAATAAAAGTATAAACACAGGAAAAGAAGAGACAAATCTTTCATTATTTGTAGAAAATATAATTCATATAGAAAATGCAGCAAAATCAATTGAGAAACAAAACAAGAGAATTTAATGATATGAGCAGATACAGTAGTAACATAAAAGCTAATAGGTTTATTATGAATCAACAGAAACTATTCCAAAATATAAGAGAAAGAAGTTGTCATCTGAAATAACAATATTATAAAATAAATTGGAACAGAACTAATAAGAATGTGCAATACCATATAAAGAGAAATATAAAACAGCCCAAATGAAGAGATGATTAAGTAAAGGAACATACGTTTCTGTGTAGAAATTATCAACATTGTAATGTATCCCTTAATTCATATATAAATATGGTGCAATGTATTAAAGAAATTGGCACAGTGTTTTCATGTAACCTGAAGAAGTGACTGTAAAACTCATACAAAAGGAACAAATATGAGATTGCCAAGGTAATTTTGAAAAAAAAAATTGTAAAATAAAATAGTGCATTCAGGAAAAGTTTAGTTTGAGAATTAACTATAACAGTGGCATTTTGAGACATTAAAGAAAGAATGAACAGGTCAATAAATCGTTTTGTGATAATTGACTATTTGAAAAATAACAAACATAAATCCATAAAATGCTGTTCACCAAAATAAATTTCTGTTGAATTTAAGGAAAAATAGACAAAAATACTTTATTAGAAGGAAATATTGGAAAATAAGTCTTAGACACAATTTGAAATGCAAAGAAAATGTAAAAGATGGATTACATTGAAGGATTTTAAACTTCTGACCCAAAAAGAAATATCACTTAAAAAGTTAAAAACAAAGAGATTTATAGGAAATATTTTAAATATTTATAAAAAGTGAGAAAGAAAAAGACAAATATTTGAATAGAAAATGAAGTAAAGAATAAGAACTGACACTTTACTGAATAAGACATTCTAACCTTTACTAATAGATGAAAACATGTTTAGTTTTGCTGGTAATCAAGGAAGTTTCAAGTAACATTAAGAAATACCCTTGGGCTTCCCTGGTGGTGCAGTGGTTGAGAGTCCGCCTGCCGATGCAGGGGACACGGGTTCGTGCCCTGGTTCGGGAAGATCCCACATGCCCCGGAGTGGCTGGGCCCATGAGCTGTGGCCGCTGAGCTTGTGCGTCCGGAGCCTGTGCTCCGCAACGGGAGAGGCCACAGCAGTGAGAGGCCTGCGTACACACACACACACACACACACACACACACACACACACACACACACAAAAGAAATACCCTTATTTACAAATCAGCATGACAAAAAAATTGAAAGTTCAAGTATATCCAATGTCGGTAGCATTTGATATAAATGTTGGAGTATAAATAGTTGTAGGCATGTTGGAGGGCTATTTAACAATACCTATTAAAATACCACATACTTGTATTTCTACACTTACATATACATTCAAGGCAACTTTCACAAGAATGATGGTGACAGAGTGACTTGAAATAGTAAAAAAAAATTGAAACAAATATAAAAATTCATCCATAAGTTATTATTTGAATAAAATATACAGACACATATTCTATGTAATCCAATGCAATGGTTGAAAAATATTAAAAGATGTTTTATGTGTATTTATAAAAATATTATCAGTATATTTCAAAAACTTCTATATGCTTCTGTATGCCAGATGTTGACCTAAGAGTGAATCATTTTAACAGGAAAAGTCCTCCCAAAATCCTGTAAGGCATAAATACTGTTAGGCCCAATTCACAGGTGGAATAATGAGTTACAGAGAAGGTATTTAAAATGAAAATAGAAACGATCTATGTTTTTCCTTAGATTCTTAAATAAGTTTGTAACTATATTGAACAATTGAGAAAGAGGATAGTAAACTGGTAATGGTGGAGTAGGGTGGATTATGAGCATAATATTCATGGGAAATCAGCTTAAGCTGTCCAGTTTGACCATTTTTTTAACAAAATTATTTGCTTTATCAATCATTAAAAAATATATTCAATGTATGATTTGTAGATCCAGTAAAGGTAGTTTATTAAATTGTATCTTGAAAACAAAAATCTTTATTTATCGGGGAAATGCTCTTTTTAAATATCTCATATATCTTGTTGGACCAATGATTTTTAAAATAAGCCATAGTTAATAAGCATTGAAAAATATAGTAAATATCATAAATGTACATGGTTATATTCAAAGATCAATTAAAATTCATGTTCAGTGTAAATAAAATCTAAATTATTTCTGACATACATAACGTCAAAAGACAGTAAAACATATCTCAGTACAACAGGTCTCAGTACTTTCAGATATCAAGATCTGCATGTACTATTCACCAGCAGAAATGAAGCAAAAATTTAACTGTAATGTTTAGGGAATAGGAGCTTCTGCTTTGTTAAACCTGTCTGGTGTCAAGACTTGTTTGGTTAGTTGCTTTTCTCCCTACATATTGATCATAATTTAATATTTAAGATATGATTGAAGAAGTGCTCAAAAAAACCAAAATGATGGAGGTATGTTAAAAGGACTAACCTGGAGGAGCTCCCAAAATACATAACATATTGCCAAAGCTGCAACAAAGTACATAACATACTATTGGATTATAAACCCAAAGTAGAAAATAAATATTCATGAGTTTCTGTTGATATAAATCAAGCGCAGAATAATTCCAAATGAATTATATATGTACCCCTCCCTCAAGGAGATGGAATATAATACTCCATCCCTTACGTGTCAATGGAGCTTAGTGATTTGCTTCCAAAGAGCAGCATATGGAAAGGAGAAAACAAAACCAAAATCTTTAGAGTGGAGAAACCTGACAAACACTGTCTCAGTTAAGTGATCAGGTTAACATCATCAGTGTTAAATCATGTTGAAATATGTACCCTTCATCTGAGAGGATGACAATGGTACTTTACCTCTGTCGTCTTCCTCCCCAAAACCTAAAAATTTACTTTTTTCTAACCATCAGACAAACCCAACTGAGAACATTCTACAAAATATCTGACCAGTCTTAGTCTTAGACTAAGACTAAATATCTTAGCAATCTTATCAAAAGTCTTAGTCACCAAATGCAAGGAAATTTGAGAAACTCCCTCAGTAAAGAGGAGACCAAGGACATATGACATCTAAATGTTATAGAGTAACATGGATTGGGTCCTGGGGCAGAAAAAGGACATTAAGGAAAAACTAATGGAATCCAGATGAAGTATGGTGTTTAGTTAATAAGAATATATCAACGTTGGTTCATTACTTGTGATAAATATCCCATAATAATGTAGGATGTTAATGATAGGGCAAGCTGGCTGTGGGGTAAACTGGAACCCTCTGTCAATCTTTACATATTTTCTGTAAATCCAAAACCACTCTAAAATGAAAAAAAGTTTATTTATAAAATGATGTGTATATTGTAATATTTTGGGGTCGTCACTATTTGAACATGAGTAAAGAGGGCAATATACATCATGGTAGACACAAGTGTATGAATATAAATGACTAGAAATAAGAATGCTTATGAACAACAGAAAATAGTATGGTCTTTTAAAAAAATTATATCATTTGGTTTTGTTTTTAGGCTTGCTTATATATTTATGATAAAATATAAGTGAAGTAAAAGAGTTGTTTGTGGATTTGATCATTTGTGATCTGTTATTATTAATATCGTGATAAATTTTAGAGTCTACGAGCATTTACTCCTACTTTAGCCATAGTTTAATCTCCCACTAAAAGCTGATGAGTCTAGGAATTGAATTGATGGGTGTCAAATGCCACGCAGCAGACACTCATGAGCTTGGATACCTCATTAACCCGAGTAATTGTTCTGGCTGCGAAGACTGTTGGAGACTATAGACATATCTGTCCGTGCACTTGCTCTCCACTTCTGTGGGTCAAAACTTAGATCTACTTATTCGTATTAAAAATTCCACAAAGATAAAGAAGAGAAAGAGATTAGGAAATAATCTGTTATTATTATCTGAATATATAAACAGAAAACACAAATCCTTCCACTGGAGTGTATAATGGATGTTGTCACTGAAAGGAATGTGAGCCTTTTCTGTATAACTCTGAAGTCTGTCTGTATAAACTGCTTGTATATGAAAATAGCTTGTATGTGAAAAATTTTTTCATTCACTTGCATACAATTTAAAAAAGCATGAAAATAAAACTGAGTTTATATAATTCTGAAATTAATAAGAATCCCACCATTTTCTCTCAAAACCAACCCTCTTCTTTTTTTACAATTCTTGAGCTCTGCAATATTTAGGTGGGTATCTACTTGTATACCTACTTATAACAAATATAAGTATATGAAAAGATACTGATATTTTATAATTTTATTTATGTCATCCTTATAAAATAGGAAAATGACAGTCATAGGAGAGGAAAAAAACCTCACTTGAATTCTCTCTCCTCTTTCTCTGTCTCTCTTAGCTAATTTTGTGATAGTTGCAGAGTAATATATCTTTTGCACCTGTTATGAAGTTGGTGTACAGATGCTGTAAATTCCCTGCCCAAAATATTTATACCTAATCGTAACAGCCTACGCCAGTAGGCTCCATACTCTGATCGCAAGATATGCATCTTGGTGTTTGAGGGCTTTATTAGAAACACTCTCCTTCTGGGGTCACACTGACATGCCAGGGAATTACACTCCCCAGGTGTAGCATAATCTCCAAGAGGATCAGGAGTCAGTATATATACACCCCACTTCCCTCTCCCTTGACTCCTAGGGTACAGAAAACCTAAGACTTGTGTTTACATCCTTTCTCATAATCTCTCCATGTGGTTAAACTCTAGTTGATCTCTGTGGGTGCTGGCTTCCTACCCTTTCACATCTCGCCTCTCTACTGCTCTGAGATTGTTTCTGCATCTCTCAGAAAAACTGCTTGCACTTTGATCCTTACCTTGGCTTCTGCTTTTGAAGGAGCATAGATTAAGGAAGGTGATCTGAGTGATAGTGGAAGAGAGAATAGAAGAGAATGAGAAAATGGTTTGTTGTATGTATGGCAATTGTTTGTATGCAACCAATGGCAAAAATAAACATTCACATAACACTTATTTTCATTTCATTATGTCATTTGCTATACTGCCATATCTAGATAATTTTCTTAAACTTCTCTAATACTTGAATATTTCATTATCGATCTCTAGTAACATCTTGTCAGTTTAAACATAAATATCCTATACAGGAACAATTAAGTGATTTATATAAGGTTGTAGCACTAATTGAGCAAATTTTCATATGTCACAATTTAATGTTTTTAATACTTTTCTGACAGCAAGATTTTTGCTTTTATGATAAAAGCATGCATGCTTTGATGAATAAACAATAGACCATAATAATCTCATTAACTGTTTATGTCCCCAAAGGGGCAGAATTTCTTTAAGGAGAAAGTAAAACAGGAAATACCAAGTAGGCATGAAGACCTGTCTCTTAGAGCTTCCAAGGGAAGAAATCTCTATGAGCAATTAGTAAATTAATTATATTAGTCACTAGAAAGTGGAGGACGTTATGGTCCAGTGCAGCATGAAGGAAGAGGTATTAAAGTAACAAATTTCAGGCCACTCACTCCATTTATTCTTTGTTTCTTAAATATTTGCTAAACATACCTTTTGTTCTTTGCTGTTTTATGTCACTGTACTCTAATCTATAATTTGAAGTTTTTTTAACTGAGGGATATTGCTTTCTACTAAGTAAACTTTGAAATAACTACTAATTTCACAAACTTCAAAGACCACTTATTTTACCATTTGTAAAGAAGAGAGCAAGTTTATCCCTCATGTGTTGGGTGAAGGCTGTATCTTTCTAGATTCTTGTTGTTGCAGGTTATAACCCCAGCACCCTGGTGTTCATAGAAGTTTAGAAAATAACCATAGGGTTTGCTTAAGGAAAATTTCAGAAAAATCCAAAGGAGATAGTGTGACAGATGCAATATTTTATAATAACACTAGAGTTAATGATATTATGCTATATAGTAGTGGTGTCTGTTTATTGTGCAGTTATATTAGCCAGACTTCTGCAAGACCCTTTTTATTTATTATCTTAATTCTTAGACTAAGACTATAAAGTAGCTGTTTTTGACCATTTTATATATGAGAAAACTGAAGCTCAAAGCAGTAAACTAAATTTTCCAAGACAAAACAGCAGGTCAAGGAAGTAACTAAAACACAGAAGCATGGAACAATAAAGCCCATACTTCTTAATAGTAAGTGATACCTAAGTAATCATTTTGAGGCTAAAGATGATTTTTAAATACATATAGCACATTGGTATATTTCTGAGTAAATGATTAAAAAAATTAATAGCCGATACTTGAAAAATTCAGGATTTTATGAAGGAGACAATTTGTATCCATATTGATGATAAAAAAGACAAAGAAGTATCTAAAATCATTTATTTAATTTAATGACCTTAACATCTTTATTTTTCTCTCAGTGACATTTTATTACCTGAAAATTTAGCATTTTTTGTCTCTAGTATATATTTGTCATGGAAAACAAAGAGGGGATGCAGGAATTTTTAAAGAAGAAAGCACATTAATGTAATTTTCCCACTTGGTTGCAGGAAGCATCTATCAAAACTAGTATCACAGTACAATTTTTTCCTTATAAATGTCTAAGTTGTGAATCAAGTGACTAATTTTTGTGAAATAAGAACATCACCTCCCTTCATTGTGAAAATGACTTTATATTTGGTGACATGAAATAGCTACTTTTTTTTTTGCTTCCTCTACATTCACAGTATAAACCAGATAGTTAAACTGTACTTTTACTAAGACCATGTTTATATATAACTAATATTTTTATAATTCTTGTGTCACAGGATGGTAGTTATTCATCTTATTGTTTCTGTGTTCTTTGGCTATCAAATTATTTTACATAATAAGTGAGTCTGTAAAAGTCTTTAGGATTGTATCACTTAATAGACATTTTTGTATGTTCATTTATATTATTTTATCTTGGCTGGTTCAATAATTCATTAGAGAAACTGTTTTTGGAGTTGCTAGCACAGAGAAGGAAAATGACAGAGAATAATCACCCCTGAGTAACAACCTTATTAACAATTATTCAATGTATTCAGTCCTTTCTGGAATGCTGCCACCATTTATTCTTTGGCATAGTGACATATTAGATTCTATACTAGTAGTTTCCACGTACACACCAGAAACGGTCTTATAATTATAAAAGCACTTGGGAAAATTAAACCTGAACTGACCTGAGCTTCTACTATAAAAAGGAATGGGGTATAACATTAAAAGTTATCAGTCTATTATTAAGAGAGAAAAGAAACAAGAGAGAAAGTCATGAGTGAACTAAAATATGCTCATCACACATTAGGCACCCTTAATTGCTACCAATGACTTGTTCATATAGAGATACTGGGAAAAAATGTCAGTTTCTTCCATCTCTTCAAAAATGATTAAGAAATACTGATTCAAATTTGAAAAATTTCACTTGAATGAGAATGTGTGTAGTAGTATGCCACTGCATTTGAGTCTATAGAAGTTTGTATCATATACAAATGCTGAAACCATACTTGCAGTTGTATATTGTATATTAAAACTTAAGAAATATACTTCATGAAGAAAATAAAGACTGGATAAATAAAATGGACTAGTAACTTTTCAACAATTTTGATTTCATTTAGAATATTTATCAAATACTATCTATTAACAAAGCCAAAGCAAAGTTGTCAATATATTTATAGATGTACAAAATTTGGCCTACCTCCTGTGTTAAATTGGGGATTTATAAAAATTGGCAAATAAACAAAATGCAAGAAACAATAGAAAATAAACATCCATAAAGATGTACAAATACATTCTTGTGCCTACTTAAACCTTTGAAATCAAACAGGATGTAAATTAATTCATTTATATCTTTATTAAACAAGGCAAGCTTATATTTGGTTTTGGAGCACAGAGACGTGTTCAACGAAAGTGTTAATTTGAGATGGATCTGAAATGCAGGATAAGATTCTAATAGGGAGAAATTGAAGAAAGAATATTCTAAGAAGAAAAAATATTAGTATGACTCAATTCACCAAGTTTTTTTTTTTAATTGGGATATAGTTTTTTTACAATGTTGTGTTAGTTTCTGCTGTACAGTGAAGTGAATCAGCTATATGTTTATATATATATCCCTCTTTTTTGGATTTCCTTCCCATTTAGGTCACCACGGAGCATTGAGTAGAGTTTCCCATGCTATATGTCAGGTTCTCGTTAGTTATCTGTTTTATACATATTAATGTATATGTGTCAATTCCAATCTCCCAATTCATCCCACACCCCTTTCTACCCCCTTGGTGTCCAGACATTTGTTCTCTATGTCTGTGTCTCTATTTTTGCCTGGCAGACAAGTTCATCGGTACCATTTTTCTAGATTCCACATACATGAGTTCATATATGATATTTGTTTTGCTCTTTCTGACTTGCTTCATTCTGTATGACAGTCTCTAGGTCCATCCACTCTATTTGTAGTTTTTTAAGGAACTGCCATACTGTTCTCCATAGTGGCTGTATCAATTTACATTCCCAACAACAGTGCAAGAGTGTTCCCTTTTTTCCACACCCTCTCCAGCATTTATTCTTTCTAGATTTTTTGATGATGGACATTCTGACTGGTGTGAGATGATATCTCATTGTAGTTTTGATTTGTATTTCTCTAATGATTAATAATGTTGAGCATATTTTCATGTGTTTGTTGGCAATCTGTATATCTTCTTCGGAGAAATGTCTATTTAGATGTTCTGTCCATTTTTGGATTGGATTGTTTGTTTTTTTGTTATTGAGTTCAATGAGATGCTTGTAAATTTTGGAGATTAATCCTTTGTCAGTTGCTTCATATGCAAATATTTTCTCCCATTCTGAGGGGTGTCTTTTGGTCTGTTTATGGTATCCTTTGCTGTGCAAAAGTTTTTAAGTTTCATTAGGTCCCATTTGTTTATTTTTGTTTTTATTTCCATTTCTCTAGGAGGTGGGTCAAAAAGGATCTTGCTGTGATTGATGTCATAGAGTGTTCTGCCTATGTTTTCCTCTAAGTGTTTGATAGTGTCTGGCCTTACATTTAGGTCTTTAATTCGTTTGGAGTTTATTTTTGTGTATGGTGTTAGGGAGTGTTCTAATTTCATACTTCTACAGGTAGCTGTCCAGTTTTCCCAGCACCACTTATTGAAGAGGCTGTCTTTTCTCCACTGTATATTCTTGCCTCCTTTATCAAAGATAAGGTGACCATATGTGTGTGGATTTATCTCTGGGCTTTCTATCATGTTCCATTGATCTATATTTATGTTTTTGTGCCAGTACCGTACCATCTTGATTACTGTAGCTTTATGGTATAGTCTGAAGTCAGGGAACCTGATTCCTCCAGCTGCATTTTTTGTTCTCAAGATTGCTTTGGCTATTCAGGGTCTTTTGTGTTTCCATACAAACTGTGAATTTTTTTGTTCTAGTTCTGTAAAAAATGCCAGTGGTAGTTTGATAGGGATTGCATTGAAACTGTAGATTGCTTTGGGTTGTAGAGTCATTTTCACAATGTTGATTCTTCCAATCCAAGAACATGGTATACCTCTCCATCTATTTGTATCCACTTTAATTTCTTTCATCAATGTCTTATAATTTTCTGCATACAGGTCTTTTGTTTCCTTAGATAGGTTTATTCCTAGATATTTTATTCATTTTGTTGCAGTGGTAAATGGGATTGTTTCCTTAATTTGTCTTTCTGATTTTTCATTGTTAGTGTATAGGAATGCAAGAGATTTCTGTGCATTAATTTTGTATCCTGCTACTTTACCAAATTCATTGATTAGCTCTCATAGTTTTCTGGTAGCATCTTTAGGATTCTCTATGTATAGTATCATGTCATCTGCAAACAGTGACAGCTTTACTTCTTCTTTTCCTATTTGGATTCCTTTTATTTCTTTTTTGTCTCTGATTGCTGTGGCTAGAACTTCCAAAACTATGTTGAATAAGAGTGGTGAGAGTGGGCAACCTTGTCTTGTTCCTGATCTTAGTGGAAATGGTTTCAGTCTTTCACCATTGAGAACAATGCTAGCTGTGGGTTTGTCATATATGGCCTTTATTATGTTGAGGAAAGTTCCCTCTAAGCCTACTTTCTGCAGGGTTTTTATCATAAATGGGTGTTGAATTTTGTCAAAAGCTTTCTCTGCATCTATTGAGATAATCAGATGGTTTTTCTCCTTCAGTTTGTTGATATGGTGTATCACGTTGATTGATTTGCATATACTGAAGAATCCTTGCATTCCTGAAATAAACCCCACTTGATCCTGGTGTATGATCCTTTTAATGTGCTGCTGGATTCTGTTTGCTAGTATTTTGTTGAGGATTTTTGCATCTGTGTTCATCAGTGAAATTGGCCTGTAGTTTTCTTGCTTTGTGAGTTTTTTGTCTGGTTTTGGTATCAGGTTGATGATGGCCTCATAGAATGAGTTTGGGAGTGTTCCTTCAACTGCTATCTTTTGGAAGAGTTTGAGAAGGATAGGTGTTAGCTCTTCTCTAAATGTTTGATAGAATTTGCCTGTGAAGCCATCTGTTCCTGTGCTTTTGCTTGTTGGAGGGTTTTTAATCACAGTTTCAATTTCAGTGCTTGTCATTGGTCTGTTCATATTTTCTATTTCTTCCTGATTCAGTTTTGGCAGGTTGTGCATTTCTAAGAATTTCTCCATTTCTTCCAGGTTGTCCATTTTATTGGCATAGAATTGCTTGTAGTAATCCCTAATGATCTTTTGTATTTCTGCAGTGTCAGTTGTTACTTCTCCTTTTTCATTTCTAATTCTATTGATTTGAGTCTCTTCCTGTTTTTCTTGATGAGTTTGGCTAATGGTTTATCAATTTTCTGTGTCTTCTCAAAGAACCAGCTTTTAGTTTTATTGATCATTGCTATCATTTCCTTCATTTCTTTTTTCATTTATTTCTGATCTGATCTTTGTGATTTCTTTCCTTCTGCTAAATTTGGGGTTTTTTTGTTCTTGTTTCTCTAATTGCTTTAGGTGCAAGGTTAGGTTGTTTTTTCGAGCTGTTTCCTGTTTCTTAAGGTAGGATTGTATTGCTATAAACTTCCCTCTTAGAACTGCTTTTGCTGTATCCCATAGGTTTTGGGTCATCATGTATCCATTGTCATTTGTTTCTAGGTATTTTTAAATTTCCTCTTTGATTTCTTCAGTGATCACTTCGTTATTAAGTAGTGTATTGTTTACCCTCCATGTGTTTGTATTTTTTACAGATCTTTTCCTGTAATTGATATCTAGTTTCATAGCGTTGTGGTCAGAAAAGATACTTGATAGGATTTCAATTTTCTTAAATTTACCAAGACTAGATTTGTGACCCAAGATATGATCTATCCTGGAGAATGTTCCATGAGCACTTGAGAAAAATGTGTATTCTGCTGTTTTGGGATGGAATGTCCTATAAATTTCAATTAAGTCCATCTTGTTTAATGTATCATTTAAAACTTGTGTTTCCTTATTTATTTTCCTTTTGGATGATCTGTCCATTGGTGAAAATGTGGTGTTACATTCCCCTACTATGGTTGTGTTACTGTCGATTTCTCCTTTTATGGCTGTTAGTATTTGCCATATGTATTGAGGTGCTCCTACGTTGGGTGCGTAGATATTTACAATTGTTATATACTCTTCATGGATCGATCCCTTCATCATTATGTAGTGTCCTTCTTTATCTCTTGTAATAGTCTTTATTTTAAAGTCTATTTTTCTGATATGAGAATTGCTACTTCAGCTTTCTTCTGATTTCCATTTGCATGGAATATCTTTTTTCCATCCCCTCACTTTCAGACTGTATGTGTCCCTAGGTCTGAAGTGGGTCTCTTGTAGACTGCATATATATGGGTCTTGTTTTTGTTTCCATTCAACCAGTCTGTGTCTTTCCGTGGGAGCATTTAATCCATTTACATTTAAGGTAATTATCAATATGTATGTTCCTATTACCTTTTACTTAATTGTTTTGGGTTTGTTCTTATAGGTCTTTCCCTTCTCTTGTGTTGCTTGCCTAGAGAGGTTCCTTTAGCATTTGTTGTAAAGCTGGTTTGGTGGTGCTGAACTCTCTCAGCTTTTGCTTGTCTGTAAAGGTTTTAATTTCTCCATCAAATCTGAATGAGATTCTTGCTGGGTAGAGTAATCTTGGTTGTAGGTTTTTCTCCTTCATCACTTTAAATATGTCCTGCCACTCCCTTGTGGCTTGCAGAGTTTCTGCTGAAAGATCAGATGTTAACCTTATGGGGATTCCCTTGTGTGTTATTTGTTGTTTTTCCATGCTGCTTTTAATATGTTTTCTTTGTATTTAATTTTTGATAGTTTGATTAATATGTGTCTTGGCATGTTTCTCCTTGGATTTATCCTGTATGGGACTCTCTGTTTTTCCTGGAAGTGATTAACTATTTACTTTCCCATATTAGGGAATTTTTCAACTATAATCTCTTCAAATATTTTCTCAGTCCTTTTCTTTTTCTCTTCTTCTTCTGGGACCCCTATAATTTGAATGTTGGTGCATTTAATGTTGTCCCAGAGGTCTCTGAGACTGTCCTCCATTGTTTTCATTGTTTTTTCTTTATTCTGGTCTGCAGTAGTTATTTCCACTATTTTATCTTCCAGGTCACTTATCTGTTCTTCTGCCTCAGTTATTCTGCTATTGATCCCCTCTAGAGTATTTTAAATTTCATTTATTGTGTTATTCATCACTGCTTGCTTCCTCTTTATTTCTTCTAGGTCCTTGTTGAATGTTTCTTGCATTTTGTCTATTCTATTTTCAAGATTTTTGGATCATGTTTACTATCATTATTCTGAATTCTTTTTCGGGTACACTGCCTATTTCCTTTTCATTTGTTAGATCTGGTGGGTTTTTACCTTACTCCTTCATCTGCTGTATGTTTTTCTTTCTTTTTTTTTTTTTTTTGGTGGTATGTGAGCCTCTCAATGTTGTGGCCTCTCCCGTTGCGGAGCACAGGCTCCAGACGCGCAGGCTCAGCGGTCATGACTCACGGGCCCAGCTGCTCCATGGCATGTGGGATCTTCCTGGACCGGGGCACGAACCCGTGTCCCCTGCATAGGCAGGCTGACTCTCAACCACTGTGCCACCAGGGAAGCCTGTTTTTCTATCTTTTATTTTGCTTATCTTACTGTTTTTGGGGTCTCCTGTTTGCATGCTGCAGGTTTGTAGTTCCCATTGTTTTGGTGTCTGTCCCCAGTGGCTAACATTGGTTCAGTGGGTTGAGTAGGTTTCCTGGTTGAGGGGACTAGTGCCTGTGTTCTGGTGGATGAAGCTGGATCTTATCTTTCTGGTGGGCAGGTCCATGTCTTGTGGTGTGTTTTGGTGTGTCTGTGACCTTATTATGATTTTAGGTATACTCTCTGCTAATGGTTGGGGTGGTGTTCCTGTCTTGCTAGTTGTTTGGCATAGGTTGTCCGGCACTGTAGCTTGCTGGTAGTTGAGTGGAGCTGGATCTTGGTGTTGAGATGGAGGTCACTGGGAGATTTTTGCTCTTTGATATTACGTGGAGCTGGGTTGTCTGTGGTTGACCAATGTCCTGAACTTGGTTCTCCCACCTTAGCGGCACAGCACTGACCCCTAGCTAGAGCACCAAGAGCTGGTCATCCACATGACTCAGAGTAAAAAGGAGAAGAAAAGAAAGAAAGACAGAAAAAGATAAAATAAAATAAAATTAATGTTATTAAAATAAAAAATAATTATTAAAAAAACATTTTTAAAGTATTTAAAATAAAGAAAGAACGAAGAGAAGAACCAAACTTAAAAATAAATCCACCAATGATAACAAGTACTGAAAACTGTACTAAAAGAAAAAAAGGAAAAAAAAAACAACGGACAGACAGAACCCTATGACAAATGGTATAAGCAATGCTATAGAGACAAAATCACACATAGAAGCATAAACATACACACTCAGAAAAAGAGAAAAAGGGAAAAAATATATATATATATCGTTGCTCTCAAAGTCCACCTCCTCAATTTGGGATGATTCGTTGTGTATTCAGGTAATGCACAGATGCAGGGTACATCAAGTTGATTGTGGAGATTTAATCCACTGCTTCTGAGGCTGCTGGGAGATATTTCCATTTCTCTTCTTTGTTCGCACAGTTCCTGGGGCTCAGCTTTGGATTTGGCCCCGCTTCTGTGTATAGGTCACTGGAGGGTGTCTCTTCTTCTCTCAGGCAGGACGGGGTTAAAGGAGCAGCTGATTCAGGGTCTCTGACTCACTCAGGCAGGGGGGAGGGAGGGGTACGGAGTGCAGGGCGAGCCTGCAGCGACAGAGGCCAGTGTGACTTGCCCCAGCCTGAGGCATGCCTTGCGTTCCACAGGGGAAGTTGTTCCTGGATCACGGGACCCTGGCAGTGGTGGGCTGCACAGGCTCCCAGGAGGGGAGGTGTGGATAGTGTCTTGCGCTTGCACACAGGCTTCTTGGTGGCTGCAGCAACAGCCTTGGCATCTCCTGCCCGTCTCTGGGGTCCGCGCTGATAGCCACAGCTTGTGCCTGTCTCTGGAGCTCCTTTAAGCGGTGCTCATAATCCCCTCTCCTCGTGCACCAGGAAACAAAGAGGGAAGAAAACGTCTCTTGCCTCTTCAGCAGCTTCAGGCTTTTTCCTGGATTCCCACCCAGCTACCTGTGGCGCAGTAGCCCCCTTCAGGCTGTGTTCCCGCCACCAACCCCAGTCCTCTCCCTGGGATCTGACCTATGACGCCCAAGCCTCAGCTCCCAGCCCGCCCCAGTGGGTGAGCAGACAAGCCTCTCGGGCTGGTGAGTGCTGGTTGGCACTGATCCTCTTTGCGGGTATCCCTCCGCTTTGCCCTCCACACCCCTGTTGCTGCACTCTCCTCCGTGGCTCCAGAGCTTCCCCCCTCCACCACCCACAGTCTCCGCCCATGAAGGGGCTTCCTAGTGTGTGGAAACTTTCCTCTTTCACAGCTCCCTCTCACTGGTGCAAGTCCAGCCCGATTATTTTGTCTCTATTTTTTCTTTTTTCTTTTGCCCTACCCACGTACTTGGGTAGTGTCTTGTCTTTTGGCAGGTCTGAGGTCTTCTGCCAGCGTTCAGTAGGTGTTCTGTAGGAGTTGTTCCACATGTAGATGTATTTTTGGTGTATTTGTGGGAAGGAAGGTGATCTCCATGCCTTACTCTTCTGCCATCTTGAAGCTCCTCTGGTCTTTTATTTTTGTCTCCAATTTCAATGAAATGAAAAATGTTCTATGCACACAAAGAAAATAGTTTAAATAAAGGTGATTTTATTTAACCTAACAATTACTTGTTGACAAGAGAATGTTCCATTGTTTAGAATATTGTGTCATGTAAAAGTGGTTGATTTGCACTTCTAGTGATTTTAAGATCACTGGATGATCTGAAAATATGTTGTGGCAACATAAAATATTTCATCATTGTCCAATTTCTAATGTGATAAAAACTGTAACTGAAAAGATAGATATTACTTCAACAACACAGGGCTTTTCAGAGTAGATATTAAACTTGTGAAAGGAAAGTGAAGAATTAGGTAATACCTTAGGCCTCTTGTCTGCAAACTTTTTTTGTATGAAGTGTACACATTTGGTTAGCATAATTTTCATCCTTAGTTAGAAAACCTTGATTTTATAGCAGTGATTTTTAATTAAAAAAAAATAACTTTTAACTCCATTTGAGGAGGGATAGGATATTTATGGGGAAAGAGCTTTAGGAAGGCTCAAGGGGAAATGTCAGTAACTGCTCAAGAAGAATGGAAATGTCATTTTGCATTAAAAAAATACATGATCACGACTTCGCTGTGAAATTCATAAAACCTTTTGTGGCAAGAGAAAACTTAACTTGATTAAGTGGCACCATACACAAATGTATATCAGATCATAACTACAGTGCCTACCTGAGAAATGTTCATTGACATCCAGGGAAGACAAGCCTTTTAATATTGCAGTGATGTATGCACTTGTATTTGAGTAGAAATGTACCACAAGGGCTACAACATTAAACACTGTCAATTCTTAAATTTCAATTGTCTGCATGAGTAAGCTTCATTTCCTAATAATAGCCAGAAATACTGTTTTCAATTGTAAACATTTTTCCTGTAAATTAAAAAAAAATACTATTGATGTCCTTAAGAAATATGGATATTCTTGTAAATGCCACTTCTCCCAGTGGTTACTTATATGAAGACTCTAGATTTATGAGCAGTTTGATGTAACTACTGTTACATCAGTGTGCCTTTCTAGTCATATGCACTGAATACCTATCTGTTGAGTGAATTAATAAATATGTGGGAAAATGTTTTTAAATAAAGTTTTAAACTTTTATTCATTTGTGTATCAGATATTTTTTGCACTATTTCGTTGTCAGCATACAATTGAATGCAAAATACATCTCTGATTGCTATGTTCAGGAGGACCCCACTTAAGTTTTTCTTTAGGGAATACTGTTGCAGGCTGTCCTATGGCAAATTGTACTTACTGTAGCATTTATTTTAAGAATATTACTTTTTAAAAAAAATTTATTAGAGTATAGTTGATTTACAATGTTGTGTTAGTTTCAGGTGTACAGCAAAGTGAATCTGTTCTACACATACATATGCCCACTCTTTTAGATTCTTTTCCCAGATAGGCCATTACAGAGCACTGAGTAGAGTTCCCTGGGCTATACAGTATGCCCTTATTAGTTAACTATTTTATTCATAGTAGTGTGTATGTGTCAGTCCCAGTCTCCCAGTTTATCCCTTACCCCTTTTCCCCACTGGTAACCATAAGATTGTTTTCTACATCCATAACTCTAATTCTGTTTTGTAGATAAGTTCATTTGTACCAATTTTTTAGATTCCACATATAAAGCAATATCATATAATATTTGTCTTTGTCTGACTTACTGCACCCAGTATGACAATCTCTAGGTCCATCCATGTTGCTGCAAATGGCATTATTTTGTTCTTTTTTTATGGCTGAGTTATATTCCATTGTATATATGTACCACATCTTCTTTATCCACAGAATATTACTTTAAAAAAGTAGTAATTTGAGGCAAGAATAGTAGTAGTAAGGGTTACCATTCCAGTTGACTTGAAGAGCAAACTTCACCCTTGGGCATGCCTGGCTCAGTATAGAGAGATCCAGTAATGTATATGTGTGCTTTGTACATTAATATAACACTAAAATAAAGAGAAACGAGCCTTTGGTACTAACTAAATGAATTGAATATACCCTCTCATATTTGAGAACATTTTTATATGCTTGTGGAGAAAATACTTTATAAATAAGATGTGTCGTGTTCTTTTCCTTTATAGCTGTTAGGATTCAGTTCCCAACATCAGGAACTGGAGTAGGAGTCCAGGGCTCGTTTGGTGCTTCACGGTGCCAGAGACGTCAGGTCCTTCTGTTTTTAGCACTGCTATGTGTGTCTTCCACTCCAAGGTCTCTCAATGGTCTAAAGATCCACTCCAGCTCTAACCATATGAGTCACATTCCAGCTAGCAAGAAGGGTAGCTACAAAAGAGACAATGGACATATGCCAGCCATCTCAATGAAGAAACTAGACAGTGCTACACTATACTTCTGTTCACACGTCATTGTGGAAAACATAGTCATGGAAACACATATACCTGCAAAGAAGGCTAGAAAACGCAATCTTTATTATGGCTGCTCAAATGCTCTGCTAACATGTATATAAGTTCAGAAGAAGAAAGGGAACGTGGATATCTTTGGAAGAACTAGTTTTTCTGTTGATGTTTTTTCTAGAGATACTGATAATAGGTTTGTCAATATCATTTTGAAGAGTATTTACATGCCAGCTCCACATATCCAATCATGAACTTCTCCATGGTTAAGACTTGTTTTAAACGTCATGTTTTTCCTCAGTGCATAGTGATGTGCATTAACTTTAACACAATGCTCAAAAATTCATTGAATTTCATTGACTTCTGTTGTTAATTTTTAAATAAAATTTTACATGTGCATGATAAATAATACTCAAAAAACTATTTGATAACAAATGGAAAATGAAACATTACTTTTATTTTATTATTTTTATATTTTATAATTGATGTATAGTTGATTTAAAATATTATATTAGTTTCGGGTGTACAGCATAGTGATTCAGTATTTTCAGAGTTTATACTCCATTTAAAGGTATTACCAAATAATAGGTATATTTCCCTGTGCTATACAATATATCCTTGTTGCTTATTAATTTTACATACTGGTTTGTGTCTCTTAATCCCATACCCTTATCTCACCTCTCCCCAGTGCTAACCACTAGTTTCTTCTCTACATCTGAAACATTGCTTTTAACTCTTCCTATTTTTATTTGCTTTGGTCTCTATATCAAACTCCAAATAATATGTACATTTATGAGAGATAAGAAATTTTTTCGGTTTACACTAATGCTCATCTCACCATTGCAACCAGGTTCTCTATATTACACTTTAATCTTTAACCCTTCTATTAATACTATTGAAGATTGGTTATTTTGGAAGCAGATTCTGAGGTGGAGATTCTTGTGCAGGAAGTTTATTAGGGGCTACTCTGACTATCACAGCCTGTGGTAGAAGGAGAGGAAGAAAGTATGAGCAGAGGAAAAAGCCAGGCTTCCATGAAAGCTTGATAGAAGCCCTGGCACCACTGAGAGCTCTGAGGTGGGAATGGTCTTGAGTTTCTCTAGTTGAGGCATTGAGGCATTGATTTACACCACAGGCATAGGGTAATTTTCTTTCCTGCAAAGGGCAATTCCTGGAGTTGGCAGCATCTGATGACTACCACCTGACTGCAGTCCCAGCAGTGAGGGGGAATACCCTTTTCAGTGCTGAGGCAGAATCTAAGCAAGGCTCCACAGGGTCCACTGTAGTTGATAATTTTACCTAAGGAATAAAGCCTTCATTTTTGTTCCCTGATCTTTTGATTGCATTTCCTGACTCTTAATAAATGTCTTAAACATAAGCTTGTATTTTCTCTCACATAAACAAAGACAGAAACAAGGAATGACTATGGCAATCGGAAACATAGGCACCTTCCATCCTTCAGTTCTTTCTTCCATAGCACTGGTTTCTGTGTTCCAGATTATTTTATGTCCAAAGTGGGTATTAGAACCCCATTCCCTTTCATTCCAGGCAGCAGGAAGAAAGGACCAAAAAGTATTTTCCAACTGGCTACTACTTACCTAACTAATTTTTCTAAATATTTTTGTGAATAGACACAGTCACATGGCATATTTAGCATCAAGGAAGACCAGAGAATGTCAGCTCTAAGCTGAGCATATTGCAACACTGAAATAACTTTGGGTCTGTTAACTGCAGAAGAAGGGGACATTGAATATGAGAAACTAATAGTCTCAATATATATATACATATATATGTGTTTGTGTGTATGTATATGTGCTTATATGTTTGTATATAATTTTATTTAGCTCTGGTGAGCAATAATCAACTATTTGTTCTGATTTTAAATGTTGCTCTTAATTATGTGTTAATTGAATAACTATTTTAGTTGTTATATCTAATATAATTTTATAACAATGATGAAAAATAGTTTAAAAGTATGGTAATCTATTTACCTCTATTTGAAGTCTCTATATTTAGAAAGAAAATTATTTTTCAAGCTCTACCAACCAGGTAACTCAAATTGCAGGAGAAATATCCAAAAACAAAAGGAATAACAATGCCCTCCTGTTGTAAATTTTCAAATCCAAATGTACAAAATGTTAGAGAGTATTAAAATACTCTATCTTGGTGAGCTAGGAGGAAATGGACAAAACATCCTTACTTGATAATAAAATATAGATTGTAAGATATAAAAGGGATATTATAAAAGAGGAAAAGTTATCAAAAATAGTTTTGAGAATATATATTCCTTTACTTAACAAAACTTTATTGCTCTTCAATAAGTGTAAGATTAGCCACTGTTTAGGAGTGTACTATAAGGAAAAGTTGAAAAGGTCAACTGTCTTTAGAAAACATGGCAAGGAGAAAAAGGAAAGGACATCAGCAATACCCTTATTAATTAAAATACAATGCAATAAAATATTGGGCACCTTTTGTTAATGATTATAGTATTTATTATTAGTCCAGAAATCTTCTCATTGTCATTGTATTATGAATTTTTATCAGCGAAAAAGTGAAATTCCAAAATAAGGAATGTAAAATAGAAAAGAGTTCCAAGGAAAGAGATGAGTTAAAGTATAGAACAATAAAAAACTATTGAAGAAGGAATGATTTAATGAATCTTCAAATATATGAAGAGCTTTGTGAAAGTATGGTAATCAATATTTTTCTTATATTGAAGACAGAACAAGAGAAGCTAGGCTTAATATTAAGCATGATGGACCTGAGTTAGCGAGTGGTAAAATATTTTCTGACAGTGAGAAAGTTGTAGTGAATCTCTTTCGAAAGTCTTTTAAACAAAAACAGTTTCTTACTTTTAAAAAATTCTTTATACATTGCCTGATGATTGAAAAACTAGGTGATATTATCCATTTTTACACTTATTATATCGTTATATAAAATATGGGGTTTCCCTGGTGATGCAGTGGTTGAGAGTCCGCCTGCCGATGCAGGGGACACGGGTTCGTGCCCCGGTCCGGGAGGATCCCACATGCCGCGGAGCGGCTGGGCCCGTGAGCCATGGCCGCTGAGCCTGCGCATCCGGAGCCTGTGCTCCGCAACGGGAGAGGCCACAACAGTGAGAGGCCCGCGTACCACTAAAATATATATATATGGATTGTGTTAAACTTCCTCATTAAAACCCCTCCCCAAAAGTTAAAATAATCTTTTCATAGAAGAAAGTTTATATTAAAATGACTTGAAATGATATGAGAATTCTATTTGGTATGATCCATCTTAAGTATATCATTTAAAAATTTGGACCATAAACAGAACTAGGAAGAGACAGAAGCTGACCATGAAAACTAAAAGACAACAGTCTTTAATATGTTTTGCAAAAGTTGTTGAATATTTTAAAGTTCATCCTCTTTAAAGATGAATGTCAATTAAAAAAACATTTACTTATGCTTAGATTACAACAGTAAAGCATTTGTGACATAAATTAACAACCTGTATCTTTTCAGGTGTGTTCAATATTCATAGTTTCTTCTAATTAACAGAGACACTCTCATGAGCTATTCTCACTTAGGAAGAAAACAAAACTTATTTTTCCAAAAATCTTCCGTGTGCAACCACCCATCAGGAAGGAGATTCTTTACAAGACTCTAGGATGTCTACTTCCACACAGGCTACCAACCTTGATTTAAATCAAAAAACAGAATATCCCTGAGCAGCCTTCTGTAGCCATAAGTTTCAATAGTAAAAAAGTGACAGGATAAAGTTTACTATAACTTAGATTTTAAAATGGTTCTATTTTTTTTTTTTTAACTTTCATTTAATGGAAAGAGTCTTTGGTCTGAGGTCAATGAGGGCAGCATAGGTAAGATGTGTATAAAGGACAAGAAAAGATTTCTTTTTAAGGCTAGTAGTTTAAATTAATTTAGCTTAAACTGATAATGAATTATGTAAATTTTCTAAAGTTAAGTTCGAAGACTATAAATTGGATCTGTGAAATATCTGTACATATCATAATTGCATGAAGCATATTTTTCAGACTGCCTGCAAAAAATAATTTTGTTTATCTTCCTCAGAAAAGGCTAAGACTTTTTTCTTTTGGTTAGGAAAATTCTCATAAGCTTCCAGGTGTGACTTAAAGAGCTTTCATGAGATTTAGGCTTTGGACATGATCGAAGATGCAGGAGACTGGATTTTAGCTGTCCTTGATAATTACTTCTGAAAAGCAGCTACTAATTCTATCAGCTTTCTGAAAAGGGTATAAATCTTGATGCTATCAGATATTCTGTGTGCTGAAACAAGTAGAGAAAGAAAAGCAAAGAATCTACTTTTCGTCTATTTAGATTGCTTAGCTGTAAGCAAAGAATCTACTTTTCGTCTGTTTAGATTGCTTAGCTGTACTCATGCATTTTCTCCAGTTTGTATCTGTAAACATAAGCATAAGGATCAAAGTTCATTTAATTTTAACCCTTACCACAATGTTGTAGTCTTCAGGATTCAATTAACTCTTGGATCTGAAAGGATTTATGAAAGAAGTCCTGTTAAAAACTACTAGAAAGGAAAGCAAGTGCAAAATAATGTCAATGTTGAAAGCAAGCATGAGAGAGAAAATAAGGAAATACAACACTAGTAAGTAAGGTTCATGGAAACCTGTCAAGGCTCACTTAGGTTTACTTAGGAATGAGAAAATGTCTTCATTTAACTAACAGAAATATTGAAATAGTACGCCTCATTCTCTATAGTTGACATGTAGGAAATGTCTAATTTTCATTTATTCTCTGAAATGTTTCTGAAACTAGTAGCTAGAGAAAACTGTAGTCAAATCAGACAAATCATTTTTACATTCATTAGACAATGTATTCAACCCAATTTATTTTTTAATCACTAGCTGTGTTATAGGAAATGGTGTAAAGTAGTGAATAAAACAAAAATCCTACTTTCCTAGATTTTTGAATAAAAATAATTTTGAGATGGAGAATTTAGGAAAATGATGGAGACAACGAAATGCAAAATGCTCTAGCAAGAAAAACTCATTCAAAATCTATCATGGGTTGGACCTGTTTACACCTATGTGGAGGGAATTATACCTAAACTCTCTATAGTACTGCTTTGTAAAACTTTCACATTCTGACATGCTTAAAAAATGATAATATTCATATGGTAAACTGGAAGAGATCTGCATAATTCTATATTGAACTTCATAAAAAAATACATTTGGCCCATGAACAACCCAGGTATTAGGGGCACTGACCCATGTGCAGTGGAAATCCACATATAACTTTACAGTTGATCTTTGAATCTGTGGTTCTGCAAGTGTGGATTCAGCCAACTGAAGATCATGTAGTACATATTTATTGAAAAAAATCCACGTATAAGTGGACCTGTGCAGTTCATACCAGTGTTGTTCAAGGGTCAACTGTACATATATACATACTTTCCTTATGTTACATAGTTATAAAAGAAATTATCAAATTCTGTAAAATATGTTAAAAATTGAAATATTGCATTTGCAAAAAAGTTCCAAATACTTTTTTTTCAGTAAGAATATTGAACTTCCACCTGTGAACATTACTTTTGTTATATCAGGTTATCAGGGTTTTTTGTTTGTTTGTTTTTGGGTTTTTTCCCCCTCAATATTAAAATACAATTCTATGAAATTTTGGATTGGTGAGCACATGGAAGTGCCTGGAGGGTGACACTTCCAAATAGGGCTAGGGAGTGCTGTGTCTTTCAACTCCCATGCCTCACCCCATGTATCTCGTCTATTTGGTGTTCCTGAGTTGTATCCTTTATAATAAACATGCAAACATGCTACTTAACCTTGATTAATAATGGTAGAATCCTTTGGCAAATCCTATTAATACAACCTCCATCTACTCGCGGGAGAAATATTTTGGAAGGGTTCTTCGAACTGCTTCTACCACTGGGTTATAGCCAAAATCCAAAGCAGTTTACTGGCTTTCTAATCTCTAAAACAATTATGGAATTTTAGCATACCTGCAGTGCTTTCGGTATAAACAAGTAAATACGATTTTTGGAATGATAAAAAATACTACTATTAATCACTTTTTTATGATTATCTTTCCTTTCTTATAGTCACCAACCATGACAAGATTTTTTTACATAAACAAGCAGTAACAAGAGACTGCAGACTTTTTCTCTGACAGGAACTCCTTTCTAAGCATTGACAAAAATTCAGATAGACTTATCTTTTTATATTCTATTTTAAGATTGTGACTATTATGTAAACAATAAATTCTGTTATTATTGGTTAATAAGTGTATTATTGAGCTTTCTTAGTTGAAATTTCCTGCTCATGTGAATGTTGAATACATTTGAGTTTTGGGTGCCAAATATTTTTAAATGTTGATAAAGATTTTCCTCGAGTATACACCAGTGTTGCTCTACTACTCATAACAATTCTTCACTAACATACAAATCATAATATTGTCTAAATATTATGCATGAATCAATGTTTAATAAGCTTTTTTATCAGAGTAGAAGGTACATATTGAAAATCATCTTATAAGCAAATCAAAAGTGTACACAGCTCGATGAATTATCACAAACTAAATCTGCCTGAGAAATCACAATCTAGCTCAAAAAAGAGAACATTTCCAACAACCCAGGTGTCCCCTCTTGCTCTTTTTAATTGCTCCGCCCCTCTTCAATACAATTGATCAACAACCCTAACTTATAACATCATGTTTTGTTTTGGCTCTTTTGGAATTTTATATTAATGGAATCATATGGTGCATATTCTTTGCATGTGTTTTTTTTCTTTTGCCCAACAAGGCATTTGAGAGATTGATCCATGTTGTTTTACGTGGTAATACTTTGACCATTTTCTATTGCAGAGTATTCCACTGTGTAAATACACTACAATTAATTTATCCATTTTGCTGTTAACAAATGTGTGGGTGTTTCTAGTTTTCGTCTCTTGTGAATGTTGCTATAAACATTGTGGTACATGTCTTTTGTTTCACATAGTATGAATTTCTGCATATCTATGTGAACTTTTTGGTCTTAGGGTATGTCAGTTTTCCAAAATCGTTATACAGATTTTCACTTCTACAAGCACTGTTTGTGAATTCCTTTTGCTCTACATCTTTGCTGACATTTGGTATTTTCAGAATTTAACCACTGTAGTATGTGCATGGTATTATCTATACACTGCTTAATAAGATTGTCTATTGTTTAGTTTTACATATAGATAGCTTCTCAGAGAATAAAACAACATATTACTTGAACATCACATTCTTGTTGCTGAAATAGTCTAAGGCAGTGTTTCTGTGA
Organism: Kogia breviceps; assembly: GCF_026419965.1. Classification (NCBI taxonomy): domain Eukaryota; kingdom Metazoa; phylum Chordata; class Mammalia; order Artiodactyla; family Physeteridae; genus Kogia; species Kogia breviceps. Next base: position 24,627,279 of record NC_081313.1, on the reverse strand, counting down.
TATCTTACATGCTTCAAAGTATTCACTTACCATGCTGAATATTTTAGGAGTTTGTTTTAAATTTGTTAATTTTGATAGGTCTTTGTAGGAAAATAATCTTTTTTGTATCATTTTTTCCAAGGATTTTAACTAGTGCTATTAAATACGTGCAGTTCCTAACATCAGTAGATTAATCCAGTATGATAGAAACATCCATGGCCAAATAAAGAATAATAATGAATACACTATTACTGAAGTATTAATCTCACAGACTGAAATGCTTCAATGGGAAGGTCAGAGAGAGACATCCTATACCTATATGGTATTGCTGCTACTGAGCTATTTTCTGCTTGTGGATATTATCCATAAAATCTTACAAGCATAATAAAAATGTGAAAAATAGGAGTACATGAAATCAAAAGCAAAGCTAAAGATTTTAAATTCACATAAAAATAACTTCACTGATAATTATGAGAGAAAATTAACTGAAGTAATAAAACTACCTGGATGATTAAATGTGTTATTTAGGGGAGATGTTCATTGTTATAAATGATACAGAGATTTCTTTGAGGGTGGATGCTAAAAATAAAGCTTTAAAGGCCAAAATAATTTTTAAATACAGGGATTTTCAATGTTCAACTACAATTATAGATGTAAATTTTTGATTGATTGTGAAAAATAATCTAAATTTCAACAAATTTGCAATGCACTGTGGGATGCACAGTGCTTGGGAAGCTATGCTTCTCTTATTCAATAAAGAATGTGTGAGACAGAGAGACAGATAGAGAGAGACAGAGACAGAGACAGAAAGAAAGAAAAAGAAAGAAAAGGAAGGAAGGAAGGAAAAGGAAGGAAGGAAAGGAGGAGGGAAGAAGGAAGGAAGGAAGGGAGGGAGAAGTGAGGAAAGGAAAAAGAAAAACAGATCAATTAATATGTTTTAATGTTGTAGAATCTTAACTATAAGTTAAGTAAAGGGAGATTAGGATATAAAACCACCACCAAAATTTAAAAATCAGAGAGCTTTAAAACTCCACTCTGATAAAGAACTTTTCTTTTTTTTTTTCTTTAGCATCTTTATTGTGGGATAATTGCTCTACAGTGCTGTGTTAGTTTCTGCTTTATAACAAAGTGAATCAGCCATACATCAGGATACATATATCCCCATATCTGGTCCCTCTTACATCTCCCTCCCACCCTCCCTATCCCATCCCTTTGGGTGGTCAAAAAGCACTGAGCTGATCTCCCTGTGCTATGAGGCTGCTTACCACTAGCTATAGATTTTACATTTAGTAGTGTATATATGTCCATTCAACTCTCTCACTTCATCCAAACTTCCCCATCCCCTTCCCCCTGTCCTCAAGTCCATTCTCTACATCTGCATCTTTATTCCTGTCCTGCCCCTAGGTACATTAGAACCATTTCTGTTTTTTTTTATAGATTCCATATATATGTGTTAACATACAGTATTTGTTTTTCTCTTTCTGACTTACTTCACTCTGTATGACAGACTCTAAGTCCATACACATCACTACAAAAAACTCAATTTCATTTTTATGACTGAATAATATTCCATTGTATATAGGTGCCACATCTTCTTTATCCATTCATCTGTCAATGGACACTTACGTTGCTTCAATGTCCTGGCTATTGTTACTAGAGCTGCAGTGAACATTGTGGTACATGACTCTTTTTGAATTATGGTTTTCTCAGGGTATATGCCCAGTAGTGGGATTGCTGTGTTGTATGGTAGTTCTATTTTTGGCTTTTTAAGGAACCTCCATACTGTTCTGCATAGTGGCTGTATTGATTTACATTCCCACCAACAGTACAAGACGGTTCCCTTTTCTCCATACCCTCTCCTGCATTTATTGTTTGTAGATTTTTTGATGATGGCCATTCTGACTAGTGTGAGATGATATCTCACTGTAGTTTTGATTTGCATTTCTCTAATGATTAATGATGTTGAGCATTCTTTCATGTGTTTGTTGGCAATCTGTATATCTTCTTTGGAGATATGTCTATTTAGGTCTTCTGCCCATTTTTGGATTGGGTTGTTTGTTTTTTTTTGATATTGAGCTCCATGAGCTGCTTGTAAATTTTGGAGATTAATCCTTTGTCCGTTGCTTCATTTGTAAATATTTTCTCCCATTCTGAGGGTTGTCTTTTTAGTCTTGTTTATGGTTTCCTTTGTTGTGCAAAAGCTTTGAAGTTTCATTAGGTCCCATTTGTTTATTAGGTCCCATTTGTTTACTTTTGTTTTTATTTCTATTTCTATAGGAAATGAGTCAGAAAGGATCTTGCTGTGATTTATGTCATAGAGTGTTCTGCCTATGTTTTCCTCTAAGAGTTTGATAGTGTCTGGCCTTACATTTTAGTCTTTAATCCATTTTGAGTTTATTTTTTGTGTGTGGTGTTAAGGAGTGTTGTAATTTCATTCTTTTACATGTAGCTGTCCAGTTTTCCCAGCACCACTTTTTGAAGAGGCTGTCTTTTCTCCGTTGTATATTCTTGCCTCCTTTATCAAAATTAGGTGACCATAGGTGTATGGGTTTATCTCTGGGCTTTCTATCCTGTTTCATTGATGTATATTTCTCTTTTTGTGCCAGTACCTTACTGTCTTGATTACCGTAGCTTTGTAATATAGTCTGTAGTCAGGGAGCCTGATTCCTCCAGGTCCGTTTTTCTTTTTCAAGATTGCTCTGGCTATTTGGGGTCTTTTGTGTTTCCATACAAATTGTGAATTTTTTTTGTTCTAGTTCTGTGAAAAATGCCATTGGTAGTTTGATAGGGATTGCATTGAATCTGTAGATTGCTTTGGGTAGTAGAGTCATTTTCACAGTGTTGTTTCTTCAAATCCAAGAACATGGTATATCTCTCCATCTGTTTGTATCATCTTTCATTTCTTTCATCAGTGTCTTATAGTTTTCTGCATACAGGTCTTTTGTCTTCTTATGTAGGTTTATTCCTAGGTATTTTATTCTTTTCATTGCAATGGTAAATGGGAGTGTTTTCTTAATTTCTCCTTTAGATTTTTCATCATTAATGTATAGGAATGCTGGAGATTTCTGTGCATTAATTTTGTATCCTGCTATTTTACCAAATTCATTGATTAGCTCTAGTCGTTTTCTGGTAGCATCTTTAGGATTCTCTATGTAAAGTATCATGTCATCTGCAAACAGTGACAGCTTTACTTCTTCTTTTCCAATTTGAATTTCCTTTATTTATTTTTCTTCTCTGATTGATGTGGCTAATACTTCCAAAACTATGTTGAATAATAGTGGTGAGAGTGGGCAACCTTGTCTTGTTCCTGATCTTAGAGGAAATGGTTTCAATTTTTCACCATTGAGAATGATGTTGGCTGTGGGTTTGTCATATATGGCCTTTATTATGTTGAAGTAAGTTCCCTCTCTGCCTACTTTCTGGAGGGTTTTATCATAAACGGGTGTTGAATTTTGTTTAAAGTTTTTCTGCATCTAATGAGATGATCATATGGTTTTTATTCTTCAGTTTGTTAATATGGTGTATCACATTGATTGATTTGCATATATTGAAAAATCCTTGCATTCCTGGGATGAACCCCACTTTATCATGGAGTACGATCCCTTTAATGTGCTGTTGGATTCTGTTTGCTAGTATTTTGTTGAGGATTTTTTTGCATATATGTTCGTCAGTTATATTGGCTTGTAGTTTTCTGTCTTTGTGACATCTATGTTGGGTTTTGGTATTAGGATGATAGTGGCCTTGTAGAGTGAGTTTGACAGTGTTCCTCTCTCTCCTGTATTTTGTAATAGTTTGAGAAGGATAGGTGTTAGCTCTTCTCTAAATGTTGATAGAATTCGCCTGTGAAGCCATCTGGTCCTGGACTTTTTTTTGTTGGAAGGTTTTTAATCACAGTCTCAATTTCAGTGCTTGTGATTGTTCTGTTTATATTTTCTATTTCTTCCTGGTTCAGTCTCGGAAGGTTGTGCTTTTCTAAGAATTTGTCCATTTCTTCCAGGTTGTCCATTTCATTGGCATATAGTTGCTTGTAGTAATCTCTCATGATCTTTTTGTTTCTGCAGTGTCAGTTGTTACTTTTCCTTTTTCATGTCTAATTCTATTGACTTGAGTCTTCTCCCTTTTTATCTTGATGAGTCTGGCTAATGGTTTATCAATTTTGTTTATCTTCTCAAAGAACCAGCTTTTAGTTTTATTGATCTTTGCTATTGTTTTCTTCATTTCTTTTTCATTTATTTCTGATCTGACCTTTATGATTTCTTTCCTCTTGGTAACTTTGGGATTTTTTTTGTTCTTTCTCTAATTGCTTTAGGTATAAGTTTAGGTTGTTTATTTGAGGAGTTTCTTGTTTTTGAGGTAGGATTGTATTGCTATAAACTTCCCTCTTAGAACTCCTTTTGCTGCATCCCATAGGTTTGGGTCATTGTGTTTTCATTGTCATTGTTTTTAGGTACTTTTTGATTTCCTCTTTGATTTCTTCAGTCATCTCTTGGTTATTTAGTAGTGTACACTGTGTAGCCTCCATGTGTTTGTATTTTTTACAGATTTTGTCCTGTAATTGATATCTAGTCTCATAGTGTTGTGGTCGTAAAAGATGCTCGATATGATTTTAGTTTTCTTAAATTTACCGAGGCTTGATTTATGACCCAAGATATGATCTATATGGGAGAATGTTCCATGAGCACTTGAGAAGAAAGTGTATTCTGTTGTTTTTGGATGGAATGTGCTATAAATATCAATTAAGTCCATCTTGTTTAATGTATCATTTAAAGCTTGTGTTTCCTCGACCATGAACTTTTAATTTTTCCAGTTAATAAACTATGAATACATTTCTTTATAGCACTTTTTACATATAACCCAGACAGTATACTTTCTGCAATAAGCCCACCACATACTCCTACAAGTTAAATTTCAGTTATAAACTGTAAGCTTTATGTAGCATATCTTTTATTAAAAATTCATTTTACAGTTAGTACCCTTTGTTTTTTGTATAGATTTGTGTATTCTACATAAATCTTTTCAATCTACCCATGAATATGAATTTTGTGTACTGTTTATACATTACCATAGACTTTTAGGGAAGATCAAATATAATTTGAGTAGTAAGTTAGTACAGATCGTAAGACAGGTGATAGGGGACAATGACAGAAATCCCTGCAGCTTTCAATCTGCATAAGTCAATCATTCAGAAATTTTTATTTATGTTTCCTGACCTGATTTAAGACCCTTCATATCCTGACCCTCTTCAATTTCAAATGACCTTTTACTAGTTCAACATTTTCAAATTTTAAGCCCAGCTGGCCAAGTCCTTTTTCAGGGGACCTGTTTTAATGCACACTGGCATCTACACCTTTAATATTAATTTCCCCTCCCTCTTTTCCCTTCCATGTTTCATTAACCAAACCTAATAAAGTAGTCCAGACACATGACATTCTTGTCATTTGGACAGCTATACCAGTTACTACCTGTGCCACAACTTTGACCTATACCATATGAATTACATACTTTGATAACTATTTGTCAGTTAAGCTTAATCTGACCAATTGATTGTACCTCCCTGAGAGTGTGGCTTATATAACATTTATTCTTAGAAACCAGTGAGAAAGTGTGATGTTTTAAATGACAGTGATGTTTAAGAACAGCAATGATATGATATCTTTTTTCACTGTTTCACTGAAAAGTAATCCTTGTAAATGTAGCCAAAAATTGATAAGATATTTCTTTTTAAGTAGTAAATGCTTATGCCATTACAGATTTGTCAATTTCTATCCCAAATTTTTCTTGGTTTCTCATCTTGGCCCTTTAAAACAGTGTTAAGATGGGAGACATCAGTATGGCCCTAGAGGTTGTTCAGAGAAAGCTATTAGTTCAGAGTGTGGAAGAAAACCTACTTCTGTCTGAGTAGTCTCTGGATAATTGGACAAACTTTTCCCCAATAAATATGACATCAGAAAAATAGTGTTTATAATTAGATAGCTGCTTTGTACCACATACACGCATTCAAAATTTATTCAACAAATGTTTGTTGATTGCTCATTAGGTTATCTTTTAGGTAGTGGAGGTTTAACCATGAGAAAAGCAGACAAAGTTTACTCTGTCGTGGCCACCAGAGTGACTTGATCCAAGTAGTGAGTAGAAAGTGGAAAGAAATGAGATCAGAAAATCTCTTTTGGTCAAATCAAGAGGGCTTTGTTGTAATGGCAGACAAGTTTCTATTCAGTGTGTGGTGGAAAGCCATAGGGAGATTTTGTGTAGAGATTTTAAATGACCTGCTATAGTTCAGAAAAATTTTATGTGTGATTCTCAGGGTTGAGTTCTATTATTTATTTACATTTAAAATTATACCTAAATATATACAAATTACACATTGGAAAAGTATATATGTTAATTATATAAAAGTATACACATATGTATTTATATATCAGAATTTTAACAGTGGTTGCATTTAGTGATGGATTGAGAGTTTTAGCCAATCTCCATGGCTACTCCATATGGATCTTGGTGAGGCAACCACAATCCCACCACACAAGTGTCTTAATTTGTCACTATGCCTTCAGGTTGTCTCCATTCTATACCTGCCAATATGATTTTTCTAAAATAAAACTTTGTTGAGTTTACTCACCCACTGTTTAAAATCCATCAGTAGTTCTCTATTGCTGTCATGTGAAAACTGGGACATTTTAGGAAAACTTAAAAGCTGTCAGCACTGTAGCTCCTTTATTGTTCTCTTGACAATATCCAAATCAATACAGTCTCCTTGCCATCACTGATATCTAAGTTCTTTCTAGCCTAGGCACTCAACCCTTTGGAGAAATTTCTTTTCTATACCGCTGGACAAAACACAGGTATCAACTCCTCTGAGAAGATCTCCCTATATCTTCTAAGTGTGCCCTTTCAAGGTGAGGCTATGGCATCCATGCTGACCTCTATAATACAGAAGTAAGGTATCCTTCTATATTGTATCATAATTGTCTCTTTACCTGTTTTTCTTCCCACTAGGTTGTAACTTTTGTGCAATTAGAGACTATGTCTTTCTATCTCTGGTAATTTGTAAACTCCCTGGCATAATGCTTGTTAACTGAATGTCTTGTTTCCATTAAATCAATAACATGATTTTGTGGGGCTCTGTTTATGAGGTACTTTTCAGTAGGGTCACAAAAGGCAATAATTCTAGGCCAGGCAAAAACTAACCTAATTAAAAGTGATTTGGAGAGAGATAATTTTTAAAACAATGATAAAGATATATTTGATATTATAAAGAATTATGAACACACATATATTTCTTAATGGATCTAGTTTTTACCCCTTTTATTACAATTCAACCTGCATATGATGCTGGCTTCATTTTCCTTCTAAAGTAGAAAGTTCTCTCCACTGATGGAAATTTTTAAGGACTCCAATTAATCTACTGCCTAATGTGCAGATTTCTTATGGTTGTGTCCAGTCTTCCACATTAGGTTCCTTATCTGTGATAGTAGAGAAAAAGAAATTACTTTGTAGAACTCACCATCTGAATTTCTGCTTCCAAAGGGAGAAACAAAATAATTCACTTGGGCATATACTCATTGTTAAGAAAAATACCAAAGTGGGCTTTTTTGCTCTGTGATGGTAAATCTTCAAGGCATTGTTCAGAAGACAGAAATGAGATAAAATGAAGTAAATTGCTTTGCATAGCCTTAAGAAGATATTTTCGCTTATTCAGGCGAGTAGGAAGGATGAGGAGATCTTGTAGGTAGCAAGAGTATGAGAATCCCAGCAAAATACCAAGAAGCTAGTTATTTTTCATGTAACAGGGTGTAGGAGAGACCAGTGCATTCCTTCTATTAGAAATAGAACCACCTAAATTTTAGTTAGGCACCTGGCTGCCATAGTAATAGCTACATTTCCTAGCCTTTCTTGTAGCTAGATGTCACCAGGACACGAATGGGAGAACAATGAGTTTTGACAAGAAGTATTCAGCTTATGGTTTGTCTGTGTAAAAAAGACACCCGCTTGCCCTGGGCTTTCTCCTTCCCCTTCCTATGGATTGGAAAATAATGGGCACTAAAGCCACCCTTTGAACATAATAGCATGACCACACTAGTCCCGTTCTACTCACCTCAGTACTAGTATGTGGGATTGAAATAAAGTTCTGTTTTACTTGAGCCACTGAATTCCTGGTTCATTTTGTTTCAGTAAGCATTCACAATTACTAGCAAGGATTACTAATATCTAATTTTAAGACCTTTCTTATGCTTTTCTACAATATATTCATCCTGTTACTGCAGTGCTTCAATAAAGGCTTCCTACATTTTCATTCTTATGTAAGTGATTGGCATGTGCCCCCCCAAAAGGGCAATTTGGAAAAGAATAGAACTTGCAGAAATTAAAAAGTAAGTAGAAGCAGAAAACTAGAGTCAGAAGTGAGCATGAAAAACATAAGTTCTCTTTGAATCCCTAGAGAAATGCAGAGGAAAAAAAACAAGTTTTCTTTTACATTTGCACTAGCAGTTTTATTTAAATCCTAAAGACAAACTATTCTAACACACTGGAGGACCTGAGCTTCTCACACAAGTGGCTCTTGGGTTACATTACTTTTCCCACCTCATCTCTCACTAGCTCTCATTAACCGACCCTTTGTTCTATTGAAAATATGTACAGTTCCCTGGCTTCAGAACAGATTATGTTCTTAAGTAGACTATTTTATTCTGGCTTTCCCCTTTTATCATCACTTGTTTCTCTCTGCCTTTTATTACAGTTCCTCTATTTTAGCAATTTGTTATTTAGAAAGTTTGATGAGAAGTCTTGTTTATGGATACCAAAATTATCCAGGATATTTCAAAGAAACGTAACAGTATCCTTTCTCTCTTCTCTTATAGTATCTCTTATTTAGTCTTTGACTTCAGTCATGAAAAACTGAGGTGATGTTGCAAGTTCATAAATATCCAGAAATAACAGTTCTATAAAATTCCCCATACATAAATTTAATAATCTTACATTTAAATGGTATTAGAAAATGAATGATTCAGATAATGGGTGATGTACCTTGACTCTATAGTCCAGAGAAGTTAATTACCTGTTATCAACTATTTATTAGCATGTTATGAGTAAAATTAACTAAAACTATAGTTTGCTACTTTCCATTATGTAATTCAACTCTCTTCCCATATAATTTGTCCCTGAACCTACTTATAATTCACTTGACTTATGCTTTGATTATCTTTTTTCAGCAATATATGTAAAGAAAAATTTAGTATAATTGTGCTCTTTGAATTTGCCTTCATCTCACAAAAATGTGATCAGTGAAATGATTCATTTATTTATTGACAATTTCTTTTTTAATAACAATTTTACTTATTCTCTAATAGATTCCAAATAAGGGGAGGACATTTGGGACACTAATCGATGTCTTATTCTCAAAAAAAATTATAGTTGAGAAGATGGGATAGCCATGTAAACAATGCATCATGATTAAGCAATATTTAAGTAGTATACATTTTAGCAGTAGGAACTTCAGCATAAAAACTACTAGCAGGGCTTCCCTGGTGGTGCAGTGGTTGAGAGTCTGCCTGCCGATGCAGGGGACACGGGTTTGTGCCCCGGTCCGGGAAGATCCCACATGCCGCAAAGTGGCTGGGCCCATGAGTCATGGCCGCTGAGCCTGCGCGTCCGGAGCCTGTGCTCTGCAACGGGAGATACCACAACAGTGAGAGGCCCGCGTACCGCAAAACAAACAAACAAACAAACAAACAAAACTACGAGCAAATTTATTTAATTTTCTGTTTACTTGCTCAAATCTATAATCGTCCTATTGGTAGGCAATACTATATCTTGGTACCCCACTTTCACTTACTCTAATTCCTCTTGAATTTGGCTTACAGGTCCTAAAAATTAAGGAGTGAGGTAATCAACTGTAATGAAACAGAAGGTCAATTAGAGTCTAAATTGCCCACCTCTGCTGTTGATTCTTGCTGCCACAGCTATTGAAGTCCTCCACACAGAGATGGAAGATACCGTGTTAGTGTCATAGTGACTTCTCACTGGTTAACAGTTTTAGCCAATGTTGCAGTGGTTCTTCAGTGAGAATATAGCTCATCTTATTGTAACCTTCTGCCATGACCATGGTTGGTCTTCCAAAACTACAGTACGGATGTAAGAAGTTTCATTTAGAGGTATCAGTTAGAAGGCTAGCTTGCCCCAAGAATAGTGTTTCAGAATTTAATAATGTTCACCATCTGTAAATGCTGGTAGTCATGCCCTCCTGATCTCCCTGGCAACCTTCTTTCCTTGAAATCTGGATTAATGTTTCATCATCCAGGGAGGTTACCCTTCAATCTGTGATCCTCCATTACTCTTCTGTTGGAAACTAACTTTAGAAAGTCTGAGGTGATTTTATCAATCTTGTAAAGGGGTTTCCTTTAAAAATTGTTAAGCTTCTGCTTTCCTAAAGTAAAGAAACATTTAAAAATTCAATTTTAACATCTGATGGTGCATCCTACAACTACTGTTACAATTGTTAGTGAAGAATTACAGGGACCAGCGGTGGCACAAAACAGTGACGATCATATTTGATTAGCAAGATGGTTTCAGAAAAGACTTCATAGAGAATCTAACACATGAACTAAGTATTAAAATATGAATATGGTTAGCCAGTTGGACAAGGTGATAAGGATATTCCAGTACGGGATCTGTGAGAATAGGCTCAGAGATGAGACGTACAATGGTACTTTCTGGAAATGTAAATAATTTGGTGCAGCTGGTGCTTTAGAGTCCAGGGCTTCCCTGGTAGCGCAGTGGTTAAGAATCCGCCTGCCAATAAAGGGGGCGCAGGTTCGATCCCTTGTCAGGGAAGATCCCACGTGCCGCGGAGCAACTAAGCCCGTGCGCCACAACTACTGAGCCTGCGCTCTAGAGCCCGCGAGCCACAACTACTGAAGCCCGCGCACTTAAAGCCTGAGCTCCATAACAGAGAAGTCACCTCAATGAGAAGCCTGTGCACCACAGCAAAGAGTAGCCCCCGCTCGCCTCAACTAGAGAAAGCCCATGTGCAACAACAAAGACCCATCACAGCCAAAAATAAATAAATTTATTTTAAAAAATATTAGAGTCCAGATCAGTGTAAGATAGGTCCTGGCAGTAGGCAAGGTTGAATTGTGGACGCTGTGGAACGACTTGCTAAGTATTTTGGTCATAATCCTACAGTCAACATAATGGTAAGTGAATTTAAAGATTTTAATTAGATCTTTGATATAATTATATTTAAACTTGAATCATCACTCACCTAGTAATAGTGTGAATGATACACTGGAGGGATTTGAGATTATTAAACTCTTCTAGATAAGAGAATTATTGCCTGAACTAAGGATAAGAGTTTCAATTATGTATGGAAGTTGCATTGACAAGTCTTGGTCATGGTCAAGGCCCTTAATCTACTTAAGCAAGGCAGGTTAGTATAATTTTACTGATTTTAGGCTTTTGTTTCTTAAGTAGACCAGATAATTTCTGTTTAAAATTTAATTCTTTTTTTTTTTTTTCTATCTTTGCTGATAATTTGCTCTCAGGTCCAAACCTCACCCCTCTGTGTTTGCCCTGTTTTGTAGTATGCTGATCCTTGCAATCTACTTTTCTAGAGCTTCCTTGTCAATAAGCTTCTATGCAGTCTCCACCAATAGGAGGCACTGGCAGGAAGAATAAAGAAGTCCGGATGTTTCTCCCCAACTTCTCTGCTTCAGGCAGTGGCTGCATCTCCTCAGGTGTTTTGACTTGTGACAAAAAGCCCCTTTCTCTTAATCCTTCCTCCTAACCAAGCAGTCACCTCATAGTCCCAGATCCCAGGCTCTGTAATACCAGCTCTTCTTTGCATACCTCTAATCCCATAGAGGTGGATATATCAGGCAGAGCCATTTTAATAATCTCTGGTTTGCCTCATACTGTCCATTTTGGCCTTTCAGCTCGTTCAAGATTTTAGCAACTACTTCTGCATATTAAGTACCCACTTTCAAACTATGAAGCCTGAGCTCTGATTTCCTCACTGAACACTGATTGAATTTTGTTAAATGTTTTACCAGTATTCACTGACTAGAAGAGCTACCAATACTCTCTCTGTAGAGAGGATCATGATTGTACTGTATATGGTTTTACACTCTTCAGAGAAGTTCATATTATTTTTTCCACGTTGTCTCTAGAACAGTCTGTGAGGAGTCTGGGATCCAGAGATATGTGATGCCTTCCTTAAGTTTACAGTAAAAAATATTAACACCATAAGAACAACTGCAGGAAAGAAAAGTTCCTGATTCAGCATCTGAAACTACACTGCAGTGCCTTTTCTTAGTGGATTAATGTCTTTGATTCCTTCTAACTGTGTTATGTATGTTACCTTGCAATTTTTTCGTGATACTTATCCTCTGAAGTCATACAACAAGCAAATTTTAAGTATTTTTAAAATCTTTTCTGGTTCACATTAATTGATGCCCCTGTTGAAAATTTTTACATTAGATTTAGTATTTTGCTATAAATCACTTTAAGAGGATCAAAATATTTATTCTCAGAAGTTAGAATTTTGGAAAAAATTCTGGTAAAGTAGGGAAAATTTAAATCTTCAACTCAGGTTTAGTTTGTAAATAGTTGTGAGAAAGGTGAGATGTCCATCCTCCTCTATCATCCACCACCACCACTACCACCATCACTATGTCTGTCCTGCTTCTCAGAACCCTGAGAATCTTACCACACCCAGAATATTTGTAATAGGATATAAGCTTGAACATAATTCTAAGGAACACTTCCTTAATAATAAATATATAAATAATAATAATAATAATAAAATAAATATATAAATATATAAATAAATGTAATAAATAACACTTCCTTAATAATAAATCTTCCTTAATAGAGAGGCTAAAACCTCTCTATGACTGCCCTAGAGCATCAGGTTGGGACTACTGAATACAGGAAGATAAAAAATTTCCCTGGGGTCACCACACAGTCTGAAGATTTTTGAACAAGTCCAGAAACAGCAGTTTCCTCTCCAAAGCTGCTCTGAGGAAGCTCCTGCTGCAGCTGCATCTGGCCTGAGGGCACTAACACTCCCTGTTTATGGCCCTCTGTGCATCCAGATTTTCCTGAGGCTGACGTTATTCTAATCCTCATGGCTTGAGATCTTGGAGTCATATTTAACTCCCTGTCCTTCACTGTTGTCTGGTTCTGAACAAAGAGTAAGTCTATCTTATCTCTTCTAAATATTTCTGATATCTTCCTCCTTTTTTCATTACCATTAATTTTTACATTAGTCTCCCATATCCCTCTGGGAATATATTATTCCCTGCTTCTTTTCTCTAACTGGTTCAATTCATCCTAAAACTCTTTCATCAGACACTTCCTCTACAAGAATAACTTCAATGCCTCCCCATTGCCTGTGGTATAAATTCCAGATTATGCCTTTGGAATGATTGCCATTGTAAGGTTACTCACAATTATTAGACTTATCCTGTTTTTGCCACATTATGTATACATACTATATACTACTTTCCTTTAAAATCACAATTCCAGAAAGATAATGTTTATTCAGTGATGCTTAAATGATGTGTATGTGCATATGTATATAGTTACTTCAGCTAATTTTATTTTTACCCCATTTTCCAATATTTGAATGTCCTCTTCTTTCTAGCTCATTATTATATATCTGTCGAGTTTCAACGCAAATTCCACTTTAAAAAGTTATTTCCTGATTATTCATCATTTAATTTATGATTCTTTATCCAACTCTTATACTATCTCATTGTGTGTATGTGTATACAGAATATTTATATCCTAAAGTTTCATCTCCTCATTGAAACTATAAGCGTACTAGAGATGGGAATTTTAAGACCTCTTTGTGTGCTAACATCATTTAACCTGATGCTTTGAATTCCTTAATATAATAGGAATCAAGGAAATATTTATTTATTCCTTAGTAGGCTGCCCTGATTCTAACCCAATGTAACCTAGACAAATGGACATGTAGCATTTCTTTCTTTTTTTTTTAATGTTACTTCTATTGACAATGAAAGCAGATATTTTATTCAGTATCAGTATTTTTACATTCATTTACTGATTTCAATGTCCGAACCATCTTTGAACATATTGAGAGTTCTTCAGTTCCCTCAATTTTTGCCATTTTTTTTAAAAAAGCTATCAAATCTTCAGTGCATATACTCTTCAGCTGGAATGTACAAATGTTTATTTTTAACCTGCATTTTGTCATTTCAAATCCCAGATTTTCATGTACAATTTAAATGCAGTAATATGATAAGTGAGTTATGATTTATTTATTGGGTAAACTACGTAGCAAATTTATATATTTTTAATAACAGATTGGTACTTCAAAGCACCAACATCCCAGTAAATGCAAACAAAAACAACAGCAAAGATTTGTTTTGTACCATTTATTTTCAATGTGCTTTAATTGCACTGAAATTTTAATTGAGCTGTAATTGCATTTTATTGCATGCATTTGTATGAATTAAAAAATACTTAAAGCTGAAATGTGGTGGATGAAACAATTTCATGCATATAGCGAAACAGTTACCATAAAGAAAAGTTTTATCTCTTTTATAGTATCACTAACAGGCACTTTAAAAGTTAAGCTTGCAGTCCAATCACAGTTTATTCATATGTGCTTTTTATTCTCTTTCTCACTGCCAGATACACTTATTTATCCTCAGTTCTTCTCTGCTGTGTTCTGTGCCCTGGCAGTTTGAACCTCTGTAGATTTCCTTGTCTTCTGGTTTTATGTTGGATTCAGCCAATGGGAGGCACTTGAAGAAAAAGAAAGCTATGAGGAAAGATTGGTGTGGGTGTTTAATCACTGTCCTGACAGTGGTGGCTCCTGTTGGCTATCCATCTTCCACAGATCTAGCTCTGGCTAGGCTCTCATAAACACTGCACCTTCTTGCCTCTTTCACTCAGGGTGATACTGGCTTCCTGTTGTTACTAATTCCTGGGTGTTTATCTCTCCTTGGTGTCCTTAACTTCATCTTCTCTGTGTAGAGTCCCTCCACTGAAACTCATGTCACTTAAATACTTTGAAGACCATCTGTTTCTTGCTGGGACCTTAACTGCTATGTCATCCATACAAACGTATAAATCAGTTTTTTGTGTGTCTTTAATATAAATATGAGACATAAGTGGTGTTCAATTAGGAAAAAACTGTCTACTAAACACACCATGTGATATTAATTTCCAGGCTAATTCATTAAGCACCAATTAAAGTGTAACTGTACGTCATTTTGCAAAAGTGTTGGGTTCAAATTCTCATTTTTGCATAAGCCAGATTAAGGGTTCTCCTATTATTGTAATTTATGTCAATGTGTACTGATTGACATGGAAATTCTGTTTTCACCCTAAAACAGACTACATTCAGGTAAGAAAATGTGCTACCACTGAGGTACAGCTAATTGAATCTATATTTGATCTAGACTACCATGAAATCTCTTGACATGATGTAGGATTCTCAGTTTAAATATTTTCATTTCCATGGCTCTCTATCTATTGCTAAGATAACTAAATTTTATACCTAAATCTTATTCTATACCTAGAATTTATCCAAGAGTATCATTTATTCCTCAGTTCTTTTTTTTCTTTTCAGAATCTCACCACAGTTTTTCAGCTTGTCAAGAGTATACTCAAAGACCAGATTTATTAAGGGCTTGCAATTATTCTTGTTTATTCCCTCCATATTTATCTATTTATATGGGCCATCAGCTACTCCATAAGTTTTTAGCAGATGTAGCATTATTTTCCCAGGTTCAATATTTGCAAAGCAATAAGCAGTTTATTGGCCATTTCTAACATGAAACAATTCCTGAAATTTTTATCCATTTTGTTGACAGAGTTAGCTGAGATCTGTTCAGTATGCAGACCCATCAACATCGTCACAGCAGGCATGGGTAGCAACTGTTGAAGAGGGTCTGCCAAAGAAGGTTATGTTACAGTTTAAGAAATGAGACTTAAAGTTGAGCCAGCAAATGGGTTTCATTTACTATTAGAGTAGTTCACTCATATTTTTGTCTGTACTTATAAGCTGTAAACTATAATGTTAATGACTGATGCTTTACTGAGGGCTTAATGTGCACCAGGTACTGTATTGCATGCTGTTTACATCACCCTGTTTAAAACCCCCAGCTATTTTATACTGCATAGTAATGAAATCCTCGATTACAGAAAAATAAGGGAAAGAGTAGAGTGGTTCAGTAACATGCCCATAGTCACATAGCTGGTATATGGTGGAGAGATATCTCAAATTAAGTCTGTGTAACCCAGAACCTCATAGGCTCTCATAAGCACTTTCTGGGACCTTTGCATAATGCTGGTAAGTGAAATTGTAGCATAATCACATATGTATTAATGTAGTAATTTGAAGCATATTTGACAAGAGTCAAGGTATTTAGGCAGGTATTAAATATATTAGAACTAAAATTTCTTTTTTAGTTCATGTCTGACAAACAGGAATAAAAGAAGAATAAGGGAAAACTCTAATTAAAAATAATTAGTATTCTTTCTATTTGTGTCAGTGTTTCATTACTATTCAAATATTCTTTTTCAAATTGGAATATAGGTCATAGATAGCATTTTCAATTTTTATAGAAATGCGAGTTGCTGCCTCATTTTTTTTCTCCTTTTTTTCCTCCTGTTTCATTTCTGGAATAAGGTCTTTTGCAATATCAAGATCATCTTATATTCATTAGAAAAAACATATGTGATATTGTAAATGTCATTTATGTAAGCAGCAAGTTATTTTTTTCTATTCGCACTTATGCAGAGCTTTAATTTATCATGTCATCTACCATCTGGTTTTCAGGAGAGATTTTTATTACATTTTAATAAAGAACATATTGAAGACAGCAATTTTTGTTGCTAAGTGAAGTATATAGGCATTCATGTTTTTCCCTGGTAACTTTTCATAGATAATCATTTGTCGTTTAAAATATTTGTTATTGTAGTTTATATTTGCATGGAAAAACTCATATGGTAGCTGGGTGTGTTTAAAATCATATTATGTATATGATATTACATATGATACCTATTAGATAAGTGTATTTTTAAAATTTCAAAACCCTTTTATTTTTTTGTTTACAAATGTGTTTGTTTGGAGAGAAATAGAAGTGGTGAGTGTATCCTGGCATATGTATCTTAAAGCTTTAACAAGTTTTTTCAAGCTCTTATTCAGCCAATACATAGTGTTCCTCAAAGAGAAGATCCTTTCCAAATCTATTACTTATTGTTCTCTTAATGAGAATAATCAATATTGACTCACCACCAAAGAATCAGTATTAGATCATCTCTTAGATGCTGTAATTTCCTGTAAACAGTACCTCTATTGTGAATAATCTATGGATGGATTCATAAATCTAAAGTAGGATTTTCGTAACTGAAGTCTAGCCATATTTTAATGCATCTTCCTCTACAAAATGTTACTGACTTATGAAAACGCATTGTTCCAGGGGTTTTCTACTTAGAAACATATCATTGTAGTATTTTTGGATCATAGGGTAATGCCATCTTCTCTACAAAAATGAGATAGATGTCTGTTATCTCTCTATTTTGCACTTCAGTTTCCTCTAATTCTGAGATCAAAACAATTATCTGATTAAAGGAAAAAACAAGCAAAGGGAATAGCAACATTCATAGACTGCCCAGGCTTGCTTCCTTGCTAGATTGATTGATTGATTGATTCATTCATTCATTCTCTGGAAATTTTGACATATTTTCCTTACTCTTCTCATTTGCTTTCAGTTCTGGAATACCATGAGACAGTCAGATAGACATTGGGGAACCTTTGATCTCACTGTATTTAATTAGGGAAACCAACAGGATCCTTTATGTTTAGAGGCCAGCGATGTGTAAAAACCCATGTTTAATGTGAAGCCAGACAAATTGCGGTGAGTATTTTTAGACAGCAGACCTAGTGGGCCCTTTGTTGTCTGTTTGCTGTCAGCTTTTGGCTCAAAGAGAGTGGATTAACATAAAAAGAGAATCCTCCATTCCTGGGGCATGCCTGGAAAGCATGACTCTGCCTCTTTTGATTCTTTTTTTTCTGAGCTATGTCAGGTACAGTATAAAACCATCTACAAATTATAGACTTCAGCTTTTTAAAAAAAATTGGCTTTAGATAGGTAGTGCCTTTCAGTTTTCCATGGGGTAAAATAATAATATCTATTCCCTCTGTATCACAGAGTAGCCTTCCAAGGATTAATAAGCTAATGAGTTTAAATCACTTTGTGTTTCTCAGTGATATTACCATGTATTATAATATATCAAACTTTAATATATATAACCTCCAATGGGGAGACATAAAAACTCCTCTTTTTTAGGGAATTTTCAGTGTAAGTTTTAGCTACACAGTAATGAGTTTGATTTTTTTTTTTTTCCCAGGTGAAGGGAAGTGTATGTTTGTGGTATTTCCCTATACGGTACCTAAAAATTGAGGCAAGACTTCTAAGTTTCAGTTTCTCCTAATCACTGTGGAAAGATTCAGGATCTAAATACATATGATCCCTGAACCCTGAAGTCAGGTAGCTCTGCAGCTTCTGTCAACCTTAGATATGATCTTTGCCGTTACCAGGTGCCCTATTCCGAAGGTCCACTTCTGTGGGTGTGCCTTTCATCACACCCGGGGATGTTCTCCCACGTCCCTGCGGGTATTGCTGGAGAATAAGTGTTATCTCCCCAAACACGGAAAGGACCTATAGACCTCAATCTCCTGGTACATCTGAAGACTCCCCCTTCCCTCTTCTTTAGGGGGATCATCCCTTCATAGGCACTGGTCACTCTTTCTAGAATAAATAATACTCCAACAAACAAAGTGATTAAAGTTCAAATTACCTACAGTTTAAAAAAAGAAATCCATCTGCAGTAAAACCAGGGACCCCACCTCAGTCTCCATTCTGAGCAGCTTCCCTCTTATGCAGATAACTCTTCCAGCAATCTGGCCTCCTAGGTTCCTGGATGCCCGGCTACAACATTTATCTATGATTTACTTCAGTATCCTGTGCTTTGAATGCACATTATACTTGCAGGAATGAGGAGGAAAAGGCTTTCTTAATCATTTGTCTACCACATGTTACCCCTTTGTATTCTCTTTTTCCTAGTTTTACAAGCCTAACTGACAAGGGCCAAGATTGTGAAGTCTCTTTCAGTTGGATTGCATTAGAATTTCATGATGTGTACAAATGCCCCAACTTTCTTAGGAAATTCTAAACCTTTCTATGGCCACCCAACATTCTCATGCTCAGCACCAATTTGTTCATTACATTTTAAAAAAGTGACCTACCACCCAAGAAGGCATTCCTTGACCTCACCTTACCCCTGCACTCATCTGATTCTTGCATACATCAATTTATTAGCATATTTTCCTATTTTATTTTTTCCGTGTTTTACCCTAATTTCTTTTTTTTTTTTTTTTTTTTTTTTTTTGCGGTACGCGGGCCTCTCACTGCTGTGGCCTCTCCCGTTGCGGAGCACAGGCTCCGGACGCGCAGGCTCAGTGGCCATGGCTCACGGGCTTAGTTGCTCCGCGGCACGTGGGATCTTCCCGGACCGGGGCACAAACCCGTGTCCCCTGCATCGGCAGGCGGACTCTCAACCACTGCGCCACCAGGGAAGCCCTATTTTCTTTAATTTTATTCATGATACCCTTCCTGTTTTTCCCTCCTCTTGGCTTTCTCCATTCATTATTCTTGACTTCTTTTATACTTTCAATCTTTTAAAAAATAGTTTATTTCCAGATTTTTGCCCAATTATATATTATTTAGTTCTGTTAAATGTATATCTCTGCATGCTCAATACATGTAAATTAACTTGCCACATACTGTAGGATATCTGAGCAGCACATATTAGTTTTAAAAAATCTTCCTTTGATCTGGTTTCCACACTAAAGAGACCTTACAGATTTAATTTTTTCCCTACATCTCCAAATATCCTCAATTACTCACATTGTGTCCAGTTCTTCCTCCTAAAACTCTGTAACTCATTATTCTTTGGCTTTAGGCCCTACCTTTCACCAAGAGAAACGATATTGAAGGTCAATAATGACCTCCTTCTTAAAAAAACCTAACTTTTTAGATATCATTTTACTTTATATTTTGGATATCACTTTTGGATATCATTTAAAATTATATTTCTACTGCACATGACACTGTAGAACAAAGATTATATTTAATACTATTTTTTTTCTCTATTTCTGTGAAGGTGCACATACTGCACATGACACTGTAGAACAAAGATTATATTTAATACTATTTTTTTTCTCTATTTCTGTGAAGGTGCACGTTCTTGAATCTGCTTTTCCTGCACTTACCACTCCTCAGGTTCTCTACAGTGTTCTTGTTTTCACAGTTCCCTCTGATACATTTTCTCTAAGGCATCTATTTGTGCACTGATTCCTTCATCCTATCCTAAGGGTTTTCTCTGGATTTTATCAACGTCCTCATGAGGCTTTAAATATAACCTTTAGATATGTTTAGACATCTTTCCAATTTGGATTATTTGCCTGTGTTCCTAATTTGCAGTATGACTGTCCATAGGATATCTTCAATGAGTCTGCTTTTAATCTGCCCTGCCACTCGCTATGCCCCAATCTGAGCTCATTATTTTCACAGAAATATTCCCCACTCATATTTACCATCTGTATGAATATATTATTACAGCCTCTCTGGTGGAAATCATTTGTCCCCATGACAAACACCTTCTGTGTACAACAAAGGTC
Organism: Kogia breviceps; assembly: GCF_026419965.1. Lineage (NCBI taxonomy): Eukaryota > Metazoa > Chordata > Mammalia > Artiodactyla > Physeteridae > Kogia > Kogia breviceps. The sequence continues at coordinate 24,606,584 of NC_081313.1, read as the reverse complement.
TGATATGGTTACACTTGAAATTATTTAAAAAGAAATGTAAGCCCCCCCCCCTTTTTTTTTACCAGATCAATGTCATATAATTTTAGAGCTAAGGAACTTTAGAGATTATTAACTTCCCTATTGTTTAGAAGAGTTTATATGAGAACCCTGAAGCTTTGCTGGGGGTAAAAATTGTCTCCAAGTTTGTTAATTGCTAAGCTAGTTTTAAACCAAGTTTCCCTTTCTCCCAACCTGATGATTCTAGTGTTCTTTCTACTGCCATAGTTTGTGAACTTGCTTCCTATCTTCCTAAGGATCCTCTAATAGATCTTTTACTCCATCCGCATTATTTGATTTATTAGACATTTGATGCCTCTCAAATGTCATGCAATGAAGTATCCTTATTATATTGCATATAAAATAATGCTATTATCTGTAGAAGAAAAATAATGACTCCTCAATTTTTTAAAATAAAATTGTAATTGCTTGGAAAGGTGCTCTATGACCTGGTCACAATCTTTTCCCGTTTCATTTCCTATTACTTTTCCCAGTTGCTCTACACTACAGTTTCAAATAATCTGTTCTTTAGTGACACCATGAAATCTCACAACTCAATGTCTTTTCTTACACCTCTTGTTCCCTCAGGGTCAAATGCCTTTCTTCTGATCCTGCAAAACAGTTTCCCTTCTTTCTTCAAAGTGAAGTGTGGACACCATTATAGCAAGGTGGTTAAAACCTCATGCTTTAGAATCACACAGTTCTGGGTTTGAATTCTGACCCCGATACCAGCAATGTGACCTTAAATTAGTACCATAACAATGTTATGAGTGAGAGTTCAATTACTGGTAAATGGCCTTACTATTATTTACCTCACCAGAGTAGTATAAAGATTAGGCAAGATAAAGCATATAAAGATCTAGCATTGCTATTGCTATTAGGAGTAGAATTGGTAATACAGGAAGAATAAAGGAAAAAGTAAAAGGAAGGTTAGTGGAGAAGGTGGTATTCTTAGTGTATTTAACCCATTACCCTCTTTAGAATTCATCTTTCCTTTTTTGTACTCCTAGTGCTTTTTATTTATTTATCTTTTAAAAAAATTTCCAGTCTTTATTCCAGTTCTTTTAAAAATATTTTTTATTGAAGTATGGTTGATTTAAAATGTTGTGTTAGTTTCTGCTGTACAGCAAAGTGAATCAGTTATACATATACATATATCCACTCCTTTTTAGTTTCTTTTCTCATATAGGTCATTATGGAGTATTGATAAGAGTTCTTTGTGCTATACAGTTATATCTCTTTGTTTTGTAGCCTATTCAAGTATTTCTTTCAGATTTTTAACAGGGCATATGTGTCACAACTGTTTTATCATCAGTAACTTAAATTCAAGGAGAGTATTTTATTCAAATTTGAATCTTATTCAGTGTCTAATATATCATCATGTATAGAGTAGGCTCTTAGGAAATATTGAAATAATTAACACTAGGTGGCTCAGATAAAGGGTTATAGGAATTTATGGGCTGCTTTAGGAAGAGAAGGATCATACCACAGGATCAGTCTCTCAGTTTACAAAGTCAGGTTGCTTTCTATTCTACATCAAAGCCTCTGTTGCTAGATATTGGAGGAAACAAAGTCAAGCTGACCACGTAACAAGAAATGGATGGCACAGCCTCCTCTCTGTTACTGATTTGTGGTTCTTAGGCAACACTTTTCTTAGATTTCTCAACTGAGTGAAGATAAAAATATTGACTTATGCCAGTTAAATCCACAAAGACTAATGCTTTAAGCACAAATATGGACAATTAAAGCCCCCAAATGCACTAATTTGAGTAAATAAGCTTGCTTTTGCTGGAATTAACAGTTGGTGGTAACTCTAGAGGCAGGTTGTGCTTACTTCATGCATTTATATCTGAATTTCGGGCATATGTAATGTGCATTTTAATATATGAAAGTGGTATGTGGTCTTGACATTAATACCCCTTGTGCTTTTATTTAATAAAATTGGTTCTTAGAAAATATCTTTGAGATATATCTTCAAAAGTTATTACCCTTAAAGTGTGGATTGACTGATAATTATTAAAAAAATATTGTGTGGGTTTTACTGTCTACAATCTCTTCAGTTTTAGTATGTGCATCTTAAGGTTTCAAGTAGAAAAGGTGATTGTATAGTCAAGAAAAAATTCTCCTGAGTTAAAATCTTTTGAGTAGCAAATAGGAGATATTTGGGGGATGCCTTGATATTTTAAAATTATATCTATTTTGTCAATGGAGATGTTTGGCTTCATCGTAAAGCAGTCACATTTGGTTAGCAGAATTCATTTAACTTAACGTTTCTTACATAATTTGTTTATATATGATTGGAGTACCTATTTTCTTCATCAAGTTCAAGTTACCTCAGAAACATCCTTGATGGTAAATTTACCTTCAACAAGATAACAATAGTGATCTTAGATTTTAATTTAATTATTACAGTTTGACAAGTATTTTCACATTTATTATATCATTCTAGCACTAAAACAATACTGTGAATGAATCTTCCCTTTAAATAAGTGGAGAACCCAAGGCCCCCAGTAGTTAAGTGATTTGACCAAAGATAAATAACTAGTAAGTAAGCTATATAACTAGCAAAGCTTAGATTTGAAGTATGATTTTATAACTTAAACTATTTGTTCATTCAGCCTTTTCATTTGTTCAGCAATTTATTTTTATTTTTATTTTTATTTTTTTATGATCCAAGAACTACTTTAAGCATTGGGATTATATGAAGGAAAAAACATAGATGAGGTAGATACTCTAGTGGCATTTACATGCCACCAAGGGAGGAAAGATAATAAATACTTTCATATAGAAAATAGTTCCGTAAGTATAATAAAACTGAGTAATGTGAGGGTGACATATGGAGAGTAGGGTTATTCTTGTATAAGAGAGTTCCAAAATACCTCTTTGATCTGAGATACCATTAATGAAAAAAAAAAAGCCATTTACACTAAGACCTAGAAGGAAGAATTTATTTTTTCATAAGTATAAATGTTCTATATGCTAATTGCATATTTTATTGTTTTTTCTTTGGTTACAGTCTAATATGAAGGTAGACATACTATTCACACATACATGGTCTAGGAAATGAGCAAATATATGTGATATTTTCTCAATCATGTGGTGCAGTATGTTAACAGATTAGGGTTTAAAATTATTCTTTCAGAATCTCCGATAGAACTTTGCTGTATTTTAGAGATGCTAATAAAATTAATATAAATTCAAATGAAACAATTTAAAAAATGCTTGGAATTAAAATTATTTGCCTTTAAATGTAGAATTATATGAGAATACATCCAAATAAGACTTTGGTGCTAATTTCCCCTAATATTCAACTAATATTAGAAAAGTTGTTAAATCACAGAATTATGGAACATAGTTTTAGAATCAGTCTCAGAGTCCAAATTCCTGCAAGGTGAAGATACATATTTATTTTAACAAATCCAATCAAGTTGCCTTCCAACAAAAGACCTTGATGATTTCTCATAATCCTTAGCATAAAACTTGATGTCATTAATGTGGCTAATAAAGCCATGCATGGGAAGTGATTCTAAGTGACTCTCTCTTAACCCCATAGACAGGCCCCTTATATGATAACTAGGCTAGAAAGTTCGTTTTCTAAGGCTACAGGGATTGTCTGCTTTCTTTGCAATAATCACTAAACTTAAAATACACACACACACACACACTTTTTAAGTTAGTGAGAAAACGATGGCTAAACTTTGAACAACAACAAAAAAATCTTTTCTCTAAGTCTCAGATTCCTTACTTGAAAAATGAAGTTTCATTTATTTTTTCCTTTTTCCTTATTCAGGCAAATATTCTTTTCCTTTCATCTACTTTATGTTAAACATTATTAACTGATTACAGTACCACAGTGAACAACTTAGTTGGGATTTCTTCTCTCAAAAATCTTAACATTCTATTTGTACTCTCATTAGGGAGATAGATAATACCTATAGAAAAGAAAGAATGAATTAAACAAGTTGTTATGAAGGAAATAAATAGCTTTATGAAATAGAGAAAATCAGGCAGATGTTAAAGGCTGAGTTGAGGAGATGTTTAATTGATGTTAAGAGCCAGGGGAAGAATGTTACCAAGGAAAAGGAACAAGAGGAAAGTTCCCATGTGGCACAGAGCTTAGTGCTTTCTGAGAAGTAGTAGAAAGCCAGTGTGTTCAGAAGTTAGTGACAAAAGGCTATGTCATCAGTCATCAGATGAGGCTGGAGATGTTGGGAGAGCTCAGGTCAAGCATGAGGAGGTTTTAGGTTTAATTCTAAGAAAAAGCAAATCATCAGAGGTTTTTAGGCAAACGAGTTCCACTCCATTTATATTTTTAAAGTGATTACTCAGATTGTGAGTAATTGATTAGGAAGCAAGAAAGGAACTGGAAAGACCAGTTCAATGGTTATTGCATTGTTTCTGGGGATAGTGTGGAGGAAGGTGATGGCAGTTGATAGATGTTGGTAGATTTGGGAAACATTTTGGAGGTAGAATCAACAGAAATTGATACATAATATAAAGAAAAGGAATTTAAAAAAAAAAAAAAAGAAAAGGAATTTAACAAATATGAACCCCCTCACTTCTGATTTTAATAAATAGATGAATGGTGGTATTAATCAGAAGAAAATACATTTGCAGATTTTGGTAAACATATATTAAGGAAGGTCTTTTAAGCCTGATAAGAAGAGACAAAAATAATTTTTAAAAAATGTAAGTACATAGCGTAGTTTAAAAATTATATTTAAAATACTTTTTACATTCACTAATAGTGAATGTTTTCTAAATTAAAGAAAATCTGCAAAATAGTACATAAATAAGAATATCAACATTTATGGAAAATAAAGTTTAGTGTGCACTTTGGAAAGAAATTTCACATTTGAAATAAGAAAAATAAGGCAACCCTCCAGTAAAGTAGTGAACGGTCATCATAGGCAATTATTTTTTAAAGAAATATATGTGACAGATATATTCTGCCTCATTGGAGTTCAAGACAAGGAAATTTTTACCAATAAAACTGTCAGAACAAAATTTAAAAAAACATTTGAGGCAAGAGAATGAGGGAAACAGTTATTCTAATTCACTTCAGGAGGAAGAGTAAGTTTGATGTAACTATTTGCAGAAAAAAATATCAATACATAGCAATGTTGTTTAAAATAACTTCCTTTGACACAAAAATTTCTATATTAGGACATTAAAAATAAATAAGCACGTGTACAAACGTTACTTATACAATTGTGATATTGTCTATAATAAAACCTTAGAAGGAACTCACTGTTCAGTTGTAGAAGATTGGTCAAGTAAATTATTGTAAATGCATTTTTGGAGAATACCTGTTGACATGTAAAGATGTCCACAGTATATTGTTATATGACCATACACATTAAAAAATACTTTACATACCCATTAAGTTTTATATGAAACATGAAATATAGATAAGGAGATGATGGATGAGATGGATTGATAAACAGATGGTAAACAGATAGTGTTAAAAAACAAGACCATAGGGCCAAAACGTAGTCATTTATTTTAAGCTCCACATCACCAAACTGAGATTTAACTTAATTACAGCTTGGCTCTCCCTGAAATGGCATCTTAAACCAGTCCATCAGGAGTCACCTGATCAGTACTAGTTAGGTAATCTGTCTGATATACCCCTGCCATCCTCTAAAGGAAAGTTACTTTGCAGTAACTAATCTGCTTTTTTGCCTCGTGTAACTTCCTTTGTCCCTGCTCCCTTCTGGCATTGGAAGTCTTTCATTTTGTACGGCTTTTTGGAGCTCCTTTCTATCTGCTAGATTGGATGCTGCCAGATTCAAATCGATTTTTGCTCAGATAAATTCTTAATCTTTTAACAATAGACAGATGATAGATGATAGATAGATAGATAGATAGATAGATAGATAGATAGATAGATAGACCCATAGATAGATAATAAGCAGATAGATAGAGAAGCAGATCCCAGTGAGGGAAAGAGAAATAAGTGTAGACAATTCAAAGAGGTAATTACAGAAAAGTGTCTACAAAGTAGTAGAAGGATAGAAGAAAAGAAGGGAGAAAGATGGAGTGGACCAGTGTAGGGTCTGGAAAGGCAGACAGGAAGAAAGGATGACTCACAGTGATGAGAAAATGCCAGTGCTCCTGTGACGGGGTCTGCAGAGTTGCATCTATAGCTGTAACGTTGGAGATGTTATTATGGGAGGTTATGGATCCACTGAAGAGGTGCTGTTTCAGCCAAAGCTAAAACCATCAGAAAGGCTAGATGCCAACTCCCTCCTTCTTTGACTCCCACGTTGTGGTGTCAGTAAACTCCGATATTGGAGGCAGTTGTCTCATGTCAGAACCGGAAGAAAGTATCCCCTTTCTTCCTTTCACCCTTTGACCTACTTCCAGTGCTTCTTATTGTCAGGAGTTAGTAGGAAGCCACTGGCCAGGAAACAGAGTAGAGTATAAAGGGCAGATATGGTACTAAAGGACAACAGGTAAATAACAGACAGACAGAAGGAAGGATATAAGGTGGGGAGGAGAGATGTAGGGAGAGAAGGCAGAAAGGCAGGAAAGAAGAAAGGTAGGAAATAAGAGAAAAAAGGAAGAAAAAATAAAGCTATAAGACATATACATTAAGAATATCAAGTGATTATCTTTGGAGCTTCATGAAAGGGTGTGTTTTAATATTTTTTCAATGACAACATATTTTTGTTTTATAAAGAAAAAAAGAAGAAATATATGGAATTTAAAATAGATCACTAAGTTCTCTGTGAGGTGACATACCTTGCAGTTCTGGCTATCTTATATATATATACACACATATATATATGTCTTCATTCATTTATCTGATTTCATTAAATCATCTTTCTGTGTTTTCTTACAGCTTACTGAGTTTCCGTAAAACAACTATTTTGAATTATTTAAGGAACAAATTGCAGATCTCCATTTCTTTGGGATCAGTTACTGAAAATTATTGTGTTCCTTTGGTGGTGTCATGTTTCCTGGATTTTTCATGTTCCGTGAAATCTTTCATTGCTATCTTCACATTTGAATCAGCAGTCATCTCCTCCAGCCTTTACTGACTGGTTTGGGAGAGAAATACCTCAGCCAGCCCTACTAGGGATCCTGAAGCATTCTCAGACCTTTTCTAGGGCTAGCCCTGCTCCATACTTCTTGTTCCCTCTTGGGGGAAATTCTTGGAGGGATTGTATGCTGCTGTTCTCCCAGCCGCTCTCTGACCGACCCCCAGTCATGTAGCAGCACACCTCAGTATTCTGGACAGGGCAAGGATGTTTGGGCCTCTTATCAGTATCTCCCACAATGGGAGAAGCCAGGGGCTCACTCACAGGCTCTCACTTTTTCCCTATGGGAGAGACTGCTGGCCAGAAAGGCCTGTCTTGCCACTGAACTTCACACCTTGGAGGAGGGTTGACATGGGTAAAGTGAAACTGTTCCTCTGACCCTCGATCTCAGATTTTTTTTCCCAGCGTTGAGCTGGAACTCCTCTGCTGAACTCTCAGATTTCCACAAAGGCACTCCCATCCTGAGTGATTGTCTAAATTGGTGATTTTGTGGGGAAGACGGTAGAAAAACTCCTGTTCTGCCATTCTGCTGATGTCACTCCTTGGTGCTATTTTGTTTTAGATTACATTTCCCAATATCCCTGAATTGTAGTTTGTCGTTATAACTAAAGCTAACAAAATTTAAGTAGCATGAGAGCTGAACAGATGCCAAGAACTCTTTTTTTTTTTTTGGCAGCTTGAACAATTTAGGGGTCATAAAGAAATGGAGAAATTGTTCATGGAAGAAAAGCACATTATGTTAGGAAACAGAGACAAATCAATGACTATATTTCTTTGACATATCATAATTGGAAAGAAGTCCATGGGGGAAAATGGAGAAAAGTTGAAATTAATTGAAAAAACGTGTTTAATTACTTTAAAAAATTGATAATTCCAAAGTCACTTTTATTATTTATTTATTTATTTATTATTTTTTTTTTGGTGGTACGTGGGCCTCTCACTGCTGTGGCCTCTCCCTTTGCGGAGCACAGGCTCCGGACGCGCAGGCTCAGCGGCCATGGCTCACAGGCCCAGCCGCTCCACGGCATGTGGGATCTTCCCGGACCGGGGCACGAACCCGTGTCCCCTGCATCGGCAGGCGGATTCTCAACCACTGCGCCACCAGGGAAGCCCCAAAGTCACTTAAAAAAAAAAATCCAATCTCTTTTTCTTGTTTGGTTATTCTGCTTTTAAAAATAGGACATATTATTCAAAATAATTTTATTTAGCTGAGTCTAGTTGTGTTAATCCTTATCAGTTTCAGTCCTGTATTCATCACAAATGTGGTTAAGAAAACAAGACAGCATCTCTTTTCACACTGCTTCAATATCAACACCATTTTTAATTATAAAGGCACATTAGCTATTTCAAATTCTATTTATTTCTTAAGTGCTGTACAGATAGCATTTCCTCAGCCTTTTTTATGGAGTAAACAATAATTATGTGGTTAATAAATAATGCTATAAATGAAATATGTTATCCTAATTTTACAGTAAAGAGATTGAGGTTTGCAGAGGTTAAATCACTTTCCCAGTTTAATTCAGTTGGGAAGTGAAGTTTAATTCAGTGGGCAAAGGTTTGCATGCAATTACTTCCCTTTCAGAGTTCAAACTTCCACATTTTTGTGGTAGCCATAGTGACACATATACTTTATGTTAGATATTTAAGATACATTTTAACTTTTTTGTAATTCAACAGTTATAAAAATTAGCAGACCCTTGTGGTTTTGAAATCATATTAATACTACATAGAACTTGGGTACGGTATAGATGCTTATTGTCTATATTGCATGGCAGATAAAAGCAAGTATTAATTTTCTTTTATTTGGCATTATTACATTTATATAAAATATATGTGTTTATGTATGGAGGTCAATATGTAATGAAATTTGTATTAAGAGGGTGGGTATGGATGTATTTATTATTGTTGTTGATTCTAGTTTTATTTTCTTTAATGTTATAGATAGAATAACACAAAAGAAACAAGCATGCTGACTTTTATGTCTAAAAACATTTTAAAAATATAGTATTATATATTCAGCTTAGGGATAAAAAAAGAAAAAGAGAGGGAATGAGAGAGACAGAGACAGATTCAGATAATTTTATTTTTGTTCTAGCCAAAAAGGGGAAAAAAATCAATGTTCTAAGTTATTCTTTTTTTTCCCATTGCACTCACATATATATGGTAGTCTGGTAGATACTGCTGCATTTTATTGTGGCATATGGCAGCATGGAAGGGAATTTATTCTGTTTTTACATTGTCTGGTCATATTCAACTAAACTCAAGGCAAATCTCCTTTGAGCTATTTTGTTGCTTTGTTACTGCTTTCTACCTGAAGTTTCCATGGCCCACTGCTTGATGGTCAAAAACAATAACCCTGATCTGGAGCCAGAAGACTTTCTTATTGCTCACATGGACCTCTGAACAGAAAGCATCTTTCACTATGTGGGTTCTTAGAAATCTAATCCCAACAATTGCAACCTACTGACTACGTAGTGAATTCACACTGAACGCTGACATACTGGGAAGTATAACTAGATCTCAGAGGCAATATCTGCAGACCTATAAGAGAAACACATGAGGCTGAAATTCAGAGTGCTTGCACTCATCCACAGCTCTGGGCATTTATAAGACCCATAGCTCATAATGCTTAACGATACAATCTTGAGAGCTTAGTGTCAGTACTGATAGACAAGAGAGTCCATGTTGACAACAGCAGTGTGGAAATAGAGAATAAAATCTCTCGTTTATTCCCCCATCTCTTTTTGGATGATTACAGTGGTTCTTTGGAGGCACATGATATCATATTTATGCATTCCCGAATGATTTTAAACTAAACTTTGACTTTTCTCTATATTTAGTGAGTGCATAGAAGAATAATTAAAAACAATGGTCTTTAATTTCATTGAGAAAAGTGCGTACAGAATTATTTATTTTCCCATGAATGTGAAATTGTCTAATAAGCTCCAGCTATACGTAGCATGGAACACACTTTTTTTTTTTTTTTTTTTTTTGCGTTACGCGGGCCTCTCACCGTTGTGGCCTCTCCCGTTGCGGAGCACAGGCTCCGGACGCGCAGGCTCAGCGGCCATGGTTCACGAGCCCAGCCGCTCCGCGGCATGTGGGATCTTCCCGGACCGGGGCACGAACCTGTGTCCCCTGCATCGGCAGGCAGACTCTCAACCGCTGCGCCACCAGGGAAGCCCCACCTTTTCTTTACGTATGAGTCATTCTCTCTTTCAAGGAAAAAATGGATTGGATTATTTAATTTAGTATGGATTTAGTCCAGTACTAATAAGCTGAGAACATCTCACTTACTGAGAACCACTATAATTATGTGTAAGCACAGGGATATTCTTTTAAGGAGTCTGCCACCCAGCATAGACACATTCAGAAACTGGATATTAGGTAGTTGACAAAATTAGAGTTCACACCTTTCTGCAGGGTGGTACTCATTTTTAAGGCTAGCAATGAAGAAAAAGTTTTAGAACATTATTCTGTACCTACAGACCACTCTAGGATTATTTGATAATATTTATATATTAACCACATTGTTTTACTTCTCTGTTTAGGGGCTCTTGTCTGTTTGTTTTATATTTCTTAGTAGATCTCAACCCTATGTGTTTCCACAATGTATGTGGAAGATATTTACAGTAAGAT